>NC_141689.1:247858236-249058236 GCF_964263255.1 Lissotriton vulgaris | reverse complement strand
AGCGAATACTGTAACATTATAAAATCGCAAAGCCCAAGGAGAGGGTGTTTGGCAACTAGTAGTAATTATTGGGCACCCAGAGAAACTGTGGAATTGGTTATTTTGTAGTATTGTTGCTGCAGTCTATAGAAACAAGTATGAGGGGTGGCAGTCGGCCATTAAATGGGGAAGGAAGGGAGCGTTTTTTTGAAAGATGAAGTGTGGCGTCCCTGATAAGGCGCTGTAATAAGTCAGGAAAACAAGGCGGGTTGGGAAGCAGGAGAGCGTGTAGTGCTTGCAAACAAAACAGAAGAAAGGTATCCAGTCGCCATGTTGTGAAAATAATGCACGCCATGTTGCACTGGCCAGGGCATAGCGTGTGAATGAGCGCCACAACATGCAAAAATAAAGGCATGCGGTCTCTTAAAGATAAAGCAAATAAATAAAATGTTTTACCAAGCATGAAGCCCGACGGGGGGCCGTGAAGCGAGCTTTTTTAAAAGATAAAGTGCGGCGTCCATAATCGGGCACTGCGCTGAGTCAGGAAAACAGGGAGTGCTGGGAAGCGGGAGAGCATGTTGTGCCTGCAACAGCAGCTATGAGAAAGTCATTTAAGAAAATAGTGCTCACAAACTGTAAATATGACATACTGAGTAACACCACATGTGACAGGGGCAGTCCTCATGAGATGTTGCAACAGGACAAAAGGATGTACTAAGGAGAGATTATTAAACAAATTAACCAATGAAAACAAACCAATAATACAGTCAAAGGAGCCTATACAATACATGGGTGGAGCTTAAAGCCCATATTCTGAATAGGTATGTCTCAAAGAGACAGCACAAGCACTGCCTAAGCAAGGCTTAAAAATTATGCCTACGCTGTAATTAGCCTTTCATGACATGTACTTTAGGAAGAATTCTAAAGGATGGAGAGGGAAATGCATCTCCAAGCCCTCCACCCACCATCTTCAACCCAGTTCTTGTATACTTTTGTCAGTTATGAAATATTCATCATTTCAGTTCCACCACAAATAAACAGTATAAGATAAAAGAAAATGATCTTGGAAGCAAGTGTGACCTTTACACTATTCTAAGCTTTGCTTTCTGTTTTATGGTCTTCACCTTCTTGCATTTAGAGTTCCCCTTACATCATATTCTTTCCATGTGCGTCCTCTGGAGTTCACCAGTAGATCAGACTATCTGTATTCCTGACTTGTTGATAGTTGTACCACGAATCATCTCTCTGTTCTAAAAGGCCTTGCCCTCAAAACTAATGACGGCTATTTGGGAAGTCGAAGAGCTTTAACAGGCAGTCTCCTGATAAAAAATTACCTCCCGGTATATTTATTTCAGTATCATGGGTGATCCCAATGAACTCTGTGCCCTTATAGGCTAAAAAAACAAACTGAAGGTATCATGAAAATAAACCCCTATTTCGTTTTTGGCAGTTCTTATTTCCTTACTTTTACTGAAATGTATTGGTCCTGAAATTCCAAAGGGAATCTTAGTAGCCAGGTTAGTCCCTACTATTACGTTGTTCTACTCGTCAGCCCTTTATGGCTGGAGTTTGGTTTCTCTGAGACCGTTTATGGTTAAATGCTGCTTTTACACTGATGGTATAACTACTGACAGCTACTCGTTTGGGGCTTCTCCTTTAACACTTTGAGTTTTGTTAACTATTCCAATAGAACACTCTGTTGATTGGTCTATTAGCTACATTCCTGTCTTTACATATTCCAAAACACGTTTCATATTTTGTACTCATTAATTTGGATTACATGATTGTCAGTGATCCAGATAACAATTGTCTCCATACAGCACTACTACCGGAACCGCATAACACTGAGATTTAAGAACATTGGGATCTAGGATCTTCAGACACTATTTCTTTGTTGGTGGTGCTGGAGAATGAAATAAATGGGGATCTTGGTACAGATGCCTAACTTTTATTTTTTATCATGGTGCACCATTAAAGAATTGACACCAACATTTTCTTTCAGTGAATGATATTGTCTTTACTCACAGTTCGACTCCACTTTGTACAACTGGATGTCCTCTTTGTACACAAGAGTACTTCATCCCTACTACTCTGCCCTAAGTTAATCACAAGTTTTAAAAAGTAGCCGCTCGTTCCCTCCCTGGTAAGCACTCCAACAGGCTTCTGCTGGTACAGTCATTTCTTTATTTTTAAGAGATTCTTACAGAGTATGTAAGGTTCCACTTTTTGTTCATTATCTGCCTTTATTGTCCAGGGTGTTGCTCCCTGTCTTGAGCTACCTTTCTTTTGTTTCCAGTGTCCACAGTCCATTGTGAAAATTCAGAACTGATGTGACATCACCTCATTTTGGTGCAGTGGGACAATCTCATTCTTGCTTTGTCCTTGCAGTTGATCACTCAGCATGGCCATTCAGCACCTCTGGATGCTGCTTGAACTGCTGTAATTGTACCTTTCACTCCAACTCTTCTTTCTGCTTTCATCTAGGGTAACACCTTACCATTGTTTTTATCGGCATGACCAGTATTTTAATGTCCGGGCTGGTACAAGAAGTAGGAAAATCACCTAAAGTCAGTATTTATTTCCTCCTATCAATACATTATAAAAATAGCAAATATAAGCAAATATCTCTTTAAAATGTGCTCTAGAGCTGCCTTAGGGATCGATGGCTGATAGTTAAAGTAAGCAAAGACAGCAAGGCCATGTTAACAAGCATTTGCAATGCTATAGGTCTCGTATTTATGAGAGTTTGAGCTATTGGCATTGTAAATGACAATGCCTTTCATTTATGTGTTGTTTTTAAAACCGATAAATAAAATACATTGTCATTTACAATGCCAATAACTTAAACTCTCGCAATTGCGAGACCTATTACATTGGCAATGCTTTCTATAAAAATCAAAAAAAGCGTTAGGAAAGAACGTGTCCTAACTGCAACAGCAGGCAGGACAAAACTATTTGAGAAAATAGTGCTCAGAGGCTGTAATTAAAGCCTACCGAGCAACAACACACATATCAGAGGGTGCCGCCATTGGAGGTTATAAAATGAGATAAGGCGTTACTAAGGAGGGACTACTAAGCTTTTTGACCAATGAACAGCCACAGTTTACAGTGGACAATGACCCAAGCCAATGGAGAATGTGGGTGGAGAGTGGGCGGAGCTTCAAGTCCCTACCTCAATACAGCATGCCTCGCAGAGCAGGGCATGCGCTGACCAGGCTCAACCTAAAAATGAAATGGGTGACTATGAAGTACTATTTAAGTAGTGTGATAAAGTGAATTATTAGTTGAAATAGATGGTAGTCCTCTTAAAGTAATAATAGCACTATTTCATACTAGGCCCAATTATTTCTCAAGAGTTTAAACCTGAGCTCAACCCTTGTGTGAGAAAGTGCCATCGTTCATGCATTGGTATGCCCCCATTTTTTTCTGAACTGCTGATGTGCTTTGACTGAGTGTGCCCTGGGCTCCCGCCAACCAGGTACCCAGGGCCTGTGTTCCTTCCGTAAAACTGTTACTACTAAAACCCCATTGGCATCTCTGGCCACCTGTCAGCCCCTAGTAAATGGTACCCTAGGTACCCAGGGCATGGTGACCAGAGAAGACCCTTGAGGGCTGCAGCACTTATTGTGCCACCCTCAGGGGCCCTGTACCCGGACACCCACAGACTGCCTCTGCAGGCTGAGTGTCTAAGTACAGAACTAAACAAAGAGTCGATATGGCACACATCCCTGTGTGCCATGCCCACAGAACCCACTGCCCTGGCATACCTCAGTCACCCCCCCTAGCTGGTTGACCTATGCCAGAGTTGTGTGCACAGGTGCATGAGCCCTGTGCCCCTACAGTACCCAGGACCATTTCTGGGCACTGTAAGTGCGGTGCGGCCATTAAGAGTATATGGTGCTGGGAGGTTGTCATTACGAACTCCACAGCACCATAATGGCTACACTGAAGACTGACAAGTTTGGTACCAAACTTCTCAGCACATGAAACCCGCACTGATGCCAGTGTGAGATTTAATGTAAAATGCACCAGAGGGCATCTTAGAGATGCCCCCTGAAAACCTAACCTACAATCCACGTCTGGGCTGAGGGGCTGCAGAGACTGCCACACAGCAGACATGTTGCTGGACCCCTGGGTGGAGAGCCACCCGCTCTCCTGGGCCTGCAACAATGCACATCCTGGGCGAGGTGCTAGGTCTCCTCCCCCAGGATGGGCAGGGTGAAGCTTCAAAGGCATGCCGCCTCTGTGAGCTTCTCCAGACCATTTGCTGTACTCAGCAACTGGCCCCCACCGGTTCTGACCCCCACTCTGGTGGGAAGACTGGCGGGAAACCCTACGTCAGGAAGGGGGTTTGCCAGCCTGTGCCAACCCCACCCCTCAGGTGGGAGAGGCGAGGTGAAGCACGACCTGAGGCTCCGGCCATCTTGAAGATGGGGAGCCCTGCCCAATCACAGCTAGGCTCCTGCCCCCTCCCACAGGAGAGGAACAGGGTAGGGGTGTACCCACCCCAGGACAGGGACCTATTGGTCCCTGCCCTTGCCCTACCTGTAACGCCCCTAAATTCTGTATTTAGGAGCTCCCTGAACCATTCCTTCCTTAGATCCCAATAAGAAAAGAAGAAAGAAGATCAAGAAGAAGAAGACCCACTGTGCAGTTGCTACCAACAGGACGACAACAACTGACTTGGCCCTACCGGCCTGTCGATCAGGGAACCTGCTCCTGCCTAAACCCCGGCGACTCCAGCGGACAGCAACCTTGGGATGACCAGAGGACCTGTCTGCCTTGACCCTCTTAAAGATTGGGACTATCATCAGAAGAGGCTCTGCTGCAACAACACCCCTGGTGCCAGCCAGGAAGCTCCGGACCAGCCCACTCTGCACCCTTCAAGCCCGGCCCCAGTCCAAGTGATCCAAGACCACGAGGACGTCCCCCCGGCGACTGGGACCCGAAGTCCAGTGCCCAAAGACCCTCCTCGACAAACCAGACGACGCCGGCAGACTCAGAACCAGGGGCCCCTCCAACCGCGACCAGCTGAGGGTAAGCTTCCTGACACCTAAAGACACCCCTGCAGCCGGCGCCCTACAGCCCCCTGTGCCTTCCTTTGGGGTACCTACCTGTGCTGCAAGATCCCAACTTACTTCTCGAAGTGATGGTCGCCTCTGAAGAGTCTCCATCCCCGAGCCTGCAGCCTTTGTTCGTTTGTTACCTTTCCCATTGAATTACATTGAGTGCCGACGGCTCAAAAGCACCCTGCACCCAGCCGCCCGAGTGCTGCTGGCCGTGCCACCTTTGCCTATCCGACTTCCCCCCTTGCCCTGATAAAGTGACCAGGAGCCCAGCTCCCACAGCCGCGTGACCTGCTAGCCAGCAGCCACCAACCGGAGGCCCCCATTCCCCTCATTGGATAACATTGGGCCTAACTACCTCTGCACCCGGCCGCCCCTGTGCTGCTGAGGGTGAACCAACTGTACCTACCTGATCCTGGGGGACCCTGAGTCTATGCCCAGAACCTTAACTCATTCAGCACCTCTGGATGCTGCTTGAGCTGCTGTAATGGTTCTTTTCACTCCAACTCTTCGTTCTGCTTTCATCTAGGGTTACCACTGTACCCTTTTTTTTACCGGCATGAGCAGTATTTTAATGTCCTGTCTGGTACAAAAAGTAGGAAAATCACCAAAAATCAGTAGGGATTTCCTCTTATCAATACATTATAAAAATAGCAAATATAAGCAAAAATCTCTTTAAAATGTGCTCTAGAGCTGCCTTAGTGATCGGTGGCTGATAGTTAAAGTAAGCAAAGACAGCAAGGCCATGTTAACAATCATTTGCAAAGCTATAGGTCTCATATTTATGAGAGTTTGAACTATTGACATTGTAAATGACAATGCCTTTCATTTATGTTTTGTTTTTAAAACCGATAAATAAAATACATTGTCATTCACAATGCCAATAGCTTAAACTCTCGCAATTGCGAGACCTATGCATTGGCAATGCTTTCGATAAAAATAAAAATAAACGTTCGGAGAGAACGTGTCCTACCTGCAACAGCAGGCAGGATAACACTATCTGAGAAATTGTGCTCCGAGGCTGTAATTACAGCCTACCGAGCAACAACACACTTATCAGAGGGTGCCGCCATGGGAGGTTACAAAATGAGACAAGGCGATTCTAAGGAGGGACTACTAAGCCTTTTGACCAACCAACCGCCACAGTTTAGAGTGGACAATGACCCAAGTCAATGGAGAATGTGGGTGGAGAGTGGGCGGAGCTTCAAGTCCCTACCTCAATACAGCATGCCTCGCAGAGCGGCATGCGCTGACCAGGCTCAACCTAAAAATGAAATGGGTGACTTCATATGAAGTACTATTTAAGTACTGTGATAAAGTGAATTATTAGTTGAAATAGATGGTAGTCCTCTTAAAGTACTAATAGCACTATTTCATACTAGGTCCAATTATTTCTCAAGAGTTTAAACCTGAGCTCAACCCTTGGTATCTGCAGAGCAGACAGGCTTAACTTAGGAAAAATGTGCAAAGCATTAATCAGTACACAAACAGTTTATAAGACAACATAATACAATACAAATCCTACTCCAATTTATAAAAGTGTAAATTGTAGTGAGCAAATAGACACCAAAACAACAAAAATAGGATATAGGCAACAGGAGAAGGATGTTTTAGGTTATTCCAGTGCCAAAAAGCACAAAGCACTAACCACATGTATCTGGTCATGCTAGACTGAGTCAAACTCAAACATTAAGGCCGACCCAAATGGAGCACTGGTCGCATGCCGGACTTGGTTCATACCGGTGGAAAGTTTAGCTTCTGACCGAGTCCTTTTTTCTGGATAAAATTCCTCATTGAGGAAGTTGTCACTGGGTCAGAGAGCCAGCTGGATCTGTAGAGGTTTTGGTGAGGCACATGGCCTCTCTGGGAGGTTCAGCTACGGCAGATACTTTGATACTCTCGAAGTTGAAGGTTGGAAAACTCGGAGCGGGAGAAGTCCGAAGTTTGGGCCCAGAAAGGTGTTGTCTGGTTGCTGCTCAGTATTGATCCCTGTGAAATCCTCTAGGTTCGGCCTTGGAAACTTTTCTGGAGGTCATGAACTTTTTAGTGGGGTAAACCAGCAAATTGAGTCTGATAGTTCTACTTTGGCGGTGGTCCGGTGGTAAACTCTGCTTCTTTTTGCAGAAAGTTGGTGTTGGACTTGGCCCTTTTTACAAGTTTATCCCCAAACGTTGTGCCTGCACCCTTTTGTTTTCTAAACCTGTTTTTGATTGCTTTTAGGACTCTGTACATGTTACCACTGCTAACCAGTTCTAATGTGCTTGTGCTCTCTCCTTAAAACATGAAAGAAATGGCTTGCACCCAGGTGGCCTGTTTAATTTACTTATAAAGTCCCTAGTAAAGTGGTACTACATGTGCACACGGCCTGTTATTTAAATGCTACAAGAGCATCTGCAGCACTCATCGTGCCACTGACTTAAGTAGCCCTTTAAAAACATCTCAGGCCTGCCATTGCAGCTGCTGTGAGCAGTTTTAAACTGTTGTTTCAACCTGGCAACATAAACCTTTTGCCAGGCCCAAACCTTCCTTTTTTTTAAATTCATGTGTCACCCCTAGACTGGGCCATGAACAGCCCAGAGGGCAGGGTGCAGTATATTTAAAATTAGGTCAGTACATGTCCTGGTAGTAAAAAATCTACATTTCTTTTCACTACTGCAAAGCCTACCTCTCCCATAGAATAACATTGGGTTGCCTTATTACATTTAATAAGTGATAACATCTAATTGGGAGCAGGTAGGCAGGTCAAGTTTGGTGTCTAAAGAGTTGTAATTAAAAGCCCATCTTTAATGGTAAAGTCTGACTTTTAGTGCCAATTCTGAAAATGCCACTTTTAGAAAGTTGGGATTCTCTTCTCCTAACCATTTGGTGCCTGCATTCCGATCCTGGTCCACATGACTAAGTGTAGCTGGCAGTTGGTTTTTGTGTATTGCCCCCAGACAGTGAGGCAATGGGAAGACAAATGTGGCAGAATGGGCCGCTATGAGTTAACAAGGGGGAGGAGCTGTCACCTACCACACTTGCACATCAAAAAGGCCCTGCCTGATCCCTCTAACAAAGGGCTTGAGACTTGCCTTTTGTATCCCCAGACAAGCTGGGGCCAGGACAGGGAGGAGGGGGATGTATGACACCTCAAGGGGCATGCCAGAACCCATAGAAGCTACCTCTATTCCAAAGTGGGCACCTGGTACAAATATTTGATCCTTAGACCCAACTGTTCAGTACACTTCTGGACCTGTGTACTCTACCAAGAAGAAGGACTATTGTGCTGCTGAAAGGACTGCCCCACTGCTGGACTGCTGCCCAGAAGGACCGTTGCCCTCTTGCATGGGTTAGAAGGACTGGACCCCAAAGTGACTCCAAGGGATAGCTGGTTGATCTGACCAGAAGCCTCAGGGACAGAACAGGCTTCAAACTGCCTTGAACTCACTGCCTGTGAGACCTGCCCTCCCAATTAGTGCCTTCCCAGGATCCTTAGAAGTGGGGCTGATGGTGCTCTGCCAGCCCATCTGTGCATTCAGCAAAACCAATGCATCCTCTCTGTGGCTTATTTCCCGCAGAACTGGCGCATCTTCTCTGCTGCTCGATAAATCAACCTCAAAACCGATGCATTGCCTCTTCTGCACAGTCTTCCCAGACGCAAGGACTTTGTATTGCATATCTCAGCCCATCATCACCATGAAAGGGCATCACCACGCCCAATTCAGCCCATCAGAATCGCCACTGCGCAACACATGTCCACAACATCTCCACACAAGGACATTGCATCGCACTTTGCAGCTCCTCAAAACCAATCCTTCGTGCCTGGACCTCTCATAGCCTCTGCTGCGCGATGCATCCTTGGCACAGGACTCCACATTACTTTGCAACCTGGATTAAGGTACTGTGTTCAGCAGACCGCTGAAGCCAGCCCGCACTCCATCATGGTCAGCCTGAACAATCTGGCGCAACCAGATAACACAGTTGGTGCTTTGTGTTTTTTTGGCACTATTTTCATGTAATTGTTTAAATTTGCATATCTCCGATTCCACTGATTGGACTTTTGTTGTTTTGGTCTCAATTTATCTATTCAAATATTCTCTATTTTTCTAAATTGGTGTGGGTTTTTTTGGGTTATGTTTTCACTTTATCATTGTTTGAAGTGCTTCATAAATACTTTACACATTGCCTATATGTTAAGCCTGACTGCTCTGTCCCAAGTTAACAGAGAGTTGAGTACTGGTTAATTTGGGGTTTGCTTGTGACTTCACCCTGACAAGTATTGTGGTTGCTGTTTGAGTAGGATTTTACCTCCTTCAACCAGTAACCCAATTTCTTACAAATTGAAACACATTTCTAAGTGTCCAGTCTTGCAGTTTTTAATGGGAAAAGAATACTTTTTTTGTCTCCCACAGGTCCAGAGGTATTCTTAAAAAGCTACTGAGTGTGGCTCATTTATGCTCAGTCCAGCCTGTGGGTAGGGGAACCCATGCCACTCCCTAATCATTGGGGTAAAAGTAACCCAGATCTGTGACTGGGGGTGAATGTTTGACAATGTTCAGCATTCCGTCCATCATCTTCTCTTGTGTTGCTATAGTCACCCTAAGTGGAATGGGTATGCCCAGACGTGGGTCCCGTGCGTGCTATGCCACTGAATTCAAGCTAGCCTGGCTGATATGGGGTGATATCCTGAAACCAGTCAAAGGATGCTTGTTTTTCCAGTTCAAGGAGGACCTGGCCTGGCAGTTCAGCTGGACTGTTCCAGTGGGGAGCAGGGTGAATACGGATTGGTATATGACAGGGTACAAACTGACGTGACGTGGTGAGCAAAAAACGATGGATTTAACTTTGAACTGTGACTGGGGGTGAATGTTTGACAATGTTTAGCATTCCGTCCATCATCTTTTTGTGCTGTATTTTGTGTGGCTATCCAACTAGCCCTTGGAGCCCACTCTTTTGTCCTGGGTACAAGTGGGGAGTAGGTCGAGCCATTGTGGTTTCTTACCACAGGTATAACATCAGGTGCAGTCCTTTTTCTGTCTTCCATAGTTCCAGAGGTTTTTTTAAAAATATACAGAGGGTGGCACTTTTATGCTCAGTACCAGCCTGTGGTTAGGGAAAACTCCTGTCCTCCCTGACCAATTGGGTACAAGTAACCAAGGGTGCCCTTAGCCAAGTTTGCAGCCCCTCCTGTGTGTTTTACTGTTAAATATTTTACAGTGCCCCTCACTAAAGCCAATATGTTAGGCCCTTTCTTCCCTTGTGCAGTGCTCTGGGCGCCCCCCTGAAATGAATAACCCCCCCCCCCCATGAGCCAGTTCTAGAAACAGCTATTCCACACTGGATCTGGTTCTACTCTGCTACCTGGACAATGGCAGGTCAGGCCTAGGTGTGATTCAGGCAGGGCATGCCTTTTTGAAGGGTGTGCATTTTTTGGGGACATCTTTGAGACCATCTTATCAGGAGGAGGTCAAGGACCTTTTGTTCCATTTCCTGGGAACCATTCAACCCTCCCTATAGGTTGCAAGGTGACAGTTGAGGATTCACTCTGAAAAGGCCGCCAGAGGCGTTAGGCAAGAATATGCTAACTTTCTAAACTTGCCATTTTCAAAACAGTAATTTAACCACATGGCTGCTAGGCGTTTTCCCGTCCTGTGCTGGGAATTGCTTTATTACTTTATTTCATGACAAGCTGGCCTTGTCATCCGCGCACGGCAGGTAAGCGCCATGACGAGCCCAGCTCGTCATTAGCTTCGAAGGGGTTAAAATCCGACTTGACTATTTGCTCTCCATGCCACTAGAGTAAAGGTATACTGACCGAAGAGGGGTGAAACCCCGAAACTGGTCCTAGGATGCTTGTTTCCAGTCCAGGGAGGGCCTGGCCTGGCAGTTCTGGCTGGACTGTTCCCATTGGGCGCCGGATCAAAACTGATTTACATATGGCTGGGTTGAAACTGGATTGGGGAGCAAAAAAAACATGGATTTAGGCTCAGATCTCTGGGCTGGGGTGAATGTATGACATTGTTCTGCATTCTGCCCATCCGCTGTTCTTTTTGCATTTGATTTGTTTTTAAATTACTATTATTTATGAGTCCTTGAGTCACGGTTCTAGCTGTTCTCAAACTGAAGTTATGAATTACATGGTATTATGCTGTAACTCAATGCTTTTGTGTGAGAGAGCATTTAGGGCCTACCTTAGGGGTAACTTTTCACTTTTAAAAAGGAAGGTTTAGGCCTAGCAGAATGTTTATTTTGTCAGTTCTGTTTTGTAGTTTTAAAACTGCACAGCTAGACTGCAGTGGCAGGCCTATAGTCATGTTTTCACTTCGCACTTTACTGGCAGTATAGTAAGTGCTGCTGTCCACTTGTGACATTTACCTTGCAGACCCTGGGGACACAAAGTAGACCATAGTAGGGACGTATAGAAAAGTTAAATGTGCCAATCAGGGATTAGCCAATTCTTCGTTTTTTAGGGGTCTGAGCACATACACTGGGTGCTGGACACCAGCACCCCTGTGTTCAGAGTTTATACCCCAGCAATAAAATCTACCAAAATTGATAGGGCGGGGGACGGATCACCATGTAAAAAGGGCATTTTCATACAAGTATCATGTCTCTGATTTTGAAATGTCTTACATCGTGAACAAATGGCTAGTATTTCTCTCTAGGAAAGGTGGCAACCTTATCTCCATCCAGTATCTTGTGAGCTTTCCCTGCAGGTTTTGGAACACCGATTGAGTCACACCATTTATAACAGAAAGGCGTCTCAAAGACTCCAACAAGGAGTGTCGTCCCTATTGCACTACACATAACTGCTGCTGTCCCTGTGATAGGATCTTGAAAAGGATGTTATATTGTCTCGTCTTGTCACCATTGCTTGAAACATGATTGGAGTCCTCAAACAATGGTTGTCATAGAGTGACCTGGTAGTTTAGAGTCCCCTCCTTACCGCAAATCCACAAGTATCCCTGGCGATGGACTCTTCAGAGTACAGTTAGGACCACTGATGAGTTACAGCATTTAATCCGCCTCAAACAAGACTCTTGACTGAAAGATCTTTGACCTGAAACAGTTATAGGGATGTTGAAGGTATGGAGCAGGGCCCTGGCACAAGTCCTTGAAGTAGTCAGCAATTGCCAATTCAAATTGGTATGTTTTTATTACATATATAGAGTTTACCTGACGCCACAGTAGCTACATAGGATCTATCTGATGCGTCCAGTGGGCTGCATTCGGTGTGGGGCACTCCCGGCAGATTTTGTCCATGTTGCATGGGATTGCATTCAGATACAGGAGTTCTTAGGTGAGATACTACAGGAGGTGCGTAGAGTGACAAAGGTGACTGCAGAGCTTACAGCCCGGCATGGACTGCTGGGACTGCTGCCTCTTCCCAAAAAGGGTAAAAGAAATGTGGTTCTGTAGTAGGGGATCTCTGTGTATAGTCATAATCTAGTGAATAGTCCCGCCCATGTGCGTGGACCCCGGCAATCAAAAATAATCTCTTAAGTTGTCAAAAGAATGCAGGAACTGCAAAGACACTTAAGAGAGAATTAAAGACAAATAATGCAGCCTATATCCACAGGCTACACTGTCCAGTACTTCAACTAGAAATTCCACCAAAATTCACCACACACAGCCCAGCCTGCTAGTTTCTACCATAGAGAAACCTGCCTCCCCAGTCAAAGACCCAGGAATGATAGAGAGGAAGGTAGGGACAGACAAGCCCCATAGGCTGCCATTATGTGGCTTAAACAGGATACTGTGCCTTTAAGAGAACCTTCTAGACTTCTCCCAGTATCCCAGAATGCATAGCAGGTCCAACTTACTTTCAGTTCTTTTTTCCGGCTCCTGCTTACAGGACCCTGGCATTGAGCTCTCCCTTTTTCAAGGGTTTATTGAATTCGTTTTTGCACTTTTGTCTTTTAAAAGTGTTACAGTTTATTTCTTGGTGCTCTCCTCTCCCTTTTGTGCTGGTTTTTAGGTGTTTTGGGGCTCCAAAATGCCTGGCCTTTTTGTGAAGTGCCCAGCATGTGAGAGGAAGAAGGCCAAAAGCGACCCCCATGATGTCTGCATCGTGTGCCTTCCGGAGAATCATGGCCCTGAGGAGTGTGCTATCTGCCAGCAGCTTTCTGCTAGGACCCTCAGGGACAGATTGAAGATCAGGCTGGCTGGCCTGGAGGATAGGCGTCAACGTGCTGCAGGTGGGTCTGGGCAGCCTGGGAAGGATCCCTCTGCCTCTGCTGAGGCCCCTGGGGGGCTCCCCGGGGGCAGGAAGTCCAGCCAACGGTCCCATTCTCCGTCGACGTCGAAGGCTTCGACGACGGCGTCGAGAGGGATGACGACGGCGTGCTCCCCATCTCCCCGGGGCTCCGGGTCGAGACGGCGTGGCGGATCGACGGCGAAGGAGAAGCCGACGTCGAGGCCGCCGTCGACGTCATCGTCTTCGTCGACGTCGACATACCGACGCCGAAGGCGCAGGGACGTGTTTCGGCGCTCGCCGTCGAAGCGGCACCGACGCTCGCCGTCGAGGCGACACCGTCGGTCGTCGTCGAGGCGACACCGACGTTCGACGTCGAGGGGCTCCTCGACGTCGGGGACAACAAGGCGACGTCGACGATCGACGCCGAGGGCGGACCGCCCGACGTCGAGAGGACGGCGTGAGAGATCGCGCAAGAGGAGATCGACGCCGAGGAGTCGACGTTCGACGCCGAGGATGAGAGGGTCGACGTCGAGGGGACGACGTTCGACGCCGGAGTCCAGGAAGCGCCGTTCGACGCCGGAGAAGCGTCATCCTGCGTCCAGCAGACAGCGGTCAGCGCCGAGGAGTAGATCCCCTTCTCCCAAACGGCGCAGAGGGGGCTCTAGCCCCAGGAGTCACGCCACTTCCGGTGGTCGCAAGAGGAAGAGGTCGCCTGCGGATGGGGATGGCTCCCCACGACCGTCCCCTAAAGGGTCACCGGGCTCGGTGTACTCGGAAGTGACACTCCATCTCGACCCGGGACTCCTCCTCCTCCACCCGTACCGAAGGAGGACCCTCCGCCCATACCACCACTTCCTAAGGGGGATTCTGATCCACCTCCGGTCCCACCTCATGGGCCCGCCCCGCAGCCGGTGGTCCCTCCGCCGAGGTCCACTTCGCTGCCGTCGCTGCCTGTTCCTCCCAAGGGGACCCCGAAACCGAAGCCCCGGGAGGCTCCGAAGAGTCCCCGTGAGAAGCCACGGAAGACCCCTCCTCGCAAACCGAAGGAGCGCCCTAGAGCTGGCAGGTCTCGTTCTCGCTCTAGGCGCAGGTCTCCCACGAGGTCGAGACACCGCCATAGGAGGCGCGAATCCCGCTCTCGCACGAGATCTTCTGGGACCAGGGACTATTCACCTACGCTGTCGGGGTCGCCGGACACCAGAGTGTCCCCGATAGACGACCTGGTTGCCTTTCAAGACGTCCTGTTGCGGGGCGCGGCGAAGCTAGGCATTACACTGACGGTGCCTACTCCGAAGACGTCCGTCATTTTCGAGACTCTGCATCAGAGGCACATGTCTCGTCCCCTCCTGCCCCTGGTACCGGGCTTGGAAGAACCGGCTATGGCGCTGTTTCTCACCCCGGCTGTGACGAGAGCGGCCCCTTCCAGGCTACTAAAGAAATACCGGGCTCCCGAATCGGATCCGGCCTTCTTGAGAGCGGAGCCTCCGCCTGACTCCGTCATCGTCACGGCGGCCCGCAAGCAGCACGCCACCACTCCGACCTCCACGGTCCCCCCGGACAAGGAATCTAGGTGGATGGACTCGGCGGGACGAAAGATCTGTGGGACTTCCGCGACAACCATGAAAGCGGCGAGTGCAACGGCTCTGTTGGGGCGTTACGACCGCGCCCTCTGGGACTCCCTCGAGCGCTTTGCGGAGCATTTGCCTCGGGAGCAGCGTGAAGACTTCATGGAGGTCCTGAGTGAGGGTATGCTGGTGGCCAACCAGATAATCAGTGCGGCTGCGGACTCCTCCCTGTTGGCTGCTCACGGGTTCTGCCACGGGATCAACCAACGGCGCCACGCATGGCTCCGGCTGACGTCCCTGAAACCGGACGCGCAGCAGCGGGTGGCCAATCTGCCGTTTTCCGGGGAGACCCTCTTCGGGAAGCACGCTGATGATGAAATGGCCCGCATGAAGGCGGAGGCCGAAACGCTGACGGCTGTGGGCTTGGAAAAGCCCAAGGAGTCCAAGAAGCAGTACCGCCCTTTCCAGCGGCGGTTCGGAGGTCAAGGCCGAGGACGGGGACAGGCTTCGGGACACTCACAACAGCAGCAGCAGCAGTTCCGTAAGCCGTTCCAGAAGCGGCAGAGGGGCAGAGGAGGCCAGCAGTCGGCTCCGGCGCCCAAGGGCCAGGCGGGGTCTAGGCCCTAGGAAGCGGATATCCTGTTAAGGAAAAGGGCGATAGAAGACGTACCTCTGTCTCAGAGAGGAAGAGGTCTGTACTCCCGGTTCTTTCTGGTTCGCAAGAAGGACAAGAACGAGTTCAGGCCCATTCTGGATTTGCGACAGGCAAACAAGTGGATTCGCAGAGAAAAGTTCCGCATGCTGTCGTTGCACCAGATCTACCCTCAGTTGCAACAGGGAGACTGGCTGTGCGCGATAGACCTACAGGATGCCTACTTCCATGTGCCCATTGCTCACAAACACAGGAAGTTCCTGCGGTTCCAAGTCGGCACCAATCACTATCAATACACAGTACTCCCATTCGGGCTGAAGTCTGCGCCAAGGACATTCTCGAAGTGCATGGCGGTGGTAGCGGCACACCTGAGGAAGAACAAGGTGTTCGTCTACCCTTACTTGGACGATTGGCTGATCAAGGCATCCTCCTTCTCGGAAGCGCGAGCACACTTCCAGAAGACGTGCGTTCTCTTGAACAAGCTGGGGTTGCACATCAACATGGCCAAGTCTGTTCCGACTCCGGTCCAATGCATACAGTACTTGGGGGCCTCCATCAATACGCTGTCAGCAAGCGTGTCTCCTTCGGAAGAGCGACGATTATCACTCCTTCGGAAGGCTCAGGCTCTTATGACGACGCCATCTACAACAGTGAGGACGGTGTCTTCTCTACTGGGATCGATGGCCTCTTGTATCTTCCTGACGCCACACGCACGGCTGCACATGAGACCATTGCAGGAGTGCTTGGAGGACCAGTGGGATCAGAGGAAAGGATCTTGGGACGACGAGATTCGCCTATCGCTGCATGCTCTTCAGTCCCTGAAGTGGTGGTGTTCGGCGGAGAATCTCCTCAGAGGGGTTCCCTTTCACAAGGACATTCCCACGCAGACGGTCGTGACGGATGCGTCTCTTCTGGGATGGGGAGCGCACTCCGGGACTCTGCAGATTCAAGGCACGTGGTCACCGATGGAGGCCACGTATCACATCAATTTCCTGGAACTCAGAGCTGTTCACTTGGCGCTGAAGGCCTTTCTTCCGTCCTTCCGGACCAACTCTCTGCTTGTACAGACGGACAATACCACCACGATGTATTACCTCAACAAGCAGGGGGGGTCGAGATCGCGCACCCTGTCACAGGAGGCGCAGACGATCTGGCACTGGCTCTTGGCCAGAGGACTGACGATAACGGCCACCCATCTACCAGGTGTGCAGAATGTTCAGGCAGACGCACTGAGCAGACTGCTTCAGGAAAACCACGAATGGGTCATAAACGACGAAGTACTAGGAGAAGTCTTCGCAAGGTGGGGAACTCCAGACGTAGATTTGTTCGCCACCGCCGAAAACAGCAAGTGCAGAGACTTCGCCTCCAGGTACTTCCAGCAAGGGACGCTGGGGAATGCGCTATGGATCGACTGGACGAACAACTTTCTGTACGCCTTTCCTCCCATTCCCCTGATTCCGGCGGTGCTCATCAAGCTGGCCCGGTCCAGGGCTCGGATGATACTCATCGCCCCGGAGTGGCCCAGGCAGTGGTGGTTCACGGATCTGCTTCACCGGTCTCTCCTTCCTCACATTCGGTTGCCGTGCAGGCCGGACCTTCTCACGAAGTTCGGGGGACGGATGTTACACCCCAACCTATCGTCTTTGAGTTTGGCGGCATGGCTCCTGAGATAGTGCAGTATGGCCATCTTAATCTGCCCGATGATTGCATGGACATTCTGAAGGAGTCCAAGAGACCTTCCACTAGGACTTCATATGCTTACAAGTGGAAGAGGTTTTGTATCTGGTGCCAGTCTAAGAACCATGATCCTACGACCTGTAAGGAAGATGTCATCCTTCCTTACCTTTTACATTTGGCGCAGTCTGGCCTTAATGTGCATTCCATTAAGGTTCATCTGGCTGCATTGACTGCCTACAGGAAATGCCCTTCACAGACTTCCTTTTTCCAGATCCCCGTGATCAAAGATTTTCTGGAAGGATTGAAGAAAGTATTCCCTCCTGTCAGGCTTCCCTCGCCTTCATGGGAATTGAATGTGGTGCTGTCCAGGTTGATGAAGGAACCTTTTGAACCTATTCATAAGGCTTCGTTGCAGCACCTGTCCTGGAAGGCGGCGTTCCTCGTGGCCATTACATCGGCCCGCAGGGTGAGTGAAATTCAGGCGTTGTGTTGTAATGAACCTTATACTGTATTTCATGCTGCTAAGGTTGTTATGCGTACTCACCCTAAATTTCTTCCCAAGGTTATTTCTGACTTTCATGTCAACCAGACTATAACTTTACCTACGTTCTTTCAGAACCCTTCGTCCCCAGCGGAGAGGTCTCTCCATTCTCTGGATGTTAGGAGGGTGTTGAAATTTTATCTGGATAAAACCAAAGATATTCGTAGGTCTGACCAGTTGTTTATCAATTATGGATCGGTCAGGACAGGTCTTGCGACCTCTAAGCAATCCATCTCTAGGTGGATTGTGTCCTGCATACAATTGTGTTATCAGAAGGCTAATAAGACCTTAGGAGGTAAGCCTAAGGCTCATTCCACCAGGGGCAAAGCTGCCACGACGGCTCTGCTCCGTAACGTGCCGATTGCTGAAATCTGCAAGGCAGCCACTTGGAAGTCGGTTCATACCTTTGCTAAGCATTACTGCCTGGACACTGACGCCAGGGCAGACGCTCAGGTTGGACAGGCTTCACTGCGGAACTTGTTCGCACAATAGTGGCATTATGTATTTACTCTCCACCGCCGCTTAGTTGTGGGGATGGGCTTGCCATTCTATTCACTAGATTATGACTATACACAGAGATCCCCTACTACAGAAGGAGTAGTTTCTGTCCTGTAACTCCAGTTCTGTAGTAGGGGTATCTCTGTTATAGTCATAAGCGCCCTCCCTCCTCCCCGGTGGAGAATTCTTCATGTAAACAATGCTGCAGGTCTGGCGTTTTATACGCCTTCAAAAAGAACTGAAAGTAAGTTGGACCTGCTATGCATTCTGGGATACTGGGAGAAGTCTAGAAGGTTCTCTTAAAGGCACAGTATCCTGTTTAAGCCACATAATGGCAGCCTATGGGGCTTGTCTGTCCCTACCTTCCTCTCTATCATTCCTGGGTCTTTGACTGGGGAGGCAGGTTTCTCTATGGTAGAAACTAGCAGGCTGGGCTGTGTGTGGTGAATTTTGGTGGAATTTCTAGTTGAAGTACTGGACAGTGTAGCCTGTGGATATAGGCTGCATTATTTGTCTTTAATTCTCTCTTAAGTGTCTTTGCAGTTCCTGCATTCTTTTGACAACTTAAGAGATTATTTTTGATTGCCGGGGTCCACGCACATGGGCGGGACTATTCACTAGATTATGACTATAACAGAGATACCCCTACTACAGAACTGGAGTTACAGGACAGAAACTACTCCTACAGATCTGTACAGTTGAGACATGCTGGTGATATGACTCATAGCCATACATAGGGCTAGCCCCACCCATCCAACTGTGTCTAAATGGCGCTCAGACTTCCTGGAATGGGCAGCAGCAGCAGAATGTAGGCTTCGGGAGGTCCGCATTGACAACAATGCAAAGTGTGACCTTGAGATTTGGAGGATCTTGTTGGACAGGTTGGGTAATCGGGTCACGGGCCTTGGTGAGGACTCAGACTCTGACCCTGACCCAGCAGATGATGCTGATCTGTTTGTTGTCCGGGAATGAGACCAAGCTGGATAAACAGGCAACCCCTCCTCCCAAACACACACTCTGCCCAAACTTTCCTGATCCTCCACCACTAGTGGATGGATCCCCTTAAGAGATATCTATGGTTCCCCCTCACAGTACTACATCTACGACACTGGAGTGAGTGTGTGTTTGATGTGGGTCTGAACCTCTTGTTTCCTGGTCTTTGCCCGGACCCACCTCCCAATCACAATTGTTATTGACATTCACACTACTGTCAAGATGATGCATGATTGCACGCTACTGCACTGTTTTTGTTGTGTATATTGTATTGAAAAATGAATGAAAAGATTTAAAAAAAGAAATACAGGATGTTGAAGGCCTTCTCTTGATATAGGTATGATGGTGTTTGTCTACACTGGTAACATCACTACATTATTTATGGGCAAGCGAGTGCATGCTTCCTGCTAACATGTAGACTAGCAATACATATGTGGGCATGACTCTCGGAAAACAGTCTATACACAACACTGCCATTGTCTGTTGTTAGGATATTTGTGCAGATTAGCGCAGCAGGCAGGTGTGTCTCACACGGGTAGAAGCTACATGAAGAAATGGGACGAGGCAGGTGTTTTAATCCAGGCAAAAAGCCAACTACAGCGGCTAATAACTCTCCTATTCTGGCAGTCTACAAGCAACATTTGTATGCCCAAAAGAGTTCTCAGGACGTGTAAAATCCTCCTTTCACAGCCTGGATGTCGAGAGTTCCCAGGAGAGGGCAGCTCTAATGCTGTGGCTAACCATAGGAAGGAGGCTGGCCTCCACAGCCCTTGCTGGAGGCTGGCCTCCACAGCCCTTGCTGCTAGCTAGCCTGTCTGCAGTATCTGAGCATTGCTCTGTTCCAGCTCCTGCCTATTAGTTCTTCATGCTCAGGCCAAGCATCTGTGGCCTGTCAGTGACACCTGCTCTTCGATCATACGTGAAAGCAGCCGCAGTGTCTCGCCCTGCTTCTGAGCACTGTGAAACCCTCTCAAGGCTGGTTCGGAAACATCTTTGTTCAGAGTGAGAGGCGCTTCGGAGATAGCTCCCTCCCACTGTTCTTGGAAGCCTCGGTAATCTTCCTGTTAGTGTGACGCAAGGGGCTGGGATGTAGGAGTAAGGTCAAGTTACACATCGGAGTCACTCTAGCACACCCAGCCGAGCCGAGCGGCCTTTGCCCTCCCCGTGATCCACCGCCTTCCCCACTCCCTGTCTCGCCTCTTGTACTTCTCCCCTCGCGTCTGTGGCACTGACCAGCAGGACGCCCTGGGCCGTGGGTATTTGTGGGAAAAGCTAACCGAGCGCAAAGAGCAAGACCCGCACAGGAGCTTAACATTAGTTATTGTTTATTTAACTCCAGTAGCAATGGTGTTGGTGCCCGCCATGTCTCCCTGCTGTGTATTAAATAGCGCGGTATAATGACCTAATGGTTGTCAGACATCTATTTCTTTGTGTGAATTCCATACCGTTTAAAGACTCAAAACGTGAGGAACCCTCCCTAAAGTTGTTATAATGAAAGGGTCATTTTAGAGAGGTCAGCTATAAAAGCAGTGTCTTTGATTAGCAATAAAACGATTCCCGAGCACGTGCCGAAAGCCCTGTGGATTTTACAAAACAGAGAGTAACTAGTTAAACTACAGAGCTTTAGATCACAACTTGTGGCAGACACGGTTCTCAAATAAAAGCAGTGCAAGTGTGTACCAGTTTGTTGCTTGTTGCCTTATATTTGGGTTCTTAAGACTTGCCATCCTAAAATGATTTGCAGATGAGTGTCTATTGTCTTTGATCCAAGATTGGTATTTACAAAACCCTGTGTCATGAACTCTGGAACATCCAGTTGGATGCTTTTTAATTGGGCTGTGACCACAAAGATAGAGCCCCTAGCTAAGCAGGGGCATTTCCACCAGAAACATCACCCCTACATGCCCATTAAGGAAAATAATCATCTTTGATGTACAGCACTCTCACCCGACTGATGCACAAAATACAAAAATCTAATTAAAAAGGCCTTTTTTGTCTTCACCCCCATGATCTGAAATAGCATCCCCATCAACATCAGAACTGCTCCTACACACCTGCTATTCACAAATTGGATGTAGCCTCACCACTACAGAGAACACTACCCTGTACACAGTAAGAACCCACCTCATCCTGAACCTATCTCATTGTAAAAGTTCCTTGATTATTTGGACTTAAGCCCCCTTACCCCTTTTTGTGCTCTACAGTTGTCTACCTAGGTTTGTGCTCTACAAAGAGCATTACATACACATACAAGATGACGAGACAACCATCATCCTACAGCATTTCAGTCAAGCTTCTTTTGTATAAGATGTTTGCTTGGTGTATTGTAAATACCTTACTTAACTGCATTTACAAGGTTTGTTTTTCTCAAGGATGTCAACAATTACAAGCCCCAAGTAGGCCTTAATATGTCAGGGATTGCTGAAGTTGTTACTGTCCTTCATCATCAAATTTCGCTTTAAAAAGCTTTGTTGTCATATTTTTATTAAACCGCTCAATCAGAAGGGCCTTCTGTGCATCACAGCACTATGGGGACACATGGAAAGCCCTTAAAAACTAGCATTATTATCATAAGTATATTTCTCGATGTACTAATACAAAAGACAGCTTTTACACTGACTCTTGACATGATATACTCGTTGGGGGAGAGAAGGGGTGACACTGGGGGAAGATATTATTTTGGCAGGATAATTTAATGTGATCTGGAGGCCAGAGGTAGATAGAATACAGCATCTCGCTTCTTCAACCAAACCTTCTCCATAAGCCTCAAAGCAACATCTGAAGAACAGGGACAGTTAGGCATCTGGAGATACCTCAACCCAGACAGGAGGGACTACTCATTCTTCTCGCGTATGCACAGATCATATTTGAGATTTGACATACTTTTCATCTCCAAAGACCTGCTGGGTAGAGTTCGAGACACAAGGATGAAAGGCGGCACAATCTCAGTTGATGGACTGTTTACGCCATGAGGGAGCGACTTAGAAGTATCAGCCACACCTTACCAGGAAGCCCTTGTAATAAGAAGAACTTACCCGAAGTATAAAGGAATACTTCACAAATAATGATTTAACCCATGCGTCTTTCAAACCATAATCGTGATTCTTTTAACCCTTTCGATGCTGATGACGAGCTCAGCTCGTCATCACCCACGGGTGTCGTGTGCTGATGACGAGCTGAGTTCGTCATGGGAACAGCAAAATGGCAAAATCCAGCACAGGAGGGGGAAAACGCCTAGCAGCCAAGGTGTTAAAGCAGCCTTCAGAGGGAAGACCATCTCCTTGATGACTAGACTACACGGGGAAGCATGCCCATGTGAACACTAGCTTGTACAAAACTTGGAGAAAGTGGAATAAGAACACAAATGCAAACCGAACACAAAGTTAAGGAATAGGAAATTACATGCCTTCAGTGGCAGCCTAGGATTCTAATGAATAACAAACAGAAAGGAAATTGCTGAGACTGAAGCATATGTTTTGTGAAAATGGCAAAAAGCTTATAACTTCTCAGCTAATAAATTGAGAGCCCAAAGCATGAGAGAATGTATAGCATAGTTATAGTCCACAGAATGGGTAGAGAAAAGAAAGCGAGATCTGTTTCTTGCTTTTTATAGCTCCCTATTCTCGTCGGGACAAGAGATGAAAGAATATAGAATGTATTTGAGTCAAGTCCACTTGCCAGTTCTCTCTCCAGAATGGAGAGAGAACAAATAAACCCATCTCAGTGCATGGCATTTTGCAGTTCTTCAATTCACTGGGGCCCAACAAAGCCCGAGGCCCGGTCAAGCTCATGATAGATTTTGCGCTTCACCTCTTATATGCCGTTGCTGACAAATTCAACTCCTTCAAAGAGAAAACAGGCATTAGGGAGTCAGAGTTTGTTATGATTCTCAAAGCAGGCAAACAAGCTGACAGGGTAAATCATAGTGGCCAGAAGTCATTCTTAATACTGATACCAAGATGTTCACTGAAATTCTGACTGAACGACTATATAAGGGTCTTACATTGCTGGTATAGCCAGACCAAATGTGCTTCGTTAAAAGGACAGCATGGAACTAACAATGTCAGAGAGGTGGCTCATGTGGTGGAGAAATGCAAACAGAGGCTGGTCCCAGCACTCCTGACCTCTTTAGACGCAGAGAAAGTGTTTGTAGGGGTGAAATAGTTTTCCTCAAAGAAGCATTGGACAGAGTAGGTTTGAGCCCAGTCTTGAAAACATATTATAAGCAAACTATGCACAACTGTAGACTAGAATTAAAATGAATGGCATGAGTTCTGAAAAATGTAAATTGTAGAGGGTTTCCCTAAGCAACTCTTATAAGATTCCACCCAACAGGCAACCCCTTACAAGGGTTGTTTTTCAATAATGCATTTAGTGCATTTAATTTTATGTATCTTCTCAGTTATGAATATATATATCAATTTTTTACTGTTTATTATACATTACTTATATCATACAGAAGATAAAATGCTCCTATAAGGTGACGGGGCAGTGAGAGTGATCAATAGTGAAATAAGTGCATACATACTATGTAAAAAAAATATATACATGTGGCTGATAGCGATAATAGAGTGTTTGAAGTCAATACTCGTCAAGCGAGTATTGATATCCACCATCAAATTCTTAAAAACTCAGTCTACATATGTGGATTCGTATACGTTTCCACTCTTGGACATAAGTTATTGAAAGCATGGTCATCTTCAGAACATAAAAAATATACAGGAAGCACCAAAAATAGTGGCAGAAGATTCCACAGACCTAAAGAAATTGAAATTCTAGTAGGTGAAAATACCAGAAGGGTATTTATCTGGAAACATCGTTAACATCGCAGTCAGTACACCGCGATGCTGGTACATCGCAGTCGTTACAACGACTCCGTTCTTACCACGCTATGCCATTACAACGCAAGTCTTTACATCGACTTGCGCTAGATGGCGTGCTAACATTACAAATAGTGTAGTTCACTATCCCAACACCTTCCCTACTGTTAAGTGGACTGGAGTTGGAGTAGTAAATTACACTTTTCTAATGTTAGCACGCCATCTAGCGCAAGTCGATGTAAAGACGTGCGTGGTAATGGCATAGCGTTGTAACGACTGCGATGTAACGGCACACGTTGTACTGCTTTGCGTGGTAACGTCATACATTTGTATTTATCACAATATATAGTTGAAAAACAGGTGGAATGCTGGATGTCAAAATCATCCAAAAATAAGGTCCTCCTTTAAATGCATTTTGTACATTTGCCACACCAAACCAGCCTTGAATTATCCTCACCACTCCCAAGGAGATGCTAGGATCATGTTTGAATTATTCTCCATAATTCTACAAACCATACTGGGAAAAAGGTCAGAAGAGCCTCGAAAAGCTGACATCCCTTTACATGCTTATCAGGATCCCATTCTCCAAAACTACATATCTCGTTCTCCAAAGAGTATTCATGCGGATCAAATACAGAACCAGAACCATGAGAGTGAATGATCCTAGCCTGTGAAATGCTCTACCTACATGCTTTGCAGGAAGGCCTGAAAACTCAAAACTTACATCATTCTCTTATCTGAGATTGCCTTATCTAGGAGCTGCAATTAAAACTATCGATTGGACTCTTGATGCTCTGTCTTGAGTCTCTTCTGCTTCTCCTAGCTTTCGGAAGTAAAGGAATAGCGACACGTAGACCTCTGCAAACTCTAGCAACAGATATGTGTATGAGGTAGCTGAGACTATCGACTTAGTAGAGTCCACAGTGCTCTGGGTCCGTCATCCATATATGGACAAATAGCTTGATCCTAAAGAATATGACATCCCTTTCAAAAAGACTACTAGGGGCATAGTGGATGTCATTGCTGTGTTTTATTGGTTGTAATGCATTGGATTTTCAACAAATTTGGAGCCAGCTTTTTGCCAAAAACGTGTACGGTAGTGAATTTGCATTTGACCTAGTGTTGCTAATGGTGACGTCATTGGAATTCCCTGCTTCGCCTGCTTTAATCAGAGGTTAATCATTTTGGCTAAGCAAAAAAACGATTGATTATTTTCTGTTTTTCAGTTAAGCACTATCTGTTAGCTGGCTTTGTGCTTCTGCCTTTTACATAGTAAAACGCCTTTTTATAGGATTAACTTTGCTCTCCATAGATAGATAGATAGATAGATAGATAGATATTTTAATGAAACATACCTGTTGATGGATGGATGGATGGATGGATGGATAGATAGATAGATAGATAGATAGATAGATAGATAGATAGATAGATAGATAGATAGATAGATAGATAGATAGATAGATAGATAGATAGATAGATAAACAGATAGCTACCTGTCTTAATGATAGATAGATAGATAGATAGATAGATAGATAGATAGATAGATGTCTTAATGATAGTTAGATACCTGTCTTAGTGATAGATAGACCTCTTAACGATAGCTAGATAGTCTTAACGAGATAGATGGATCGATAGATCGATTGATGTCTTAACGAGAGATTGATAAATGTCTTAACGAAAGATAGAGAGATGTCTTAAATAGATGTTTTAACGAGAGAAAGATGTCTTCGCGATAAATAAATTAAATAGCTGTCTTAACGATAGATAGACAGACAGACAGACAGACAGACTGCTTCTGTTATAAAACTTGTGTCATTAGATTCAAGTTTAAGAGCGTGCAGGTCTAGCAGCTGAAAGCGACAGTTTCTGATTCTATTTCTAAAGTGACGCTGTTAATTCTGTAACTAATTGGATATTTTTTCACAGAGGCTAAATCCTGTGAACCACCCACTCGTCTTAATGATATTAAAATACCTTTGTGCTGCTCCAGTTTCTTTTTTCCAAGAATTTCTAGTTATTTCACGAGAACTACAGCAACAGTTCCAGGAGGTGCCTTGAATGCTAGACAGTGAACTTGAAAACAAAAAATGGGCCTTATGCGCTGGATGCAGGCATCTTCTGAAAAGTTTATTTTCGATGATTTGTGTGGCAGCGCCATGGCTCCTGCAGTCTTGTCTTATACAGTGCTTCATAGTTGGAGATTTATTAATTTAAAAAATAAAACAAGAGAGTATCCTATACTTACAACAGCTTTGAGAAACATGGCAATTTCATTTTGCATGTCTCCTTGGCAGAAAGTCAATGGACGCGTTAATGTTTTTCTGACACCTTCGATTATAAAGGAAGTCTAAACATCCCTACAACATCAACATAGGAAAGTATGCCTTAACATGGTCTAAAGTTTCTGCTTTTTTAACATTTTCCCATGAACTATTAGATTTCGACTACAAAACAGCCAGAAAGCTTTCCAGCAGAGAATAATTGTGCCTTCGAATGGAAACAACACATCATAAAGAGAAAATGATTTTTTTTTATTGTCAAGGAAACGGAAGACTTGGTTCACGACGAGGTTTTGGCCCCTGGTGTGTATTGGGCACCCGCAGTCCAAAACAAAGCACAAAATGTCCCAGCCCAAGTCATCAAGAACACTATGCAAAGGGTTTATGCATTGCCTGGAGTCAGGGACGGGCCAGCTGGAAAGCACATAGACGAGCTTATGCCTATGCCAGGTCCAGGAAGGCTCAACTGTATGCACACCTCCCATGCTCGGACCTGGAGCCGAAGAATGCACCAGGCTGTGGTCCACCGCCGGCTGGTGAACTGCAAAAGCCTGATCCTAAGTGTCTGCTCTGATCTCTATCTAGTGTGTGGATTTCCTCTGGGGAGATAGAGGGAGGAACCGGAAGGAGGGTAGTCACAGGGACAGCTATGGTGAAAAACTGCAGGGGCAAGTAGTGGAATTTGTGGAATAGTTTCCACATATTTTGACTAAAATGGAGAGGTTCTGAAGGAATACTTATCAAAGATTCCATGGGGAGCCAGCCAACCTTCATCCTCCCCAGGAAGACTTTGAAAACTTTTTGCCAAACAGGTAATTTTTCAGCAAGGTTTCCCGACAAACTGGCAGAAGGGGTACCTGGTATTAGAGCCAGTTCTAAGAACATGGTTATGCAATTTCTTTTGCGATTTATTTCTGAAAATGTATGCCACCTCTATTTTTACTGTTACATTCTGCTTACTTTCATTTTAACACCCTTACTCTTCCAAGACGATTTCCATCATATACTTATGACTAAACATCTATTTAGAAGAGGCAGGATGCAACCTTCCATACCATAATAACAGAACTGGACAAATATTACAGGTTCACTCAGTTGTTATTGCTCAATTTACAGAGACCTTACAGGATTATAAAGCTAATAGGTGTCACCAATCACATAACAGCACTGGTGCTAGCATAACAAACTGTGTCAATTAGGTGATAAATTAACTATGGAAGAGTTAAAAAATCAGCCAAATCACAAAACACATTCTCTAGTAGCACAGTCAGGTACAGATAGTTAAGAAACTACATTGGTAGTTACTTTTGACTTAACAGGTTACCAATATCTTCAGTAGACATGATCTATGTATTTATGTACTACTTGACATGTGTTTACAATATCATACTACGTAATGGGCATCCCATACTTTCCTATCAATCATATTGGATGTGATTGTCATAAAATTAAAAGTCTTTTTAATTTGCTAAGCACTTGCGTAGTGTATTTATTATTATGTAACGTCTGTTCATTACTGAGTATCATTTTCTTTTTTGGGAAAGAATAGTGATTTGCAGTGGTCAACACGTGCATCACATGTGCTTCACCAGTTAAGTTTTATTTAACGACATCTGAAAATGTGTTCTAATTAATTACTCCACCTCATTTGCCTTCACAAAGCCCAACATTACATGCTAAAAGGCGAAACGTGTCAGTGAAATTGGAGGAATTATCATTTATAGATTGCAGTGGGCTGTAGATGTTCAATATTATAATGAAAATATTGAGCAGACTATTTCTTCTGCTGCTGGCTAAGAAATTTTTTATTCTATATGAACATATTGCTATCCAATACAGTAGTGGTTTTATGTACTTAGTATACCTCTCTCTCATGTTTCTTTAACTGGGTTCCACGGCCAGCACAGTATTGGCCACCTTTTGAACTGAAGCAACTCTTCCTGCATAAGTTAATTGACAAGTAATCAGTGAAACAGCCCTCTACTATTTTGCCCACTTGCATGTTTACTCAATGGACTGACAGAATTGTCTCAAGAATGTCTACAATATATCAAGGATGAACCTCATGTATGCCAGGTATAGTCAAAATTGGGACCGCAATGCCATAAAATGTTGAGGAAGAGCAGCTATTTTGCAAGGGATAGCCATGATCGTGTTAAGGATGCCCACAGTATATGAAGGATGGGCCATTTTTCTTGTCAGAAATAGCTAAAATGTTTCAGGAATGCTCACAATGTGTCAACAATGTGCCACTATCATGCCAGGGATAACCAATTAGCCATAGTATGCCAACTCTTCAGCTCTCCGTGATCACCAATTAGCTACCAGTCCCACACTAGCTTCCCTCTGGCAACAGAACGCAAGCGGCAGGCATACTGCCCCATGCAGAAACTCACACAACCACACTTTTTCAAATGAGTACTTCCACGTGCAGACACGCTTACTCATGTATGCTAACTCACAAATGCACATTCACCTGTCTCAGCACTTACCCACTCCTGACTTTCCTTTCGGCAGTGGTGCTTGGCTTTGCAGTGGTTCCTATGCTATGCCCGAGCTTCACGTCGTAGATCTAGGCGGCAGCCAAGCAGAGGACTTATGGTCCGTGGCCTCTCCAAGTGTGAGGCAATGGAGAGCTGACAAAGGGGCTCTAGCTCATGTAGCATGCCGGGACCTCAAGGACAAGCAGAGATTTTGGGGGACAGGGATTGGGTGACAGATGACAGGAGAAGGCAGACAGCACATTGGGAGGCAAACATGCAGGAAGTAATGATTGCTTTCTGCTCTGTCCTACCCAGATCCTGCCGCCTCCTCTCCTTGGCTGCCCTTTAAATGCTCCACCAAATAGAAGAGAAGGCAGGAACATCTGACTGGGCAGCCCATAAGACTGGTCAAAAGGAAATAGACCTTTTGTCAGTGTCTGTATGAGAGCTAGAGCAAGACTTGGCTATATGTGAGCCTGATTGGCAAAACACCCCCCCCCCCCCATATGTGTTTGTGCGCGACGTGTGTGTAAACTCCTGCCAGGTTCGGTTGTGGGAGAGCTGCAGACCTACCTACCAGGATACTCCTAGCTCCCCAATGTCTGCTCCAAATGCCCCATGCGGGCAAACTATGCTTTCAATATCCACATTAGACTCTTCGTTCATTGTCAAGTGGCTCGGCAATGTGAGCATAACGTTTGTATATATTTAATAGCGTGTCCCTATACAAACTATTTGTGGAGGGTTAAACTGGCAATGTAATAGAAAGGGGACGTCCACTTGGTCAGAGGTGCTTAAACTTCCTGTTTCACTACTTGTCTAAAGGTCACGTTTGTTTGCTCTTGCCTTTGTTTCATTACTTTATCATTACTTGTTTACATTCTTTACCTTATTTCACCTATTGCAAAGAATGACTCATTTGCAGAGGAAATGCATGTATGTTTCGAATATTTTTATTTTTGGCACTTAAAAAACGTAAATTTCACATTTGAAATTCTAATATTTACATACCCAGATTCATAAACATTTTACACATAACGTAGTTAAGATGTATAACATATGTGAATAAAGTTGCTACAAGCTTGAATTTTGTGGTACAAGTAGCAATAATTTATTCGAGGAACGTCCAGAACAGACTTTGCCGTGGTACACACTATAAAACTCAAAAATATAGCAAGAAACGTAGTTTTAGGTTGTAGTATTTTCGGAGGCTTTCACATAGATTTACTCTGAAAGATCTTTTGGTTCGGCTCTGGCACCAGTAGACAGGCCTTCTAAATGTTTCAGCTTAGTAAACAATGAATAGCCCATTGATAAAATATATGAATGCTCTAGGGTTATGACTTGAGGGCCAAACCATCACAGAAGTATATTGCCTCACTTACTTTTTGCAGGCAGTACTAGATAGCTGCTTGTTGATTGTTGCTGGATGGGCATGGGCAACCCTCATCATCCTTAAAGTTCTCTGTTTCGACGGTAAGCGGAGTAAAGAAAGAACCTACCCTTTTTCATTATCCATAATTGATCATTTTCAAAAGAGTGTTTTCTGTATCGTTTCTTCTTCTCCGATTTTTGTTTTTCTCTGAACAGGTGCCCGCTGTCTGTGGAGTAGTCATCTCTGGAGATCATGACGTCTTACAATGCAGTAGATTTAATAGTGAAGTATCAACATAAAGCACAGGCTTAGAACAGAACTGTCCCATTATACATTGCCAGCCAGCTTTTTGTTGTCTGTTATCGAGACCTATTGTGTACAGTATCACTAACTAGAGGGGACTTTGGGTTCAGCCCATTGCTTATTATTGTCAAACTAATTTACTGGCTTCTTATTCCGTTGTTTTCCTTTTTCTTAAATTTGTCCCTCCCATAAAGCATATTTTCTTTACCATTCTTTCGATTGAATAACTTGTTTCCTTCCATGGCTTAGACCAGGGAACTAAATTTTTAGGTCTCGCCTGGCGAAAGCAGCGCATGTGCTGCTATCGCCATGGAGAGGACCTTTTGGAATCGATTCAGCCAAAGCTGAATGCATGTGCGCCAGATGGACAAAGATGGCTGCTCTGGCCATCCACAAAGTTAAACCTGCACGTGAAGGACAAAAAAATGCATGCTTTTCCTCCCTTCCCCCGTCGGCCCTAGGTACCGAAAGGCTGGCTCCTGATTGGCAAAATGCTATTATTGGGCGCGCTCGCCGCGAGCGGAGAGGGGAGGCCCTGGCGCTTCCTGTCACAAGGCCGTCTGATGCAGGCTGGCCCACTGGGAGGTCATTTCCAGTCTGAATGTGCGTGCTGCTTGCTGCACGGCGCATCCTGGTCTTCCTGACACGTGTGCCTTTCCCTCGCAGTGGAGGCCGAGGCAGACAGAACTTCGGTGAGTTACTGCCAAAGTCTGCGCGTCGACTGACGCTTTGCATTGTGTTTTGTGTGTATCCGAAAACACTTGATGTTGGACACCGTGCAGTTCCATGTTGCGGTATCGACTAGTGTAGTGTGTTACGGCGATTTGTGTGGGTACCAATGCAGTCATTTCACAGCCTGTCTTTAAAACCACATACAGCTGTGAGTGAACAAACATTCTATTTTTATAGCTGTCAGTCTTTTCAGTGATCCCGTGGCAGGCTGGCAGCGGAAGGTCTGGGAACAGGGGTGCGTGCACCCAACTTCTCCAAAACAGACAGACCCCTGTTGTCACAAGCATGCACCACATGTGCCTTGCGCTGGCACACGACATTGTTCATCGCTTCTATGCCAGTGTCTACTTGAGTTAAACATGCCAGCCAAAGTTTGCTAGAGACATGTGTTATGGGTTAAATTGAGTTTGTCTTATGCACGCTTTCGAAAACCTTTGACACAAAATGATTTTGACATGAGCAGCAAATAAAAATACTTTAAAAGTAAATGGTTTTCAGGTCCTGCCAGTCTGCAAAGAGTGTGACATTGTGGTATCGAGATGGGCCAGTTAGTGTGTAGCTTTGTTCCTCTGTATCACATGATGCCCACTTTATTAAACTAATACTTTATTTTCATGTAATGCCTGAATTGTGGCAACTTGACACTTAACAACTACAGGGAACGATCTAAATGGGACCAGGCAGTGCACGCGTGTTGTCTTGGGACAGTAGAGAAACACACACTCCAATACCTTTGAAACAAAGTACACAGAACAAAATGAAATAGCCGAAAAGGGAAGCGAGTCACATGTACACACATATCTATACACTAGTACGTACTTAAAGTGTACATAACACCACCACTCCGAAGGGGGCCAAGTACGCAATTCATCTTTCTTAACATTTGCTTATGTGTATCCTGAGACAATAGCAGTTGCTGGTTTTCGGCCACTTGGGATTGGTGCTCCCAGTTCACTAAAGCAAAACTGAAACACATCAGTAGTATGACGGCCACCATTATGCAACCAGAAGAGAACAGAAATGATATTTTATTCCTTTTAATTTTCTGCGCTGGTGGATCGTATCAAAGTAAAACACACATTTGAGGAAAGGCATCGGGTAGAATGCAATACAGTTGTTGATCAGCATGGATGGATGAAATTTAATTTGCCTGCCGCCTTTCTTCTGGATACTTTTCTGCACAAGTGGTCACCATAGTAGTTTGACACAAAAAAATTACCAGATAAAACATTATTTGCCTGGATGTCTTATACTCTGGCTCATCATGTGACCAGATGCGCAGGCCTTCAGAAGCCAGTACTAATAATGACTCCTTTTTAGTCCACACTCGATCACAGTTTGATGACACTGTAAATGAAAGGTCTTGCATGTTACCTAACTCAGTGGTGCTTCAATTCTGGTCTTTTGTATGTTAACTGGGCGGCCTTGTCGGGGATGAAACTTGTGCCCTGCATGCTGCAGACAAGTTGGCATCATAGCACTTAATTCTTTATCTTCAGTTATAGGCTGATATCATGGCTGCCAAACATCGATGTTCACAGGCAGAGGAGGGTTAGTATTTGACGATTATATTTCTGGCGGTGGGTCTAAACTCTACATAGGGGTCTTCACAATGGCCCTGAACCCTTGTATGTTTTTCACTTCCGGACAACTCCCTAATAAACATACTTTTTTCGTTCAAAGGAGGCCTTGGCCTACCTTCTTTTAAGGTCTACTGAGTGATTACAATATACACTATTGTATTCCATGTGTATAGCATGCTTTAGAAAGGTAAATTGCTGGTAACGTTTTTTCACGAAATGTCTGAATACCTAGGGTCAGATGTAGACCCTATTTTGCATGCGCAAACGTGTTTGCGACCCATTTGTGCATGCAAAATTGAGTAGGGCCATGTCCAATTCCTATTTAGTGAGTCACAATGTATTTGCGACTCGCTAAATAGGAATTGCGACTCACTATTAGGAAGGGGCGTTTCAAGGGCATCTTTTGCTAATAACGACTCTCTACCCCATGTATGAATGTTTTGCGACCCCGATTGCATTTGCAAAACACTCGCAATTTACCGCCCTTTTCAAGAGGGTTGTAATGCACTCACAAATGGGAAGGGATACCCAGGGGACCCCTTCCCATTTGCAAATGCAGGGAAAAATATTTTTTAGGGGCAAGCAGTGGTCCCAGTTACCACTACCACTGATGTATGCAGGTACTTTGACCCTGCTTTACCTAGTCCCACGGGCTTTCAATGTTTTTAAAATAACGCTTTTATTTTATGGTGTGCCTTTCAGACTGACTGTCTTCTGCTCACAACTTACCTGTTTTTAGGCGCCTCCTGTTTGCCGCGCACCCCGTTCCACCGCGGTCCATACCGTTTGTGTGGAGGGTGAAAGCGGCTCCATTGCTCATTCGGCCGGCTGGTGAAGGGGTGGAGGCAGGGGGGTTGGCACTCTAGTGTGCTAAACCTGCCTCCCCATATAAACAACATGCCCTGTCCCCCGCGCAGTGGGCACGCCGCTGGTTTGCCGAAGGCAAGCCCGTCTGCACCTGTCCGCACCAAGAACACGCCAGGGGCCAGGGATGCTGCCTCTCCTCCACCAGTCTCCTGCCCTAAGCTTAGGTATTCGAGGGGGGGCACTTTTAGATCTGGGGAGTAGGAATCTGCTGTGCTGTGACCATATCTTAAACATTGAAAGGCTGTTCAGAAAGGGGCCCTCTGATTGTATAAAGTGTGGCTTGCGCTGTATGGGCGGAGAAGTGAACAGCCACTCTAATAGACCAGCTAGAGTAATCCCTACGGGAAGGAGGAAGACGTTACAGGGCTTTCATATCAATGTTAGGTCCTTGATTAAAAACAATGTGGCTTTTAAAGAATTTTGTTCTTCAGCACTCTCCTGATTGAGTATTTTTAACTGAGACCTGGGCAAATGAGTTTTCCGGTCCTGAGCTCGTAGAAGCCATTCCAGCAGGATTTTGCCTTTTTAGACTGGATGCACGGCGAGGGACGGCGAGGGGGCCTAGGTATCCTGGTCAGGGATACCTTCACCTGTAGATCAGAACCGCTCACTTCGATGCTCGATTCCTACCAGGCTTTAAATTTTTTGATAAATTCTACCCCTACGGAAAGCTTTTCAGAGGTCCTCTGCTATAGACCCCCGGGCTCTAGGGCCAGGTTTAGATAGGACCTGTGTAATAGACTAGAATCCTATTGTCTTGGGGATTTTAATTTTAATTTAGAAAACAAAGCGAATCATGACACTCAAACATTTATGGAATGCATGAACGCCTGCAGCTTTTCACAATAGATTGAATCCTCCACACATATGGCGCACCACACCCAGGACGGAATCTTTTCCAACTGATCGTCGGGTTGTGGTGGGTGTGCCCCTTCCATTAGCGTGGTCTGATCATTTTGCTATTCCTTTTCAACGAAGGGGTACAATATCAGGAATCCCTAACGCTGCTAATGGGAAGGCGATCGATAAGCGAAATTTGAACCTGGTCACTAATCAAGAGGTTGCCAGTGCTTTGGCTGATTTTCAGCACCTGGAACATCTAAGTGCTGACTCAGCTGCTGATAACTTTTCTAAGAAGATTTTAGCAGTGATGGACACTCTTGCCCTCATAAAATCCCACTACTCGGCCAGAAAGAAGCCCTCTGCACCCTTGTTCTTCGACCGTTTGCATAAGATGAGACAAGAGTGCAGAAGGAAGGAAAGACCCCGGTGGAGGGATCTGACTCCCCGGGACACAAGCAATCCCTGAAGGCTTATAGAGCAGCTATCATTGAAGAAAAGGGAAGCTACTACTCAAAAATATTTGAGAGCCTGACGTCACCCAAGTAGCTTTTTAACATCTTCAACTCCCTCGTTGCGCCCAAGGTCTCGGGTGCGGTGGAGCCATCTCAGGCGCTCTGTGATAGGCTGGCCTCCTTTTTCTGCTCCAAGATATCTGACATTCATGTTCAGTTGGGGATCCTAAATGCTAATCAGGTACCCGGTGGCCTACCGATAATCTATCCCTGTGTTAGCCCAAGAAATATGGCATTGGCAAGTCTCTCTGCCTTTCCAAAGCTACTCCGGAAACAGTTGAGAATCTACTTGATGGATTCAAGTCGGGGTCGCCCCTGGATCCTTGTCCTCTTAAAGTCCTGAAAACAGCTAAGGTGGCTCTGATCCCGCATTTCACCACGGTCCTGAACCTAGCCATCTCACAGGGCCAGTATCCCCTAAGTTGGAAAGCGGCAGTGGTTAGGCCTCTTTTAAAAAAGCCCTCGCTAGACCCGTCAAACTTGAAACATTTCCGTCCCATCTCCCTTCTGCCGGTCCCAGCGAAAATCTTAGAAGTCCATCTGAACTCTCATTTGAGTGCCTATCTGAGGGAACATCAGATTTTGGATAGCTCGCACCATGGATTTAGAAGGCTCCATAGCACGGAGACTGCCCTCACTGCAGTTTTGGGTAATATACGAGGGCAGGTGGATGCAGGTCATACCTCTCTCTTGATCTTACTTGACCTCACCGCAGCCTTCGATACCCTGTCTTCCCAGGGACTGGTGGAGCGCTTCAGGGAGATAGGGGTCGGGGGCTTGGCTTTGGATCTTCTGACTTCCTTCCTGGAAGAGCGGTCCCAAATAGTCAAATTGGGAAGTTTCTACTCGGAGTCTACTCCCCTTGTCTGCGGCTTGCCTCAGGGCTCCTCCCTAAGCCCCACTTTATTTAATAAACATGTGGCCCCGCTAGCAGGGGTGCTTGTCATTCGGGTTGGAAGTTCTGTCTTATTCGGGTGACACTCAAGTTATGGTGTCAATCACACAAAACGCTAGGGACTCTGCGCAGAACTTTAAGAACTGCATGTTAGCAGTCTCGTTGTGGATGGTACAAAACTATCTCAAATTGAACGGCGAGAAGACGGAAGTCCTAGTCTTTGGAGACAGACCTAACATCTGGTCCAGGGAGTGGTGGCCTGACGCCCCTGGCACCTGTCCAACTCCGGTTTCCCATGGGAAGAATCTGGAAGTGTTGGTGGATGTCTCCCTATTGCAGGTTTCTAGGACAGTTGCCGCTTGAAATCTCTCATTTCCTTTCATTTGAAGCACTCAAAAAAGTGGTGGTTGCATTAATATTGTCCAGATTGGACTATTGCAACGCCCTTTATTTAAGCATCAACAAAGGCCAGTTGCTTCGACTGCAGCTGGTGCTAAACTCCGCTGCCAGGCTGGTGATGGACATTCCCAAACACCACTCGGTCTCGTCCTCCCTTAGGTCGTTGCACTGGCTCCTGGTGGACCGTAGAATTGTGTTTAAAACCCTCTGCCTCACTCATAACGCATGCCTTCCAGAAACCTGAGGTCAGCAAAAAAGAATCTCCTTGTCGTTCCTAGGGTGAAAAAGATGAGATGCGGTGGGAGGGCCTTTTTATTTGCAGCCGCGGATGTTTGAAATTCTCTCTCGGACTTTCTCTCGGGTCAACGAGTACACTCAATCTTTCGTAAAGCCCTTAAAACATGGTTGTTCCCTGAAAGACAGGTTTGAGTAGGAATCGGTTCTGCCTGTATGTTGATCGGTGCTAGCGCCTTGATGCCCTTGGACTAAGTCCGTGCTCTAAAAGTCTTGCATTCATTCATTCATACCTGCCCTTAAAAATGAAAGTAAAACATTTAATTTTCTTTTTTTAAATACATCCCGTTTTTCTTGAAGGAAAATGGGCTTCATTAAAAAAACACAGCTTTATTTAAAAGCAGTTCCAGACATGGAGGTCTGCTGAGCCTAGCAGCCACCATCCCTGGGAGTGCCAGCCATTCCCAACGGGGTCACAAATTGCGGGTGCCTCATGAATATTCAAGAGACACGCAATTTGCGACCCCATTGGTAATCGCAAACAGTGTCTCAGACACTGTTGTACATGGCATTTTGCGACTCACAAATTGCGACTCGTGATCGAGCACAATTTGCGAGTCGAAAATTGTCATGGTCGAACATCTGGGCCTTAGTTGTTTAAACATAACACAACAAAAATAAACGATGCCATATATAAATACTGAAAATATTGTATTCAACATACACTTTCGAGATACCTTAAGATGTGTTTCCTTACCCCCAGTATTTTTTTGTTTTTTTTGTTGACAATGCTGTACAAAAAGGTATTGGCAAAACCAATAGCTTGGCACTCCCATTGTAAAGATAAGACGTATTAGCCTTGCCAATGCTTGTCATAAGATATACAAGTGGAGAGAACAGGACCCTGCTTTTGGAAGTTCAGGTACACCATTATGAAACTCACGTATGAGCCACCCTTGTTTTTTAAAAGTTAGAGAACGGATCACCTCTTCGAAGCATATTACATACTTTTTTCTTGTTCTTACTATGAACTCTTCAACACCTAATTATCATTGGCAGGCTTTTCCAGTCGCAATTATAAACTGAACATAACCTGTGCAAAAACGTAAATCCTGTCGACGTTACCATGTTTCTGCAGTAAACAGCGATGTGCCTTTATTTTAAACAGTTCTACCACATATGCTTCACCAATTCAGCCAGCATTACACATATTCATGATGTCAGCTTATCCTGTTTTCATCCTAATTATTTTTTATTCATTAGGAAAAAATAAGCCAAAGAAGGAGCTTTGATTTTCTTTAAACATTGATGCCTTTCAAAGTGAGTCAGATGTGCAAGCACGAATGTGTTTTTTCTCAATCGCCCAATGCTCATCCTTCTTACCTCGTATTTTGCCATTTCAATAGGTGCGTTGATACATCTTCTTGTGTTCAAATTTGATTTCAATCAAGTGTAAACATTTCAAAACATTGTTGTCCATATATAAGGTTGTGCTGTTTACTGATGACTACACACCTTTCGTGTGTTATTGGAAAATCCTTTTTGGATAACCATTTTTTTATGTGGTAAAACCATGGGTAGAGAACATCAGTAGAGTTAGAGACTGGAGGAAAGACGATTAAAAAAAGCAGTACCATTTTACTCATTCAGGAGGCGCGGCAGTAATTTTCTGATTAACATGGTGAGAGTGAGTTCTACTAGCAGATGCTTCAAAATCTTCTTGGGTATTTTTATGTTCCTGGATTTTGGAGCTTCCGTGTTGAATAATTGTCATTTCGAAATAAATGATAGTAAAGAACAAGCTGCAGAAGCAAACACACATACTCAATCCATGCAGGTAAAGGAAGTCACTTAATTTGTTGCTTCCGTGTCAACAAGGCACACATATAAGCCAACCACAGTAGTTCAAATAAAGCTGAGGTATGAAATCTTCTCAATGTAAGAAACACTAAATATCAACTGTTGGTGCTTAAAAATGAACTTTTATATTGTATAATTAGTCTTAGTACTAAGCAAGACTTACCTTTGCTTCAGAATAACTGAACTGATGTTAGCGAAAATGCTGTCAAGCCCTCCATGCCAACCAGGGTACCTCTAGCCAAATAATGGGTAAATACAGAAGTTCATAAACATACATTTTATTGGGTCTTTAGGTGACAGTGATCACCAGTATTATGTTGCTATTTCTTCCCTGGAGGTTGTGGTTTATTGAAGCAAAACAAGTAAGTCAAAAGTATTTTTTAAGCAAGAAAAGTACAAGAATGGGTATGAATCATTTCTCTTCAGAAATACAATATTACCATTTTTATCACATATTTAGAGGCCCATAAACGTTCTATTGTAGCTAAAGTTACTCTTACTGGTGATGTTTTGTAAGCTAGTTGAAGTGTAGGTCTAACATGAGGTAGTCTCATTAACCGGACTAGGGCAGTACGCAGCAAACCTGCCAGTATCCAGAGAGCGTCACAGACATGCTCACTCTCACATTTTTTCTTCAAAGTAGAGCAAAATATCCATATCTGAAAGAGCCTATTAGTTAAAGATTCCTTACCTTAGAATTACCCCCAGGCGTCAGACTGAATCCGGAGAATTTTTCTTCAGCAGTACTCCTGCGCGTCGGTTGACTCCGCATTCGTCGTTGGCATCGTGATCGCCTTATTGACGTCACTGTATCTACTAAAACGCCGCCCCTGCACGCTGACGTCCGTTTTTTCTTATTCAGTGCAGCCAGCGCAGTTCCGGAGAGAGTGGTACCCTCAAATCACCTTTTGAATAAAGTTTTTGTTGACTTTTGTCAACCTCTTTTCGAGTCGCTCGACTCCTGGTGCACGTAGGGCTGTTCTATTGACGTACCGGCTTCAAACCTTGTTACTCCTGTCACAAATTGATGTTGGTCACGGACACACACCTCGTGCGCCTCAGGTGCCTGGAGCTCTATCATGACTAGAAGTCGAGCTCCGACTGTCGGGCCATGGACCCAAAGACTTTGCGGGAGCGGTCTGGAGGCCTGGCAGTCAGCTCTGCGCTGCTCGAGATCTCGGTCGCGAGGGAGGTCGTGGGACCGTTCACGGAGTCACCACCATCATTCATCTTCAAAGTCTTCGTCTTTGGGTAAGTCGAAGCACAAGAAGAATGCGAAGAAGCACCGTCGTTCTTCGCTTTCTCCCAATCCGTCAGCCGATGCGCCGTGGGACACGGAAGGTCATCGTTCCCTGGCTCTGCCCGCGGAGCCTGCCAGGATGGCTCCGAACTTCCCTTCCTTCCCAGGGGCTGGAGCGTCCCCAGCCCAGCTTTGCGCATTTTACGTAGCCCGCCACTCCATCTTTGGGCCGCCCGACTCCGCCGGTGCACCTTCGGGCCCGGCAGGCTGGGGTTTCAATGCAGGCGGCTCCAGCCCGATGCCGCAGGGCCCTCTGGGATCCAGTCCTGGATCCGGATCGGCGCCTGTTGACCTCAAGACACTTCCCCAGTGCCGATTCCTCTGACGACGCCTCCGCTGCCGCTTGTGTCGTCGGCCGGCGTGGACCCCGGCCTCCCCCTCGACTTGAACACGAAGCCGGCCGCTACCTTTGTACCACTGCTGGCATTCCTTTTTACCCTGAGTGGCAGCCAAAGGAGGGTGAAGAGAACTGGGATGGGTCTGTGGACCATCTGGCAGACCAGCTAGAAGAACCGGACTGGAGAGAGGAGTTGGGTGATGCCAGTGGTCTGGATACTTTACCAGACCTTGGTATGGTTTTTCCCCCTAGCCTGGCCACTGAGGAGGGAGCCTCCTAAGCTGTGGTGTTGCCTAGGGCGGCTGAGGCCTTGGGCCTTGAGCTTACTGCGGTGGCTGTCAGTACTAACCTTCTGACTGAGGTTCTTCATCCGGCAGCAGCCTCTTCAAGCCCCTGCTGCCGTTCAGTGAGGCCCTCACTGAGATCCTCTGGGCACTTGGTCCAAGCCCAGCACAGGGGCTTCTGTGGATAGGATGATTGCCCAACAACACCGCCCAGACCCGGGTGACCCCATTTTCCTCTCCCAACACCCTACCTCTGAGAGCTTGGTTGTCCAAGCCTCAACATCCAGAGGCGCGTTCCCTACTGCTCCTCCAGCTTGGGTATCCAAGAAGCTGGACCATCTTGGGAAGAAGATGTTTTCTTCCGCCAGCTTAGGACCATGGTTGGTGAACACCACATGTCTCTTGAGCTGCTACACCCACTCTGTGTGGGACACGGTTGCACAAGTGCTGCCACAGTGCCTGAAGGAGGCCCGGACTGTACTCTTCCATGCAGTTGCAGAGGGTAGAAACACAACAAAGTTCGCCATTCGATGTTTGCTGGATACCGCTGACTCGCTAGTTAGAACTTTTTCTATGTCTGTAGCCTTAGCGACAAGGCGGACAATGCGTTTGAGCGCTTCAAGGCTCTCCGGCTACGGCCAAATCCTTGCGCCTCGCTGCCTTCTCCCGCCCCGTTCAGTCTGCCTTTTACCCCTTTCATATATTATTTACAACAAGGGGTGGTGAGGGACAGAGTCTCTGAATTAAGCAGAAAGCTCTCACCCAGTCAAGAGATCAGGGCTAGATCCAACACCGTTTTTTAGCTCACTGCACCATCCCAGTTTCAGAACCTGGCTGTATGCAAATTAGTCTGTTCCTGTCCCAGTGCATGATGGGAACAGGGCAAACCAAACTACAAAAGCCAATTCTTACACTGGGAAGGAACCAAGCTCCCGGGGACCGGTTTCTGGCATTACAGCCGTCTTCGGCCCGGTTTGCTTGAATCCTGATGGTGCAATGAGCAAGGGTCTCACATCTGAGAATACCCTTCATGGCTACCGAAGGGTTGACCCATTATGTGCCACCCAGGGCCACAGGCCGACGCAAGCTACTCAGCCTCTGAATGGCGGGCGACGTGGGACCCAGCGGTATGAGTCTGAAGGCCAGCGGGCAGGCGAGTCCACCAGTGCCCCCTCTGGATAAGTCTCCAAGCCTTTCTAGTCCGACCTTTCGGGGCCACCGGTTGCCAGTGGGTGGTAGGATTCGCCATCACCTCCCCCACTGGCACAACATCAAACTTTTATAAAAGTACTGTGGTGTATCACTGTGCAGGACTTTTTGTACAATACTGAGCAATTTGAATTTGTCTTTACACTTAATCTGCAGACATTGGTGTGAAATCTGTGCAAGCAAGATGAGGTTACTTTAGCAGTCATTAGAGAATTCCTCATATAGTCCAAGTGTTCCCTGAATACTTCATTAAAGTGGTTGATGTGTAGAAGGGTTCTACAGGGACTGGGTAATTTACCATTAAAATGTAGCAGTGCTAATGCATATTCTTAATCTTGTAGTTTATTTGTGGGATATACTGTGGCTTTTGGTTGATTAGCCCCAGGCTTTGGGCAGTGCTCAAGTATGTTTGGGTTTGGACATGTTGGGTGGAAAATCAAATGTGAGCACCAAAAGACTTGTTCCCTACTTTGAGGCATAGCCAGCTCTGACCCATCCCTTTGTGAAAGTAGTTGACATATTTCATGATAAACTTGTGCCTTCCCTGATTCTTGAGTATTGTAATATTGATTGGTAGAAGATGTGGTTCCCAATGTGCCATGTATTTATAGAATAGAAGATGTATGGAGAACACTTTTGTGGCTTCCTTCCTATAAGACATGAGCCATTAAATTGTTGTACCAATACTTTTGCAGAAGGTACCAGCAGAGTTCTGCCACTGATCACTGATATTTAGTAGTTCTTCCTACATGTTCATTAAGGTGGGTTTAGTTACTGGGGAAATTATTTATTGCAATGTTGGCAAGATCTTTGCATATTTTAGTGAATTGCAGTGCGAAGTAGAGAGCTTTAGGTTGTTTATGGTAGTGTTCAAAAACCGACCCTGGTGAGTCCAATGACCATTAAATCCCATTACGATGCTGCAGATAGGGATTTAGTAGCCCAAAGGAAAGCCCTTTTCAATTTGTAAGAAGTAATAATACTGGTAAAAATAATAAACAATAACATTTTATAGAGCCCTTAATGGCCATAAACGCCTACTTTTGCTATTTGCTATTTTTTTTAATACTGGGTAAACCTTGACCACTTTAATGGCACTTGCAGGCTGTCTGACTGCTGAAATGCACCTTACTGCATATATCAGTGGCTAACGTGTAACTTACTAAGCAATCCTTCCTACATCAGCCGGTAATCTGCCCATTGTCCAAGAGTAATTTATGACCATTCAGTAGATGTTTTCTTTAGTTCTTAATAAACATGGGAGAGGTGTGGCGCCGCGGCCAGGGCGACGGACGCTGGGGATCACGGTTCGATCTCTGGCGGCAGGGGTCTGCCCAGCACCATGCGACTCTGGGCAATACCTCACTTTATCTTCCCAATGGCCTCCAGCGCCGAGATACCCCTTCGGGGGTACTTCGTGTGCTATACAAGTACTGGATTAAAATTTTTATTTACATTTAAATGTTATCAGTTTTATGAGGAAACAACTGAATATTAGTCTTCACTGCTCTGAAGGTGACCCATTTGCAGCCATAGTTGTCAATACTGTATGCTGTACGTGGGATAGAGCATCTTCTTTGAATACCTTTCGAGCACATACTGCTTTGTTTCATCAGCCAGCATTCTTTAGAAAACTAGTTGATAAGGGATTTATTTGGATTGAATTTCCTTTTTCGGTCTCGCGTACCAGATAACTTTTAGCTATCTGTAAATGAAAGCCTCTTGTAGACCATACCAAACACTTGTCAGTGGATTTAGAGCCCACCATGGCTTACCATTGGCTGGCTTTATTGTCGCTCTCATTTGCTTCTTATTCAGTAGCTTGCCTTCCTCTTCTTCTGGCTCCCCTTCCTTTTGAATGACTTATTTGTGTTCTTCCACTGATCCCATTTAGGGAACTACTTTTTTCTTATTTATTTAGCACTCTGAGAGTTCAAGTATACTTTTTACCCGTCAAATACTGGCACACATTTTGTTCCTTGCCCTTCAACTGCTCCTCACCCACTTCTCTGCTGCTCTTCTACCCCTTGCAGTCCTATAATAAATGTTTTTTTTTAATTACTGATCGAAGTGGTGCCTGGTATCCGAGATCGGTAAAAAGAAAAAGAAAATGACCCTGTCTTATTCCATAGGCACGTGAATAAATGCGTGGTAAGTCTGCTTTGTGATGGGCAGACGCCTGGTAGCCCATGGAGCTAGGTGTTACCCACAAGCCACTTAAGTTGGCAAGGAATCTGGTCATTATTTCGGATAAAGAGATTACTATGGCAATAAAAATGACCTCTGCCTCATCTTCTTACTTCGCCATGTTGAAAATGCTATGAAAGGTATTCACTTGGCTTCTCCTAAAGTCGCAGAAAACTGTAATTCTGTAATTCATCAAATTCCGACTAGACTATGGAAATACCTTGTATTGTGGCATTTCAACCTACCTAATCCATAGGGTCCAATTTGTGCAGATTTCCACAGCCTTCCTTATACTAAATCTACTTGCTCGCCCCTACATATCTTTCCATCTCAGAATGCTTTACTGTCTTCTCATGCGCCATATTCACACTGATGATCCGCCCGCCTCATTTAAATTCAGACAGACCTTAATTATTCCACGGAAAAAGTCCCGGTTCAGCTCTGTCAACAGAATGCTTCCTATGATGGCCCGACAGAACAGGGGCCTTTGGAGGAAGGATTTTACACACCCTATTTAGGTTAGATGGTGTAAACACTTTTTTCCCTGTGCGTCACAGCCAGGAAAACCTGGTGGGAAGGGTCAGGACAAAAGAATAATGACCCCCACGTCCTGTGAAAAAGCTCCCAAGGTGTTGGGCTCAATAGTTTTTTTTCTCAACAAAAAAAACCCCATTTGGGAGTTTGTTGTTGAAAAACAAAACACTTTTGAAAACTGACGGCTGGCCGTCATGTCTGACTTTACCATCCATCAAACTTTTCCTACTTTGGTAGGACCACAGTGACAGCAGGTCTTGCCTGTATGAAGAGATGTCCACACGGCCGGTTGATAGCTGCATATTTGGCAGGTGGAGGTCCCTCTGTATGGCCCACAAATTGCCCTCCTCATCCCGATGGAGCTGTGAACAAACATTGGCATGTTGGACCTCCGGGCTTCAAGCGGCCGTCTGAAGCCCAAAGCACTCTATTGTTTTCAATGGAGCTCCCAACATTCCAATGTTCTAATGTGGTACATACCACAACGCATATGATGGTATAAGGGCTTTCTGTTGAATTATTATTAGCATACTGTATGCCTTTATAGGTCTGTCTAAAAAGCGCAGTCTGTGCCAGATCACCTGTCATTGAAACATTGAAGGAGCTCTCAGAAACACATATGGAATTGAAGTTTCTTTTGCTTCTCATTGGTGGTTTGGGTGAAGAATGGAACTGTCATGGAGTTTACTATAGCACCATTAGTACGTAGTGTAGTGTTTCTTTAGCAGGTACGCTCAAGTATTTTAACAAGATAATGGAGATGATATAATCTGAAAAAGCACAAGCTGTTTTATGCATCACAAGCAACCACCGAATTTCTTGGCACATGTATAGTTTTGGTTGTAGTAGGATACGTGGTGCAGCTCTTTGTAAACTATAGTTACAGAGAACAACAGTGAGTCACACACACTTAAGTGACATCACATTAAGGTTTGTGGTGGATACACCTAGCAGTGTTCCGCGGGTGACCATGGTTTCATGGTTATTGTTGATGATCTGGAATATACCTTACTGTCTGTCCTAATAAAGGGAAAATACAAATAGTACGAACACTTTGCATATGATTATAAGGGACACTTTTTAGAACAGATTTTTTCCAAAGGAAATGTACTATTACCAACATCAAGGAAATATTTTCGTTGTTTAATGTATTTCCAAAAACCATTTAATAGACTATTGCATTTCTCAACATATGGCACATGCTTTACAACTGTTGTATATATTTGCTTTGCACTGTGTTTTCGGGTGACAGGGTACCTGGAAAGGGGTAGGCATCCCTGGTGCCGAGAGCAATGTGTAATGTAGAAATATGCTCTATTTTGTCTCTTTTAGTGGAGTAAAAGTGAACAGGATGACTTGGTTTATATAACGTGCTAAGGTATGCACACATTACAAACTTTGTCTGTAGGAGGTGAATGAGTGCGGACACATCAAGGACTCCCTATGTATTGTTATGTATGAATCTAATGTCTTCCCACTTGTTTCAGGGGGATCTGGCAGTCTCCATACACAGTGTGCTAATCCCTACATGACAGTTGATTGAAAATGTCCACACAATGAAAGATTGTTCTCTTCCCAGCCTGCGACAAAAGGGACTCGCCCGGGGCACTATAACGTCTCCTCTATTAACATAGAAATGATCTGGTGCCTTGGCATACTCAACCACATCCCCTTTGTCATTTTCCAAACCTGCGCCTGTGACACACGCCTTTGTATGCACTTGTCATCGGGTGCATGGCAGGAAATGGCTCAGATGTCACCATGTCTTAAGGCTATTCCCAGGATGAGATGTCGTTGAGTAGGACCAAAGCTTCATCACCTTGGGTGGAGAGAGGGTGCCAAGTATTCGGTTTGAAGACTTCTACAGGTCACAAGCCTGCTGGTTGCATCACTTCGAGACATGCCTGCCGGCGAGGTGCCACACACACAAAGCATTGATCATTGAAGGATAAGCCGGAGAGTGTATGGTTGTTTTGTGTAACTGAAGCTGTGGGTGCAGAGAGACAGAATTAGGCTTTAAAAGCTTTAAGCCAGCACAGAGCCCCTTTTTCTAGACAAGATAATTATCATAACGTTTGCTTGGAAATTGTTCTCCCTTCACATAACTTCTGGTCAAAACTTGTGCTAGGGCAATGTTTTCCTAAGCTTTGAGTAATACGGCATCAGTAATACCAAGCCACCTCAATGGCAGAGTACGCTCTCTAAAGGAAGTAACATACTGTAGCACTCTGGTTAGAATAATGCATATTGCCTCTGTCAATACTGCCTAGCAATGATAGCCTTTTGTTGGGTGGCACATTGCTGATTATATCTCCACAATACAACAGCTGAGCTTTTGATTGTCTGGTAGAACATAAGCCACAATTTTAGCCTTATTTTGTGAACATGTATTGCTTATAAAATGCCAGCTTACGCCTTTGTATGTGTACGGTTTACTCTTTCTTCGACTATTCATATGCACACATTGCCTACTGCTCTTGTGAAAAATATGTATGCCTTAAAGTGGATGCATATAGATACAATACTCTTGCACGTTGGCTATAATTTCCTTATTACTATTTGAAACTAATGTATAAATTATGCATATGTAAAGTTAGGAAATTGTGCAGTATTAATTTCCTGCACACAGATTTATTTTCCGACTTTCTAAAGTGTTTACGTTGTATTTTGTAATGGTTTTAAGTAACCACACAAATAAAGAATTAATTCATTCAATCATTAGAGATCAACCTGGGTGGAATTGCACCGGGATCAGGGGCAAATTCCAAATCATTTGCTTAGTGCGGCGGAGCTCTCTTTCAGAGCGAAAGCCACGCCCCTCCTTTTTTTAATACTTCGATTTTGTAAAAATGGGAAAATGTCTTACACATGTATCAATTTGATGGCATGACTGGGACACTACCCTACACTTCACTATTAAGCCAGCTTTTTTACGTTAAGTGCTGGGTGAAGAACGTCCGTAATTGAGAGGTACAGAAAGCCCAAAGTGTTACTATTGGGGGTGGAAAACAAATTTGCCTTATGGTTGCCTGGACAGTGGTGAGACTTCCAGACATGCCCATGGAGATGCCCACTGCTGCCAACCTTTAATGCCTTGCTTTTTCTCAAAAAGCATCATAACAATATATATGTGACATTCATAGAGAGGCTTTCAGTCAGCCCTTCTTATTTAATGGCCTGCTCAAGTGTCATTCCCATTTTACTTCTCCCCACTGCAGTACTGTATTGGGTCAGCCGGTTTATCCCCTGGTTATCTAGCAATGTTAATTGTGGCATTTTTTCCTGATCACATGTGCGCAACAGCCTGACAAAATAGTGCACTTCAGGACCTCGGCTGGTGTGCTTGGCCATTCATTTATTTTTGTGTTTTGCCTTTGTTTTATTTGTATTTTTTGCATAATGCATATGTATAATCAAAGAAAAAAATAAAATGCATAGAAAGATTGCCAAGGCCAGACTTATTGGCCGTGCTAGAACCTTTGCAAAATCTGCACTTTTTAAATTACATTAAGAACATGTATGCAATGTTTAGGAGTGTATGTTACATTTATATGAATTTAGCACAATGTACACTATGACTTTTTCAGGATGTAAGTTTGACTTATGGCTGAAAACAGTTTAGCAATACCTATGCAGACGCTGTGTTGGATATATAAACATCGGCTCAGGACCCAGCTGTGTGAGCAATAGAGAGTATATAAGCTGACAGGACATATCGTAAGCTACCTCTGATAGTAGTGAGCGAAAATAGGTGGGTTGAGCTGACTTTGTCTGCTCCGGGTTGAGGCAGAAAAGCCACAGCTACAGTTGACGGACACTTTCATGAAATTCACCCTTCTGTATTTTATTATACTTCGTTTTTTTCTTGAGCAGGGCCAGTGTTTGCAGAAGGGTAGAAAGGAATTGGGGTTTGGAAGCCGTGATGACCAGAGCTTAACTGCATGAGGAACGCATGACATCCCAGGGGCCACACAACACATGAGCACAGCATTGAACTTGCAATGTCGTGCTGCCAGAGCATGAAAGAAGTGCTACATTTTAGGGCTTGAAAGGGGCCAGCCTGGCTGATAGTAGCCACAAGGCTTCTTCCGCTGCTGAGGTACATATATTGTCCTAGAAACTACAAAATGAAACATTAAAGTAAAAGTTCTGAGAAGGAAAGAAGGGCTGAAAAATATTTTATTATCATATTTCTCTGAGCACAAAAGATTGTGCTTCAATGCCTCTAATGGGGTATGAGGCGCTGTCAGATCTTACAGCGCTGTATCATACAGTACAACGGTTCTTGATAATGAAAACGTGCGGCATCTGTGTAGTTCCAGAACTATGGCTTGTTGACATAAACTACCCGGATTGATCTTGGAAAATGTTCCTTGGCTGCACGTTTAATTTGCAAATATTGTATACACCATATTAAGAGTTAGCCTGCAGGCCGTGCAACTTGGTCTCTTTTCTGCATTGGCTTAATGCAGAATGAACGCATAACATTTCTAGACAGGTTGTTTCTACCAGTTTAAATATATGAAAAAGACGTGCCAACCTCTTAAGGGTCTCTCCGCAACTTCCTGGCAAGGGATGGTCTAAAGAAGTCTCTTGTTTGAGGCATTTGAGTGCTGTGAACATAGCTGGGCTTGTGAAGTGCTGCCCTGCAGAGTTCAGGGATGGCTGTAAGTGGAGTCTGGCAGCCCCAGTGTTTGCTTGGTGCTCTTTGGCTCGGCACTGATAAGCAGTAGACAGCCTGGCTCCTTCCAGTGGTCTCCCAGCAATGTCTGAGCTCTCGACTGTTCCCAAACCCTCTGGCTGACTTCCCTCTGTGGGCTGGACATTGATGCGGAAATTAGCTTGCTTACAGGTTTCCTCACATTGCCAAAGCACACTGAGGAAATCTGCGTGGGCTCTAGTCGTTTTAAAAGTAACAAAAAACACATACCAACTGTTTTATGATCTTTAGTGGCTAATACGTGTTCCTATTTTCCCCATAAACTGTGGGAAGGTGTTTGCCCTTATAGAAATCATTTTAAGCACTTTTAATACGCTTTTATGGATTGAGTGTGTGATAATGCCTGCTTTAGTTATTGTTAAATAGTTGATTTTTCACACCCAAATAGTTTAGAAATAATTTGAGTCCCTTCATAGAAATGTGTAGAGGGTTTCCATTCTGCTAAAGATCCTTGTAATGTGCTTTGTGAATGGACTGATGCGCCAAAAGATTGCCATTTTTCGTAGCGCTAGGTCGCCGGTTGTCCATTGATGGCTTATCCAGGTTGTGTTTTGTAGGCGTCATTCATAGCCAGGTAAATAGTTATGATCGATGTTGTGGGCATGATGATGAGATATGTGAATTCATCTGATTGTTTCAAAGATTTTTAGTGTTTGGTGTGGGCAAATGCTATTGTGCTTGGCAAACCTTTATATGTGTTTGGTGCAGTGTTGTACGCACAATAGTGCCAGTGGATCTGGCGAGTTCTGTTTAAGAATGGTGGCCTTGGAGTGTGATTGGAAAGGTGCTGTGTAGTGAGTGCTGACTATATGACATACCTGGCCCTTGCAGGAAGTATGCTTGGAGTTCTGTTTAGTTTGTCTATAGCATTTATGAGCACTGTGATAGTCAACAATGGCCCTTATTACTTTGTGTGTCAAGCTGTGTGCCCGGGGTATAACTATTAGTGGTCTGGTGTTTCTAGACTCAAAATTAGGGGGTTCGAAAATACTGGACCCGATTTGAATGGTTGCAACTTCGCACTCGTTAAAACCGCAGCTGGGGCTGCAGGGGCAGCCCAGCCCCCCTCCCTCCTGCCCCACAAAAGGAAGGACATTCTCCCAATCGCGAGGCCGCAGCCTTCCCTGGCCACTGCCTGCCCATCACCCCTTGCCCACAAATCCCCCCTTCCCGCTGCAATAATATTTACCACCTCCTTAACGAAAGAGGGAAATAGCAGAATGTTCCCCAGAATGGGGGAAAATACATAATTAAAATGTTATGGAAATGTATTGGGGTCAGGTTTCAATGGAAAAACTGTTGTTTTTCCCTTCAGATTTGTGACTTGGACAGACTAGCTAGATCTGCCACTGGAGCATGTTTTTATACAATCATCTTTCAGCGTAGACAGCATGTCCTCCAAAGTTCAGATAAAAAGCCACTAAAGACTTCTGTCTGGGTTAGTCTTGGAAGTTCCTTCTTTAATTTTCCCAGTCTCCGTTTTTTTCATCAGCATTTGCTTATTTACTACTACTTGCCCCTGTGACTTCTCGTTTTCAGATAGTTCTCCCCCATGATTGTGCTGTCTCAATCAAGGTCTTTAGAGAGCTTTAAAACACCCTGAGTGCTTTTATAGATGCCATATTTATTCATTCAGGTGATGATCATCCTTGGCCAAATGAATGGTAACTTTGATGTCTTATTATATTTGTTAAATCCTCCAGTACATTTCTCAGACATGCTGTTTCTGCCAGGGTATCTTGAGTTCCTGTGCAGAGCGGTCTTCACCTAGCAGGCGGTGCCGGCCAGCTCCCTTCTGCATAGGGTCAGGGCTAATTTTAGCATGGTTAGTGCCCTTCTCTGTTGGCACAGATTCACTGAACTGCAATGGAGTGCTCCAGATGGTTAAGAAGCATTAGCTAAAGCATTCTTCAGCATTTCTTTGAGCATTCCCTGGTTACCATGATGTATGTAATTGCTATAGTGAAGACCCATCTTTTAAACCTTTGCTAAAAAAAAATGTACCCAGGTTTCTTTTATTTTCAACAGGAAAAAGGCCTAAAACAACTGCTATTACTTCCTAATGAAAGAGGTTTTCTTCTTAATAATAATTTCTGGCTGATTTACAAATATTCCATATTGTAACTTATGTACCCCTAAAAAGTAGTCTGATCTTTTTCATTATTAGGTTATTGTTTTCTTCTTAATTTGGATATTATGAGCCAAATTACAGAGATTATTTGTGCATAAACTGACATACTTTACCGTTTGCATCACTTAATTTTCCAGAAGTGGTGTAAAAACCCTTGTATCCCCATGTCCCTCCACTCCATCAGATGAAAAGAATGCTGCACCTGCAAATGTAATTTATTTGTAAGAGAACCTTGGGTGCAGTCATCGAACAGGCACTCTATTGGACTGTTCCCATGAGGCACAGGGTCAGACTGATTTGCATATGGCCATGTCTGAACTGGGGTGGTGTGGAGTGCAAAGAAACGATAAATGTAGGCCCAGATCTGTGTACTGGGGTGAATGTATGACATTGTTCTGCATTCTGTCCATCAACTGTGGTTTTTGCATTTGTCACCCCGAGTGGGATGGGTATGCTCCGACGTGAGTCCCATGCTCTCCACACCACTGGATTCAAGCAAGCTGGGCTGAAGACTGCTGGAATGCCAGAAACCGGTCCTCTGAAGCTGGTTTCCGGTCCAGGGAAGGCATGGCTTGGCAGTTCGGGCTGGACTGTTCCCATGAGGCACAGGGTCAGACTGATTTGCATATGGCCATGTCTGAACTGGGGTGGTGTGGTGTGGAGTGCAAAAAAACGATGGATTTAGGCCCAGATCTCTGTACTGGGGTGAATGTATGACATTGTTCTGCATTCTGTCCATCAACTGTGGTTTTTTTCTCTATTGGCACCTGAACATCATTGTGAAGAGCCTATTTGGCTGTTGCTCACCACCAACCACAGATCTAAGTTTCATCCTATTAGTAACATTACGCTTTATTTAAAAAGGGCTTATGGAAGGATGTGTGTTATTCTGGGGTTGTTTTGTGAGCTTTCACTAAAATGTAGCACTGGGTTCTTTTTCCCCCATTATCCTTGGATGGTGTTTTTATTACCTGTGGTCTGAATGCTTTTACACTGCTCCCAAGGAGAGTGACGTGGGGATCCAGATTTTTCCCCAGTGCACCGCCCAGAAATGTATTCATTTTGTGAAGTTTTGTTGGTTGTGGAGAATCTTTACCCACCCACGCCTCAGTTCTACCTTAAGGGCAGTCCTAAATTTGAGTCAGTGGTTTCCGGTGCACGACAACTGCACTTATGGCAGTTTACCATAAGGAGGCGCTGTCTGTCAAATTTAGAGATACGCACAACAGTCAATTATTAATTCAACAGTCATTAAAAATTACAATTACCTGCTGCCAATGCCATTCTTATAGTGTTTGAGGCCTGGAGTAGTTGGTTAGTAGTTGTATTGTTCCTAGCAGTGGCAGGAGTAATATGTGGTGCAAGCTGTAGTGGTCTGACAAGAGCCCTGGCACTTATGTTTTTTTACAAACTAAGCACTGCTTAAGGGTTAGAGTGAGCTTTTCAAGTGGTTGAACCAAGACGTGAGTGACTCCTTCAAAAGATTTTTCCTGCTTGAGCTTGTGTAGTCCAAAAAGTAGAACCCAACGACTGAGACTATTTCTGAACGTTTTCACAATTGGTCGGCAACGTGTCAATCGAATTTTATTTCCTTACCCTCACTTGTAGTAAATATTTTTGTATTTTATAATGTATCTACTTATTTTCCTGCATTTGTTTTATTTTTACCTTATTATTTTATTCTTCCATAGAAGTCTTGTCATTGGCAGGCCATGCCTAATTCAGCATCTAGCAGCCTTTTAGAGTCATCTGCTCTGCCGCTGTGGGATGTGCTGGAATCTGACTGGGAGCAGAGTTCTAGCTTGAAGAGTTCTTGAGTCCCTCTAAATCCCCTAGTCATTAATAGAGGACGAATGTTCATACCATGGAGTCATTGGTCCTTTCCTGAAGTTGCCTGTGCCCGAGGTTAACTTGAATGCATAAGCTAACGTTATTTAGCGCATAGATGTGAGGCCTCTATCATAAATAATGTGAGTACTCTAGAAGTGGCACAGTAATGACATTTTGGCCGAACTGGTCATTTTTTGCAGCATCTGGGCAATTCTGCAATAATAAAACAAACTTGGAGACTCGTCGTCCATAATGCCAGATTCGCCGGTCAGATGCGCGGCTCCTGCTTTGAAAAAGGGGAATTTCTGCATTAACTTGAGAGCATTCCGTGTGCAAGTGAGAATAAAGGGCTGCTGGTCACATTAAGCCGATCCCACAAACCCTAAGCCATCCCCTCCTTTATGCGGGTGCTGTTGTAGAATAAACCATCCTGGGACTCTCTGGCCCAATTTCCAAGGCCTGACCCAGCAATCTTGAGTTGCATCTTCCCTTCACCCCTTCTTCATTTCATGGGGCTGTGGGCCCGTGCAGCGTGGGTGTTCAGCTCACTGAGGGGCACTGTGCTTTCCGAGCAGGGCAGATGCTCACTGAAGTAGTGTACCCTTGAGGTCTGTTTTTACTGATGCTCACGCCTGGCAGAGGGACATACCCCCACCAATTGGGGCATAATCGTGTGACATACATGTACCGTGGTGAGATTCTGGCAGCGTGTGTGGTGTTCAGTTTGTTCACCTTGATATCTGAATATTGGACAGGACTGGTCTCTAGGTGACTGACAGGGGCACCAGTGGCCACACGAGGAATGTATGGGATCCTGAGTTATTTGCTCCAGGCGACCGATTGCCTACCGAGATGGGAGCAGTATTCTATTTCTATTTCTGCATACTTCATCCTAAAGGGAATGTGGTGCCATCATTTGTATCTGAGCAAAAAGATAGAAGAACATAAGTGCATGGTGGTATTATGAGCATAAGGTGACAGGCAGCATTTTCTTGGTAGTTCATTGAACTAGAAATTACATTTGTATATTTCCGAGTGGTGGGGCGGGTGAGAAGAGAACCCTGGCATTTGCACAACAAACTACAGGATGACGCCGCCGCAGCTCAGAAGACAGAGTGTCTGCCGTGAACAAACAGCCGGCCGCCGTAGCCTCTGGGCGCTCCCAGACAAAAACAACTTGTTGTCTCCGTCCAGGGTGAGGCCATGTTCTCTCTGCACATGAAGCCGGTGTGGAAAGAGCTATCGCTGTGCTCCCAGCTGGATATTGCAAAATTGCACTTTCCCTCTCCTGACTCCTTTATTCTTCCGCGCGGAGGTACAGCACACTGTGAAAATATGTCTGTGCCGTGGAGCACTTTCATCACTGCAACACATGCTGTTGCTGTGCTCGCCTCTGTTTGTTTGATGTGCTGTGGGACCTCTGTAGGCGGGCTAGTGTGGACATTATAGGTGCAGTTAGTTCAGATAACAACTCGCACGTATGAGGTGGGCAGACAGATCTGGCGGTTTACTTAGTGGCACTTTGCAAACGGTACTTTTTTTTATTTTGCAGTTTTAAATTGCACGACCTCGACCCGAACTTTACATGAGCACTAGTTAGTTATATTACCAAAGGGCATATTATTTTTCTTTCTTCAAATGTTTTGTTTTTGTAAGAACGGGGAGATTAAGTGATTTGGCCAGAATCACAGGATTTTGAGCCAACGCCGAGACTCGAGCCTGGTTTCCCAGTTCCAAAGTGGGCAGCCCTGGCCGTTTCGCACACAGTTTTATTTATCGTATTCGCCACTCATGTATAACATGCCTCTAAATGCCAAGATCTTGCTTACGTCGCGCACATCAAATTAAAGTTGTCTCCTGACATGATTCAAACTAAGAGAGAAAGACAGAGAAAGAGGGAAGGGTAGGAAGACAAATGTGGTGTAAAGAGAAAGGAAGAAGTCCAGAGGCATATGTGAGCTAGAGAAAGAGGTGTGAGATCTATACAGAGGGCGAGAGGTGAGAGATGGAAAAAGAGGAAGAGAAGGTGAGGTAAAGAGATCAATAAATCTGTTCACTTTGTTAGAGCATTATGGTGCCTTTACTAACTTGGTTCTTTTTCCCGTGAACACGATTTGACAGTGCACTCATTGATTGAGCACAACCCAAGTCATTAATTATGGTGCATGTGAGAGACTGAATTTACCAAAAGTATTCCTCGAGTCTGCTATCACTGTAGTAAAGGAGTGATAGGAACTACCGTGAACTCCTTACTCATAAGCTAACTTTACCTCGAACTATCAGGAAGGACATCAACATCAGGCCTGACCGTCTTAGAATTTGTTCCTCCATGTGATCAGTTAGGGAGGAGGGGGCAGGGTCTGGCCTTTGGATCTGCTCCACTGCCCATTGAGGCACTTCTACCCTCCCCCACAGCAAGAGCAGAATCATCCAGAGGCACCTCCTAGGCCCTGGGTCCGCGCACCCCGCGATTTAAAAAAATAAATAAATTGGGGGGGTCTTTGTGGGACCCCATGAGCAGGCCTAGGGGGTCAGGGTGCTTCTACCCTGCCCCCTTTGCGTGTTTTGCACCTTTGTTTCACTGCTTTCTTGTGCCTTGGTTCTACCGAGTCACAAGATGGCTGCCAACACTTCCTGGTTTGGAGTGTTGAGACAGTGGCAGCCAATCAGCATGCCTTTCACAGGAAAGCAGCATGCTCATTGGCTGTCAACACTTCTAACCAGGAAGTGTTGGCATTCATCTTGTGCTAGGTAGACCGAGGCACAAAAGAAGCAGAAAAACAAACCTGTAGAACGCAAAAAGGGGGCAGGGTATAAACACCCTGTGACCCCCTAGGGCTGCTCAGGTGGTCCCAGAAGGATATTTACATATTTAAACGTTATCCGCTAATAGAATTAGCATTTAGAAAACCTTTGAAATTTATTGAAAAAAACTATAGGTTTCACGCCTGACATAGTTAGGAATTAGCATTTAAAAAGTGGTCCCAGAAGGATATTAACATATTTAAACGTTATCCACTAATAGAATTAGCATTTAAAAAAACCTTTCAAATTCACTTAAAAAACATAGGTTTCAGGTCATATATAGTTAGGGATTAGCATTTAAAAACCTTGCAAATTCACTTAAAAAACCATAGGTTTCAGGTCATATATAGTTAGGAATTAGCATTTAAAAAACCTATGAAATTCACTGAAAAAACCATAGGTTTCAGGCCTTATATAGTTAGGAATTAGCATTTAAAAAACCTTTGAAATTGCTCCTATATAGTTTGTTGTACTAACTATATTTCGCGCACCCGCAATCCACTGCTGACTGCTGATGATGTCACATATTACATCATTCATGACATGGTCAGTGACATCACTGATGACATCTCAAATGACATCAATGATGATATATATATATATATATATATATATATATATATATATATATATATATATTAGATAGATAGATAGATAGATATATTATAGATAGATGGATAGATATCTACCTGGGCCCCCTGTCCACTCACCAGAAGTAGAAAAAGATGCCTTCTACCGTTGTCAGAAACAATTTTTTTTAGAACCATCATGTTAAAGCAGGGCAGTTGGGCGATCTCAGTAAATGCTTTACTTCCCCACATGAAAATACACGACCTTCATTCCTAAAATATGTGGAGTGCTCTACTGTTCCCCATACTTTGCCCCGTCTCAACATGGAGGAGATATAAATATATATTTTTTACATTGTGTGTCTGTGAACCTAAGAGATTACACAATAAGTTCGAACTCAACAAGATATGTACTTGTAGGAGAAAGTTGTCAAACGGAACACTTTAAAGGGTCTGGGTAACACGCATCTGTGCTTGGAGTGCTGCTTACCTCTAGGTGACCCCGAACACTGACAGTGCAACTCCGAACTCTGGCACACCAAACCCAACTATTGACTCAAGAATGCAGATAAGTGGAGGCATCCTTTCCCGCTCTCCTCCCTCAAAGAAACGCCCTGTAACCCTCCCAGACAAGTTGAAGTAACAATTGACAGCGCTGCACCCACAGATGCTCCCACTGTTCTGGAAACGCCTTGTGTTGCTCATTCATTAATGCATCTTCCTGGAAAAAACAGAAAAAGCGCAGCTCCCTTCTCTAATCGCAAGGGGGCATGCTTGTTCATTAATGTTACAAAAGATAGGTTCACAGTGATTAAAAGGGTTGAGGTGTCAGCATCCTCAATGTACATGGGCGTACTTATCATGGAGGGGTTTTCAAGGACACAGGGGGCGGTGCGAGTACTGACAGGTTATTTTATCTAAAATTGTGCTTCCATTCTCAAAACAAGCATTGGCAAAGCCAGTAGGTCTCGCCTGTGCATGAGCTATTGGCTTTGCCAATATGTTTTAGCTATTTTACACACCAGCGTGGCTGCTGTTCATAATGGTTAGAAGTTAGTAGGGTAAAGGGAAGTGGCGTAGAGTGTTGTAAAATGAAGTGGAGTGGCGTGTAGTGGTGTTGAGTTGCGTGGAGTTAAGTGGAGTATTATGGAGTGACGTGGAGTGTCATGGAGGGAGTAGATTGTCGTCAAGTGGAAGGAAGTATAATGGAGTGGAGTTGAGTGACTTAGTGTCAGAGTGGAGTAAAGTGTTGTTGAGTGGCATAGAGTATCGCCGAGTGGTGCAGAGAAGAGTGGAGTGGTGTAGAGGATGTTCCGAAGAGTGGAGTAGAGTGGCGTGGAGCAGAGTAGATTGTCATAGATTGGAGTAGTGTAGGAGAGTGGAATGGCATAGAGTTGAGTAGAGTGTTGTTGAGTGGAGTGGAGTAGTGTGTCTTAGAATAGAGTGAAGTAATGTGCCATGGAGTGGAATAGAGGTAGTTGCATAGAACGTCGTAGAGCGGAGTAGCGTTCTAGAATGGCATAGAGTGGAGTGTTGCAAGTTAAATGGAGTAGAGTACAAAGAGTGGAGTGTCATAGAGTGGATTGGAGTGTCGTGGAGTGTCATAGAGTGGCCCAAAGTGATGTGGCGTAAAGTACAGTGGCGTAGAGTGCATTGGTTTTGAGCAAAGCGGCATAGAGTGTATTGACCGGAGTAGAGTGGCTTAGAGTAAACAGCTGTTGCTTAGAGTCCACTGGCATAGAATGTAGTGGCATAGAGTAGATTGTTTCAGAGTAGAGTGAAGTGGTGTGTAGTGGTGCAGGGTAGAGTGCAGAGGTTTAGAGTAGAGTGGCTTTCAGTGCTAGGGTGCAGAATACAGTGGCATGGAGGAGAGTGGTGCAAAGTAGAGTGGCACAGAGTAGAGCAGCTCAGAGTACAGTGTTGCAGAGTAGAATAGAGTGGCGTAGTGGGCAGTGATGTAGAGTGTTGCAGAGTACAGTATAGTGGCATAGAGTGCAGTGATTTAGAGTAGTGGCATAGAGGGCAGTGGTGTAGTGTGGTGCGGAGTAGAGAGGTGCAGCATAGAGTGCATAGGCGCAGACTGCAGTATTGGCTTAGAGTGCAGTGAAACAGAGTATATTGTTTCAGAGTAGTAATGTGGCGTAAAGAAGAGAGGTGCAGGGCAGAGTGAAGTGGTGCAGGGTAAAGTGCGGTAGCATAGAGTGGTGGGGTAAAGCGCAGTGGCGTAGAGTGGTGCAAAGTAGAGTAGATTGGTGTAAAATAGAGTGAGAAGGGGCGTAGAGTAGTGGCATGGAGTGCATTGATGTAGAGTGCAGGGTGGCAAACTAGAGTGGCACAGAGTGGAGTGGAATTGTGCAGAGTAGAGTGGAGAGGCCTAGACCGGGCTGTGTATAATGCAGTGACGAGGAGTGCAGTGATGCATAGTAGAAAGGGGTAAAGTGCACTGGCATAGAGTACAGTGGTGAAGAGTAGAGTAGAGAGGCCTAGTGTGAAGTGACGTAAAGTGTTGCACCAGACACCTGCATTGCTAAAGCCGGCCCTAATGTTGGGACATTGTTATTTTAGTGGAACATATTCACCTATTTCATTGTTGACTACACACACATCCACCAAATTGTATAAAAATGATGTTTTGACATAGGCAGGATGTTAAAGGCTGTAGATCAAATAATGTAGTTAGTTCCGGGCTCTTGTTCGTAGTTTACTGGAAAGCAATAATTTGTGTTGTCTAGGTTTTTATGGAACAGTGCTACTGCATGTGTTGCACATACTAAGGCTATTGCTCATTAAGTGTAGTTGTGTCAGCTACAACTTTTGGCTTGCCAATGCGTGTCATTATTAAAAGGGTTTGGTACTCTGACTCGCTGACTGTAAACAAAGATGGTTAGATATTCACTAGAGGTTCTCATTAAGCAAAAGCCAACAGTGCTTTGATAGAAGAACCTCTACATGAATATTTGTTGCCACAGAATGTGCCTGCACCTACTCCTTGCAGGCCTGTTTTAAGGTTTATTTGACAGCCACGTAAACTGGAGCATAGGAGGGGCAGAAGTGGGCTCCCTGGTTAGAGTAGGCTGAATTCCTCTTGCTTTCCTATAAACACTCTCACTTTGAAATTACAGGGAAAAAAAGAAAACACCAAGCTCCTTCAGAAGATGGAGCCTGACATTTGACATTTGTGTTTAAAGGCACAGCAAATGTGACAAAATAAGAACAAGATTTAAAGGCCTGTTTACAGAAAGGGAAATCTCGGAAGGATACAGTAAACAAGGTTTGGGCATGGCATAGGACAAACTCAAGCTGGACAGCCTAAAACAAATAGAGCATGCAAATAGAACGCAAGGAAATGTGAGTTACAAGCCACAAAGCCAATGGTAAGCAATGGTCAGAATGCATTCTCAGGGAAGCTTTCTGAATGTCCACAAGATGTCGTCCGCAAACCAGATCTGCGCTGTCTGGTAGGCTTCGAACTAAAAACACTGAGTCTAATGGCAGAAATTCAACGACCTAAAACACAGAGACTAATGGCGAAATTCAAAGAAGACTACTCCGGTTTTATCTAATTTTAATATCAATGTTTGAGCAACTTGGCTTCTGAGCAAGTGCATGTATGTAATAAGGAAGAGAGGGCGCCTTGTTTGGAAGAGGTGGATGCAGTATTGTGTGTCACACTGATATGTGTGCGAGAGACGCGTTTACTAGAATAGGCTCGAAGTCTGGTACCTGTCCAGGCTTACCTCGGACACTCTCTTCTTCTGTGTACTGCACTTTTCCTACTTCCAGAACTGAGGCATCTGTAGCCTGGCCGTGTCTTCAAACTGAGTGTTTGTGTGAACAGCTAGGAGCACTAAAGCGTAAATTCAATCAACATGGCTTAACATTTATGCATCTCAAGCCAGAATCTACAGCTCATTTGTTCTTTATAGGTATGAATTCTTTCCATTTATGTTAGTCGTTTATTTGTGGGGCAAAGTTCGGTTAAAAGCAGTCTGTGGTTGTTATTTGGAGTTGGTTTTAGTCCACAACTTTGTGACCATCTTGTGATTGAAGCAGGCTGATTTTCTTTCTTCTGTAGATGCTGGGATGCATTGTTTTCAAGTGATTTAAGCCTGTTGCTTTGCTTTCACCAGTAGGTGATGAGATGCATACTTTTCTGGTGATTTGAGCCAGTTGTTTGCTTCCTCTAGTAGAGTTGGAGATGCATTGTTTTCTGGCGATTCAAGCATGTTGCATCTGATAGAGATATCTAGCCACAGATTCCTTACTTTTTAATTTCGCCAGGCGACAAACTGGATCCGAAAGATTTTTCATGAGCAGCACCTCTGCATGCCAGTAGGTTGTGTCAGTTGGCTCCGCGTGGTGTTGTCCATGCCGTCACCAATATATTTATTTATTTATTAAAAGCATTTATAGAGCGCGAACGAAGGCCCGTGGGCATCTCGGCGCTAAGAGAATATCTGCAGTGTTTAACCATCAAAGGGGAGCTAGAGTTTACAGATTAAAAAGCCAGGTCTTGAGTTGCTTTCGAAAAGACCAAAGTGAGGGGCTTGTTTTAATCGAGTGCGGCAAGGTGTTCCATAGTTTGGGTGCTGCTACAAGAAATCTTCTGTATCCCCATAAGACAGATTTGGTACGGGGTACCACCAGTTCGTGTGAACTGGAGGAGAGTAGTGTTCTAGAGGGACTGTAGGGAATAAGATTTTGAGTAAAAAAGGCTGGTCCCACGTTGCGTAGAGCCTTATACACTATGCAGAGGGCCTTAAATTTGATTCTGTTTCTAACAGGAAGCCAGTGTAACTTTCTAATAGTTTCTGACGCAGATTGATGTTTAGGGATTCTTCCAAGGAGCTTGGCGGCTGCGTTTTGGATAATTTGCATTTTGTATAGCACTCTTTCTTGGGCACTTAGAAACAGTGCATTACAATAATCTAATGTAGACAATACCAAGGAGCTCACCAAGGTTTTTCCAGCTGTCTCAGGAAGAAATGGCAAGATTTTTTTGATCAGCCGTAGTTTGTGAAAGGCCGAAGAGGAGATCTGATTTGCGTGAGGAAGGAAAGTAAGACGGTTGTCGAACATGACTCCCAGATTCCTCACCTTACTGACCGGAGCCGGTGGATGGCCCAATGATAGCGGCCACCAAAGGGAGGACCATTCCGGGGTCAAATTTCCGAAAATGATCACTTCGGACTTGTCGGAATTTAATTTCAGACAGTTGGAGGCCATCCAATTCCCTATTGCCAGCATACCCAGATTAAAGTTATTAGCTATTTTATGCCCATCATTCTTGACGGCGAGGACCAGCTGGGTGTCATCTGCGTAGGATGTAAGGCTCATCCCATGTGCCCGAATGACATTGGCAAGGTCCGACACATAGATGTTAAATAGTGTTGGACTAAGGGATGAGCCTTGAGGGACTCCACATGGCAGTGACAAGGAGGGTGAGTGAAAAGATCCAATAGTAACCACCTGGGACCTGTCCGCCAGAAAGGATGCAAGAAGTTTCTTGGCTTTATGTTGGATACCCATGCTTTCGACACGGTCGACCAAGGTGGTATGGTCGACCGTGTCGAAGGCCGCCGATAGGTCAAGCAGTATCAGGACTGCTGTTCCTCCAACATCACGGATAGATCTTATATCGTCCGCCGCTTTAACCAAGGCCGTCTCCGTTCCGTGGTATTGGCGAAAGCCAAACTGAGATTCATCCAGTAGATTATGTTCCTCGATGAAGGCTGATAGTTGAAGATTCATAGCTTTTTCGACAAGACTGGGAGACTAGCGATAGGACGATAACTTTTTAGTTCTTCCATGTCGAGGTTTGGTTTTTTGAGCAATGGTTTAATAAGGGTCTTTTTTAGGACATCTGGATATATGCCTGTACTAAACATAGAATTACAGATTGCAGTCATAGCTGGGAGAACCACTTCAATGACCGGCAGCAAGACTTTCAGGGGGCATGGGTCTAGTGCAGAGCCCGATTTAACAGATGATATGATGTTCCGGATCTGGGAGCTGGAGACATCTGCAAACTGCGAGAAAATGGGACCAGTGTAGGAAGCGGGTGGTTTAGTGGAGGTATTGGTGTTATTCGCGAAGACCCGATAAATGTCTTCAACTTTACTAAAAAAGAAATTGGATAGATCGCCGCAGAGTGATTGGGAGGGGGGAGGTGTCAGGTTGGGGGAATATCCAGCTAGCTGCTTGGTGGTTTCATATAGTGCTTTATTAGAGTTTTTTACTGATTCAATTCTCTCACACTAGTACTTTTTCTTCGCCTCACTAATTAAGATTTTATATTTAGCCACTGATTCTTTGTACTTGATTTTAGCTTCTTCTGAATAATCTTTCCGCCAATGCCTCTCTTTGTTCCTACACTGTTGTTTGTGGATACGTAACACCTCTGAATACCAGGGGGCCGATGGGACAGATCTATTACGAGATCGTTGTTTGACCTGGACCAATTCGGTGGTCACAGAGCCCACCCACTCATAAAATTGAGTAGTAGCGGTGTTAGGATCAGCTGATAGAAGGGGGGAGGATTCTGTCAGAAGAGTTTCCAAACTGGAACTATCGATATCACCCCACGACAAATACGGTTGGCGAGGATTGGGGCGTGAATTAGAGGCGGCAGAGTCATGAATAGACAGTGATGCCAGGATGACATGATGATCTGACCAGATAAGGGGAAGGATTTGGGTGACTTGTAAGCCCTCCAAATTAGTAAAGATGCCATCCAATATGTGGCCCCCTTCATGCGTAGGTGACTTTACCAGAAGTTGGAGACCGAAGGTAGACATATCCGCTAGGAAAGTGGCGGTGTCTGAGTTTTCGGGTTTATCGAAATGAAAGTTGAAATCACCTAGTACAGTGAGGGAGCTGTCAAGGGCAGACACTTCAAGAGTGGACCTAAGGTCAGAAATAAATTCAGTCCTGGACCCCGGTGGACGATAAAGGAGAATGCCTTTAAAGGTATAAGATGGGGTCAACTTGATAGAAAATTGAAGGGCTTCACAGGAGGATAGTGTAATCATGTTAGTCCTTACCGAGAATACATTGCGTGCGATGATGGCAATTCCACCACCTTTTTTACGTTGTCTATCCAATCTATGTGTGGAAAACCCTTTAGGAACAGCAATCGCTAAATCAGGATCGGACGCGTTGTCCATCCAGGTTTCTGTCATAAAGAGTAAGTCCAAGTTTTTATCCTCTATCAGATCGAATATGTCCTGTCGGTGTTTACCAAGCGAGCAGACATTGGTGAGGGCAAGTGAGTAGGATTTCAAGGATTTATCCTTGTTACAGGGGGGCAGTTTCAAAACGAGGGGTATGGAAGTTTTGCAGCCTGGACATAGTGAAACCGGGCTTCCGACAAGGGAATGTGGAGCAAGTGTAAGGCAGGAGTGAAGGACAGGGGGACGCAGCTGAAGGAGCTGGGTTTCTGAGTAGAAGCGTCGTAGGGGCAGAGGGTAACGACTAGGGGGGGTGGCCCTCGGCCCGGGCCAGGCGCGGACGGGCGCAGACGGGCTTGCCTTTGGCGCGCCGCCGGCACGCCTGCTCCTCCCCGCCCGCTGCGCGGTCGGGCGGGTCTGTTGTTTATATTCATGGTTGGGTGGGTGGGAGGAGGGTGGGAGGGGCGATGAACTATACCGCCAGCCTTGCCTGCCCAAGATGGCGCCTAAAGTTGCAGAATGAAGTAACCAGCGCCTGGTAACGGCGGCGCTGTGAAATGCCGTACAAATTGGCCTCAGGCGAAGTAATCTCGCACCAAGGTGGGGGCAGGAATTTAAAAGCACACCGTTTAAAATATAATACAGATTTTAAAAATGATCATTATTATTAAAGTCAATAACAACCTCGAGTCAGCAATTAAACAGGGCACAAGAGAGCACAAGATTCCTCCGGCTTCCGCCTCAGAGGAGAAAACAAACAGATACCTCGGGGGTAGACGCCTCGCCCTTAAGTATCCTGGGAGGGCGGGAGGGTCAATGAACTATACCGCCAGCCTTCCCTGCCCAAGATGGCGCCTAAAGTTGCAGAATGAAGTAACCAGCGCCTGGTAACGGCGGCGCTGTGAAATGCCGTACAAATTGGCCCCAGGCGAAGTAATCTCGCACCAAGGTGGGGGCAGGAATTTAAAAGCACACCGTTTAAAATATAATACAGATTTTAAAAATTATTGTTATTATTAAAGTCAATAACAACCTCGAGTCAGCAATTAAACAGGGCACAAGAGAGCACAAGATTCCTCCGGCTTCCGCCTCAGAGGAGAAAACAAACAGATACCTAGGGAGGTAGACGCCTCACCCTTAAGTATCCTGGGAGGGCGGGAGGGGCGATGAACTATACCGCCAGCCTTCCCTGCCCAAGATGGCGCCTAAAGTTGCAGAATGAAGTAACCAGCGCCTGGTAACGGCGGCGCTGTGAAATGCCGTACAAATTGGCCTCAGGCTAAGTAATCTCGCACCAAGGTGGGGGCAGGAATTTAAAAGCACACCGTTTAAAATATAATACAGATTTAAAAAAATTATCGTTATTATTAAAGTCAATAACAACCACGAGTCAGCAATTAAACAGGGCCCAAGAGAGCACAAGATTCCTCCGGCTTCCGCCTCAGGGGAGAAAACAAACAGATACATCGGGGGGTAGACGCCTCGCCCTTAAGTATCCTGGGAGGGCGGGACGGGCGAGGAACTATACCGCCAGCCTTCCCTGCCCAAGATGGCGCCTAAAGTTGCAGAATGAAGTAACCAGCGCCTGGTAACGGCGGCGCTGTGAAATGCCGTACAAATTGGCCTCAGGCGAAGTAATCTCGCACCAAGGTGGGGGCAGGAATTTAAAAGCACACCGTTTAAAATATAATACAGATTTTAAAAATGATCGTTATTATTAAAGTCAATAACAACCTCGAGTCAGCAATTAAACAGGGCACAAGAGAGCACAAGATTCCTCTGGCTTCCGCCTCAGAGGAGAAAACAAACAGATACATCGGGGGGTAGACGCCTCGCCCTTAAGTATCCTGGGAGGGCGGGACGGGCGAGGAACTATACCGCCAGCCTTCCCTGCCCAAGATGGCGCCTAGAGTTGCAGAATGAAGTAACCAGCGCCTGGTAACGGCGGCGCTGTGAAATGCCGTACAAATTGGCCTCAGGCGAAGTAATCTCTCACCAAGGTGGGGGCAGGAATTTAAAAGCACACCGTTTAAAATATAATACAGATTTTAAAAATGATCGTTATTATTAAAGTCAATAACAACCTCGAGTCAGCAATTAAACAGGGCACAAGAGAGCACAAGATTCCTCCGGCTTCCGCCTCAGAGGAGAAAACAAACAGATGCTTGGCACTTGAGCTATCTATCTGTCTGTTTTTGACAGGATTTTTGCGACATTTTGTAATTATTTATTTGATGTTTTCTCCTGGTGTTTTGATGATGTCATTGAGGAAAAAAGGTTTTAAACCGTGTGGCGCCAGTCACCGTGCCATTTTTGGGGCTGACCTGCAACTTGTGTGTTTGTAGCGCAACCACAACTTCACGTCGTGCAATGACTGCCAGGCCTTGGCGCTGAAGGCTTTGAGGGAGCAGTCCCTAAAGCTGCTATCAGCCCGTCAGGCGACTCCACAGAAGTCATGGTCTCGCTCCAGAGGAAGGTCTCGGGACTATTCTAGGAGTCTAAAATCCTCTTTGTCCCACTCCAAATCGTCAGGGTCCCTCAGATACAAGGCACAAAAAGCATAAGAAGTCAAAATACACTGCGCCTTCTCCTCGTCCGTCGGCCGACATGTCAATAGAACATTGACGTTTAAGGCCTGCCTCCTCGGAGCCAGGCCCACTCTGCACTGCCCCAATTTTCCAGGAGCTTGGACAACCCATGCTCAAATCAGAGTTGTGTGAGGCCATGCGCCTCATTTTTGAGAGGCCTGACCTCTGCGGTGCACTTTTGGGGACCGAGGGGGCCCAATCTGTTTCTGCGCTGGCGGCTCCGGCTCCAGTTTCAATGGGCTCCATTGGATCCTGTTATGGGTCCGGACCGGTCGTACCATGGCAACCTTCCCCGGCCCTCACACCATTGCTCATTGGCAGCCCCAGCCTATTATTATACCCAACGACATGGAGCTGGAGCCACAGCAACCAATTCCGGTGCCGACAGGACCCCACGTCCTAAGTCGGAACCTGAGCCCTATTCTGAAGGGCCAGGCCTCAGATAGGAATTGGAGGGGTCATACCAGTATGAACAGGATATGGACTGGTGTAAGGAACTGGGTGATGCCAACTGACTGGACACGTCTCCAGATACAGGCATGCTTTCTCTCCCTACCATGGCTACAATGGAGGGAGCTACATATGCCAAGGTGTTGTGGAGGGCAGGTGAGGTCCTTGACCTTCAGTTGCCCTAAGTGGCAGCCTAGGCGGCAGTCAAGACGAACATTTCGACTGAGGTGCTGCAACCAAGAGTCTCCTCCTCTAAACCCCTACTCCTGTTTAACGAAGCCCTCACTGATGCCCTTGTGGGGACCTGGTCGAAACCCAGCTCAGTGAATAGGACAATTGCCCGCTGCTACGCCTCGTTCGAGGGGGACCCAAGTCTCCTCACCCAACTCCCTACACTGGAGAACCTGGTGTAACAAACCTCAGCTTCCCATGGTGCGTTCCTTGCCGCTACCCCAACAGGGAGTCCAAGAGGCTGGATAACTTAGGAAAGAAAATGTTTTCTTCTGCCAGCCTTGCATTATAATCCGTGAACACCTCATGCTTATTGGGTTGCTATTCCCGCTTCCTGTGGGAAACGATTGCGCAAATGCTGCCACAGGTCTCAAAGGAGGCCCTGGCTATTCTGTCTCTCACGCAGTTACAGGTGGGAGAGAGGTAGCAATGTTTATTATACACTATGGCTTGGACACAACGTACTTGCTGGAAAGAGCGGTTTCATCGACGGTGGCCCTCAACGCCATGACTGGCTGAGAACATCTGGCTTTTTGGGGGATGTCCAGGCTTTCCTCATGGACATGCCCTTCGATGGCACCCATCTCTTCGGAGCGAAGGCCGACTCGGTGCTGGAGCGCTTTAAGGACTCACGGGCTAATGTTGCCCACGTTATCCCCAGCCTGCCTTTCCCCAACCATGGATGGGGCTTTCAACTGCATCAACCTTATCCTAACCACACAGCAGCGCAAGCTTCACAGCCTCTGTGTGGAGGAGGGCGCGGTTCCTACCGAAGTCGTGGGTCGGGTAGCCAGCAGGGTGGAACAGCCACCCCCAATCACAGCAGCTACAGCCTCCAAACCCTCGTAGTATTGCTCTTTTAGATCAGGGGCTTCCAGTTGGTGGCAAAATCCGCCATCACCTCTACGGGTCCATAACATCAGACAGGTGGCTTCTGCAGATCACCCAATGGGACTACTCTCTTCCCTTCAAGACTACTCCTCCCTCCATGCCACCAACATCCGGCTGGCTGACGGAGGATCATCAGCCTCAACTCCTTCCTCAAAAAGGACAAATTCAAGGTGGTCACAATGACTCAGGTCTTGTCTGCCCTGGATCCAGGAGACTGGATGGTAGCGTTGGACATGCAGGGCATGATTTTTACATCCCCGTCCTGCCTGCCCATCCGTGTTACCTGCAAGTTTACTGTAGGCCACGAGCATTCTCAGTTCACTCGGCTCCCTTTTGGCCTAGCCAGCACCCCTCGGGTGTTCTCCAAGGTGATAACGGTGGTCGCAGCTCATCTGTGAAGATCAGGAGTGTGAGAAGTTGGCCTGATATATGATGTTCACTATTCTAGTGAGCACTTTGTATCAGTCCAAACAACTCTTATTGATGATTGGTTGTAAGTCAACCGTAGACCAGCTATCCTAGTAGCATGGACAAGAGCAGTCTTTAGGCTAAACTCTAGAGGGCATGCTAAGCCAGCTGTTATACCATCACATATACCCCTTGAACACCAAGTGAAAGGACACCACACAAGTTGTTATGAAAATAAAGTATATTTATTTAGAACACAACAACCCTGGACTCTTTATGAGGACAGGGTGCTAAGCACAATACAAAGCTCTTAGGAAAATACGCAAAGCTGCACAATTTACACAAATGCCCGAGGGGCATGAAAAACCATATACTCTAAAAGTGGAATGCGAAATTACTAGCAGGTAAGTACTACTCTAATAGACTTTAGGATCTCTAGGACTTGACTACTGAACCTTCAGATTACTAGCAGGAGGCCTAGGGGGATCGGGTGCAGAGTGTGCACTCTCACGCGGGATGCGGGACAAAGTCTATGGTTGCTAGAAATTACAAAGTTAGTGTTATCGGACGAATCCGACTAGGTAGAGCTGAAACGAAAAAGGATCTGGACCCTTGGATAGTGAGGCTATGCTGGAGCACCGAAATGCTGAGGTTACCTAGCCCAGGGGCTGCGGATGCATAGGTCTGGAAAGACGTCGGGAATCCTTGTTGCAGTCTATGGAGCCTGAAAGAAGAAGTTGCTGGCAGGCGACCAGTGTTGAAGTTCGAAGTGATCCAAGCCTGGATCGAAGATGGAAGACACCTGTAAGCAGAGGGGACCAAGTCCTGAATCACTAGCCAGTGATCAGATGGGCACCAGGATGGCACCGGATGGAGTCACCTCGACCAGGTGAGTGGGCGACGCTGGGCTCTGCAGTCTCACGGACCAGGAGGCGTTGTCGGTGACCAGGATGGAGGTGCGAGCTGTCCCACGATGGTTTCTGCTGTCGACGTCGCTGGACCCAGGATTGGGGCAACAAGTCTTGGCATATGCAAGCCCACGCGGTGGACTTAAAATGGCGTCTGGAGTGGACCAGGAGGGTCCGGGGTGCTCCTCTGTTGGAGAGGAGCAAGGGCCAGTCTGGAGCAACCAGACCAGCGGTGTTGTCGTCGTTGGTCGTCGTCAAGAGGGCCACAAGCCAGCAGGCAAGTAGCCGGACAACGCGGTGAGCAGCAAAGAGCAGAAGGGCCCCACGCAGATCTGGTGGATGCTGGGGGGCTGGTCTTCGGTGCTGGAGCTGCTCAGGGTTAGGGCTTCTCGAACCCCAAAGCACTCACTCGAGGATCCCTCGGCGGTCGTGCTGGATAAGCGTCGTGCAGTTCTGAAGATGGCCGGTCCCTCGAGGTCTCGTCACACCCACGGATCTCAGCTGAGCTGACGATGTAGGTAGAGGTCAGAGGTGCCAGGGAAGCCGGGTCTCGTCGTGCTGGTCGGTCGGATTCCGGAGGAAGGACGTGCAGCAAACCGCAGTGTTCTTAGATGGTGCCTGCGGGTGCAGGGTGACTACTCCTTAGTCACAAGGAAGAAATCTTAGGAAGAAGTCTTGAGTTCCTTTCGTAGAAAGTAGTTTCAGGATTCAAAGATGATCTAATTTGGAAGGGGGCCCGCTCCTATCTTTATACTAGTAAAAGGGGCTGGCACGCGACTAGGTCCTGCCCATGGGTGGGACCAGGAAGGGGGGTGGTTACACCCCTCTCCCATGCCGGACTTTCCCCAGGTCAGGGGCTGGTGTGCCCCTGGAACTGGTTCTAGCCGGCCTATGCATAGTGAGCACCGGGGTGCCACTTGCAGTCACCTTCCACTAAAGGGCTGCCTACCCAGGATACACAAAACCCTGTCTGGGATGGTGCTAGCACCGCCCCTGACAGGAAACCCTTTGTCCAAGCCTCCCTCGCTGGAAGGACTCCCAGCAGCAGGAGGTCAGACTTGTGTCTGTGGTGGCAGCATCCATTTTGTGATGCTGAGGCTTGAGTTAACTTTAACCGGGGTTCACAGTTACATACATGTCGTGTCCCTCTAGAAGGGTGGAATGCTAACCCCGTCGCCAGAATTGGCGAGGGGTTAGTATTCCAATTCGTATGACACCTTACTCACATGTTTTGATAAAGCGATACCAGAGTTAGCAAATAACTGAGAGGATTATAATGCACTTATGAGTATATGGTATGCGTTATCATGGAACAGCTATTAGGACTTGGTTCCGCAAGCTGCAAACGGGCTCAGCTCATGCCAGAGCACCATCTCACACGATTCCAAGCACTCTGCCTTCAGGATTGTCAAGGCCTGCCATAGGAGTGACTGATAGGAATATGGGTGTCCATTTTAGGGTTAGATATAGGTATACTATATCTAAAGCAAAGGGTGAGTACACCACCTTGCCCCAGCTGTCGTGCAGCCAGTTGTGTCAGATTTAGATGGCCAGCCAGGGGTGGCATAATACATGCTGCAGCCCCTGGTAGGCCCTGGGTACACCTATGCCCTGAGTTACAGGGTCTGACAAGGTGGCCCAGTACCAATTGGTAAATGCACCTAAGGTACACGTGTCAATTTAGTGAGAGAACAGCAAGGCTGTGGGTCTGATTAGCAGGCCCACAGCCAGAGAGTCGTAAACCAGTGAAGCAAAATGCAAAAATCTGGGGTGATCATAGGATTGCAGACCCTACTCTCCTACAAGGAGTGCCAGCCTTTCCCTATTTCGTGACTAGCTGCTGAAGGCGAACTCGTCCCAAGCTGTTGTCTCCCACCTCCAGACTACAGTGGTTCTCCTGCATTTCCTGAAGATCACTATCAACATACCAAAGTCAAACTCAACTCCCTATCATACTCTCCCTTTCATCAGAGCTGTTCTGGACACAGTGTCGTTTTGGGGGTATCCTCCTGAGCGGCGATTCCAGGATATTAAGGCCTGATGTTTCAGCCTCTATCCTAGGTTTGGTGAGACTGACTCTGAGGTTGCTGGGCCTCATGGCCTCCTGCGTCCTGCTAGTGACATATGCCAGATGACTTATGCAAGCTCTGCAGTGGGACATGAAGTTCCATTGGGCGAAGCATCAGTGGAATCACTCCGACATGGTCCAGATCTCAGAGGGCCTGCAGTGGTGGCTAACAAACCACGATTGGGTCAGACGCAGGCCCCTCTCCATTCCCCAACCCAATCTCACACTAGTGACAAATGTGTCACTCCTAGGATGGGGTGACTATCTGGGAGATCTGGAGATCAGTGGACTCTGGTCTCCCTGGGAATCCAAACTCCACATCAACATGCTGGAGCTCTGTGCGATCTGACTGGCATTAAAAGCCTTTCTACCCTCCATCAAGGGAAGGCTAGTGCAGGTGTTCATGGACAACACTACTGTTATGTGGTACTGGAACAAACAGGGCGGGGTGGGGTTGTGTACCCTTTGTCAAGAGGCCCTGCGTCTCTGGATATGGCTCGAACAGCAGGGCATATCTGATGGTTCAACACCTGGCAGATTCCCTGGGTGGACGAACTCAGTCGTCGTTGACTAGAAGATCACGAATGGCATTAATATCCGCAGGTGGCGCAAGGTCTCTTTCAGCTGTGGGGAGAGGCTGGGTTAGATCTGTTTGCCTCTGCTGACAATGTGCAATGTCAGCAGTTTTGTACGCTGGAGTTTCCAAGATCGCTTTTCGTCTGGCCTCCTTTACGCCTTTCTGCTTATACCACTCCTGTCCAGAGTTATCAAGAAGGTCAGGAACGACCGAAGCCCATCTCTTCTTTGTGGCTCCGGACTGGGCATGGAGAGTCTGGTATCCCGAGCTTATGAACATGAGCATCAATTCTCTGATCAGGCTGCCCCTTCGAGAGGATCTTCTGTCACAGCAGCAGGGAAGGATCCTTCACCAGAACCTGTCAACTTTTCATCTTCTTCTATGACGATTGATCACCGAGACCAGGAAGACGGTCACCCAGGCCCTCGTCACCAGCCGACTGGACTACGGCAACTCCCTCTACGCCGGAACCACCGCCAAACTCCAGAAGAGACTCCAGCAGATCCAGAACGCCTCAGCACGACTCATCCTGGACATCCCCCGTCTCAGCCACATCTCCGGACACCTGAGAGACCTGCACTTGCTCCCGGTCAACAAGAGAATCACCTTCCGACTCCTCACCCACGCACACAAAGCCCTACACAACCAAGGCCCAGGATACCTCAACAGCCGCCTCAACTTCTACGCTCCCAAACGCCAGCTTCGATCAACCGGCCATGCCCTCGCCGCCGTCCCCCGCATCCGAAGAGCCACCACAGGGGGACGGTCCTTCTCCTACCTCGCCGCCAAGACATGGAACTCCCTCCCGACCCACCTCCGCCTGACCCAGGACCACCTCGCCTTCAGGAAGCAACTCAAGACCTGGCTGTTCGAGCAGTAGCGGACCCCCCTCCCCTAGTGCCTTGAGACCCTCTGGGTGAGTAGTGCGCTATATAAATGCTTTGATTGATTGATTGATTGATTGATTGGCAGTTAATAGCTTTTTACCTTCCTCCCAAACTTTGCAATGGCAGCCACGGGTCTCTCCACCCAGATTGTATACGCCTGCAGATGGAAAAAGTTTGTATCAAATTGAATAGAAAAGTCAATTGATCCTCTTCCTCCTTTTCTGTTATTTTGCTTTTTATTTTAACCCTTCCTTGTCCAGCAGGCTTCTTCTATGGGCACTCTAAAAGGGTATCTTTCAGCCCTGTCTGCCCAACCCTCCTTATTTAAACCTCCCATTGTAAATAGATTTCTAACAGTTTTGTACATATGTTCCCACCTTTCCCTTTCATTATGCCTTAGTGGCACCTTAATTTGGTTCTCACATCTCTGATGTATGCTCCCTTCGAGTCTTTACACAATTGTCCCCTCAAGCTTCTCCCCATCAAACCAGCCTTTTTGTGGCAATTACATCGTCCAGGATGGTGAGTGAGCTGCAGCCTTTATCATCCAAACCTGCCTTCCTGTCAGTTTTTCCTGGCAAACTGGTGCTTTGCATTAGGGCCTCTTTCCTGTCAAAAGTGATACCTCTATTTCATGTGAGCCAAACTGTTACCTTGCCCACTTTCTATGCTCCTCAACGTCCCTCTAAAGAAGAGGAACAACTCCACCGTCTGGACCTAAAAAGAGCGTTCTCGTTCTGCCTTGAATGCACATGAAAGTTCTGAGTGGACGACCAACTCTTCAGGGGGTATGTTGGTGCGAAGAAAGGTCAGGTGGAGCAGAAATGGACCATCTTTTGATGGGTCGCTCTCTGCATTAAGATCTGCTACGCACTGGCAAAGAAGCCTCCTGAAAGTTAACAGCTCATTCCACCACAGCTAAGGCTGTGACCACTGTGTTAACCTGTGGAGTTCCAGTCCTGGACATCTGTAAGGCAGCAACGTGGGAGACCCCGCACATGTTTACCAAGCATTACTGCCTGGACAGGTGGTCCGCAAGGATGGACATTTTGCTTGTTCGGTCCTGTAGAACTTATTAGTTTAAATTTGTCTGCAGGGATCGGATTGCTTGGTTTATCTATTCAAAGGTAAAGAATCTGCGGCTAGATGTCTGTATCAAATTAACAAGTTACTTACCTTCGGTAGCACCTTATCTGGTAGAGACAATATATAACCGCAGATTCCTTACCGACCCACCTATCCTCCCTGCTCTGCTGACAGATTTCTAGGGTATGGGCTGATGTGTTTCAGGGCCCTATTTTGGACACACTATGTCGGTTCACTTCATTGCTTCATGCTTCTGCCGTGGAAAGTCATGAAAAGTAACCGACGTCAACGCACGAGGTGGCACCTATATAGGAGACACAGGCAACACTTCTGGAGCCAACGACTCCACACGGTGCCAACCGGCGCAGAGGGGTACTGCTCACGAAAGATCTTCCCGATCCAGTCTGACACCTGGGGAAATTCAAAGGTTAGAAATCAGCGGCTAGCAGATAAGGTAAGAAATGTGTTCTTTGCTTCCTTCAGTTGATGCTGACATGCATAGTTTTCTGGGGATTTTTAAGCATGTTGCTTTGCCTTCACTAGTAGATGCTGAGATGCATTGTTTTCTGGTGATGTACACATGTTGCTTTGCTTTCACCAGTAGATGTAGTGATACATAGTTTTCTGGAGATTAAAGCATGTTGCTTTTCTTCCATCAGTAGATGCTGAGATGCATTGTGCAGCACCTCATTTCTTAACATTTGGGAAACGTAGCTGATGAGAAGCGGAAGTGTGCTCTGATGCAGTTTGCAGTTGTGCCGCTGGAGGCAAGGCAGGCTTGTCTCCACCTGGCCGCAACCTGCTACTGTCTAGACTTTCATGTCGCTGATTCAGATTGCTTCTACCACAGCCCAGCCCACATCAGCAATGAGAACGTCTCGTGGTCTTGAAGCGACAATATCCATTTTGTTTTTTTAGATGAGTATATTTCTTATTACTTTAGCACGGAACATACATTTATCCTTTTATTTCCCGTCTGGTGTGCCTGTGTGTAGAAATGCTTTGCAGTCAGCCACAACCCACAAACACTGTCTTGTCTTTTCTGCATCCTGAACTCAACATGAAAACCACTGGGTTATTTTGTATTCTGTCTGACTTTAATAAATTGTATTACATATATGGAAAGGGGTGCTCTACCACTGTTGCACGGTGGAAATGTCGGCCCACAAAAATATCCCATCAACGTTACCAAGTACAGCTACATCGCTAAGGTAAGTGGATGTAAAGCTTAGAATGGTAAATATACAATTTCCCAGGCCCGAAGCCAGGTGTAAATGTTTTCTGGAGCAAAGAAGGGAAAGGCGGACAGAAGATAATCCTGTCATGGTGAATAGTGCCCTGCATCAAAAGCTCCTATAACTGGCCAAGAAGCGACCTCCTGTTGACCTTTGGGCTTATTCTACCAGAGCTAAGGCCACTACAACAGCTTTGGCACAAGGGATAATGTTTTTGGGTTCTGCCAGGCTTCAACGTAGGTTTAGGTGCATATAGCACTACTGCCTTGATAGTCATGTCTAGCAGAACAGGGTACCCCCCTCGGTTTTCCAGGACATTTTGGTCTTAGTCCATTCGCCAGACTCCGCACATTTGGGAGATGATGCTATGATATCTATTCTAACGTGAGGAATCTGCGGTTGGATGTATCATCAGGAGAATAAGTTAATTAACTTTGGTAACACTTTTTCTGGTGGATACTTTTATCTGACTGCAGATTGCTCCCTCTCCACGCTCCTCCCCTTTCTGTGGAATGGTCTTAACATCTTATTAAGGTCCCAAGTTAGGGATCAACACACTCCCATTGCCAATTTATTTGAAGTGCTTCACATCTGACAGTGCAGAAGGAGAAAGCTTGAGAAACAGACGTCCGCATGCAGGGTGGTGCTTATATGGGGGTCCACTCTATCACTTCCAGGGCTGGACAGAGTCGCTGTGGGGCCTTGAGGCATCAACTGCTGCCACATGCAAGCATTGCAGTAAGGGTCCAGATCCAGGGTCAAGTTATAGACTACCAACTCAACAACATCTCTAATAACCAGCAATAAATCACAATCCAACTAGCTCTTCAGTTTGTAAAAGAAAATCACTTTATCACTAACACCAACAACATTACTGTACATATACGAGAGATGGCTTTGCAATTGATATACTAACCACCGTAATGTGAAATGCAGTCTAAACTATTGCCTGTGGTGCCTGTGGAGCGAACCAATCGGGTAATGTTCTTTGGCGCTTCAGGGGGAATCCCAGAGGAGTAGTCCAATGACAGCCTTGTTTTTCCTCCCAAGAGAATTATCATTTCAATCCACAAACAATATTATTGTTCCCCAACTTTTAGGGTCACAATGACATGGTACCTTTCAGTCCTTTGTTGTAGTTCATGCAGGCTGGTGCTGCAGTTTACTGCTAGTGTGCGCTACGAACGACCCACCAAGCCAGACATGCCTGCTCTTCTCTCTGGCCCATCCAACGTTGATGGCGATCTCCAGGAAAATGAAGACAGCACGAGTATTGGCAGTAGAGAAGCTGTGAGACGGTCACGCTGCTCATGGTCAGAGGAGTCCTGCACCGCATGTTCTTCTGGGCCCAGATAGCATCCCCTTCCCCAAGCAAATTAGGAGCCCACCCCAGTTACAATGAGAAGTCAGGCAATGATTAATGTCCCCATCTGTGAACAGTCATTGTGTTTGTGCTCGACACAGTTCAGTCCGGTGTAACCTCTTACTGTGGTCGTAAATTGATGATTGCCTCACATTTCTACGCTCTAGCTTCAAGTAGTGGGATAGTTTATAAGCACTTCGTTGATCTTCAAGAATACCTCTAGATCTTGACCATTGCCATAGGACACCACTTGCTGCAGGAGTGCTGGGGTCACCTGGACCTCGCGCATTGTTGTGGAGTGATGGTCAGGCATGCTTGAGAAGGAAAGAAAGAGGCGGAGGAGGTAACCTACTGCCCGGGCTGCAGTTGTCATTAGTGCAGCAGATGCAGTTGCATTGGGGCCCCAGAGCTACAGCCCCTGCAATCAGAACTGTCCCTCCGGTTCTCTTAATCTGTGCCCTAAAATTTAGGAAGGGTGTCGGACTTCAAAACATTTTGCTGAGAGGGCTCAGAGCAAAAAACGTTTGAAGACCCCTACTTTAAGGAACCTGGCAAGGGGGGTTGGTGGTAGTTACCCCAACCCTGGACCAAAGGAGTTCCTCAGTTGCTACTGGTACAGGATCCCGGGCTTTAGTATTGAAATCTTGGCACCCGCGCTCGAAGTGTTTTTCCCATTGTTATACCAAAGTGTCAGACAGTAGCCGTGTATTCCAGCAGTAAGTCCTGAGACTGGTTCTAGGCAGTTCTGCTCCTTATGCTTTTTCCACATTGTCTGTTGAAATCCCAGTCTTTGTTACAAGCTGCTAGCAGGAAGATCGGGTGGAGCTGAGAGTCTTCTGTCAAGAGAAACCAGTAACAATTATACAAAGAATGGGAGCTGGCCCACCTAGCTACCTTGCAGCCTGTGGAGGGAAGTCTTTCCAATGGACATTGAGCCAGCAAACGGCAGAGAAATGTTCCTGAGCTTCCTCCACCACAAAGGATCCTGGAAGGTCGTGAGGAGCCCTACAATTCACATTTGCTGTCTGGGCTCTCACTCACCTCTTTGGTACTACTGAGATGTGAAAACTGCTAAATGTATTCCAGTGTGGGTATGGCCACCAGGGTCTCACTTAGCCCTCCATGAACACCATGGGTGGATGAAGGACCATGATGGAGGCGACTAGCTCTCGAATTAAATAAGGGGTCCGAGGCCAGTAGGCTATTCTCCCTCACAGAGACACATTAAACTACTGTATTTGTTATGGTTACTAACAATATCTGGCGAGCTGACAGTAGTTAGGCTTGATAAGGCGGATGCACATGCTAGGCTCCACGTACAACAGAACTCCTCTGTGTGTCTCAACCAGTGTTACACACGCAGCTCTAGCACATGCGTGATCGTGTGCTATGGTGGGGCTCTAAAATCTAGTTAGCCAAGACGAGGATAGGGCGGTGGTGTATGCGCTTTGAGCCATGTAGGGGACTTTCCTTTTATTCCGCAAGCAAACACAGGGGATTGATTCAGTTAAGGTAATCAGAGGCTGGAATCAAGGTAAATTCTATCAAAAGTGAGTTGCCTCTGACACCATAGATATCACATATCATTTGTTTTCAATGTCCTATTTATTGACAATGACTGCATTTGTAATTATGCACTTTCTTTAAGACTATTCAATGGTACACAATTGGGTGTAAGCACATCATTTGTAGTCAAATGTAATCAATTTATGTTTTTGTTAGGAAGTAATTTGCTTTGATATATGTTGAATGTGTTTTACTAAAGGAGATGACTACAAATGATGTGCTTACACCCAATTGTGTACCATTGAATAGTCTTAAAGAAAGTGCATAATTACAAATGCAGTCATTGTCAATAAATAGGACATTGAAACCAAATGATATGTGATATCTATGGTGTCAGAGGCAACTCACTTTTGATAGAATTTCCTTTGTATTCCATCCCAGGGTCTGAGTCATAGGCCCAGTGCCACCATTCCAATGTTAGTGTTCCCTTGTAAGTTGAACTGTTCCAGTACCTGTGCCTGTGTCCCAGGGGCAGGGCTGGACTTCCTAATGTCTGTGCTGGTGTTCCAGCATCAGTATTAATATCCCAGTGGTCCCGTGTCAATAAATCCTTATCAGTGATCATGTGTGTGTGTGTTTGTCCCAGTATCCACATCCGTTTGCCAGTGCCCCCCAATCATAATTCATGTACAAATATTATTGTCTAGTGTCTGTGTACGCCCTCCCTCAACCCAGTAGTTTTCATTTGTCAATCTTGCCGCTGTCGTACCAATATCCCACTGTCAGTGTCCCAGTGCTGGTGCCCTTGTGCCAGTGTCCGAGCATTAGTGTAGTAGACGTGTCCGTGTTCCCTTGTCGGCATTAGTCCACATGTGTCCGTGCCCCTCTGTTTGTTTCCCATGTCACTGCTCCAGTTGCACACAGTTATATGTAAGTATGTCTCATTTATTAAAATTATTTTTATTCTAGATATCCTCACTGTGATTCTTATTATATATTAATCCATATATAGAAACATGACAAACTTCATCCTTCGATGACATTAACTATATAAATCATAAAAGTCTAGAGAATCTAACGATATCGTTTTTTTTACTTATGTTATGATGTGTATATTACATTTTATCGCCGGATGAAGTTTATTTGTCATGTTGACGAGAATCACAGACATTTTCCTGCTGTTTAGCAATGGCAAAGCACACACAGTCGTAAAGCTAACAAAATCAGAAAAAAATGGGGAGGGTTTGGAAATATTAAAAAATATGGTAACCTCTCACAACCACCATGACTCGTGCACATCTGTGCTTCAGTTTACATTAAATATGCAGTGGTTATGAAATACAATTTACATCCGACTTGTGGTTGTAAAATGAGTACTGCAGTGATCAATGGAATGGCTCTCAGTAAGCAAACTGCAGTATTACATTTGACTGCTGTATATTTGAATGCTTGACAAGGGGCTCAATCTCGAGGTGGAAAAAGTAACACTTTTGAAGAAAGCAACAACATTGATCTTTAGCAAATGGTCATAAATTCTGAACAAAGACTTGTTGGTAATTCTGTAGTGTTATTTACTTTTTAATTGCTTTAGTAATTGCCTTTCTTACAATATAAGTAATAAAACAAGTGTACTAACAAAATCAATGTAGCTAGCTAAAAACAAAGGCATAAACTGTATACGGAAATCATTAAAACTTATGGCAAGGTTTGGTCAGCAGTAAGGGGGTGGCTGTTCTTAGTGGTCCTTTCCTTTCAGCAGAGAAGATGGCATTTGCATTACGAGCGTGATTAGTCATTGCCTGGCAAGAGATTAATGGAGCGAATTAGTTTATTGGGAACAATTTTAGTCTGAAGCAAAATTTAAGCTGTTGGAAAACGTTTTCTTCAAGATGAATCTCTTACAAGCTAAGCTCCATATTTACTTGATCTGATAATATGGGACCAAAGAGCAAGTGGGCGAAGTGCAGTTGTACTTTGCAGTGAAATAATTTTTTTAGTCAATTCCCACCTTCTCCAGTCTCTGGTAAGTTCGCCTACCTGCAGCCAATAAGGAAAAAAAGTTGAGTTTTCCAGACACCATTTTCCCAGTTTGAAATCCTGTTGACGGACCTCTGCCCACCTTGGATCTCATACAGGCCATTGTCTTACCTGCACACTTTTCCAGGGTTCATGATCTTGTGCTGCAGAGTAAGTGTTAAACTCAAAATAGTTTTTTTCGCATGTCCTTAAAAGGATAGGTCACTCTGTATTTCTGCTTTGAGGGGACGGTACATGCTTGTTTTGAGCTGAAATACTTGTCGGGCAGAGAATCTGCAATTACATCTTGACAGTAAACTGGACTAACTCCTGTCCTTCCTTGTAACATGCTAATTTTTGAGTATTTCTACAAATGGTGATAGGAGGGCCTGTGGAAACAAGGTTGGACTCAAGTGAGAGTGTGATTCTACCCAGAATTCTTTCCTTCTACTCATCTCTCTCAGTGGCCAACATTCTTGTTCGCATTTGTGTCCTATTAACACCATCAATGCTGATGGTATTCCCCTCCTGTGCTGATCCCGATTTATTCCCATTGTTCATGACGAGCTCAGCTCGTCATGAGTGTACGAGAGGTGTACCTCATGACGAGCTGAGCTCGTCATGAGCATTGAAGGGTGATTAAAATGGACTGTGTGGGTTTCACCCTGAGTGGGAATTCAAATGCTGTGTTTTCGTCTTATGAATAGTTATCGACTACAGGTAACCCCTGATTCTATAGAAATCTGTGTAGCGCAAATGTGGTAGCTTCTCCTTGGTGTGCATGGGTACCACCGTGCTTTTCCCAAGTAGCCCTTGGCGTGTGCAAAACATTTTATCCACCTCATCAAGGTCTGGCGGACTCGGTTGCTGTTCATATTGTGTAAGGCGTAGTATACCGGATGCCCCATCATCTTTGTTGCCACCCTGTTAGCCCTTTTACTTAGGGAATTTCCCTGGGAAAAAAACAACTCTGAGATGCACTTTTGTTTCTGGGAGTGACTGCGTGGCCTCTTCAGTATTAGGGCTCATACTGGACAGAACCGGTTTAAAACTAGAGGGTAAATTGCAATAGTTTATAAGGAATCTTCCTTTGTAAATCAGATGTAGGTGACTAGTCAGAAATTAAACTAGGATTAAATGAGAAATTAATGCCAGAGAATTAGCAAGAAAGGAATGAGCTGGGTGGGCTCATCAAAAAATAGTTGAGAACTAGCTGGGACTTAGAAGGCAACAAGACACAATAAGCTTAAATTGACTGAATGTATGTTGTGGGCTACAGAAGCTAGGATGACTATTGCAACTCATATGAGCTTTATACAGCTGGAAAGAGGGTTGCTATTAATTAAATTGTTGCTTGTAATATGTTGCTGTTTATGTTGTTGTAGGGCAAAAGTTGAATTGCTGTAAAGAATAATTATTAGAGATTTCTCTTTTTGTTTGTTGACATTAAGCCTATCGCAGCTCAGGCTGGAGAAATGTATATTTTAGATGCTACTCAAAGCTATTAAAAGAAGAAAAGATAATGGCTCATACTTTAGAATAGTTATATTTAATTTCAGTGGATACTCTGCGAACAATTTACATTTGGCAATCGCAGCTCAAAATATTTTTTAAATAAAGCGTTTCAAATGTACATTTTCTCCGCTCTTGTTTAGGTGTTTTATTTTGTCTAGTACGAGTGAGATCATAACGTTACATTTAAGCTAAGGACACAAGTACTTTAGGCAAAATAAGAGCAAATCATTTAAATTATCATAAAATCTGGCATTACGTAGGAGTTCTCTGCTAATGATATGAGCCAAATCTTAAGCTTATCTTTGAAAACATTTACGAATTCTGATTTACCACATGATCTTACAATGTTCTTTCGTACTTAGTAAAGTCAGCAGGCCTGTTTGATGACACTGTTGCTTTTATTTTCAGTGTACCTTTAAATATCTTTGCTTCTGAGTTGTCATCAGAGCATGTACTATTTTTTAGCATAGATAAGTTTAACATTGAATACTGGGAAATGTATTCTTGGAGGTCTTGTTGCAAGTCTGTTGTCAAAATACCTCTTCAGTACGATACCAAATAGTTTATAGCGGGTTTGTGCCAGCCCAATGGGTGTAATTGGTTGGCTTTCCTGTCACTCTAATTTTCTTGCTTGTTTATTCAATGGTTTTCATTCTCTTCTAGTGTCTGTCCCTCACCTGGAGCATAGGTTCTTTATAATGCTTTTGATTGAATGACTTGTATCAATCCACATCTCACATTTACTAAACTAACTTCATTATCATCCAGCATTACGAGTGCAAATGTTTTCTTGCACTCTCCCTTGTGTGCAGTTCCCCTCCAAAATACCCTCCCCCTTTCTGTTTTGGTTCCCATCCTTCATAGGTAATCTATAAAAGTACAGCTACACATATATTTTTGCCAGGGTATAACTAAGGATCATACTGTAAGAGCTATTTTTTTTTATCTCCTCCGTTGCATTTGTTATCTGAAAGTGCACACAATGCTTTTATGGTGCTTGGGGCGTAGGGGTTCGCACGGCAGGTGCACTCAACTGGTGTTTGAGGCAGAAAGTGTACTTATCATGATTGAAAAGGAGATATCTCTTCTCCCAAAAGCTCATAAACCTGCTCCCTGAGCTACTGCTGAGGACCAAGTGGCTGGAGCATTGTTTTCAGTTCTGAGTCCTGTAGAAACTAAATTAATGTTATTCTGTAAAGTATTGCACTTTCATATTCTTTATAAATTATATTCAGAGTTTCCTAAGTGAAAGTATTTGAAAAATAAAACATGGCACATATAAAAATTGAAAATAGTAAATTTAAATTTTCATGCTCTTGAAGTACCTTAAGATATGTGTTTCCTTGTTCACCATTGATGGCGAATTGTTTTACTAAAAAGAATGGGCAGAGCAAATAGCTTGACACTCACATTATAAAGGTACAATCTATATACTTTGCCCATGCTTGTTTCTATAGTCAGACCCCATTAGTTATAATAAACTGGCTAAGTTTAATGTCACCTCTTCCAACCCACAAATGATCAATCATTTAATTTGCTGAGGGGACGAAATTAGTGGGGCAATAAAGCGTTACGATCTGGGATAGTTTCTGCCCTAATTCTAGTGGTATTTTACAAATATTATGCACCAGTCTTCTGAAATCCTGAGGTGTTTTAATAGTGTGCTTTTAAAAAAGCAATTTGAGTGCTACAGTGGTTCAGATTTCAAGTGTAAGAAAAAAAACATTTATAACTTCAAAATATGCATTTTTGAAAAATCATATAACCAAGTACCCTCAAACAGTTATCAATTTTGTTTGTCATTAATGAAAAATTCGAACATACATAATTGCACAAGGTGCTCACAGGGTTACACAAGCAAGTACAACTAAACAAGCATTGGCATAGCCAATAGGTCTCGCCTTTGGGACCTTATAAGTGTTTAGCCAGAGCTATTAACTTTGCCAATGTTTTTAAGCTATGTTGTAGAGCATTGTGGCTGCTGTGCAGCAATTTGAAAAGTTATGATAAAAAAGTGTTGTAAGCATTTTTGTTACCATATATTTATATAACTAAGAAGCCATTATGTACAACTGAATGACCCAATTAAAAAAGAATTAACATAAAAAATGGCTACAGTGCATTGTTTGGGGTAGCAGGTGAGTGGCGCTCAGGCAGGTAGCTAGTAGATATGACTAGGTGGTGGATATAAGTGAGTGTGTGGTGCCTCCAGGACAGGGGGGGGGGGCAAAAACCCCTGAATGAGCGAGGAGCTAAAAGCCCATCCCTCAGCAAGATAAAACAAAAACCTGGGCACACATATTAATATCAACAGTTAATACAAGAATTCTTTGATAGTAAATGTTGTTGACACTGGTGGTTTTCTTAAAGATTTTTTTATGTGAAGATGTTCATAGGAAAAACAACGCCAGCTGACACGTGTTTCGTCAACAGGTCAGTGCCTGTGATTCTTCAAGGCTTGGGAGGCATGGAGGAGGTATCGAATGTCCGGTGCTAATTCCAACCCAGAGTGCGGGTAAAATTGTAACAGCGGTATCGTCAGGTATGGGGTAGTCTGGCGGGCGGGTACGTCCGTGAAACTAAAGAAGCCTGAAAAAGCAGAACTCCCCTCGTGCTCGTCTCGTCGGAAGGAATGAATCCGAGAGCCTCTCGGATTCATACCTGACGATACCACCGTTACAATTTTACCCGCACTCCGGGTTGGAATTATCACTGGACCTTCGATACTTCCTCCATACCTCCCAAGCCCTGAAGAGTCACAGGCACTGACCTGTTGACGAAACACGTGTCGGCTGGAGTTGTTCTTCCTATGAACATCTTCACATAAAAAAAATCTTTAAGAAAACCACCGGTGTCGACAACATTTACTACCAACAAATTCTTGTATTAACTATTGATATTAATATGTGTGCCCAGGTTTTTGTCTTAACATAAAACATGTTTTCTAGTTTTTTGTTCTTGCAGTGCTGGCAAATTATTCCTGCCTGTTCTAATGCTTGTTTATTTATTGTTGATTTATTTATGATGGTTTTCTTTGTTTATGTTATGCGAGGGGGACTTAAACACCTGGACGGTGGAGGTTGGGAAATAGTACCTAAATTACAACACAAGCAGAGGACAGACTTTAGGGGAGAATCAACAGATGCCAAAATCCGAGGGTAGACTGAGGTTGTGCTGAGTGGTACTGAGTTCTGGTTTGCTGATGTGGAGATGATGCTGAATAATACTCAGGTGGTGCTGAATTATGGTGAGGTGGTTCTGAAGTGGTTGTGTGCTGGTGCAGAGATGATGATCAGGTGATGCTGAGTGATACTGAGGTGATTCTGAGTGATGCAGTGGTGCTAAGGTATGTGGGGGTGGTGGTGCTGCACTGGTGTTCAGGTGGTGTTGAGTAAAAATGAGTAAATGCTGTGTTGATGCTGAAGTAGTGCTGAATTGCTGCTGAGGTGGGGTTGCGCTTGTGGTGGTGCTGTGCTAATGCAGAGGTGGTGCTGTGCTGATGCTGAGATGGTGCGCTGATGTTGAGGTGGTGCTGGGCAGGTAGTTAGGTGCTTTTGCACTGGTGCTGTACCAATGCTGAGTTGCAGGTGAGAGTTTTGTATATTTAGTATTTTTTGGGGGCGAAGAGTGGGGAAAGACTGCTTGGGTTCTGAATGTGTACTGATCGACTTATATGATATTGTGCATGCAGGAGTATGCCTCAGCTGCTGGACATCTGTGTTTTTAAGGCAATCACGATATATCCGAGGAGAGATTCTATATTTGTTTCAGCAGCTTAAGTGTTTAATGCTTAGGGCGGAAAACAAACAGTTAAAGAAGCAGGGACAGACTGGAGGTGGAGTGGGGTAGGGAGGGCACAGGAGATAAAGTGAAATACAGGCTTGCTCGATATTTATTACTGCAGCTGAAAACATCATCTGAAGTGTGCAAAGCTTATTTAAAGTTGGTAACATAATCTTTCATTTGATTCTGATACCCTCTTTATAGGCTCCTGCTTAGACACTTGGCTTGCTACTGCCCATGTAATATTTGTCAACAGAGGAAGGCGTGTGCACACTGCAATGGGCCACCATATGTGATGCCACTAATTTCTAAATGTATGTTCCGAGGATTTTTAAAACTTACGTCCTACAACTATCGTGGACACTCTTGTTCGTTTAATTAGGTCCACTGGCACTAAGACCTCATTACCCAGAATGCATTACTTTGTGTCGATGTATGGGCAGTGAGAAGAGACTGTGTGTCTATTGATGGTTTCCTAGTTTGCTATTCGGAGGTTCAGTCTCTTTTGCTGTTGGTACCTCAAGTCTACCATTACGCCTGCTGCTCTGAGTGAAGAGTGGTGGACACCTGCAGTGGACATTTGCAAATAAGTAAAGTAGAACTTCTACCCTTAACTAGGAGGAAAACGGAAAGGGTAGCAGGTGACTATGAAGTGGAAGATGTGTGAATCTCTCATGGCAGTAAATGGGTTTCATTGAAAAAATAAAAAGCATGACGACTGTTAAACCTGGCACCATTGACTTGGGTCTCCCTTCCATTTTTGCTGTTGCCTCATGTATTTTTGCTGGTGTTAGATGCTTTGGGCACTGTGCCCCTGCTATTCAGTGCCACGGTGCAAGTGCTCCCTATTGTAAATTGATGTATTAATCAGTGTTTCCATGTTTGCCTATTTGGTTTACTTGTCAGGCCCTAGTACAGTGCACTGAGTGTGCCCAGGGCGTGTAAATCCAGATGCTGCTGGTGGGCTTGCAGCACTGGTTGTGCCACCCACAGAAGCAGCCTTGTAAAATGTGTCTAAGGTCTGCCATTGCAGAGCTTGTGTGCAATCTATTACTGTCATGCTGACTGGGCAAGTGCACCCACTTGCCAGTCCCTAAACCTTCCCTTTTCTCCATATCAGTCACCCCTATGGTACGCCCAAGGGCAGGGTGCATTGTAAGTATAAAGTAGGACCAGACCTGGTTTGTGTGGCTTGTTCTAATAATGAATTACAGCCATTTTCATTTTTCATTATTGCATAGCTACTTGTTCTCCATAGGCCAGAATGGGCTGTTAGATTATTACATGTTTATAATCCTAACTATCACAGAAAACATGGTAGAAATTCGAGTTTAGTATGCCTGAACTCAGAATGATAAAATACATCATTTAGTGAAGTTAGTTTTAACGTTCTGTGTTTACAAATACCACTTTTAGAAAGTAAGTATTTGCTTGTCTAACCTTTCAAGCCTGCTTCTGCTAAGTTGTGTAATCCTTGTCTGGTTTTGTGAGTGACAGGGCTGGGGGATTCCAAGAGACATGATGGGTCAGCCCAGTGGTGAATAGAGAGATCTTCATCCAGATGGGAGGGAGGAGTTGCACCTGAACCTTGAGTAGGGCTGTGCCTGCCTTCCACAATGCTGGCTCCACCACCTAGGGAGCGGCTGATGTATCTGCCCTGCACCCTGAAAGAAGAGAAGGAGTCCTGTCAACAAAGTGCTCCAGGACTGTACTTGCCTTCCACAATGCTGGCTCCACCTCCTGTGGGGCGTCTGATGTTTCTGCCCTGTACTGTGAAAGGAAAGGAGAAGTCTGGTAAACAGAGTACTGCAGAACTGGTTTGGACTGGGCAAAGGCCCCTCTCCCCTCAGAGAACAAAGGATTTTGGGGTATAAATATTGGGACCCTGATCCCATGAAATTAGATCACTTTGGACTACAAGAAGAAACCTTTACTGAGGAGAGGAACCTGAAGAAACTGAGCAGAGACTATTCCCAAGCTGAAGTGCTGCTTGGGGGATTGGCCTGCAGTGGTTGCCTTACTACCAAAGGAAGGAGAGAGGAACTTTGTGTACTTTGCTTTCAACTAGTGAAGGGTCTCTGAAGGCTTGGAAAAGAGCTTGCCTCCTGCTGAAGTCTCAGGGACAACAGACTTCACCCCCCAGCTTCCCAGAGTTCTTCGGAAGTGCCTGCTGTTGTTTTGGGCCTTCTGAGGAACTGCGTGTCGCAAGGAGCTGGAAGTGCGACTCATCGAGGAAGAAGCGTGTCGTCGTCGCTGTGCCTGCTGTCGCAACTCCGAAAGACGGTGTCGCTGCTGGAACTGTCGCACTGCACTGCATTGAGAGAAGCGTGCCGCAACGAAGTAGAAGCGTGTCGCCGTCGCTGCTGCTGCCGTCGCAACTCCGAAGGAGGGTGTCGCCACTGTAGCTGTCGCATTGCACCGCATCGAGAGAAGAGTCTTGCAACGAGGTGGGAGCGTGTCGCCGTCGCTGTGCCTGCCGTTGCAACTCCGAAGGAGGGTGTCGCCGCTGGAACTGTCGCACTGCACCACATTGAAGAAAAGAGCCTCGCATCCCCGAGAAGCACGCCGCCGTCGGAGCTGCTGCCGTCGCATCGTGGATGTCGCCATTGTAGTTGTCACATTGCGCAGAAGCTTCACGCATCGTGGGAAAAGAGTGTCGCAGTTGGAGCTGTTGCCATCTCATCGCTGAACAAGAGTGTTGCCGCTGCAGTCCACGCATCGAACCGAGAACTTCTCGCATCCCCGGAAAAGCGTGCTGCATCTGGAAGATCTTCACGTCTTTATTTCTTTGTACTTGAACTTTGCCGCAGTTCCCTCACTGCGACATTGCTTGTCTTGGAAGGCAACGCAACCTAAGGTACATTGACGCTAAGTGTCGCATCTTAAGAAATGAACTAAACTAAGCTAAATCTACCATCTTAAAGTAACAGTATTGTGTATTTTTGTCGTTTATGGCCTTGTGGTAACTCTATATAAAGTATACATATTTATGATAGAAAACCTTGTGTGGTGTCCATCTATAGTGTTGTCACTGGGTTACTGTTTGTGGTCACAAATGCTTTACACACTCCCTCTGTGATGAGCCTGTCTGCTCGTGCCAAGCTAGCAAGGGGGTGAGCAGGGGTTATTTTAGGAGTGTAATCCCCTTATCCTGACTATTTATTTATTTATTTAATTTATATGGCGCGTTATAACCACAGGGGTCTCTAAGCGCTGTCTGACCAGATTTACGTGATAGATGTTATATTCACTTGAAACCAGCTGTGCACCTAAGGTCTGCTCCATGCTTGTTTAAACAGTACAGTTTTTAGTTTTTTTCTGAAGGAAAGTAAGTTACTTTCCTTCCTGAGCTCTGGATCCAATTTGTTCCATAAAGCTGGGATCGTGTTGGAAAAAGCACGGCCCCCCACCGTGGTCAATTTGAAGCGGGACTGAGACAGAAGAGTGGCGTCCGACGAACGCAAAGTCCTACCCGGTATGTAGGGGGATAGTCGGGATTTCAGGTATTTTGGTGCTTTGCCATACAAAGCCTTGTGAGCAATGCACATTCCTTTGAAGATAATTCTCTGGCGAATTGGCAGCCAGTGCAACTCCTGCATCAGGGGAGAGGCATGGGCATTTCTGGGTTTTTTAAATATCATCCTAGCTGCATCATTCATGACTCCCTGTAGTTTGTCCAGCAGCCGCTGTGGCAAACCTAAATAAAGGGAGTTCCCGTAGTCCAGCCTAGCCAGAATTGTGGCTGAGACCACGTGTCTCAAGGTAGAGAATGAGAGTAGGGCAGCGATCTTCCTAAGTTGTCTTAACAGGCCTATACTGGTGTCTACTACGGTGGTAACTTGTTTTTCCATGGATAATTTATTATCCACATATAGGCCTAGGCTTTTAACTGCAACTGCCGGCTTTGGTGGTGCACCCAGCTCCCTAGGCCAAAATTTATCACTCCAAGGGTTACCCGAGATGGAAATGGGTAATACTTCCGTCTTATCCGGATTAACTTTCAAGGAGTTCTCGGACATCCAATTGACTGTAGTTTTCAATATGTCCTGTAACCTGGTGGATGCTCCTGGACCATCATCCAGCCGGATGATTATCTGGGTGTCATCGGCATAGTTGTACACTAGGCAGTCCATCCTATTCAGGAGAGCAATTAGTGGCTGCAGGTAGATGTTAAAAAGTAGGGGGGACAAGGCAGAGCCCTGGGGGACCCGGCAGGTGATCGGAGCAGGGGTGGAAAGTAGATCCCCCAGCTGCACTCGTTGTGTCCTACCCTGCAGAAATGATGTGAGCCATGCATGTGCTGTACCCACGACACCAAAGGATCTCAACCGCGACAGAAGCTGTTTATGGCACACGGTGTCAAACGCCGCGGAGAGATCCAGTAGTACCAGGGCGCTCGGTGTTTTGACATCAGCTCGCATCCTTAGCTCATCCAGAATGGATAGCATAACTAGTTCCGTGCTGTGATTAGCACGGAACCCTGCCTGATTGGTCTCCAGCAGGTTGTTACTCTCTAGATGGCCCGATAATAGAGCTTACACGTGCTGCTCAATTACCTTAGCCAGGAAAGGCAGCTGGGAGATGGGCCGGAAATTTTTCAGACATTTTGTGTCTGCTCCAGGTTTCTTCAGTAAGGGGATCAGGCGAGCCTCTTTAAAAGCTAACGGGATCTGTCCTGTACGAAGAGAGGTGTTCAATAGGTGCAGAACCTCTTCCTCTATTCCTGGCATTGCCATCTTGAATATGTCAGGCGGGCAAGGGTCCACCAAGGAACCTGATTTGACTCGGCCTATGATTTTGAGTAATTCCTGTTTGGAAATAAGGGATAGCTCAGCTAAAGGTGGAATGTTTAGCGGGGCAGTAAGGTCCGGTATGCGCGGACATTCGAGGGGTGCGGTTTCCGCAATTTCATCCAAGATATCGGATATCTTCTTTACGAAGAAATCCTGGAACCTCTGACAGTCCTCCTGGGTGAACTCGGGACTTTGCTCCTTATTCACCCTGAGCTCCGCCAGGACCCGGAAAATTTCTTTTTGCGGATTTCTAGCAGTAGTTATTCTTTCCTCAAAGAAAGCAGCCTTCCTTGATTGTATGGCTAGTTTGTACTGGGCTAAGGATGAAGTATATTCTTGTTTGGAGATAGCGTCGTACTTTTTACGCCATGCCCGTTCTTTCTTCCTCACCCCGCGTTTCATCTCTCTAAGGGAATCATTATACCAAGGCGCCCCGGCTCCTCTCGCCACCTTCTTCATCCTGCGGAGAGGTGCCACCACATCAATGGCACTCCCCAGTTTATGCTGGAGGTGTCCGCATAGAGCATCAACGTTGGCATCCTGCTCTTTGTCTGAAGGATGGTGTTCTAAGAGGTGGACCAGTTTTTCCCCATCAAGGTTTCTCCATTTGCGGGCCGTTTTCCAGCCCTCCTCAGGTTTGGACAGGGGGCCCCTCAATATGAGTCTACCCTTTATTAAAAAATGATCAGACCAAGCACAAGGAAGAATTTCCGGGATACCCTGGGCTGGCATGGTGGTCCAGACTAAGTCGAGCACATGACCTTTCTCATGTGTTGGTCCCTTGACCTGTTGGATAAGACCTAAGGAGGAGACCGCCTCCTCGATCTGTAATGCTTGGCCTTCTTTAGGGGATTTTTCCCAATGATAGTTGAAATCTCCAACGATCACCATTTTGTCATATCTTGGACACAGGTCCTGGACCAATCTTACAAAGAGAGTAGGGAAGTCAGACGACGCCCAAGGTGGCCGATAAACCACCAAGAACACCACACAGACTGCTCCCCTCCTGAGCTTAACCCCCATAACCTCAGCTCCTCCAAGGGTTTCAGAGAGGAACCTATTGGCACGGAGGCATGACTGATATAAAAGAGCTACTCCTCCTCCTCTCTTGGCTCCCTCCCTGTTAAGATGAATAGCCAAATAGTTATCTGGAAGGGCCGCCACCAAATCGGGTGCTGAGCAATCCTCCAGCCATGTTTCGGTAAGCGCGAGGACATCTAACTCCCCGTCTTCCAGAAGTGTGAAGACCTCTAACCTATGGCTCTGCAGGGAGCGAGTATTCAATAGACCGTAGCTCAGGGTATGTGTGTTGGGCGTGCGCTGGCGCCCTCTGACGCTTCTAGGTGACATTAGCAGACCCTCGCAGCCCAGCCGATGTAGGGTGGCCGGCTCCAGAAGGGACTTACCCAAATTAAGCTGTAATAGGTCGCCCCTTGATTAAACCACATTCTGGCCAGGGGTTCTGGCCCCAGGCCCCGGTTGGTCACGGATGGGCAAAGATGGGCTCACGTCTGGCGAACCTCCGGCGCACCTATGGCGCGCCCGCTGCGCGTAACCGCTGCGCGTATGCTCCATGCGAGCTTTAAATAGGAGGCTGCTGATGGTCCTAGTCCAACCACTAGACCGTCAGCTCTCCAAGATGGCCCCCGGAAGTGAGGGTGGAATGGACTCCCTCTGTACCGCGTGAAGACACTCCCTCCACAACAAACAGCACAGGCTGCGGTGGAACGGGGAGGTAAGCGGTGATGACCACACAAAAAGAACTTTGCTAATGTGCCCACAATTGTTTAAAAATTATAACGTGCAAGTACAGGTCATTCACAACAGAAAGCGGCAATTTTTAAAATTGAGGTTTACAGCTAAAATACAGGTAAGCAGCAATAGCGTGCTAGCGTGGTCCAGCAGCGCGTCTGCAAGCAGCAAGCAGCGTTTCACTATCGGTAAATGCTAGGTTCTAGCGCGGCAGGAAATGCTCGCACTAAATAGGAGGCTGCTGATGGTCCTAGTCCAACCACTAGACCGTCAGCTCTCCAAGATGGCCCCCGGAAGTGAGGGTGGAATGGACTCCCTCTGTACCGCGTGAAGACACTCCCTCCACAACAAACAGCACAGGCTGCGGTGGAACGGGGAGGTAAGCGGTGATGACCACACAAAAAGAACTTTGCTAATGTGCCCACAATTGTTTAAAAATTATAACGTGCAAGTACAGGTCATTCACAACAGAAAGCGGCGATTTTTAAAATTGAGGTTTACAGCTAAAATACAGGTAAGCAGCAATAGCGTGCTAGCGTGGTCCAGCAGCGCGTCTGCAAGCAGCGTTTCACTATCGGTAAATACTAGGTTCTAGCGCGGCAGGAAATGCTCGCACTAAATAGGAGGCTGCTGATGGTCCTAGTCCAACCACTAGACCGTCAGCTCTCCAAGATGGCCCCCGGAAGTGAGGGTGGAATGGACTCCCTCTGTACCGCGTGAAGACACTCCCTCTGTACCGCGTGAAGACACTCCCTCCACAACAAACAGCACAGGCTGCGGTGGAACGGGGAGGTAAGCGGTGATGACCACACAAAAAGAACTTTGCTAATGTGCCCACAATTGTTTAAAAATTATAACGTGCAAGTACAGGTCATTCACAACAGAAAGCGGCGATTTTTAAAATTGAGGTTTACAGCTAAAATACAGGTAAGCAGCAATAGCGTGCTAGCATGGTCCAGCAGCGCGTCTGCAAGCAGCAAGCAGCGTTTCACTATCGGTAAATACTAGAGGCACGGGTCCCTATTTGTCACAAGTACCTACCTGTGCCAACTAGAGACCCCCAAATCTGACAACGACGCACACAAGGGAGAACCAATACAGGGGCAGAGGAATGAAGCATGAGAGAGAAAGCAACACAGAGCACAGGGAAGAAGCATAAGACAATGAGCTTGCAGCACATGAAGGAGGCAGCAACAAAGAGCCTGGGTATATGGGTATGGGTGGAAAGAAGCACAAAACTAAGAGAGTTGTCAAAACATGCACTCACATAGACTGCCAAGCAGGAAAAACAAGCAGCGTCCGCGAATGTGAAAGTAATGACGACACACACAAGGGAGAACCAATACAGGAGCGGAGGAATGAAGCATGAGAGAGAAAGCAACATGGAGCACAGGGGAGAAGCTGAAGACACACAGCTTGCAGCACATGAAGGAGGCAGCAACAATGAGCCCTGGTGTATGGGTAGGGGTGGAGAGAAGCACAAAAACAAGAGAGTTGTCAAAAAATGCACTCACATGGACTGCCAAGCAGAAAAAAAAAACAAGCAGCGAAAGTGAAAGTAATGGCCAGAGGAAGATATAAGAAAGGCAGATGTCGGACATATGGCGGCTGCACGCAAGCTTGAGGTCAGGAAAAGCTTGTGAGTAGCACTTTTAAAACACCCTTACTAAAAGTCGAGCAAGCAGCGCATGCGCGGCGCTAGGCTCGACCTGAAAAGGACAAGCTGCAGTGTAAACAAAAATGGCAAAAGAGGTAATATTATATACCCCGACAAGTTTTGGGGGATCACAAAGACACGATACACTTAATGTTTCCTCTTATTTTGTTTGCCATGAAGGCGTTGACGATGTTTCAACCTTATTAATTTGACAGGTCATTATCAGGATAAAAACAGATAGAGAGCAACCATCAATTGTTCAGGCCGAATTAATGCCATCCTAAACGTCTCTAGAAGCAAGTCAGCGCACACTCAATTTCGAAGCGACAATTACTTTAATGTGGCTTGCGAGCTACTGAAGTCGCTAATTAGGTGGTGCCTCCCAAATTCAATCTGTAAGTATAGTTGAAATAACGGTCAACAAAGAAAAAGAAATTCCAAAACTCAGCTGTGTCACAGTCCACTCCTCATCAGTTCCCTCCAAATTACGCGAGTGTCTGCATTTGGTAATGCTCGTTTTAATTGCTACTACTCTCCAGATAAAATTAAAGAAAGACCAACAATAGCAATGGGGTTTCGGCGTGCAGTCAATATTGTTTAGTATCACCTGCCACTCTGGGAGCCGGGACTCTGATGAAGGTTTGGTATCTCAATTAGCACCTTTGATTTCCAGAGTTGTGGGTCTGTAACATACATGGTTAGACAAGGGAAGGTAGAATTCACTGAATACAATGGCCTTATTTAGAGTTTAGCCGATGGGATACTTCATCACAAATGTGGCAGATGCTCCATCCCCTGTATTACAAGTGCACTATAGCCTATAGCACTTTTACTATGGTGGATAGGATATCTGGCACGCTTTGACGGAATATCCATTCTGCCAAACTCTAAATAAGGTTCTACATTTCCTGATTTTAGTATGACGTTATTTGATACATGTCTAAAATGGGTGTAATCAGTTGGGGCAAAGAGTGTAGGCATGGTGAACATGTTTCGGATAACTTTTGCATACAGTTTTCAGCCATATTATTTTTAGGTCTCGCTATTCGATGCGCACGCATCAAGCTTGCGAGGATATATGGCTTTAAACAAACTTTAACTAACTGGGCGATTTGGTGCTGTGCCCGTGGCTTTTAAGTCAATGCGCAAGCGCATTGACCTAAAATGCGCGTGCACATCACCAAATCGCCGTCTGTTCCCTCAGCCGCACTCCAGGCCCCTGCTGCTTTCACACCCTCTCCCCGCTCCGCCCCCTCCCCTGCCAGCCGTGTCGCATTTCTCCTCCCCCCTCCCCTTCTCTGCCTTCCCTCCGTCTTGTTTTTTTTTTTTACCCGCTCCGCCCCCTCCCCTACCCGCCGTGTCGCATTTCTCCTCCCCCCCCCTTCTCAGACTGTCCGGCACCCACACTTCAGCAGTGGCGGCCACACACCACTCGTAGGACGATGCCATTGAACAATAATGGCGGTCGCTACTTGTTAACATAAGGTGCCATACCTGCTTTAGTGTGAAACATGCCTGGTATGCTTGCTTTGTCATAGAGCCTTGGTGCGTTGTGTAGTTGCTCAGAGCATGCCTGCTCTTTATGCCCTTTTCCATTGCGTCTCTTGCCAGCTAGAGCCTGCCCTAAGCACGGGCTTCCCATAAACGGTAGCCTGACCACTTCTAATTACAGGACCCGTAGCAGGCTACCCTGGACAAGGTGAACGACGGGCACGAGGCGCAGACCCTGTCACTAAGCAACCTCTCTCCTTTCCCTCTGCACAAATGCTCCCTTGGGCAGAGCAGCGGCCTTGCCTGTAAACTACTTCCTGTCCAGAAACAATTAGACATAGCATTGCAAATGCATCCTTGTAGCTCTTGACACAGGCAGCTAATTTCAGGCGGCGCTATTCATTGCAAATGCCATGCTCTCTGCCTGAGATCAGGCCTTTTTGCTGCAGCTGTAGACAAGAAAACTGTGTCAGGTGCCGTCTTCCTCACTGCACATGTGATGTCGCTGTATATAGTACCCATCGACAGCCAGGCTTCGTCACTGCAAATGGATGCCTGCTGCAAACAGCTAATTTCAGATGGTGGCCCTTTCGTTGCATATGGGCATCTGCTGTAGGTTCACCTCCAGTCCCCAGCTGCACACTTGTCGACTTGGTGAGACCAAATTTAGGATTTGTCAGGTTTTAAAACTACTAATTCGCATATGGATGAAATCTCTGAAAATTACACTTGTTGGTCAGAGGATGATGTAACATGAATTCACTCTGTGTTTTTATTTAACTCAATACCTCTGCCCAAAACCTCGTCAAAAATAAACATGGGAGAAGATGTGGCACAACGAGCAGTGCTGATGAATTTGGAGCTGGGGAACCAGGTTCGAGTCTCGGCATCCACTCAACATCCTGTGATTTTGGGCAAATCACTTAATCTCCCAGTTCCATCTAAAAATAAATGTGTACTTGTGTAACTTAACTGGTGCTCATGTAAAGCACTGCAGGTCGAGTTTGCCCTATGTGAAACTGCAGAAGAAAAAGTTTTACTAACGCGTTAGGCCTCATTTCTTATGTGCTGGCGATGCAGATAGAGCGCCCACACTGCATATAAGTGGCATCCTTCCCTACTGCATTTTCTTTTCCGCAAATTGCTATAATATCTTTGTTACATTTTCCAAACTATAATGACAACAAGTCCACGCCTCCAGAAAAAAGGCTGAGTTAACGCTTGTAGCTAGTATCTGTTATTGTTAAGCTACAAGTTCAAATCAAATCAAGGCAAACTCAGACTTTCATCCGGGGCACAAGTGCAAATAAGCATTTGAAATGCAGTAGGTCTCGCATTAATGAAACTTGGAGCTCTTAGCGTTGCAAATGCCACTGGTTTTTTTTGTCAAAATATCCCAGCAGTAGGCTAAGTAATGAAAAAAATCCACTAAGCAAAGAAAGGGTGCAGTACCACAGGCTGTTACTAGGTGTCCCTAAGGAGTTGGTAATGGACTTCTATTAGCCACAGAAGGTACTGCACCCCTAATGCAATTATAATTTGAAAAATTGCAGCTGAGCATGCGTTTCCATTTGTTTTTATTACAATTGAGATTTTTGCTAGCTTGCATTTTAATAATGTACCATATAAATAAACAACAATGGTGCATTTTTAAAACGCAAGCTAACAACCTGAAAGCTTGTGCGCTGTGGTTTAACCAGCTTTAGTTGTGAAAACCAATACAAACATTTGATATTACAAATGCAGAAGTAGCAGTTGTGTGAATAACCATCATTTCAATGCTGTTGGAAATACCGTGCAGGTCTGATGTTTTCAATTTGACTTTTTCCTCCTCTGTGCTCAAGTGCCTGTTTTAGTTAAAAACCACAGAATGCACAATACTAATAACATAGCCTCTCTTTGCCGAAACACTCATATAAAGATCCTAAATAATTTGCAAATGTGACATAATTTGATGTAGAGGTGAAGGCATTTTTTTAAACGAGTAATAGTGCTGGAGGGATGAGCAGGGACGGGCAAGCAACTACAACAGCAGGGCTTCAATGACGACATAATGTATCGTATAATACGCAAGGGTAGGAGTACAAATTGCCAAATGACCTGTTGAACTTTGCAATGCAGCAGCGCCCTGTAGCTGGCCACAACAATATCTGAAGAGTATCTGTAGGAAGGTAGAATCTTTCTGCCTGGTTACACCCATTTTTAGGTCGAGCGACCTATCTCAATGCGCATGCACATTGAGCGGGAGCTCGATATATAGGGACTTAAACAGAGCTTACCGAGATCAGGCGATTCCCAGGCGATTTCTTGCAGTGCATGTGAAAGCGCGTGCACAATGCCACCAGCCGCTTGCCTCGCATTACCACATCAAAGGCGGCCGCGTCTCAGGCCCCTGCTGCTTCACACCCTCATGCCGCTCTCCCCGCTCCGCCCCCTCCCCTGCCCGCTGTGTCACATTTCTCCTCGTACTTTATTCACGGCCGGCCGGCCGTACTTTCTCCCTCTCCCCATCTCCCCCTCTGCCTGCTCTCCTCTCTCTCTCCCTCCCCCCTCTCTCCCCTCCGTCCTTCGCACTCGCATGCTTAAAAAAAATACAAAAAGTAGCCAAAGTGACAGAATAAATTATTTCAGCCAAGATGATCTCACAAGAACGGCCACTTCTATTGCTCGTAGCTCCTTAAATGTTTCCTATTTATTGCAGAGGCTAATGAAAACGCAGTGAGTTCAAATTACGAAACGTAGACAGGGTTCTTGGCATGGTGTTTACTTTCTGTTCTGCACTGATTCTTGACCACTCGGGCCATGAGTATTAAGGGCAGATCTCGAGGTAAACAAACAGTAAGCCAGAGGTAACAACACCTGGTAACCCTGACGAATCTCAATTGTCGTCTATTTATGAACACAATCAGACTTTGAGATATTAATCGCATAATTCAAAGGTGCAATTTATATTTGAGGGAGGTCATGATTACGTGCCACAGGCAATACAGTGGAGAGAATGTGTATGGTGTACAGCCGTTGGAACAAAAACCTACTTCTGTGCAGGCATGTGCTTAAGAACAAGAAAGCAAAGTGGAAATGCATACTGCGAGTTAGAAGAGTGAAGAACTTACCCGTCTCATTCTACCATTGGACATGATGTCTACAATTCCTTTCGCTGCATCGTTTTTCTCTGCAACACAGAGGACTTTACGAATCTGAACTCTGCGAGCCTGCAACATGGTGGAGGACTGACAGAACCTACTACTACACTTAGATAAAAACCTAAACCCATAGGAGGCTAAAATCGCGGGCTGAAAGATCATCCCTTACTTAGGGGGGTGCTGCCAACTCCCACTGACTTCATGTCATACAGTACCCCTGCTCAATCATAAATGATTCCCGATTCCTAAAACTCCCTCTTTTAGCTTATATTGCATAGTATGCTTATGGTAGCGTAGTGTACACCTCTATATCAAAATGGGATTAATTACTTTTGACCTGTCATTGCTTTCAAGTATTTAAATATTTCTGAACTGCAGCCATTCTAATTCAGTACTAACAGTCAATTTCGTCATCTTCTTGGGTCTCCATATCAGAGATGCACTGGTATTTTCACTAACACGGGCACTTGTCACCACTGCCCGCGGCTGTTACCTGCAGCACTAGATACAGAGGGGCAGCAAAGTTCAGGGCATACCCAGACACACACAACTACCCAAAATGTATTAAGGAGCGCCCCTCGTCCCAGCACACTATAACCTCAATTCTCTCAGTCACAAAAAGCGGGTAACTCTCCCTATTCCAAAACAAGGCATGCGCAACCCACCATCTACAACCCTTACATTAACATCGGTCAGTGATTGGTACAAAATAAGTACCCCTCTGTATATAATAAAAATGTCATGCCACATCCACCACCACATCCACCATCACCACCGCATCTACCACCACCACATCCACCGCATCCACCACAACCACATCCACCGCATCCACCACCGCATCCACCACCACATCCACCACCACATCCACCATCACCACCACATCCACCATCACCACCACATCCACCATCACCTCCACATCCACCATGACATCCACCGCCACATCCACCACCCCATCCACCACCACCACCACCGCATCCACCACCACCACCGCATCCACCACCACATCCACCACCACATCCATCCACCACCCCATCCACCACCACATCCACCATCACCACCACATCCACCACCACATCCACCATCACCTCCACATCCACCATGACATCCACCGCCACATCCACCACCACATCCACCACACCCACCACCACCACATCCACCTCCACCACCACCTCCACCACCACCACATCCACCCCCACCATATCCACCCCCACCACATCCACCCCCACATCCAGCCCCACATCCACCACCATCACATCCACCACCACCACCACATCCACCACCACCATATCCCCCAGATCCACCACATCTATGTGTGTGTGTGGCTGTGTGTGTGTGTGTGGCTGTGTGTGTGTGTAGGTGCAAATGCAATGTTCTTGGATTTCCGTCATAATAAAATACACTGAACATAATCTTCACAAAAGTTATTTACAAACGTATAAGCTATTTCCATTATAAATTACAATAAATTTTATTTAAGTATTAATTATTTACAAAATTAAAAGCCATTGTTATTTGCAATATCAATACATCTAAGTCACGTAAATACAACACACATTGCATTACAAATGCTATAGGTGTCACATTTTCGGAAGTTAAAACTATTGACATTGTAACTGACAAAGCTATTACTTTTGCTATTTTCAAAACCAACACATAAATAAAAAATGTGTCATTTACAATACCAATTGCTCAAACTTTCCTAATGCGAGACCTATTGCATTTCCAATGCTTATTAAATTGTGCTGATAGTTGTAGCCACAGCCACCATTCTGTGAAAACGCTGGAGTTTTTCTGGTTTATTTAACAACATCATAAAAGCCAGAAAATCAAGAGTGGGCCTGTTGAGGCATTCACATGATGGAGGCACTTGCCAATTGTCCTGTTCCCCAGCAATCATTCCTCTCATGCCTCTTGTTCAACAGCTACATTCATCTTCTAGCACTCAAGCTGTACCAGATACATTTCCACATGTATTCAGTTTATAAACAAACCCATTTACGGGTTAGCAGTAGTACAAACACCACCACCAACATTACCTCGTGCTTGGGCCAAAAGCTCTACTCAATGCAGGAGAGCTTCCTCTGCATTAATAAAGCTAAAACCGAGATTCTTGCATGAGAGAAACAGAACTTACCCACTTTCCTGTAACTAGTCTCAGGTTTTTGAATCTTCTCCTTCAACCATCCAAAAAGAAAGTAATCGTGGTGTAACTTGATTCTGACCTTTCATTCATTCTACCATTCAATGCAGCGGTAAAGGGTGTCACTCTTCAGTACTTTCCTATTTTTAAATATCCTGAACCAAACTCAACCATGTGGCTGTTTTTTTCATCGATTCTCTTTCTTCGTGATCCAGCCAAGTATTTTTAATTAGGGGTAATACATGGTTACCTTATTTTTTGTGCAACCGAGATTTCAGAGAGGAGAGCCAAATGATATTTCTGGATGGTAGAGTTGAACACATCTTAAAAAATGTCATAACCCTCTTGGGAACCGTTTCCAGATGGTTATCTCTTAGCATTAATACCTTCTGGGGAGAGGAGCAGAGCTTGATAGTGGGATCTTGGTCTAATTGCATGGTTGGTGAGTTCTGGTGCCCGAATCTGAAAAGGTCACTCTTCATATTGTTCATTGATTTGCTGGCAAAAGGCATTCTGCCTATGTGAGAAATTGAAGTTGTTGGTTGAGTGGGGTGTCAAGTAACAGCCACAATCCCTGTCAGGGAGAACCACTAAAGCCACTAAATTACCCCGTGTTTAACCCTCAGGTAGCTTGGCACAAAAGCAGCCAGGCTTAACTTGGAGGCAATGTGTAAAGTATTTATGCAGCATCCAAACCATAATAAAGAAAAAACACAACACTAGAAAAATCTCACACCAATTTAGAAAAAGAGAGTACATTTTAATAAATTATTTGACACAAGAACAACAAAAAAAAACAATGAGAAAAACCAGAGTAAAGAATTTTTAAAGTTGAAGGTAAAACCTAGCGCCTAAAAAATAAAAGCACTAACCACAGGCATCTGGTCGAGTGAGACCTAACCAAAGCCGAAGAATATGTCTGACTATGATGGAGCACAAGCCGGATACAAGAAGTGAATTGGACTTAGCTCCAGACTTAAAAGAAATGTTAGCAAAAAGCCTTTGAGAAGGTCAAAGTTCAGACGTGCAAGGCTGTGGATGGTTTCCTAGGAGGAGACGTCATCATCAGGGAGCCACTGAACAAAGTTGCAGTGAAGATTTCTCCATTCTGACGTAGTCTCTTTGGAAGTTGAAAATCTCCAGCGGGCGAGGCTGTAGCCAACGAGAGTCCATGAGGCTGGATACCCCTTTGGTGAAGGATTGCTGGACATGATTTGCTGTTGCAGGGAACGTTGCAGGAGCTACTGCGAAGTCGGGCTGATCAGTGATGCATCTTGGGTGGATATATGAGCGGATTGGTCTTGGTCTCCTCTTGTTCTCAAAGCAGTTTTTATCCAAAAATGTTTTAAGTCCGGGGGCGTGGCTTGGCGGGCGAAGATGGCGGTCGCAGCCTTGTAGAGCTCCCGCCGGCCCGGACTGAATCCGATCATTTATCCTGACCCCCGAGCCCACTGTTGGTGCCCAGTGCCTGTACTCGATCCGGTGAAGTCTCCAGTCTGCATTGGTGTATAGATCCTGTGATTCCTCCCTTCCTGTGATCGAGGGGAGTCGGCGGCAGAGTGCGGCCTGGTGGCCGGCCGGAACCGGGGTCCTCGAGTTTCGCGACGCCTGGTGGCAGCTGTGACTTGGCGGGTGCGGGTGGCATCCGCCACGCCGTCCTGGGCTTATCTCTCCGCCAGCGATCGCCTGGAGTTTGAGGCGGAACCAGCGACTCCTACCCATCGGTTCTTCCCCTGCACGACCGGCGAGTGGTGGCGGCGTGGCCGGGCTCTGCGACAGTCTGGTGGCGGGGGCGACCGGGGCTGGACTGGTGGTCGGCTGGCCCCCCTGATCCGCCTCCCCTGGCTAGGCCCACTGGATACGGCGACCCATGGACCGCGGATCCGCTGATTCCTCCTGACATATCCTGGACGGCTGCCCGTGGGGACGAGTGTGGGTGCGGCCTGTCCTGCTGGGGTGAAGCCGGGGCCTCGATTTTCGCGACATCCGATCGCAGCCTCATCTGGGCAGCCCCGTTCCAGTTTTTGCGACAGTGCCCGAGAGTGGTGTGGGCCCTGCCCGGCGCTTGCCATGACCAGGGACAGAGGAGGTGGCCTGCCCAAGCATGGACCCATAGATAAATTCACAGGGCCGAGTGGTGGCGCTGGGGCGACCGGTGGCAGCGGCGGCCCCGGGCCAGACAACGCAGCTATCCTAGCGGCCATAACCCAGTCTCGGGACATGCTCGATGCCAAGATAGGCGCGGTCGGGGCGGATGTCACGCTCCTACGCCAGGACCTTCGCAATGCAGTGGAGCGGATTGCTGGGGTCGAAACCCGTGTCACGGAGACTGAGGCGGACATTAGTGGCCTAAAGAAGCGCCTTGCGGAGGTGGAAAGCGTCCAGAAGACACTGGCGGCCCGAGTGGAGGATGCAGAAGGACGCGCGCGGCGCAACAACCTCCGCTTCATTGGTTTTCCGGAGCGGTGCGAGAAGGACAGCATGGAGAGGTTCCTGACCGGGTGGCTGGAGAGCTGGCTCCCTGAAGGGGCGTTATCTAGGTGTTTCGTGATCGAGAGGGCCCACAGGGCCCTGACCCAGCGGCCGCCGGAGGGTGAGCGCCCGCGGCCGGTTATAGCCCGCCTGCTGAACTATCATGACCGGGATGTTATCCTGCGGGAGGCGAGGAACAAGGGCTCCCTCGCCTTTGAGAATCATACCATTATGATTTTCCCGGACTACACAAAAATGGTGCAACAACAGCGGCACTCCTTCATGGACGCTAAGGCCAAGCTCCGGGGCCTCAAGCTCCAGTATTCGCTCCTGTATCCAGCTCGCTTGCGGGTCATATACCAGTCTCGTACCCACTTCTTTGACTCGCCAGAGGAGGTGTTTCGCTGGACGGATGAGGCAGTGCGACTACGTCCCCACGCCCAACCGGGACTGGACCCGGGCAGGTCTCCAGGTTCGTCGCCGGAGCGGACACAACGCCAGCCCAAGAAGGGCCGACATCGGAGGTCTCGCTCCAAGAAAAGATCGGCTTCCGCCTGTGCGTCGCAATCGGGTGGCACCAGGGACTCTGAACACTCCGATGCGGGCAGCTGAACACTGTTGGGCCTCCATACATTCTGTCGGCGGAATATGGACTTGCTCTGCCTTGGCTGGTGAGACTGTTTTACTTTGTCCTTGATGTACCAGCCGGCTCCCATGTGGAGACTTCAGCTATAGACATGGGGACACTGTGTGGCTCGGAGGGTACCTTATACGGGCCTCAGACCCTCACGGATGTGAGTGTTGTTGGGGGGGTGGTGTGTGTGCGTCTTGGTGGGGTTTTGGGGATCCATTGGTATGGCGGGCCCTGAGTCCTCTGTTTTGGGCTCGGGTCTCTCCATGCCGCGACAGGTACTTCACTGTTTTCTGAGGTATTGGGGTGGGGGGAGTGGGGTATGGGGGGGTGTTTTGGTGTTGCACTTGTTGTTGGGGGGGCTCTGGGCTGGAACGGGGGAGTTGTGTTTGCGGGCTGGGGGGGGGGTCCACACGTGTCGGGGGCTGTGCTTTTTGTCGTTTTGCGGGTAGCACCTGGGTGGGAGGGTGGGCCAGATCTTGAACTGTGTGTCGATAATGGCTAGTGCTGCGAGTGTGACTCCTTCGAAGACCCTGCGGGTGGTAACGTGGAATGTGCGGGGTGTCCTGGATAAGATTAAGCGGGGGGCTGTGCTGCGGTGGGGGAAAAGGGAGATGGTGGATGTTCTTTTGCTTCAGGAAACGCACATGCTGGGATCCAAAGCCCTTAGCCTCCAGAGGTTCGGCTACCACCAGGTCTATCATGCTGGCTTTACGAGGGGCTCGAGGGGGGTGGCCATACTGATTCATCGTAGGGTGGCCTATGTCCACGAGAAGCAATGGATTGACCCCCAGGGCAGATTTGTTTTTGTTAAAGGCCTACTGGGTTCCGAGCCGGTGGTTTTTGGTAGTGTCTATGCCCCTCCCCCCCTGCAATGGGCACTGTCTGAACGGCTGTTTGCGTTGTGGGACGAAATCCCCGAGGTCCTGACTGTGGTGGGGGGTGATTGGAATGAAGTCATGGATGTGGGCTTGGATCGCCAGCGGCGAGCGTGTGTGGTACCTAACCCCCCCCCCCCCGCGGCTGCCCCCACCCGGTTGAGTGCAACGGCGCGCAGTATGGGCTGGGTCGATGTGTGGCGGCATTTTCATCCCGCAGTACAGGCCTTCACGTATGTATCGGCGGTGCATGGGTCATTCTCGAGGCTTGATTACTTGTTTGTACCCGGGGCCTGCCTGAGCCGTGTTAGGGACGCCTCGATACTCCCCAGGGGCCTTTTGGATCATTCCCCTGTCCTGGCCACTCTGACCCTCCCCGTTAAACGGCAACCTTTTCGCTGGCGTATGTCCGCCTGGCAGTTGCAGCGGCCGGACTATGTGGCGCACCTACGGGAGGCGATCGACCACTTTTGGCGCGAGAACTTGGTGGGGGGAGCCGACGCTGTTGTAGTGTGGGAGGCGCTGAAGCCCACGATCCGGGGCATTGACATAACTTGGTGTGCGGCCGCTCGGCGGAAGCACCGGGAGGCCATTGTGGCTGCCACGGCCCGCGTGGAGGAGTTGGAGCAGCGTGGTCGACTTGGAGGTGAGGAGGGCGTGGTGCGCCAGCTCCTGCAGGCCCAGCAGACTTACTCCTCGGTCCTACATGAGGAGGCCCGGCAGGCGTGGCTCGCCACGCGCAGTAGGGTATATCAGTGGGGCGATAAGTCCTGCACCATGTTGCATAGACTTTGCCAGGCGACCTTCCAGCCCCTGGAGCTACCCGGTCTCACGGCGGGGGATGGCTCAGTCATGACCGACCCGGACCAATTGGCGGCCAGCTTTGCCCGCTACTACGAGGCACAATATGCCCCTCGCGATCCGCTGAGGGAGAGCGGGATTGCCCCGTATTTGGATGCTTTGCTGCCGCAGGCAGTCCCGGAGGAGACTAGAACGGCCCTAGAGGTCCCACTTACGTCCGAGGAGCTAGGGGAGGCCCTTGGCCAACTGAACACTGGGAAGGCGCCCGGCCCTAGTGGCTACCCTGCCGAATTTTATAAAAAATTCCACGTCCAGCTGGGACCCCACTTTCGCAATGCGCTAGAGGCAGCGCGGTCTAGGGGCGAGCTGCCACCTGACTGGCGCCATGCTGAGATTGTGGTCTTTTTGAAGCCTGGTAGGGCGCCTGACCGTCATGATTCATACAGGCCTATCTCCCTCCTCAACATCGAGGCCAAGATCTTGGCGAAAGCCCTGGCGAACCGCCTTCTGCCCCTTATAGCCGACCTGGTCCACCCCGACCAGGCCGGGTTCATGCCGCACAGAGCCACCCGACACAATATCCGGCGGGCGCAGGCAGCGATCGACGCCATGAGTGCTAGGGATGAACAGGCCGCACTTCTCCTTGCGGACATGGACCGGGCCTTTGATTCGGTGAGCTGGGCGTATCTCTTCACCTTGTTGGCCCGCCTAAACCTCGGGCCGGTCTTTCTGTCCTATATCCGCCTCCTGTATACCAATGTCACGGCGTCGGTCCGGGTGGCAGGCGCGGTCTCAGGACGCTTCCCAATCGGCCGCGGTACGCGCCAGGGTTGCCCGTTGTCCCCATACCTATTTGCCCTGGCCATGGAGCCCCTCGCGGCGCGGGTGCGGCTAGATGCCCAGCTGCGTGGCTTTGTCTGGAACGATACTCTTACAGATAGAATTGCACTCTACGCGGACAATGTCCTCCTGTTCCTTACGGATCTGCGGCGCTCTGGCCCTCGAATCCTGGAGATCATGCGGGGGTTTGGCGAAGTCTCCGGGCTTACCCTTAACTTATCTAAGTCGACCCTGTGGGTTCTGCATGGCGGAGCGGTGGCCGACGATTGGGCTGCTGATCTACGAGTGGCGACGGACGGTCTGAAATACTTGGGTGTGTTCCTCTCGACTTCGCGGGCCGTGGCCTGGACGCGTAGTGTCCTACCGGTGTGGGAACGGGTCCGGACGGATGTTAAAACGTGGTCCAGGATGCCGCTTACGATCTTTGGGAGGTCGGCCATCTTTAAGATGGTGGCGCTGCCGAGACTGCTGTACCAACTCCAACATTTCCCGCACCCTATCGGCATGGAGTGGTTTCGCCAGGTGAACTCTGTGCTGGGCCGCTTCCTGTGGGAGGGCGGAGCAGCCAGGGTGGCCCTCAAGACATGTTTTCTATCCACCTATTGTGGTGGCTTGGCCACGTCTGATCTCCTCTCCTACTACCAAGCATCGCATCTGCTTGTTCTTAACGATTGGTGGTATGGGGATAGGAGTGATCCGGCATATGCCCTGGAAAGGCATCTTATGGGTGACCATACGCTCCACACCGTTCTATACTCGGCGCGTATACGCCGTGGGTTGCCATCGGTGACAAGGGTGGTCTTTGCAGTGTGGCGGCAGTCCTTGCGCCGCATGGGATGGTGGGGCAAGTTGACGGCGGAAACGCCGCTGTGGCACAACGGTCTGCTTCCAGAGCTGGCGACTCTGGCTGGGTTCGAGGGTTGGGAGACTATTGGGATTACTCAACTGGGTCACGTCGTGTCCGGCGCAACCCTCAAGTCCTTTGCAGACCTCCGAGTGGAATTCCAAATGCCTCAGTCCCAGTTTTTCCGTTACCTACAGCTGCGACATGCCCTCGCCCCAAGCATTGCCGGCCTTGACTCCCTTCCGGAGTTTAGCCCAATTGAGGCGAAAGTCTTTATGGGCGACCTGGGAGACAAAAAGGTTTCCAGGATCTACCAGACTCTGGTTATTCACTGCTCGTCTACTCTCAGCTCCCTCCGGGAAGCCTGGGAAGTGGACGTGGGCACCCTGGACGAGGACGACTGGAGAGAGGCCCTGGAGTCTCCCCGTGGCACCGCTATCGCGGTTCGGCTCCGTCTCATACAATTCAAGTATCTACATCGTGCCTATTACACACGTGAACGACTGTGGAGGGCTGGTTTGATTGAGTCGTCGGAGTGCCTGCGATGTGGGGAAGTGCCTGGCACCTTGTTGCACACAGTATGGTCATGTGGTCGCCTGGCTGGCTTCTGGAGGGGTGTATGGAATTGCCTGGCTGAGGTCCTGGGCTGGGATCTTCCCCGTACCCACCGGCTGGGCCTGCTGCACGTCATGGACGGGGTTGGGGGCAACATCTATAAACGTCACCTATTGCTTCTGGGCCTGGTGGTGGCTAAGCGCGACTTGGCTCGGGCCTGGAAATCTGTGAGGGCCCCCCCCCTGTCGGCATGGAAGGCGGGACTGGACTATTTTATGGGTCTTGAGAAACCAATTTTTGAGGCGCGGGGCTGCCCGCGCAAGCACTTCAAGATCTGGAAGCGGTGGGCTGACTATCGTGGCCTATCCTTGGAACCCCCAGCGGAACCGGAGGAGGACATTTGATCGCAGCGCTGTCTCTGGCCCTAAAGGCACGTCCCAGGTTGCTTCATGCCTGCTTCTCTTATATGAACCATCTCTGTGTTGCCTCTGTACATGTGTGGAAAGGGGGGGGGGGGGATAGTGGGTACGGGTGGGGGTGTAGTTGGGGTTGGGATGGGTAGTTGGGATTTTAAAGCTGAGCCTCACTGATACTTGCTTAGTATTTCTTGTGTATGTGATCCATACATTGATCTTGATGTGGTGACCTTGGTGTGGGAAGGTGCCTCATGCTTGTCATTCTTTTGCTCAATAAACTTGGTTGTGAAAAAAAAAAAATGTTTTAAGTCCCAAGTTTTGCATTTTACACCACCAAGGTTCCAGGACTGGAGGGGCTCCTCTTGAGGGGTTATTACTCACTAAGGCTAGGTCCAGGTGCAGGTTCAAGATGGTTAAAAGGTTTTCTGTCTCTGAGGCTCTCATCAGGAGGCCAGCCAACTAGTACTTGGAGTCACTCTGGTAGTCCTGGGTTCAAGCAGCAGCACATGCCTCTGAGAGTTCAAGGCAAGCTTCAGGCAAAGAGCATTCCTTCCAGGTGCAGCAAAGCAGTCCTCACACAGCAGGTAGTCCTCTGAGTCTTTTTGAAGGTCCCGAAAATGAACTAAGGGGTGTGTTTGAGAGTCCTATTTTTATACTTGTTGCTTCTTTGAAGTAGGAGAAATTTTCTATCTCCCCTGCCCTGGCTCCAACAGTCTATTCAGGTGCAAGTGGGGCTATTCCCAGCTCTGCCCCACATCCTGTCAGTAATGGCCCATTCAGGCACACCTAATCCCTCTATTGTGTGGCTGTCTGGGACGAATATATAAAGTCCAACTGCCAACTACACCCAATTGTATGACCCAGTAACAGACTGCAGGCAGCAAATAAGGCAGTAAAATTCCAACTTTCTAAAAATGGCATTTTAAAATTGTAACGAAAGATCCAACGTTACCATTAAACAGGATTTTAAATTACTGTTTCTCAGACACCCCATGTTTACCTATTCCCAATCAAAAGTTAGAAACGTATTCAATGTAAAAAGGCAACTCAATGTTATCCTATGGGAAAAGAGGCCTCTGTAGCCAAAAACTAATTTAGAGATTTTTCATGACCTGGGCATGTAAAAGTAAAAGAATAGGGTCAGCCTTTTAATTACAATGCACCTATTCCTATGGGCTACCTAGGGCCTATCTTAGGGGTGACGTATATGGAATAAAAGGGGAGTTTAAGGCTTGGCAGTGGGGTTATATTTTTAGTTTTAAACTGCATTCAGTCTGCAATAGCAGGCCTGGGACATGTTTTAAGGAACTACATGAGCGGGTGGCACAATATGTGCTGCAGACCCACCAGTAGCATTTAATTTACAGGCCCTGTGTATTTGGTATGCCACTCTACAAGGGACTTTTAAATAAATTAAATATGCCAATTTGACCAAGTTTTAGAGAGAGAGCGTAAACACTTTAGCACTGGTTAGCTGTGATAAAGTGCACAGAGTCATAAAAAGCAAATTCGGAAAATAGGAGGGGTGAAGGCAAAACGTTTGTGGATGACCCAGCAGAGAGGGCCAAGTAGAACAGTTTTTGATCGGGCTAAATGCCTTTCCTCCATAAATGTTTATTGAATTTATTTTCTGTTGTATGCCTCCTAAATATTAAGAATGGAATATTGTGGTACCTTAATAACGTTGACATTATATCGAAAGATGAGTATGCATAGCTTTTCTGTACTTAACTCCACAGATATGTACCTTGACAACATATACCTTCAAGTTATGTAAATACAAAGTTAATAATAGTAAATCTGTACTTCCTCTTTATGCACTTTGGTACTTTGTCTACGATATTATGACATCACGATAGTCCTGTGCATGGTATTCCATGGTACAGTCATTCTGCGTTGTGCATTGGTTGAAAAAATGACATCCCAAAGTTATGTTCTGCCCTCGCGTGCTGTTTAAATCCACTCACAGTGAGAGGAGTAGGCGCTGGCTCGTTAAATACGAGCGCAAAGTGACGCGCAGTCAAATCCTGTAGTTTCCTTACAGCAGTATCTGATTGCAGCTGCTGTGAAACTGAATGCTGAATGCAGAGCCACGTAAATAATGCAGTACACGAATTGGCGAATATATCTAGGAAGGATTTTGAATGACTCCCATAAGAGTTTTGAAGTGCTGGAAGACATTCTCCGAGTGAGACACTTTAAAGTAATCTAGGACGTGTGGTGAAACCAGCTGAAGCCGGTGGGGTACAATGACAGCCTTTCTTTTCATGTGATGCTGCAGCCCATCACTGAGCAAACTTCAAAGCATCCGTGAAGGATTTCAGTGCTAGTGCTTACTTACAGGTTGATGATAATACAGGGTTCCTCGTTTGCAAAATATAGACAAGAGCTGCATTCCATCCATACATCCCTCTCCGTAGATAATTACACTCCAGGCACTGATAGATATGCACCATGCTGCCTTCTGCACAGTGACAAGCATGTGCAAGGGTGAGCGAGGAGGGAAAGAGGTTTGACAGACCATGTTCTTCTGGAGACTTCTAAATGAATGCATTTAAGCACAGACAAACATAGCCCAGTGCATCGGCCTGCCGATCCTTTAACTATTTGCAGGAAGCGTCCCTGGCGCACTTGGGGCTGACAAGAAGCCAGCCTGTTATCAGGCCGATAGCAGAGCCAAGAGGCTGCAGACTAAATAGGGGGCAGGCAGCGTGTCCCGAGCTCCAGAGGCAGATAAGGGCCTGCTTCCGAGGCTGCCCTGATCACAGAGTTAAAGGTTGGTGACAGCAAGTCTGTCTCTGCTCCCAAGTCATTGTTATCTTTCTGGGTTATTTACAAGTCTGGCCAGCCTTTGGATGCACTAAATAAAACAAGAAAACAACTTCCTCCGTGCGGAATAGCTTGAAGTGCTCAGGGAGAACATGTTGTTTTGGGCGTCTTGGGGCCAAATGGGGTCTGTTTGTGGATTGTCCTCCTGAAGCCTTTTATAGTGACATTTACTGCACTCTGTGTGGAGTAAATCTAGGTCACTAAAAGCTCCTGGAACCGAGAGCATGGCAGTGGATAAATGGAAGCATCATTAAAAATAGAGACTTGTTTTGTCTTTTAGAACAGGGACAAGTAATATGGAAAAGAATGTCCCTTCTTAGGAATTCATTGGTATTCCATCGAGTATTTCAGAACACACTGCGGTTGTGTTTACTCAGAAGCATTGTGGCTGTTTTACCAACCCATTATCATTGTGTTAAGTGGAGGCAGGCGCACTGTATTGTTGTTAAGTGGATTAATATTGTTATTGTGTGTGTAGATTTACATTGTAATGGTGCCTTGTAGTCATGTGGCGACCATGTTCTGCAGGTGATCACCTATACGTAGGTTCCCAACAAGCCCCTGCCCTTCCAGCCCACCGGGAAAATGAGGCTGCCTGCGGCACACGAAGTGTGCCCACTTAAGAGGGCGGCCACCCTAGTGCCACATTAGGCACAGCAAAATGTCTAGTGGTTGGGACGCTCCGGGAGTCCCCAGAGTGCAGCGAGGGTCACGCGCCACGTCCAGCGCATTAGAGGGTGGAGGGTAAGGTACTTATACCTGGCCCCACCCATCTGGCTTTCCTTTTGTGCCTTCTGGTATGAAATAAAACCTGCAGCATAATGTTTCCCAACAAACATGTCTTGTGTGTTTATTTATTGATGTGCATTCTATGTTCTTCGTGTTGGGTGAGTTGCTTATATTGGCACTATGCCCTGTGCCTGCTACGGCCAGTATGGCCCTGGGAGGCAAAGTGATTGCGCTCCGTGCAACGATATTGTTATTGTGCCATGAAAGAAAGGGCACTTTTCGGGCCTTTTGAGCAAAACTTGGTGCAGCCACCCCACGGCGTATAAAAGAAGCGTCCCTGCCTCTGCGCCCCTTGTTGTAAGTGTTCCTTGAGTTTTTACACCCTGAAATCCGCTCTCGATCCCATTATTTTCTCGACCTCAGAGATGTAATTGTTATCTGGGTCTACTTTTTCTTTAAAGGTTTTGTATATTTCTTTTGCAGTTTTAGAGCTTTTTGTTGAAAGTGTTTTGAATAAAGTAAATATAAAGATAATTCAATAAATGTGGCCATGGAATAACTCTGAGGTGCTGTCTGACTTTATCCGGCTTAACTTATTCGGGAGCGCTTCACTCCAGGATATAAAGAATTGAAAGGGGAAGCTGGAGAGTTAAGCTGAATGTAGTCGTTTATCCGGGACTGGTTCCAGGTTTTCTCTCTCTCTTTCTTTCTCTCTTTTTCACTCTCTCTCTCACTCTTTCTCTCTCGCCATCCAAAAGAGGTGTTCCAGGAAGTGGTGGCATATTTTTAATTGCATTCGTGGAGTCCGACGAAATCGAGAAATGTCGGCGTTCATGAAATCAGTTTCTGATTTCAGTGAATGCAGGGCATAGTGAAAAATTCCCCTCCTTCAATATGTTTTCTGGATGGGAAATCTTGGAATGTGAAATTGCAGGATGGCTGCTGCACCTTCCTACAGTCACCAGTAAAAGGGAGTTGAAGGTAGCAGTAGGGGCAGGAAAAAAGTACCAGCCAAAGTGAAGCATGATGCATGATGCGGGGCCCGAGGAATAGAGTACCGGACAGTCATATAGTGTTTTGGTGAAAGAGTAGGTCTGGAGAGCTAAGGTATGAGATACAAATCAGGGAGGTAAGCTGTAAGCTTCCTGGCTACTGTTGTGAGTTTAAAATAAAGTGTGGCTAGGTACCAGATGTGGTGGCGTAGTGTAAGGGGTAATAGATTTCCGTAGAAGGTGGTCAGGGGCTTTATGGTTTGGGCATTAATTTCGTCTGACTGGACACTATATATTCTAATCGAAAAGAAATGAGTTGGGCAGGAGTAAGCTGTGTCTGTTCCAGTGTGCGATTCAAGAGTGTTTCAGTAGGAGACGCAGGAAGCACATTAGAAGAAGAGTGGCTGGATGGGATGTCCTGAGGCGTCATGAGAGAAGATAGTTGATGGTAGAGGATAGCCATTGGGTGTAGGGTTGGAATGAGGCGATGTGTTTTTGTAAGTAAGTAGATTTGAGAGAGGTCCTATCTAGCTGAATCAAATATCTCTCTGTGGTATTTAGCTGTGGATCAAAGAATCAACTGCTTTTGTCTCTTTGTGAGCTTCTTGTAATGCATCATGAATCCAGGCTGAGAAGCTGGCATTAGCTGAATGAAGCCAGAACAAAGTGTATTTACTTTGGTTTTTAATGCAACTCTTCACTTAGTTGCAGTTTCTCTTTGTCAGAAAAGTTCCCTTTTATCCTATAAGTGAAGATTTTGAGCTTTGCAATAGATTACAGTACATACAATAATCAACAGATCATTTTCCATAATCAACAGTTGTTCCACCTGTAAAACTACCTTTAAATCTCCTTCGGCCTTGATGCTCACAGTACACACGGCCCTGGCATTTGGAGTATGGAACATCTTCAGGATGACCTTCCCCATTTCTCCAATCTATAAACCTCTAGTGGCATAAAATTCATAAATATGGGCTGTCTAACTATGGATAAAAAAAATGAGAGATCAACCTAGTCACTCTATGTATCCAATGTATTTATTTATTTATAAAGTTTTGTATAGCACGAATATGAACCAGGCTGGTATCAGAGCGCTTCACATCTAGAGTAGGTAGGAAACAATAAGGGAGCAAAGAACAATAGTTACATTAACTATGAGGTGTAAGTGGGAAACGGCCACTACAACGCTGCCGTTTCCACGCATAACCATAACCACGCATACATTACAGCGCATGCGCGGTTACAACGAATGGAATACTTTTACTACGAGATATGTAGTAAAGGAATGTGTGCTAAAGTTAAAAGAAAAAAATGGGGGAGCTTGTGGGGTCTCCCCCCCCCCAACCCCCCCAAAAAGCATGAGATTAAAAAAGGGGGTTAGGGGGCACCCCCCAAAATAAAATTTTAAAAAACGTTTCCGTCCTTTAAATTAAAAGATGTGGAGGCAATCGGCGTAGTTCGAGGAAACGGCGTGCAACATCACCTCGGAAGAACAAGGAGAGGAGAGGTAAGGGGGAATGAGGGAGTGGTGTCACGCAGGGGTACATTTTTAGGGAGATATACTTTAACATGAAAATGCAATTAACATGCATATTTTAACAACGTAAATCATTGTAAAAGTATGTGTGTAAAAGGCATTCTCGTGCTAAAGATATGCGTGGTGATGGCATTCGCGTTGTAACATATGCGTGGAAAAGGCATGTATTACAACAGAATGCATTGTAAAGTCATACAACCAGTGTAAGCATGACCCCAGCGCGATTCCGGGAGCCTAACATTTGAGATCGGAGGAATGCAGTAATGGGAGAGGAGCAATAAATATATACAATACCGATATGTGCATGACCTGCCAACACTGATAAAGACCGGAGTACAAACATGTAATAGGCAATCACAATCTCTTTTTGTGGAAAAGCGGTGGTTTTAGGAGCAGTGAGCTTGCACTTCAAGACGGACGGCCACCACCTGATAATTCTAGTTTGTTGGCCAGATAGACGGGGGTCTTGAAGTGCAGGGTTTTGTGAATCATGCATGCAATCTTTAGTTGTAGTCTAGTTTTGTAGGGTAGCCAGTTTAGCGACTTTAAGGCTGGGAATATGTGAGCATTTCTTTAGGTTGAGACTGGCATAGGCTGCGCACATGCGCAGTCTCGCCAGCGAGACTTAATGACTGAGTAGCAAGGGTAAACCCGGCCCCTCTTCTCCATTGGCTGGCCTCCTAAATGGCGGCCAGCCATTGGAGAAGAGGGCTCAGTGTTGTCATTCTCTCGCTGTAAACTCCGTCCTTTTTAGGTCTCGTCCTATTAATCGCGCAAGCGATAATAGGACGAGAGTATAGAGGCTAAACCAAGGTCTGAAACCATTGCGGATTTCGTCAAGTGCATGTGCTCGTGCACGCGCTTACCATTTGCTCCCGAGCCGCCTGCCTCCGAGAGCTTCACTTCAAAGGGATCCACTCCCCCGCCCCCTGCTTCACACTTTTCACGGCCGCCAGGCCGTGTCTCGCATTTCTCCTCCCCCCCCACAGCAATGCCAAGAGCCACCCACTTTAGCAAATAATTACAAATTAAAATCTGAAAATGTCACACACAGCAATTTGAAACTTTGGCAGCATAGATTTCGTTGTTTCGTTCTTTCTTCTGGGTTGTTTTTGTATGCCAAGCAGGCTAGTCTCAATAGTGCCTACGTCTTGCCTCCAGACCGTAAACTCGAGTGTCTATGACAGCCTAATAGTAATCCTTCAATACTGCGCACTGAATTTTTAATAATTTATTTATTTAAGGTTGAGCTTATTGGTAAGCAGGCACAGATAGCCACGAACACGGGGAAAATCAGAGCACAAAAATCGGCAGGATAAAGACGATAGTGTCTCTGCTCAAGGCCTTAAGAGAAATGCAAGTGACATCAAGACTGCAATGACCATCGAATCAAAAACAGATATAAATTCCAAAAATATACAATAAAAAAAGGACTGCTATTATGCTATTAACAAAATGTTAGAAAAGTATTCCGTTTCTAAAACACATTTTGTTGGCCCTGCTGCTGCTGCTAAGTGCCAGGTGTGTGCTCTGCAGTGCTCAACCCTTCTATTTCACCCATTAACGGGGGGCCCAGTAAGGCCAAATCGTGTTTCTTTTCCCAGAGGATGGCTCCAAGCAACCCGGGCCAGCACCAAAACTTTTGATGCGTGGCTGATTTGCATATTATTGGTTCTCTGCTTACAAGCATTATTTTGCATGTGGTTGGACCCCTGCTGTAATGACTCATTCCAGCTAAAATGATGGAGCGGAATGCTGCCAGGGGATTGCCCAATAGTTATAAACCATTGATTCCGGCCTTTCCAGCCATAATTTTTTTGCTGCCTCTTTGTATACCCTGCAGGGCCGACCCAGCCGTTCATCTTTTGGAGGTAAATACAAGTACCATTGAGTTGATTCTTATTATGTGTTACACACTTGCAAGGGAATGTTCTGTGTGTGCTGCAATGAGTGCAACAGGCTTCTCGATCCCTGTAAGCCCAGTGAACATACTTTATTTGCGGCTGCCGCTTCAGGAGCACCTTGCTTAGCTGAACCATTATCTAAGTTGGAGAAGGTTGTTTATGTAAATAATTGCAAATGCCTAAACGTGCACTAGAATTGCTACAAAGCTCATTTTTTTAAAATCATTCAGTAACGCTAGTACGTTTGCAAGCGTGAAGAAGTGCTCTTTATTACCCCCCCGAAATGGCATGCTAAAGCCAGTATTTCCACCCGCGGTTTGGTTTCATGCTGTGAATGTTCTGCTGCCCTTGGATGTCCTTGCGCCTTCTCAGTTGTTTTCTGTACTCCGGGTTCTTAAAGGAGACAAATTAGGGAAAGTAAAACAAGTGATTTTTTTATCATTAGCAATGTTTATTGTTTATACCAGCACTTAGGAGGGTAATGAGGGACTTCAAACGGTGTGAGCTCAGGAATTTTTTTTGTAGCAAGGGCTCTAATTATATTCTCAGTTGTGGAGTGGACACCCATGGTGAGCAGGTTTCGGGCGTAACAATACGGACCTTAGCAGGGGCTCTGTCAGTGAAAAGTAGACCCCCCCTTTCCCTGCAAACAGTCCTGCGGTTTCTTCTCGTCCCGTACCCCACCCTGCTCAAGCATTTCATGCGGCCGGCTAGCTGGTTGCAGCATTCCTCTCTGTGATGGAGCTCCTGCTGCAACGGATCCCTGTAGTCTCTCTATGAGCACGGCTGCTCAGCTGTCGATGGCAGAGCCTGCTGCTTTCCATTCCCCACTCCTGCAGCCCTCTCCTTCCACAGGCTCCGGTTTTCAAACACACTCTTCAAATGACTGTAGGGTTCACAGCATCGGACTGTAGTGTGGCATAGCAAATGATGACGTGGCTGGTGCATCCATCACAAAAGGTTAAGAAACAACCTCAAGGCCACCTATTGGCGATAGTAATGGCCCTGTTGCTAAGGCACAGGAGCACCAAAACAAAGCCTGGGGCTCTGAAAATCCCAATAATGCCCGGTCATGCTCATAACATAAGCATACCAATGAATCACCTCAAGAGGGTTTTGTTGTTGCAATTTATAAAATCATGTAGACAGCACACACAACAAACTGCTGTACCTGTCGCTACATTACTGAAAGGCAGTGTACCTTTTTTTATGAGGAGAGAATCCCGTTTTCCCAAAAGTTGCTTCTAAACTTGCATGGGGTGAAATGCGGTAGAAAAGAAATAACCAAGCTGTCAGGTTTCAATAAATGTGATCATGCGTTTTACACCATGCCCACTAAGAAGCTACATAGATGCTTTCTAATGCTATAGACAAGTGTCTTGCTTGTTGTGCCTTTCTGCCCTCTGTGAGACTCGTTTTTTGTGCCTTTCTGCCCCCTGTTAGACTCGTTTTTTGTGCCCTTCTGCCCTCTGTTAGACTCGTTTTCCCTTATTTTCTGCCCTTCTGACCTCTCTTAGACTCATTTTTGTGCTTTTCTGCCCTCTGCATCACCACATCATCACTCAGCGCTACCCCAGCATCACTCAGCACCACCACATTATCACTCAGCACCACCACATTATCACTCAGCACCACCACATTATCACTCAGCACCACCACATTATCACTCAATACCACCACATTATCACTCTGCACCACCACATTATCACTCAGCACCACCACATTATCACTCAGCACCACCACATTATCACTCAGCACCACCACATTATCACTCAGCACCACCCCATTATCACTCAGCACCACCCCATTATCACTCAGCACCACCCCAGCATCACTCAGCGCCACCCCAGCATCACTCAGTGCCACCCCAGCATCACTCAGCACCACCCCAGCATCACTCAGCACCACCACAGCATCACTCAGCACAACCACAGCTTCACTCAGCACCAACACAGCACCACTCAGCGCCACCCCAGCACCACTCAGCGCCACCCCAGCATCACTCAGCGCCACCCCAGCATCACTTAGCGCCACCCCAGCATCACTTGGCGCCACCCCAGCATCACTCAGCACCACCACAGCACCACTCAGCAGCACCACCACAGCATCACTCAGCGCCACCCCAGCATCACTCGGCACCACTCAGCGCTACCCCAGCATCACTCAGCACCACCACATTACCACTCAGCACCACTCCGCACCAAACAGCACCACCACAGCACCACTCTGCACCACCACATTATCACTCAGCACCACCACATTATCATTCAGCACTACCACAGCACCACTCAGCACCACTCAGCAGTACCACAGCAGCACTCAGCATCACCACAGCATCACTCAGCGCAACCCCAGGTTATAGGTGTCACATTTGCGAAAGTTATAACTATTAGCATTGTAAATGACAAAGCTAATAATTTAGCTATTTTCAAAACCAACACATAAATAAAAAAATTGTCATTTGCAAGACCAATAGCTCAAACTTTCCTAATGCGAGACCTATTGCATTACAAATGCTTGTTGGATTGGGCGGCGTGTTTTTTTCGTTTCTTTCTCTCCTCTTTGCATTGGCTGGAATGTAAGCAACAAGTCTAAAACACACCCGTTGTTTACATTCCAGCCAATGGAGAAGAGGGGAGAAAGAAAAACACACCCTCAGTCTGAAAAGGATAGGGCTTACTTCCTTCGTGTTTACCTCATCCACATCGCCTCCCACCCCTCTTCTCACCTCTCTCCTCCTCTCCTTTCTCCTGGGCTCTCCCGTCCCGGCCGATGCGCTCCCTGGCTGCCGCTGGGCTCTGTGTGTGCCCGCCTTCCGCCGGCTCCTTCTCCCCCCTTTCCCAGCCAAGACAGAGAAGGCTTCCCCCGCTGCCCTCGGGTGACAAACGTTCATGAATGTTTAAGTCCAGTGCTGCTAACTGCTGCAACTCATCGTCCGGAGAGTCTGGACATGCGGGCACTGATACTGTACCCCCTCTATGGGGAATGGGGATGTATTTCCATTGGCTGCACTGGTAAAAATAGAAAGTACCCTATTTGACTTGAACATTGTTAGATTTAAAGAGAGTGGCCCGGCCTCATCCCCGCCAGTATGGGGTCTATCCTTACAGATGTACATTTAAACAGAGACGTCACAGCCTGGGCAGTCGGCTCGTGATATGGCATTGTTTTCTTTGCTGGGGGAGAAAATGTGCAAAAAGGACGAATGAATACTCCGCCATCCTAACTTCATTTTTAGTCCCTCCCCAGGTCCCCAGGTGCCAAAGGCATTAGCTAATGGTTCCAAGAATAAGTTGAAGAGTATGGGTGAGAGGGAGGACCTTTGTGGGACCTCCATAGATACTGTAGATGGCTGAGATAGGAATGGAATCAACTTGACTATCTCTTGTGGAGTAAGGAGGTAGACCATTGCAATACCAACCCAGATAGTCCTTTCCTGTGTTCTAGAGTGTATAATAGTTTGCTGTGGTGAACAGTGTTTAAGGCAGAAGATAGGTCAAGGAGAATCAGGAGGCTGAATTCATTTTGGTCCAGCAACTTTAAAATGTCGTCCATGATGTGAGTGAGTGTAGGTTCTGTCCAAAAACCCGATAGATGTTGATCCAACAGTTGGAATTTCTCAATGTGAGAACAGAGTTGAGATTGCACACACTTTTCTAGATGTTTTGCCAGTGTGGGGATGTTGGAAATAGGACGGAAGTTATTTAGATCAGAATTGTCTGCATTAGGTTTTTTTAGAATGTGTGATACTTACGCTTCTGTTAGGCAGATGGTAAATGTGCCTTGCAATAGTGATGCATTTACAATCTTTGCCCAGAAGGGGAGGATTGCAGCTTTAATTTCATTGAATATGGGAGGTGTGAGAGGGTCGCTGAAGTGGCTACATGGTTTTATCGCAAGCATTTGTAGATATCTTTAAGCTGTTTCTCATGTTTCCACAATATGGTTGTAGGAGAGTAGGATATGTTTACTATGGTTACCCGCACCTTTTGTTGGTATTTCACTGGTTTTCGACTTTAGTCTTCATGGGGCCCTGCTATCCAGGATCCCAGCTTCGTTGCTTCCTCTCTAAATTGATTGCATGTTTTTTAGGTACTCTCCAGATTGGTTACTGGGTTACCCTTGTGACTCCGTAGTACAGAGCTTTCCAAACTGTGTGTCCTGACACAGTACTATGTTGCCTGCAAATGGTGGGTGTGTCGCGTGATGACACCAGTATTAAGGGGACTTAGCACCTAACTGCTGCTAATTAAGAGGCATTGCTTTAAAAGAGTGTCTCGGAGTCCGCCGCAGCAGGGCAGACTCTGAGACACTCTGCTCTATGGGGGCCGGGTGATTCACAACAAAGCCTCATTAACAAGTAAATGGTCTTTTAAAGACCTGCGAAGTTCTCAGGTGCAGCTGTGTGTGTGCCCGGGAAGCTGGGTGAGGTGACAGAGTGTGACAGGCAGAGGGTGACAGGCAGAGGGAGGGGGATAGAGGGAGAGAGACAGAGAGAGGGGGACAGAGAGGGAGGGAGACAGGGAAGGAGACAGAGTGGAAGAGTCGGAGGGAGACAGAGACAGAGACAAAGGGACGCAGACAGAGGGAAGGAGACGGAGGGAGACAGACAGAGGGAGGGAGACAGAGAGAGAGAGCGAACCCCTGGGAGACAGAGAGAGAGGGAGGCAGGGGGAGGGAGTCTGGGGTAGACAGAGGGAGGGAGAGGGAGATAGAGGGAGGGAGACAGAGGGAATGAGACAGAGAGAGAAGGAAACCGTGGGAGACAGAGAGAGAGGGAGACAGAGGGAGACAGAGAGAGAGAGGGAGACAGAGGGAGGGAGACAGTGGGAGGGAGACAGACAGAAAGAGGGAGGGAGACAGACAAGGAGGAGGGCGACAGAGAGAGGAGGGTGACAGAGGTAGGAGGGTGACAGAGGTAGGAGGGCGACAGAGGGAGGAGGGCGACAGAGGGAGGAGGGCGACAGAGGGAGGAGGGCGACAAAGGGAAGGGAGACGGAGGGAGGGAGACGGAGGGAGGGAGACTGGGGGAGGGAGACGGAGGGAGACAGACAGGAGGGAGGGAGACAGAAGGGGAGAGAGGGGGAGGGAGACGGAGAGAGAGGGAGACGGACAGAGTGAGTGAGACAGAAGGAGACAGCAAGAGAGAGAGAGAGTGGGAGAGAGATAGAGAGGGAGAGGGAGACAGAGAGGGAGAGGGAGACAGAGAGGGTGGGAGACAGAGAGAGGGACAGAGACAAACAGAGATAGAGACAGAGACAGAGACAGACAGAGACCAATAGAGGCAGAGACATGTACAGGGGCAGACAGACAGATGCAGAGACAGACGGAGACTGAGAGGGAGACAGAAGGAGGGATACAGGGTCAGACAGAGACAGGGACAGACAGACAGACAGATAGAGGCAGGGATAGGGACAGACAGAGGCAGAGAATGAGACAGACAGAGAGGGAGACAGAGAGAGAGAGAGGGAGACATAGGGTGACAGAGAGAGGGAGGGAGACATAGAGAGAGGGAGACAGAGGGAGGGAGGCATAGGAAGACTGTCAGGGGGGGACAGAGGAAAGGAGAGGGAGACAGACAGAGGGAGGGATACAGAGGGAGAGGGAGAGAGACAGAGGGACGGAAACTGAGGGAGACAGACAGACAGAGGGAGAGAGACAGAGGGAGGAGGGAGGCAGAGAGGGAGACAGAGGGAGCGAGACAGACGGAGAGAAACAGAGGGAGGTAGACAGACAGAGGGAGACATACAGAGGAAGACAGAGGGAGAGAGAGGGGCGGAGACAGAGGGATGGAGACAGAGAGAGACAGACAGACATAGAGACAGAGACAGGGACAGACAGAAACAAATAGAGGCAGAGACAGGTACAGGGGCAGACAGACAGATGCAGAGACAGACAGAGACGGAGAGCGAGACAGAAGGAGGGATACAGGGTCAGACAGGGACATACAGATAGAGACAGTGGCAGACAGAGAATGAGACAGAGAGAGGGAGACAGAGGGTGACAGAGAGAGAGGGCGACAGAGAGAGTGAGACAGAGGGAGGCAGAGGAAGACAGTCTGGGGGAGACAGAGGGAAGGAGAATGAGACATACAGAGGAAGGGAGACATACAGAGGAAGGGAGACAGACAGAGGGAGGGAGACAGACAGAGGGAGGGAGACAGACAGAGGGAGAGGGAGGGAGACAGACAGACAGAGGGAGAGAGACCGAGGGAGGCAGAGAGGGAGACAGAGGGAACGAGACAGACAGAGAGAGACAGAGGGAGATAGACAGACAGAGGGAGACCTACAGAGACAGACAGAGGGAGAGAGAGGGACGGAGACAGAGGGAGGGAGACAGAGAGAGAGAAAGAGAGAGAGACAGACAGACAGACATAGAGACAGGGACAGACAGAGACAAATAGAGGCAGAGAACGGGGTAGACAGAGACAGACAGAGACGGAGAGGGTGACAGGGACAGAGACAAATAGAGGCAGAGACAGGGGGCTGGGTGGGTGCATTCATAGAATGCTTTTCAGACACTGCTGGGGGCACACTTGGTGTCCCTGTGCATACCCCAGTTCAAACCGGTTGCAGGGGCGAAAACTGGACAAAGGGAATGGGTGTAACCACCCCTCTTCCCAGACCCTCCCATAGGTGGGTCCCCAGAGTATGTCCAACCCCCTAACTTAGTATAAGTATGGGACCCCAGTCCTTGGGACTTCAGATTACACTTGGACAAAACTCTGCAACATATATCCTGGAACTTCGACATTCTACATGACTAGAAGACAGAAGAATCTCCCTTGGGGTCAAGGAGTGACTCCCCCCCTGTTCAAACAGGCACCAAAGAAGCATCTTACCGGTCTGTATTTCCAAGGCTCCTGCAGGATCCCGACGGATTTGCGACTCAGGACTCAGACTTCCAGACTTCTCAGAGGCCAACACGAGATCCCAGCAAAGCTGAGACCCACAGTCCTCACGAGTGACGTGGGACCGGAACTCCTGGACACCGTGCACATTTGCAAGTGCATCGACTTCCCAAGCTTTCCCGAAGTTGTGCGTTGGGCTACTTGTAGTCCAAGCCCTGAGCACCATTTGCACCGAAGATTGTGGGTCTACACTCCACGAGTGTTCCGTGGGCCCGCTTCTAGCATTTCCGCTCAACGTTCCTTCGCGATCCCTGGTCCGTCCACTGGTGGGTCCCAACAAAGGTAACTCTTCAGTTTCTTGGGATTTCCTGGTTGCTTTAGACGTGCCCCGACTCCCCACCAAATGGTGAGTCCCTCAGACCTTGCTGGTTTGCACCGAAGCCAGTCTTTGCTTTCTGCGTGGGTTGCTGTTGCCAAGGCTTGTTGGGTCCAATCCGGATACCGACACCACAGCACTCAACATCCTTCGTGAGACAGCTCGAATCCATCTCCTGGTGGTCGTCGATGCTCCTGGTCCTCGTGGCTGAAGAGTCAAGCTTCACCTTCTGCACCTGAAATCACCCGACATCGGTGGGCATCTGCTCATCACCCTCCTGGTCACTGGCTAGTGACCCAGACTCTGTCCCCTCTACTTTCATGTTCTTCAGATCTCCGATCCACCCTTGGATCCACCCGGACACTTTCGACTTGGTCGCTAGCAGCACTTTGCAGCAGATCGCCATTGAAATCGACGACGAAACACGACTCCAAAATACACCTATGCACCCGGCTTCCCTGGTTGAGGTAACTCAAGTACTCCGATGTTCCCGTGGGTATTGACTCTAGAACTGCCTAGCTCTAAAGGTGTTTGCTCCAAGTCCTCTTCTAAGTGCCCTTAATCTTCAAAATTCTAACCGCGACTATCCCAATAGAAGTTAATGGAAATTTGCGGCTGTGTTTAGACACTGCACGCGTCCCCCGTGGGTCCCCTATGTCACTACCATGGGTGGTTCCTGGTGGCCCCAGCAGTTCTAAAGGCTCTAGGCCTTGTCTCTATGTCAGTTGTGGTTCTTATACCAATTTCTTAATAAATGGTTTGGTACGCCCCTAGTGCTCAACGTATATTGTGCTAATTTACTGTGTGCTAAATAAGTTTACTGAATGTACTTTTGCCTCTAGCCTCATAAAGGATTAGAGGAATGTGTTTAGAATAAATACATATATTTTATATATACCTGGTGTGGTTCTCCTTTCATTTGGTCATTCGTGAGATTATAGACTGGTAAAACAAGCTGCTTTTCATTCCTTCAAGACTTAGCCTGAAGGCTGCTCTCCACAGCTACCACTAGGATAGCTTTCTATATAGGTTATCTTTAAACCTACCATCAATAAGGGTCGTTTGGACTGGTGCGAGGTCCCCAATAAAATTGTGGACAGCGTATGCCAGGCCATTTTCTCACAATGGTAAGCACATAATTTACTGACATTGTCTGTCTTAACAACAGACAATGGTATTTTTCTGTGTTCCTTAACATTTCTAAAAATGTTCAATATACTATTCGACAAAGATTCATCCGATCTGGCCTTCTGATGGCACGTCTGATCCTTGCTGTTGTAGTTTCTCTATCCTTTTGGTTAGCACCAGTGCTTGGACAGAAGTGTATTAACACTCTCATTCTAGAATAAGCTCCAGTGATCAACTCTGAGGGCTTCCATTGATGGCAATGGAAATATGTTATGTCAACATCGGCTGTCTTCCCTTGAAACCATCTAGCAGGAATATGTTGCAAATGCATTGCCAAGCATTTTGATGTAAATGCTTGTGAATTCCACAACTTATTTTTCATCAGTAACACTACCTGTACATTTTGCATGCATTAAAAAAAAACACAACCACATTTGCGTTGTGGTAGCGACAGTCTTGCACTAAGGGTTACACATCTGTTAAATGACTTTCTGTGGCTTGGCAAGTCACGTAGCTGACACTGCAGACAGTCTGACAATGTTTTGCTCTGTCTAAGCTTATACCTCTGTCTGAACCACAGACTCCCACTTCTGTTTTTGGGTCACACAGTTTTTTTCCAGTGTCTGAACGTTTTTGTCCATTTTATCAGTTGAATAGATGATTGTGCTGCTTGCATTATCTTTGTCTGAGTTAAAGTAACAGCATCTTCAAAGCTATAGAGGGCCCATCTCTTGTTACCTACCTCTTCTAAAGGTTTATCTCATCGGGATTGTAAAGTCCAATGTTGATCTGAACCAGTTGCTTCAGAGAAGCATTCATGGCAGTAGGAACATCTCTGACCTCTACAGGTGAAATGGAAGCATACTGCCCTAAAGGGACAATGGACAAATCTTACCCTTCCACCCAATCAGGGCCGGCTTTAGCACTGGTGGCGCCCGGTGCGACAATCTTATTTACCACCCTAGGACCTCTTTCCCAGACTCCCTCACTACCACCCAGCAAAAGTGCCCCTCATCTCTCCATAGCCCCTCTCTCAAATACCTTTCATTTGTTTTAAAGCGCTGGCAAAAACTGGCATTACTAATCCACTCCGCTATCCACATAAAATACAGATCTGTTCTTTGCCCCAGGCATGTTAACCCTCTGTGCTACTTTATGGCGACTCAAAACTGCCACTAGGCACAACTCTGATCTCTCTCTAACAGGAATATTAATCACAAGAGTAATCTTGACATTTTTATTGCTGCCTGAAAGCAATTCCCAGATTTAAACGCTTTGGGATTGGAGGGAGGGCACTTAATGTGGCTGGTGCCCGTCTATGGAACGAGCTACCCCAGAACATCAGACAACCTAACTCCCTGATTGAGTTTCGAAATGGTCTTAAAACCTGGCTCTTTCCTAGGGTTTGATTTCTTTTTTTCTCTGATATTCTGATCTATTTATATTCTGGTCAATTTTCTTCAGTCTGAAGCGCCACGATACCCGTAGGGTGACAGTCTGCGCTAAATAAGAATCGCATTCATTCATTCTGGACGCACAAGGACCTCTGCAGCAGGTGCTTTTAAATCATAAGTGATTGCTAAACATAGCAGCCCCAATAAGGTTGGTGCCCACGCTTTCCAGGTCAGCGCCCCGTGCGGCCACACTGGTTGCACCAGCCTAAAGCTGGGCCAGCACCCATTGCACAATCTCACTCCTTAGGATAAAAAGCTGATTGCCTCTAGCCACAAAGGCATATTTTCAAACGAGAATCTACAATGCATTAATCACAAAGCTAATGTCCTAGTTTGCAAAAAAAACAGTGAGAAGATTATGCTACCAGTAACACCCCTCGGATCTGTCTTACAAGCTATTCTGACAAATGTTACCCTTGTACAAGAACCTGCTATCACTAGGACTTCATTTTGTTTCTAAAATACCTCCCCATCCACTGACATCTGCAGTGTAAAGCATATTAATCTTTGTTTCCTTGTTTTTCCCCAACATTACTAACCCCCATAATGCTTCACTTTCCATCAGTGAACTCTTCACCGACTCCTCCCTTACCCCCCAAAAACGCAGGCAAGTCAGTATCATGTCACTTTTACAAAACCTGAACATCAGTTTCGAGTTTTTTTCAAACTTCTCCCATATCTCCAGCCATCCATGCCTTTCAAAACCTCTAGAACTAATTGTGACTTCATACCTCACCTTGGACCTTGAGAACAACAGCCTATTAGGTGATCGACAACAAGTTTTCTGCCTTCACAGAGATTTATATATAATTCTCCTAAATATCAAAGAGGAACCATTAGTTGCTCAAGACCATGGATATGGTCATGTTCACTCTGCCTAATGGATCTCTCAGCTGTTGTTGAGTATAACATGCTTTTGAATTATTTAACTTTCAGAACTGTTCGAGTTTGCTTCACATCCTTCTCGAGCAACCACACGTAGCAAGTCAAGCGTGGCTTCTCCCTTCTGACATTACTTACATTGACTATACTGTATATCAGAAAGTAGCCCTTTCATTGATCTTGTTCAGTATCTTTATGGTACTACTAGCTCGCAAACAGGAAGCATTAGCTATCACTTGTTTGCAGACAACATCCTCATCTACCTCATACTAGAGCAGGGAATCAGATGAACCATGCAGAAGAACACACTTTCTGAAAGATGTCAAAGAATGGATGAAGCTAATTTAGCTCTTCCCAGCAGTCTGAACACAGTTCTTACTATTAGGCCCACTGAATCCCTCACAGTTACCTCTCAATTGGCTTGACTATATAATAGGCTGTCCCCCGACTCCAGCATCAAAGATACAACATTTGAGAGTTGTGTACGACATTGACCTCTTTTTCACACCACCAGTCAATGATGCTGTCAGAGTGGCTTTTTTCCCATATCACTACTTTTTAGATTATTCTTTATGCCAGTGATTCCTCAAAATATTATTTTGGTTCTCTCAGTGGACCCGTCTTGAGTGGAGTTCTGCAATACTATTTATAAATTCCATTGGACCCAAAAAATGGGGCTACGATTCATACGAATCCTGAAACATCCTGATGATATCATGGTCTCCCCTTCAGACCCTACACAGTATTTATTGCCTTGACACCAGCACTGGGGTTATGTCTGTTGTACTGATCCCTTCATGTCCTTGATCTGGCCTCCTACCAAAGGAATGTGGAGTTCTACCTGTTCCACCCTCACTGAAGAGACCTCCTTGGTGGAGGCACCTCCCCATTCACCCCTTGGGGTTGTGTTGGGCAGACGTCCTTCCAAACATTCTATCTTGCTTCATCTGTTATGTAGGTAGTGATATTTCGACTTGTTTCTCTAATCCCTTTCCTCTCTCCAGGTGATACCCTGGCAGGTGTAATCCACCATAGCAACAGGGGATGACACCACAGAGGAATAGGGGATATGTTATGTATGATGTGTGTGCATGTAATTCCTTTTGTTATTTATGCAGATGTCAAGCTCTTGGGTGGGAGCAGCTAGAGCGTACACACATCCACAAGTGCTTTCACCAACGTCATTATGCGTATGGGGGAGAAGTTGAACTGATGCTCTGCTAAAACTCATGTGTGATTCTTTATATGTTAATGAAAACACACACAAGGGGTGCTAAGGTCTATAGTGGCTGAGAAATGTCAAAATGTCAAATGTGTACTCAATGGATAGAAGTATAGACTGTGAATGTGGGAGAGCAGAGCAAAAGTGAACCCATCAGCCCACCCATTGGCGGAGCTTCATCATCTGGGATTTTGAAAAACCAGCCTGGTATCCACTAGGTGTCTCACATTGAGGGTATTGTGAGTACAACTACTAGTGTGTACCAGTGATTGAAATCTAGGTAGCAGAGTGTGAAGGGCTGTGGGAAGTGAGAAAAGTTGCAGTGTTCAAAGCATATGTGCTAGTTAGAAAGTGGTGAGATAAAATTGACTAGCATGGTGCCTAATAAACCTTTATTCAGACGGTCACCATGGGGACAAGATTAAAAGCAGAGTGTGAATGGATGAAAACAAATATTACCATCCTTAGATGAATCAATTGGTCGACATGTTTCAGCCTAGAAAGGCTTTCTTCAGGACCTAGTACAACACTACTGCAACTGTGATAGTGAAAAAGTGTATACGTATCATGCCAAAATCAATAACCTACCATCCCTGTGTGTGTGTATTGGTAGGAGATGAAGTCATGGTGTATAGAAACAATCCGCTCCCAAAATTTTGCTTGGGGGTGGCCTCACCTAGCCTGGCGCTCGCTCAGGTCAAAGAGGCACCGCTTTGTCCGTCGGTACCTCGATTCCCTACTGAGTCGAGGAATCTATCTCACCACTTTCTAACTAGCACATATGCTTTGAACAATGCAACTTTTCTCACTTCCCACAGCCCTTCACACTCTGCTACCTAGATTTCAATCACTGATAGACTACACACTAGTAGTTGTACTCACAATACCCTCAAGGTGAGACACCTAGTGATACCAGGCTGGTTTTTCAAAATCCCAGATGATGAAGTTCCGCCAATGGGTGGGCTGATGGGTTCACTTTTGCCCTGCTCTCCCACATTCACAGTCTATACTTCTATCCATTGAGTACACATTTGACATTTTGACATTTCTCAGCCACTATAGACCTTAGCACCCCTTGTGTGTGTTTTCATTAACATATAAAGAATCACACATGAGTTTTAGCAGAGCATCAGTTCAACTTCTCCCCCATACGCATAATGACGTTGGTAAAAGCACTTTTGGATGTGTGTACGCTCTAGCTGCTCCCACCCAAGAGCTTGACATCTGCATAAATAACAAAAGGAATTACATGCAACACATCATACATAACATATCCCCTATTCACTTTTGCTCTGCTCTCCCACATTCACAGTCTATACTTCTATCCATTGAGTACACATTTGACATTTTGACATTTCTCATCCACTATAGACCTTAGCACCCCTTGTGTGTGTTTTCATTAGTTTAATAGGGGTAGGGTGTTTTCAGGTCTTCAATCTCGCATCCCCCATAGACCCGTTCCACCTTTGTTTGTTGTTATTCTTTATATGTTACCTTCTTTATCCTCTCCCCCTTCTTACAAGATTACACATTGGTTCAGGTCATTTGTAGGAATCTCTTTTATTGCTGAATCATATGCCTGTCAGTTAATTTCTTTTCCTTCTTAATACAGATTAATTGTGAAAAATGCCCTGTACAGACTTCCTGTCAAAGAAAAGTCTCAGTTCAAAACATTGTGCCTTTTCTGCAGGTTGTTGCACTACAGTGCACTGGGATAGCGGTCTACTACTAGGAGACTAAGGTAATCTAACTACAACCTTCTTGCCACCTGGATTTAAAAGGTCTGGACCCAAAATGATTCGTGCTCACAGATGTTCACAGATCCTCTTTGTGGAAGAACCTGCCTCCCCATAAGACCTGGAAATAGTGCCCTTTTCAACAGGCATGAGTAACTGGATTTACCACTCAGTTTGTGACTGTAACTCGCCTCTGTCTCAGACTCACCAAGACGATCCTTCATACCTTAGACTCGTCAAATGCCTATGTTTTGACCCACAAAGGAACCAATTCCAGTGCCTAGTTCCACGCTTTCTTCGTATTTTGCAAGGCTTTCATGTCACCCTTCATAGATGTTATTGGCTACATAACTTATTTGTGAGATCATGGCATGTTTTCATCTTTTGAAAATTGTGTTAGCTGCTGACTGAAACACTTAGGAAAGGATGAAGACTTTAGCTTTTGTACAGCTTTCCCCTATTTAACTGGTGGCAACTGTTGGTCATCCATGATTCATATTGTTGCGCTGATCAGGTGCACTTTCTAATTTCATCATAATCTGAGTGAATTCCTTTTATGATCTACACTACAGTTCATGTTTATGCATCACATCAAGTAGGGTTTTTACCTAGACCTTAAGGGGATAATGAGCATTTTTAATGTACTACACAACTGAGATGTTTGGGTTTTGGAAGGATAGTACATAATCTAATGGCCTGAAAATGGCTGTGAAGAAAAGAGGTGGGTGAGTGCAGAGATTGTTTGTTCACACCATCAATTGGAGTAAGAACATGTAAAAATAAAGCATTTGATATCGTATCAGATGCAGTAGAAAGTTGAATATTAGTATAGCCATGTGACCTTCTTCTATAATACTTAATACATTGTCTACACCATTCAGGAAGATCTCAGTTCCACAGCAGCAGCAGCAGAAACGGGATTGGTTGATATCCAGAATCTTCCATGTATGTGAATTGTAATTACAACTGGATAACCGTCCAGAGGTCTATAACACTTGGTATTTAAAGTTCTAGAATAAACTTTTTTAACAGTTGGTATTCACTATATTTTTTAGGGTTACAGGTCATGCACCTCTGAGATAGCATTTAACAGTGGACATGATAACTGGGCAAACTGCTACCGAAGCCAGCTTGAACCTAGATCAAAGTCCTAATTGGTGGGTTTGACATGTGCCAAGGGCAAAAGTATAATCTTCTGTGGTTGCTTTTAGACTGAATTCTTTGCAGATCTAGGCATCAGTAGTGTATTTTATTTTAGAAGGATTAGAATCTCAAAATGTGAGAACATTTATGACCACAGAAGTTATGTTCCAGTATAACGAAATGCCTGTCGGTCTCACTTGCTGACGAGTGCTGCTTCCGTTATCCAACAAATAGTCCTCAAGACTTTGAAGATGGTTTGTGCTGTCACCAAAGTATTGGAAAAGACAGAAAATCAGAGCAGAAAAGATTACCTAGGACAACACATGTTCCACATACTCGACTGCAATAGTCTTATTCCTGGTAGTATGTCTAAGATTAAACCTTGGACTGTGTAGCATTTATTTGCTATATAAATCTTGTAATAAAATCCATTTGGAATTTGCTTTTGCTGTGGAACCACCCATCTTGAACTTTTTTTTCTTTAAGAAATCATTTTTTGGTTTTATTAGTTTAAGGGTAAAAAGTACAAAATAAAAAAAGCCTTCTTTGATCATGTGACAAAAAGAAGTCAGTGCCTTCGTAACATGAAACGATACAGGATAATCACACCTAAATTACCCCCCCTCCCACCTCATTGGGGTAAGACTTCAAGTATTAATATCTGTGGGGTCATCATTATTAGTTGAATGAGGACCTGAAAGGTCTGCCCGCACTACCAGGTCCTCCTCTGCTTTATCATCCCTTCTACATTTTCGTAATCATTCCTCTCTGCCACAGCCCATTCAGCCACATCAGATGCTAATTTGTTTACATTGGGGGCTGCCTGAGCTATGCAAGTATTGGGAACCCTCTGTTTTACCAGAAGTGTCTGCTGGGTTTAACTAGGGTTGATTTTGTGTAGGAATAGGGATGTAACATATGTGTGATGTAGAAAATGATAGTGGGTGAGCTTGAGCCTGGCATTGCTGAGGATGAACTGAACTAGCGTGCATATCCTATACCACTGTGCATCAGGTCACTATCCCAGGCATCCCTGAGTGGGGTACGGAATACTGACACAGTCAGCAGTCATGGCTTTGTAGAAATGAGAGACTGAGTGGCGACACCCACCCAGTTCCACTAATCACCGAAAGGTGAGCCACTTGGACAGAGCCTCCGTAAATGTGGCTCATATATCCTATGCTGCGGCTGCTTTATCAGGGTGAGCTAAAAACTGCCTAGACCCCACTTCATAAGAATCCTGTGCCACCTCAAAGGATACACTGATTTTGCAAGAACTAGAAATGCTAGAAGGTCCCAAAAGCCAAACTCTCTGGCAAAAGGAGCCCTCCCCAGTACTACTTTAGCAGCCCTTTCCCACAGTGAGGCTGCCTGCTTTATAAGGTATGGGACCATCAACTTGTCATGACCATCCGCCAACAAGAGCTGTGGGAGTAGCAGAACATGTGTTGTCTCTCAGAAGTGATTTCTCCTAGTTACTCCCCTCTGTGAGCCAGTGTGTCACATGCTGTATCTGTGAAGCCAAGTAGTACATTTCCAGATCGGGAACTACCAGTCCTCCCTCTTCTAACTGGAAGACAAGGAAATTTCTTACTACTTTGCTTCTTCGTCCCGCCCATATTAAGGTAGTAAGAAGGGAGTTTAATCTCCAAAAGACCTAACAGGGAAGGGTATCAAACGAATGTTGCATCATGTAGAGGCAACGGAGCAGAAACACCATTTTGGTGATAGCTCCTCGTCCTATATGGGATAATGAGATAGAGTAGACCAGAAGTGGCCGGACAAACGCAGGCCCTCCGTAACCCTCTCAGTGTTACACTACGTGTGTGTTATTTTGGTGTATGTGGCACAATGACTCCTAGATAATGGAACTGATCAGTTCCCAGCATGTGGGCAGCCCCAAAAGGGTGCTCGGCTCCTCAGTGTCCAGTACCCGTAGAGGGAAGACTAATGATTTTCTGTGTTTGACCCTAAGACAGCAGAGTTACCCAAAGGTATCCAAGTGATGTAGAAGAAGAGGAAGGGATCTCTGTGGGGCCGATAGATAAAAAAGAGTGTCATCTGCATTATGAGACCCCAGATGGTTAACTGTCCCCCTACGCCCATTACCCCAATGTGCCGAGTCCTGTTGAATCTGGATGGCCAGAGGCTCTAGTGCTATGGCAAAGAAAAGAGGGTCCAACAGGCACCCCTATCGCATGCTCCTTGTAACTAAGCACAGGCGGCCGCCCTTCACTTTATAAAAGGTGCACCTAAATAATGAAGTTCCCTCCTAATCCCAACACCTCCAGAACTTTCCTAAGGTAATGCCAATCTACTATCCTTCGCTTAACTTAACTAAAGCTTAACTAGAATTGTCATTTGATTTATATATTGTCTCTCTCTTGTTTCTTATAAATCTGCCATGTCAGAAACTTTGAGTGGATGCCATCGTAAGGTTTGATGTTGAGGGGTGCTACACTACATTTCATAGAAGATATTTTTGGTGCATATTTTTTGTTTCTACAAGATTTTGTTTTTACTTGTTTCACTATTTCTGTGATTCAGTCTTAGCTAGGTCAGCTGTCTGACTTGCTTCTCCTGTTTAACTACAGGCGGTCTGCTATGCATGGTTGTAGAGCTTTTTAATTCAGTGATACACCGCAAGGGGTTTTCATGCAAGAAGAGCGCACTAGGGAATAAATAAGATATGCTCATAGCATCAGTTACAAGGAGTCTCCACACCAAGACAATAGACGAGTTTAGATTGGATAGAATTAATTTTGCATTGGATGCCCTGTTTTTTTTTTAACCAACAAAGGCTTGTAGTGTAGTTCCTATATTCCCAATATGCTCTGCGCATTGGAATAACGTAAACGATAGTTTAGACGTAGGACTGAAGTCGACTAGGTCTCTATTGAATATGTTAGACTCAATTTGTGAATGCCAGCTAGCTCAGAGGTCACTAGAAACTTTCTCGAATACACAAGAAGGGATTAGTTTCTGACAACCATATAACATGAGAACTTTGTTCCCCAAGAATAAGGAATATATCTCCAGAGTCGTGGAAACAATAGATGGCTATTTCACTCAGTCAATCGTCCATGCTTAGTTTCACCAGAAGTGCAGAGAAATAGAGAGACGGGCGTTTTCAATAAAAAGGTTATTTAATTTATTGAGCAGTCTTCTTTCTCATGCAAGAGAAGTGAATTGCTACAATCGCAATACTTGTCATAAAGTAAAGTGCGTACAGTAAAAAGAGTATTATGAAATAATACTGTAAAAGCATTGATATGGTTTCTAAGCCATAAGATACTTAAAATGGATAAAATACATACAATGATAAAAGATGACTAAACATACTCAACTGGTGCTTCTAAAAATACGCCTACCCCGGTGTACCTAACCTAAGCTTAGTACATGGGAAGGAGTAAGTGAGATGTAGCTTGAGTTAAAATAGTTTCTGCCAAGAATTCTCTAAGGGTCTAATCAGCTCCGTACCTTGTTTATAGAATGTAGGAGGTCTTGTATCTCTCTCTCAGGACTCGATCTCCCAATAATCCGCAACGGTAGCCGGGAAACACCGGAGCTGGATTTCTCTGCAAGAGAAAAGACAGCGTCTCTCTCATTGCGTCAGCTGGAGGGTCGGCTTCCTTCGGCAATCGCTACAGCAGGGTGTCGGGCAAGTAGTTAGTCGATCTGCTCCAAACCACCATGTGTTTTGCTAGGGCAGATGCTGGTATATTTATACCTGGAAGGTGCCGAGTTTGACGTAAGGTTGGACATAATACGTCACTAAGAACTCGCAGTTCTTTTAGGACTCCAGGAGTTCTAGGACAAATCAATACAGAAGCAGGGGAAAGTCCCGGACTGCTGGAGGTTTGGTCTCTCCGAGAACTCGTTGTGATTTCTAGGAATCTGTGGAAGTAGCCATGCCGTATTTGGACTATATTGGCTGTGTCTAAATATGGTTATGATTCTGGTGCCTTTATAAGGATATGATGAGTTATACCTATATAAGGGCATGAATCAGGAAATTACACTAGAGCCCTAGATTCGTCTACAACACCCACTCCACGTAGAATGTCCATCTTTACTAAGTACTAAAGCAAGTATAACATATCTAAGCATGTGTTTACAATCCCACCCAAAAATACATAAGATGCATTTGAAATGGTTTGTACGCAAAAAATGAGTATTGTACTGTACGTTTTCTAAGCAGTGGTGTCATTCAAACAATGCATATAGTTTACATTTGAAATGCTGACTGGATGAATCACGAAAAAAAGTTACATTCATGAAATGGCTCTTAATACAGAAGAGAAGGTCGAGACCATTTAATCACATATTTATACAAGACTGTACATGTGCTAGAGGCGGAGTTCAAATATTGTCTCTAGATTTTTTTTTTTTTCTTAAAAATAGAAATCTTGTTCTCTAAGAATAGTTCTACTTTAAGCAGATTACTCTGTGCCAAAAGAAAAGGTAAATATTTTGGGAATAAGAAAAAAATAATTTCGTTTCAGGAAAAAATAGTTCCAAGGTTTTAGAAGTTCTGTTTATCAAAACTGAAGGCCGAATTCAAAGTTCAGGAAACGCTGTGTGCTCGTGTTTTTAAAAGTTATTCTCGTTGTTAGGACAGAACATTAACTCAGATAGGCTGGCAAAGAATTCGTCTACAACATTAGGTGAAAGTTGGACCATGTTCGAAAAAGTAGAAATAGTGCATATGTGAGATGCATTGCCGTCATCGTTGTCTAGATCATCAATGGTCACAGAATGTTGTACCTGTGTGCCGCTTTCATCTCGTACCTCACTGCCAGCATGTTGCTGTGAGGTCTCAACGAATGCCGTCATCAGGATTGGTAGCCGCTGGGGACAACACATTGCATGAGCAGTTACCGAACCAAGCAAAGTATCGACATCCATAGGTAATGCTGATCGGAATGTGAGACAGACGTCTAACACGCATTCTTCTCCACAGAGCAGGCATCGCAGAACAGGTAACATGCAATCTTGCCAGATTGGTCTGAATGAAAGAAACCATGTGGTATTCAGATCTCTTAGCCGAGCCAAGCCGAGGACTTTAGTAATCCTATCTCTGTACCGCATTGCCAGGATCGTTTGTTCCATGGTAACCTGGGTATTGCTTGTGATTGGACTTGCCGTATCGGAGCAGAAGGAAAAAAATAAAATTCCTGCTACGAGTCCCAAGATGAGAGGCAGGCCGCCAAACACAGAGTGCACGAAATTCGGGAAGATGCTCAGGATTGCTTCAAAGGGTGATAATAGTCCTGAAAAAAATTGTCACTGGGCAATTTGTTGATAATAATGCATGTATCTCTGCTGACGTCCTTGCGACTTGCAGATCATACGTCTCTCTGGACGAGGTCAAAGGCACAGTTTTTTGTAAAAGAATGGCTTTCATTCTGCTGAAAGTATCAATTCCAATAGAAGAGATATTCAATGAAGGCCATATTGTTGTCTGGTTTGCTGTTTGGATACAATAATTGCATACAGCAAGTGACCCTGGATGTAACACTAACGAGATAGGCCGTTCCTGGCAACATGCCACAACAGCTGTGGTCACTTAACATAACGTAACTGCCATTGGAAAGTTGTCTGAAAAAAGGCTCTATTTGTGTGGCTGGGGTGCCGTGCAGGTGGCATGAAAGGTAATTTGATGAACCCTCTCAGGCTCCAATCAAGTTAATTCCTTGAAACAGAAGTGTACCACTTAGTGAGTTTTTACAATTGTTACCACTAAGAAATACCTCTTTTTTCCCCCCACTCCAACATCTATGTGTGTAAGGTAAATTCCAGGTTAACTTGATGTACCCTTTACCCAACTTTTCATACACGCCCGCTGGTATGTGCTTTAGGCAATATTGAAACTGAAATGTCGTTATTGGTATTGTAATGGTGCCATGTATCATCCATTTAATGACAGGTTTTTCGGAAACTGTCCATGGTAATCTTTTTAGTTTTTCATTGCTCAGCACCGTATAGTCTGCTCCTCTTTGTGCCTAAGAGATTTGTTTATCTGTAAGGTTAAAGATACAAAATAATGACGTTGTGTTGATTAGATGCCATGGCACATAGCCTGAATGGGGATTTTGTAACGTCCAGCCTAATTGTACAATAGAACTTAATTGGGACGGGCCATGTTGTAACATTAGCATATCTTGTTCTATTATATCAATAGCAGATGATACAGTGCTGTCCAAAGAATAAATTCTGGAGGACAGAGTCGTTAACCCATTGTCCACTACAGACAGTGTTTTTTCCAAATGAATACGATCTATTTCTCGTAATTTTTCAGCAGTTTCAATTTGCGTTACTTTCCAAGCTTCGTTGTAAGCAGCATATATACCGGCGTATATGAAACGTTTTTGATGCTGTTTTCGAGGTCCCAATAAGAAATCTCGCAAGTCAACGCCTTCTTTAAGTAAGATCAAGTGTTGCTTAATTTCAAGTAGTGTGGATTTCTGTAGCCATTCGAGGCATAGTTTCCCTACACTGTATGTTGTTATTATCCCTGGATGTTGTCTCTGGAAATATCTTGGGTCTGGCCTGTTCTGTGGGAACCCCTGTGTTTTGTTCAGGAATCTATCGTGACAGTTATTAGTGTCTATGGGCCAGATCAACCGTTTTCTCCAATCAGGATTAGTTCTGTTTTGGTGTAAAATATGGGATACGTCCTTCTCCACATCTGTAGTGCTATTACTATCAGGTATGGGCTTTGGTATAAAGGGTTTGTTTAAATCCTTTATCTTGGCTAGGCTAAGACAGGTTGTCTGTTGAATGGTGTCATTCAGAAACATTATTTGTTCTGGGATCATGCAGGCTCTAAATAATGATTCTAAACCATGTACCTGCCAGTCTTTTGTACCCCAGACCGTTTTTGTCTCAATGTTGTCTTTTCAAAATTCAAAACCAAATGTAGACAATTGTGTATAAAATTGTGAAGAATAAATCAGTTTAGTATTTGTCAACATGTTTTTCATTCCTGTCTTATTCATAATTTTGAATTAAAACGTTTCTGGATCTGTGTTATTAAACCCTGAGAAGTATGGGAATTTCTCATAAAATGTTTTCGAGCTGCCTTTGCGGCGTACCACAAGGATCATCACTCAGTCCCACCCTCTTCAACGTATACATGAGCCCCCTCGCGACCATCGCCCGCCAACACAACCTCAACATCATCTCTTACGCGGATGACACTCAACTGATCCTATCTCTCACCAAGGACCCCAGCACCGCTAAAACTAACCTACACGAAGGAATGAAAGAAGTTGCCGAATGGATGAAACAAAGCCGTCTGAAACTGAATTCAGACAAGACGGAAGTCCTCATCTTAGGTAAGTCCCCCTCTGCATGGGACGACTCCTGGTGGCCGGAAGCCCTCGGAAATGCACCCATCCCGACAGACCACGCACGGAACCTTGGCGTCATCCTGGATTCCTCACTCTCTATGAACAGACAAGTCAGCGCCGTATCCTCTTCCTGCTTCAACATTCTTCGCATGCTCAGAAAAACATTTCGCTGGATCCCCTCCGAAACAAGGAAAACAGTCACCCACGCCTTAGTCACGAGCCGATTGGACTACGGAAACACCCTCTACGCAGGTACCACCGCTAAACTCCAGAAGAAACTACAGCGAATCCAAAACGCCTCAGCCAGGCTCATATTAGACATCCCACGCAACGAACACATCTCTGGTCACCTTAAAGACCTCCACTGGCTACCCGTCAATAAGAGAATCACTTTCCGACTGCTTACCCACGCACACAAATCACTCTACGACATCGGACCAGACTGCCTCAACTCTCGACTGTCCTTCTACACCCCCTCCCGCCAACTTCGCTCTTCCAGCCAAGCCTTCGCCACCGTACCTCGCATCAACAAGTCCAGCATGGGAGGCAGATCCTTCTCATACCTGGCTGCCAAAACATGGAATTCACTCCCTGCTTACCTTCGCCTCACCCAGAATCACCTAGCGTTCAGAAAGCAGCTTAAGACGTGGATATTTGACAAATAATCCACCTCCCCTTCCTAAGCGCCTTGAAACCCTCTGGGTATGTAGTGCGCTATATAAATGTTGTTGACTTGACTTGACTTGACTTGACCTTTTGGCGGTGTCGGACAATGTTTCCCATTGATTATAAGTAAAAACATTTCTAGGATTCGCAGATTTATGAAATAGTGGTGCCCATAATGATTAAAGCAATACATTTCTTCATAATCTGATGAACCTTCTAAATAATCATGTTCTGTAAATTTTGCTGACATTTCTAAATCTGACATCATGTTATTAATAGTTTCAAAGTCCCAATCATCAGAGAAAGTGCTCGGTGAGACAAAGTCACTTAAAGAAACCTTGAACTGGTGTGGCTACTTCAAGAGTTCAACCGGGCCACAGATGTCCTAATCAGTAGCGTCCCATACTACACCACCAGGTATAGGAATGGCTGTGATGTTTACTGATGACAGTTCTCTTTTTTCAATGTGAGATTTGTGAGGCTTTGGAACCAAGTTGATTTTCTGACTTGCTGTGTCCATTGTACTGTATTTTCCATCAATCATTCTTCCCAAGCTTAAAACTAAAATGAGCCAAAGCAGGAGGAAAAGTACACCTAACACAATCCACAATTCAATCCATGGTGAAATCAGATATGTTTCTTTGTAGTTGCTTCTTCCTTTGTCTAATTAGTATAGTCGGAGGCTACATCATTGTAGACAGGTGTTTCTTGACGAACTGTTGCAATTTGGGTTTCAAGAGGCAATAGTTCCATGGCTTTGTTGCATAGTCCTTCTTTATTCACTGCAGGTTTGTCAAATGTGATTAGTCTCTCAGTTTGAATCTCTTGAATTGTAGCAAGGTTTGGTCTTCTGCTACGTCTTGGGAGTCCACTGGGCCTACTACTTATTATTGGCCGCATGGTTGTGGTTTTACCAGGTTGATTGATACAACTCTGTTCTCCTTTTTACCAGCAAGGGGCAGTAGTACTACTGATCTTGTTCCGTGGATTGCTAAGACAGGTACTGTTTTTCTGCAAGAAGGCCCAAATTCCTTCTTCACCGCAATCTTTTCTCTGACCAGATCTCCAATCTTTGGAATCCAGACAGGTCTTGCTGGGACAGGTGGCTTTTCTTCAGTGGCCTTTGGCTTTTGCTTTGAGTTACTTAGACTTCTTCTTGTTTCATTTATGTCCTGTAAAACAGCCAAACGATCTTTGATATCAAAGGTTTTTTGTTCCACCACTGAAGTCTGACGATCGAGGTCTTCGATCAACATTCTAGTACCAAACAAATGTTCATACGGAGTGATTCCAGCCAGAGAATGTCTTGGCAGATTATTAAGACTACGTTGGACACTTATTAGATGTTTGACCCACCCATCACCCGAACCTAATACCCTCGCTGTTATAGATTGCTTTATGTCACGTTTTTTCTCTCCACTAACGCATTACCCTCAGGATGGAAGGGACTAGAGTGCCGCAATGCAACGCCCAAGCTGGCCATGGCCTCTTTGTAAGCTCAAAAGCTAAACGCAGGACCCTGTTCAGAATGTAGCGTGCCAATTGCGTATGTGCCGAAAAAGACTTGCAAATCTTTTATAACAGTTCTGGCGTCAGCCGAGCGCTGGGGCCACATCCAAAATGAATATCGTCCTAGTAGTTGTGGGACCGCATTTGTCTGTAGGGACTGCGGGTAGATAGCCTAATTCTGTCTAACAGAGGTGTCTGTATCTGGCTGGCTACTCTGTAGTCAGGTGTCTGGGGTGGTTCATTACTGCGATCTCTGTTGCAGTATGGGCAGCTACTTGCAAATTCGTAGCTGTCCAAGCTCATTCTTGGCCACCAGTACACTTTGTCTAATTCCCGTATGGAATCTATAATCTTTTGATGTCTTAGACCCTCTCCCATGTGTGCTTCTTGAATCAAGAAAACTCTCCGCTTCCTGTTTGGAATTACTCTGTCCCCCACTCCAGGGATTCGAGCAAAAGGAACGGAGTTTGCATCAATTATGTATGTATTCGTGAGTGGATAGTGTAGAGGTAACGCCACATAGTTGCCATCCATTGAGGCTTTTACTGCTAGTAGCGTTTCACCATCTATTCTTTTTTTCAGAACGCTTGATTGTAGCTACGGAAGCCGTTTGCACAGCTTCCTTCGTGGCTTCATCAGCCAATGAATTCCCTGCAACGTGAACGCCATCACGTTGATGACACAGTGTATGGATCACGTGAGTCTTTTGTAGTTCTTTCTGTAAAAGATACTTGTTCCCATAGCATTTTATGCTTGATTGTGCCACCTTTAGCGTCTTTGAATCTGTTTTGAACCCAGTTCTGCAGATACTCATTGTAAGATTGGGCGCAGTAATACAAATCGCACACTATGAGTGTGGAAAATTCGCGATCGGTATTCTCAAGCGCCATCTTGAAAGCCTTTCTGAGCTGTACAGTCTAGGAGTGATTGAGTTTTAGTGACCATTGGTCTAAATTTGCTTTCGCGACAGCGACCTTTAACAATCGTGAACGCAGCACTATAGGCTTGTTCACCCCGAACTGCGGGCTGTGCTGATCCGTCTGTATATATTATACAGCCGTAATGTTCGAGAGGCAGAATTTCGGTCAGCAGAGGACATTCATACTCGTATTGGAGAAATTCTTGTGTTTTCAAGTTAGGATCAAATTCGTAAATTACATCTGATGCAGCAAGAGAATTAACCCATTGTATCCATCGCAGATGTAAAGCTTTAGCATTTGGAATGCTTGCTCTGGTCACTGCCTCTAGGGCAGGTACAGGTGTAACAAATATTATACTTTTACCCTGTGCGAGGGCTCTTTCTTTTGCTACAGCAGTTTGAACCGCTGTCAGAATTTTCTCAGTTGAAGTGAATTTTATTTCAGCTTGTGTGTACAAGTGTGATTTGTAAGCTATTGGTACCGTTTCCCCTTCATTATAGGTCAGGTACATGAATCTGCATCTTCCTGGGATGACTCGGATTACAAGGTTGCGTACGTTTACGCGTGTTTGCAGCTTTGTTTTAGCTAACATGTCTGTTTGTATTGAACGTAAAATTTCTGTGTGTTTGTGTGTCCAATTAGTTGGTTTGAAATCAGGTTTAATTAATTTGCAGAGAGTTTTAACCCTCTCTGCGTAATTTAGAATGTAAGTTCTTCCACAATTCAAGAAACCTAGAATTGATTGTAAGTTTGAAATTGGCTGCCAGGCTTTTGCCTTCACTTGATAACTCATATCCTAGAAATAGGACAGTGAGGTGAGCAATTTGCGATTTTTTTTAAGTTGAATTTGTACCCTTCTGATGCGAACCCAAGTACAATGGTGTTTACTCTTTTCAAGTGCCTGTCCAAATCATCGTCTGTTAGATAGATGTCATTGACATAACATAATGCCTCATCATCATATATTTGTAGTAACTCGGTTACTCTCGCTGAAAATAACCCTTGGCAATTCTTGAATCCCTGGGGGAGACGGCAAAATTGCCTCTGGGCCCCCATACTGGAGAAAGTGGTCAAATACCTGCTTTCTTGTGCAATGTTTTGACAGAATAAACCATTTGAAATATCTAATGTTTTATATTTTTTGCGCACGATGTTATTCATTAGTGCCGCACTGTGTGAATTTTGTACTGCAAATATTTTGCAACAAGTGTTTAAGTATCTGTAGTCCAATACTAGATGATATGAATTGTCTGGTTTGGAGACAGGAAGCAAAGGATTGTTCATTTGTGAGGTGCATGTTTCAATCACCCCCTGGTATTCAAGTTGATCTAAGATCTCCCTGACTTGTTTTTTAGCTTCTTGCTTAACAGTATATTGCATTTGTGCAGTAGGTTGATTTTTTAACTGGATTTTATGGTGAGGGGATTCTCATCCCATCCTACATGATTTTTATATAATGTGCCCATTTTCTAGCATATGTGTATTCTTTATGAATTGGAATGTGATTTCAGCAGGCAGGCATAATCATTTCTTCGCCATGTGGGCACTCCCTAACAAATTCTGGTGGCCAGTCTTTCTCAGCTAGAAGGATAGCATAGCCTTTAGATAACTTCTCCCAAAAGAGACCTCTTATTTTCCTAATTTTGTCCCCTTCTATACGTAATGTTATTTCATATAATTTATGGGGTACACTAACTCTGGTGTCTGCAGTTTCCACCTGAATGTACTCATTCGTGTCCACCATCTCCAGAAGATTCATCAGGATCTTGCGAGCTATGGTCACTTCTGCTGCACTCACTGTCTAGCATTGTCTGGGCCCATTCTCCGTTCTTGAGTTGTGTCCTCAGGATCCTCGGCATGTTTTATCTTTATGCTTGCTACCTTGTTTTTATAAAATTGTGATTTTTTACTTTGATGAGCAGGTTCCTTGTCTTTCGACTTGATACGCTCTTCTTTATGTTCTGACCGTCCTCTTTTTTCCGATTTCTGTGAGGAAGTCTGAAAAGATGGAGAGGGACGAGTATCATTGTCTTGATATTTGTCAGGTTTTCTCAAATTACCCCTATTCCTAAGATTATATCTCTTTTCAGAGGGCTCCCTTCGGGGAGACTTGTCTCTCTCTTGAGGAGATCTTACTCTGGGTTGAGAATATTTTTCTCTAGGAGGAGTTTGTTTATTACTCTCCCATTAATTTTTGGAGTAGTGAGATTATTCTTAATAAAGGTTTTTTAAGGATTTTCTGTTGTGGTTTTTGGCGGCAGGTTGTACCGTCAATTGTCAATTGAACTAATTGTCTATATATTTTAATTAATTGTTTTAGCTGAACTAACAGTTCTCTGTCTGACATTTCTTCAATGTAGGATGTGGTGTATAGCTGGCTAGAATCGGCCATGTAGCTCCTGGTCTACCTAGTGGACCGAGCCTGGTGATGTGATTTTGATGTTTTAGGGCGCCATTAAACCAGAGCTGATGCTCCTGGTAAGTTAGTGGAATTTCAACGTCCTCGAAAGGACGTTGGTTCGTTGGAGGAGGTTCCTCTGTTTTGTAGTAGTGGAACTCATATGTCACAGCATTTGCTGCTGGAAAAGATATCCATGAATAGAATACCTCTGTCTGCCGATATTCATGTGCCTCGATTACAAATATAACTTTACCACCTCTCGATTATACCCCATTTTCTATACGTTTTATAGTTATGGTTTTCCTTATATTTGCCGGGATGAATATGGCATCCAGGTCATTTTGTTGGAGAGCTGTGTCATTTAAGACGGCTTGAGCTGCTATTCTAGCTCTATCCCTTTCGTCGTCACTCTCCGGCATTTTATTGACTGAAAGTTTTTGCAGAGCAAGTTTCAAGGAAACAAAGATTAGGTGCACAATATTTTGGAACACTGTATCCTTCAACGTTGAGCAAACCAAAAACTAATACATAGGATTCTCCTCCTACTAAGTTTTGGCGGATATTAACCTTTCACCCACTCCAGACGTCTATTGGAGTTTTTACGGGAAAGGGTTCTGTGTGAAAAGCACGACTGAGTTACTCTAGTATCTAGCGTTAAATTATCGCCTTACCAAACGTTGGGCACCATGTAGTGTAGTTCCTATATTCCCAATAGGCTCTGCGCATTGGAATAACATAAACAATAGTTTAGACATAGGACTGAAGTCGACTAGGTCTCTATTGAATATGTTAGACTTAATTTGTGAATGCCAGATAGCTCTGAGGTCACTAGAAACTTTATTGAATACACAAGAAGGGATTAGTTTCTGACAACCATATAACATGACAGCTTTGTTCCCCAAGAATAAGGAATATATCTCCAGAGTCGTGGAAATAATAGATGGCTATTTTACTCAGTCAATTGTGCATGCTTAGTTTCACCAGAAGTGCAGAGAAATAGAGAGACGCGTGTGTTCAATAAAAAGGTTATTTATTGAGCAGTCTTCTTTCTCATGCAAGAAAAGTGAATTGCTACAATCGCAATACTTGTCATAAAGTAAAGTGCGTACAGTAAAAAGAGTATTATGAAATAATACTTAAATAAGATACTTAAAATGGATAAAATACATACAATGATAAAAGATGACTAAACATACTCACCTGGTGCTTCTAAGATACGCCTACCAAGGTGTACCTAACCTAAGCCTGGTACATGGGAAGGAGTAACTGAGATGTAGCTTGAGTTAAAATAGTTTATGCCAAGAATCTATCCAAGAATTCTCTAAGGGTCTAATCAGCTCCGTACCTTGTTTATAGAATGTAGGATGTCTTGTATCTCTCTCTCAGGACTCGATCTCCCAGTAACCTGCAAGGGTAGCCAGGAAACACCGGAGCTGGATTTCTCAGCAAGAGAAAAGACAGCGTCTCTCTCAGTGCGTCAGCTGGAGGGTCGGCTTCCTTCGGCACTCGCTACAGCAGGGCGTCGGGCAAGTAGTTAGTCGATCTGCTCCAAACCACCGTGTGTTTTGCTAGGGCAGATGCTGGTATATTTATACCTGGAAGATGCCGAGTTTGACGTAAGGTTGGACATAATACGTCACTAAGATCTCGCAGTTCTTTTAGGACTCCAGGAGTTCTAGGACAAATCAATACAGAAGCAGGGGAAAGTCCCGGACTGCTGGAGGTTTGGTCTCTCCAAGAACTCGTTGTGATTTCTAGGAATCTGTGGAAGTAGCCATGCCGTATTTGGACTATATTGGCTGTGTCTAAATATGGTTATGATTCTGGTGCCTGTATAAGGATATGATGAGTTATACCTATATAAGGGCATGAATCGGGAAATTACACTAGAGCCCTAGATTCGTTTACAACAGGCTGTTAACCCCTTCGCTGCGGGGCTAGTTTCCCCACAGCGTGGGAGGGGGAAGGGGGGCCGCGCACGGCGCCACGGTGCTGATGACGAGCCCAGGCTCGTCATGCAGCACGGTGCTCGTGTGCTGGTGACAAACCTGGGCTCATCATGAACTCGCCTGCGCAATGGAACGCTCAGCACAGCAGGGGAATTATCCCCGCGTGTGAGCGTTCCACAGCTCATGACGAGCCCAGGCTCGTCACCAGCACACGAGCACCGTGCTGCATGACCAGCCTGGGCTCGTCATCAGCACAGAAGGGGTTAAGTACAGTCAATTGATATGTTTTAAGAAGGCCTACAATATTGTTTTTTCAAATTAGTTTAATATTTCCGAATAGTGCTTTATTGTATGCGATAAGTCTCTTGAGGGTTGGTTGTTTGTGTGAATGTGAAATGCTAAAATGTTTCTTGTGCAGTGTGACAGGCTGGGAGGGGCACCTGTATCACAATGGACAGAATCACAAGAGTGTGGGTTTTGTGTTGGCTAAAACTCGTCCCAAATAGCATAAATAATTCCACTGGGAGCCAACTGTTGGCTCAAAGAAGCATTGATTCTGTTGAGTGTGCGGAGCTGGTAGGGCGTTCCTACATTACTAATGGAGAGGGAAGCCTCCCAGTCCTTGTCATGTCTGTCCTAATCAGGCTGCACTGTGGCCGTTCATTCTTGGTCCCAGCCACATCCTGATAAATGCAGCAAGCAGCCATGTTTTATCTTCTCACATGATTACTGCAATGTGGATTTTATCTGCGTCTCCTGAAAGCCTGTTGACGTAGCCAGCGTTTAGGCGAAAATAGAAAGGCTTTTGTGATGACTTATGCGCTGCAATCAAGCAGTATCCCTTGTACAATGCAGATAATAAGTAGAGTGATATGAAAGGTAGAGCTGACCGCGAAGGCTGGTAACATTTGTGACATGTCAACTATTTTAGGTTTAGAGATCTCTCACTGGTTTGTTTCCTTGTCATTGAATTTGTTCAGTATTCTAATTTGTAGGTAGAAAAACTATCTTAAGTAATTATCATTGTAGGAAAGTGCCATTTTTGTGTGGACTCGCCATCTTTTTGCCCCAAAGCTGATGGTTATGACTCTGAAAGTGCACTGAAGCTTGCTGCCTAGGACTCAGGCCCTAGTGCCAGTGCGCTCACCCTAAAACTGATACATGTGAATTGGTAACCCTAATTAGCAAGGACTTTAACTTCCTTATAAGTCCCTGGTAATTGGTACCAGTGATACCCAGACAATAGGAGTTACATGGGTCACCAGGGTCTGAAGCATTGTTTATGCCACCCTGAGTAACACAAGTAAATAGATGACAGCAGTCCGCCATTGCAGACTGCATGAGCAATGCAAACTGCTCAAACTCGACTTTGCCCTCACCAGATGTAGCAAGGTCAATGCACTGTTTCTAATGTATGCTACTCACCCCTAAGGTATGCATCCTGAGCCTAGGAGGCAGGGTGCAGTATATTACAGGTGTGGGCATATAATTGCAAGCATATATGTCTCTATAGTAGCCTCTTTCCATTAATGGCTACTGTAAGTGATCAGGGGGCTATAGGATAACATGGCTAGCTTCCGGGCACCCCCGTGATTGCCATCTCCATTATGGTCCCACTAGAATATGTCATGTTTGGTATCAAACAACTTGTCTCATCACCCCTCATGCCAAGGTTGATGTGACATGCACTCAGGTGGCTACCTTAGAGGTTGCCCACTTAGTTGCTACAGCCTTTCTTGTGCTCTGGCTGACAGCCTGCAGCTGGTACTGCCAAGACAGAAATCTGAGCCCCTGCCAGGAGGTGTGAACTGACCCAGGAGTCAGAAACAAAGGCCTGCCTGGAAAGAAGGCGACACCTCCCTCCCTGACAGGTTGGGTAGTGATGTTACACATCAAGGCGGTGAGCTTCACCGCCTCTATGTGCAACCAGGCTGCCTCCCGAAGGAGGAAACAACTCCCTCCTGCTCCCATGCACATTTGCTTCTGGGCAGGTGGAAACATTATGTAGTCATGAGGTGTACACCCCCAAAAAGAGCCTGTCCTCACCCACAGGGTGGGCTACCTGGTCTGTATAGCCACTGAAGGTTTCTGCCATATTTAAAAGTGATAAAATAGAGGGTTCTGGGTAGAAAAGGAGACACAGGTGACCTCAGTGGTAGGTTAACTGCTGTGGCTAGTACTCCATTGGATACTTGCACCCACACCCCTAAATTTAGCATTTAAGAGGCAGCCCAGGCATTAGAACCGCAGTTTTAATTTGAATTGCCACTTGGGAAATCACTGTATCCCATACATATACTCTGCACACTTTTACAAACCACCCTTCAGGCTAATGTCACTCTTACAGGACCAGTTCCACAACAATATATAAAGGAGCACAAAGCTTTTAATGACGTGTTCACAGAACCTTTTTCAGTTGCAAATTGTTACAATAAATGTCATCAACAATTTAATGAACATATCACTGTCATGCAGATTAAAAGCAGTATTGCACAATTTAAAAAAACACAATTTCGGCGCAAAACATGAATATAATCAAAATAAAAGAGGCCGAGACAAATAAGCCAGCAAACAGTTGTCTATTTCAAATGTACCAATCCATTTGATCATTATACAAGATGTAACTTAAAAATCACCATCTACTGTAACAAGATATTAGACGGATTCAATGTATCAAATATTCAAGTACTTTATTCAATAGTTGCCAAAAGCTTCCGTGTTTTGGGTAGCACCTGCAGTCAGTGGTGGCCAATTCTGTATGCTCTTATTTCTTAACGTAAAATATTTAACTATGTGTCCCCGAATCTAATTTACTGTTTGGTTAAAAAGTAGTAGTGATTTAAAAACACACGTTACATAGTGTTGCACTGCAGATTTCCTGTAAAGATATTGTTCACCATCTTTCCTTAACACCTTGGGTGCTAGTGATATTTTCCTCCTGTACTGAAAATTATATTTTCCCATTGTTTGTGACAAGGTCAACTCGTCACACGCACAGCGCAGGTAACACCCATGACGAGCTGACCTTGTCACAAGCATCGAAGGGGTTAAGGATGCCAAGAGCTTTCTCTGTCCCACGGCCTAATCCCGTTTCTTTCCATTTCATTGCCGTTAGCACCGGGACGCCTTATCGCTGAGGTAGTTGCGCGCTCTATAAAAGATTCTAACATATGTTGACGCGTTTCAGTGACTCCACGGATTATTGCCATCTTCTTCAGGACAAAACATAATTCTCCCACACACATAAGATAAATTATAAAAAACAATAGTTATGATTTGAAATTCCTTAAAGGGACCTATACATAGTTTTTGTTTTATAATGAAGTTTTATATAGTGCGAATATGACCTGTCAGAGTATCAGAGCGCTGTACATTGAAGCAGACAAGCTAAGCAGGTGAAGGTTCAATTCAATTCAATTAATTTATATAGCGCGCTACATACCCAGAGGGTCTCAAGGCGCTTGGGGAAGGGTGGGCAGTTACTTGTCGAATATCCAGGTTTTAAGTTGCTTTCTGAATGCTAGGTGGTTCTGAGTGAGGCGAAGGTGAATGGGAAGTGAGTTCCAGGTTTTAGCTTCCAGGTAGGAGAAGGATCTTCCTCCCATGGTGGTTTTGTTGATGCGAGGTACAGCAGCCAGGGCTTGGTTGGAGGAGCGTAGCTGGCGGGAGGGGGAGTAGAAGGAGAGTCGTGTGTTGAGGCATTCGGGTCCAAGTTCGTAAAGTGCTTTGTGTGCGTGGGTTAGGAGGCGGAATGTTATCCTCTTATTGACGGGGAGCCAGTGGAGGTTTTTCAGGTGACCAGAAATGTGGTCATTACGCGGGATGTCTAGTATTAGTCTGGCTGAAGCGTTCTGGATGCGTTGGAGTTTATTCTGAAGTTTTGCGGTGGTACCGGCGTATAGGGTGTTTCCGTAGTCCAGTCGGCTTGTAACCAGTGCATGGGTGACCGTTTTTCTAGTTTCGGTGGGGATCCAGCGAAATGTTTTTTTGAGCATGCGAAGAATGTTGAAGCAAGATGAAGAAACGGCGTTGACTTGTCTGGTCATCGAAAGTGAGGAGTCCAGGATGACTCCCAGGTTCCGTGCGTGGTCCGTCGGGATGGGTGCTTTTCCAAGGGATTCTGGCCACCAAGAGTCGTCCCAAGCAGAGGGGGAGGTACCTAAGATAAGGACTTCTGTTTTGTCGGAATTCAGTTTCAGACGGCTGTGCTTCATCCACTCGGCTACTTCTTTCATTCCTTCATGTAGGTTGGTTTTGGCGGTGTTAGGGTCTTTGGTGAGTGAGAGGATCAGTTGAGTGTCATCAGCGTAGGATATGATGTTGAGGTTGTGTTGGTGTGCGATGGCCGCGAGGGGGCTCATGTATACGTTGAAGAGGGTGGGACTGAGTGAGGATCCTTGTGGCACACCGCAAATGACTTCAGAGGCCTCTGACTTGAATGGTGGGAGGCGGACTCTCTGTGTTCTTCCGGTAAGGAACGAGGTGATCCATTCCAGTGCTTTTCCTTGGATTCCGATGTTTCTGAGGCGTTGTAGGAGGGTGCTATGACAGACTGTGTCGAAGGCTGCGGAGAGGTCGAGGAGGATGAGGGCGACTGTGTCTCCATTGTCCAGTAGAGTTCGAATGTCGTCTGTTGCTGCGATGAGTGCGGTCTCAGTGCTGTGTTTGGCTCGGAAATATTTACAACAAGGGGTGGTGAGGGACAGAGTCTCTGAATTAAGCAGAAAGCTCTCACCGAGTCAAGAGATCAGGGCTAGATCCAACACCGTTTTTTAGCTCACTGCACCATCCCAGTTTCAGAACCTGGCTGTATGCAAATTAGTCTGTTCCTGTCCCAGTGCATGATGGGAACAGGGCAAACCAAACTACAAAAGCCAATTCTTACACTGGGAAGGAAACAAGCTCCCGGGGACCGGTTTCTGGCATTACAGCCGTCTTCGGCCCGGTTTGCTTGAATCCTGATGGTGCAATGAGCAAGGGTCTCACATCTGAGAATACCCTTCCACGCTTAGGGTGGACAAAAATATTTACAACAAGGGGTGGTGAGGGACAGAGTCTCTGAATTAAGCAGAAAGCTCTCACCGAGTCAAGAGATCAGGGCTAGATCCAACACCGTTTTTTAGCTCACTGCACCATCCCAGTTTCAGAACCTGGCTGTATGCAAATTAGTCTGTTCCTGTCCCAGTGCATGATGGGAACAGGGCAAACCAAACTACAAAAGCCAATTCTTACACTGGGAAGGAAACAAGCTCTAGGTAGTTTAGTCTGCCCTGTTCCCATGATGCACTGGGCCAGGGACAGACTGATTTGCATATAGCCAGGTTCTGAGCTGGGATGGGGCAGTGAGATAAATAACGGTGATGGATCAAGCCCTGATCTTTGGACTGGGTAAGAGTGGTCTGCTCAATTCAGACACTCTGTTCATCACCACCCCCTTTTGTAAATCGATTTTGGCCACTATAGGTGTGGCAGGGTATACTCAGACATGAGTCCCTTTCTCACTGCTCCATCAGGATTCAAGCAAGCCGGGCCGAAGAGGCTGAAATGCCAGAAACCGGTCCCCGGTAGCTTGTCTCCTTTCTGGTAAAGAATTGGCTTGGTAGTTTAGTCTGCCCTGTTCCCATGATGCACTGGGCCAGGGACAGACTGATTTGCATATAGCCAGGTTCTGAGCTGGGATGGGGCAGTGAGATAAATAACGGTGATGGATCAAGCCCTGATCTTTGGACTGGGTAAGAGTGGTCTGCTCAATTCAGACACTCTGTTCATCACCACCCCCTTTTGTAAATCGATTTTGGCCACTATAGGTGTGGCAGGGTATACTCAGACATGAGTCCCTTTCTCACTGCTCCATCAGGATTCAAGCAAGCCGGGCCGAAGAGGCTGAAATGCCAGAAACCGGTCCCCGGTAGCTTGTCTCCTTTCTGGTAAAGAATTGGCTTGGTAGTTTAGTCTGCCCTGTTCCCATGATGCACTGGGCCAGGGACAGACTGATTTGCATATAGCCAGGTTCTGAGCTGGGATGGGGCAGTGAGATAAATAACGGTGATGGATCAAGCCCTGATCTTTGGACTGGGTAAGAGTGGTCTGCTCAATTCAGACACTCTGTTCATCACCACCCCCTTTTGTAAATCGATTTTGGCCACTATAGGTGTGGCAGGGTATACTCAGACATGAGTCCCTTTCTCACTGCTCCATCAGGATTCAAGCAAGCCGGGCCGAAGAGGCTGAAATGCCAGAAACCGGTCCCCGGTAGCTTGTCTCCTTTCTGGTAAAGAATTGGCTTGGTAGTTTAGTCTGCCCTGTTCCCATGATGCACTGGGCCAGGGACAGACTGATTTGCATATAGCCAGGTTCTGAGCTGGGATGGGGCAGTGAGATAAATAACGGTGATGGATCAAGCCCTGATCTTTGGACTGGGTAAGAGTGGTCTGCTCAATTCAGACACTCTGTTCATCACCACCCCCTTTTGTAAATCGATTTTGGCCACTATAGGTGTGGCAGGGTATACTCAGACATGAGTCCCTTTCTCACTGCTCCATCAGGATTCAAGCAAGCCGGGCCGAAGAGGCTGAAATGCCAGAAACCGGTCCCCGGTAGCTTGTCTCCTTTCTGGTAAAGAATTGGCTTGGTAGTTTAGTCTGCCCTGTTCCCATGATGCACTGGGCCAGGGACAGACTGATTTGCATATAGCCAGGTTCTGAGCTGGGATGGGGCAGTGAGATAAATAACGGTGATGGATCAAGCCCTGATCTTTGGACTGGGTAAGAGTGGTCTGCTCAATTCAGACACTCTGTTCATCACCACCCCCTTTTGTAAATCGATTTTGGCCACTATAGGTGTGGCAGGGTATACTCAGACATGAGTCCCTTTCTCACTGCTCCATCAGGATTCAAGCAAGCCGGGCCGAAGAGGCTGAAATGCCAGAAACCGGTCCCCGGTAGCTTGTCTCCTTTCTGGTAAAGAATTGGCTTGGTAGTTTAGTCTGCCCTGTTCCCATGATGCACTGGGCCAGGGACAGACTGATTTGCATATAGCCAGGTTCTGAGCTGGGATGGGGCAGTGAGATAAATAACGGTGATGGATCAAGCCCTGATCTTTGGACTGGGTAAGAGTGGTCTGCTCAATTCAGACACTCTGTTCATCACCACCCCCTTTTGTAAATCGATTTTGGCCACTATAGGTGTGGCAGGGTATACTCAGACATGAGTCCCTTTCTCACTGCTCCATCAGGATTCAAGCAAGCCGGGCCGAAGAGGCTGAAATGCCAGAAACCGGTCCCCGGTAGCTTGTCTCCTTTCTGGTAAAGAATTGGCTTGGTAGTTTAGTCTGCCCTGTTCCCATGATGCACTGGGCCAGGGACAGACTGATTTGCATATAGCCAGGTTCTGAGCTGGGATGGGGCAGTGAGATAAATAACGGTGATGGATCAAGCCCTGATCTTTGGACTGGGTAAGAGTGGTCTGCTCAATTCAGACACTCTGTTCATCACCACCCCCTTTTGTAAATCGATTTTGGCCACTATAGGTGTGGCAGGGTATACTCAGACATGAGTCCCTTTCTCACTGCTCCATCAGGATTCAAGCAAGCCGGGCCGAAGAGGCTGAAATGCCAGAAACCGGTCCCCGGTAGCTTGTCTCCTTTCTGGTAAAGAATTGGCTTTGTAGTTTAGTCTGCCCTGTTCCCATGATGCACTGGGCCAGGGACAGACTGATTTGCATATAGCCAGGTTCTGAGCTGGGATGGGGCAGTGAGATAAATAACGGTGATGGATCAAGCCCTGATCTTTGGACTGGGTAAGAGTGGTCTGCTCAATTCAGACACTCTGTTCATCACCACCCCCTTTTGTAAATCGATTTTGGCCACTATAGGTGTGGCAGGGTATACTCAGACATGAGTCCCTTTCTCACTGCTCCATCAGGATTCAAGCAAGCCGGGCCGAAGAGGCTGAAATGCCAGAAACCGGTCCCCGGTAGCTTGTCTCCTTTCTGGTAAAGAATTGGCTTGGTAGTTTAGTCTGCCCTGTTCCCATGATGCACTGGGCCAGGGACAGACTGATTTGCATATAGCCAGGTTCTGAGCTGGGATGGGGCAGTGAGATAAATAACGGTGATGGATCAAGCCCTGATCTTTGGACTGGGTAAGAGTGGTCTGCTCAATTCAGACACTCTGTTCATCACCACCCCCTTTTGTAAATCGATTTTGGCCACTATAGGTGTGGCAGGGTATACTCAGACATGAGTCCCTTTCTCACTGCTCCATCAGGATTCAAGCAAGCCGGGCCGAAGAGGCTGAAATGCCAGAAACCGGTCCCCGGTAGCTTGTCTCCTTTCTGGTAAAGAATTGGCTTGGTAGTTTAGTCTGCCCTGTTCCCATGATGCACTGGGCCAGGGACAGACTGATTTGCATATAGCCAGGTTCTGAGCTGGGATGGGGCAGTGAGATAAATAACGGTGATGGATCAAGCCCTGATCTTTGGACTGGGTAAGAGTGGTCTGCTCAATTCAGACACTCTGTTCATCACCACCCCCTTTTGTAAATCGATTTTGGCCACTATAGGTGTGGCAGGGTATACTCAGACATGAGTCCCTTTCTCACTGCTCCATCAGGATTCAAGCAAGCCGGGCCGAAGAGGCTGAAATGCCAGAAACCGGTCCCCGGTAGCTTGTCTCCTTTCTGGTAAAGAATTGGCTTGGTAGTTTAGTCTGCCCTGTTCCCATGATGCACTGGGCCAGGGACAGACTGATTTGCATATAGCCAGGTTCTGAGCTGGGATGGGGCAGTGAGATAAATAACGGTGATGGATCAAGCCCTGATCTTTGGACTGGGTAAGAGTGGTCTGCTCAATTCAGACACTCTGTTCATCACCACCCCCTTTTGTAAATCGATTTTGGCCACTATAGGTGTGGCAGGGTATACTCAGACATGAGTCCCTTTCTCACTGCTCCATCAGGATTCAAGCAAGCCGGGCCGAAGAGGCTGAAATGCCAGAAACCGGTCCCCGGTAGCTTGTCTCCTTTCTGGTAAAGAATTGGCTTGGTAGTTTAGTCTGCCCTGTTCCCATGATGCACTGGGCCAGGGACAGACTGATTTGCATATAGCCAGGTTCTGAGCTGGGATGGGGCAGTGAGATAAATAACGGTGATGGATCAAGCCCTGATCTTTGGACTGGGTAAGAGTGGTCTGCTCAATTCAGACACTCTGTTCATCACCACCCCCTTTTGTAAATCGATTTTGGCCACTATAGGTGTGGCAGGGTATACTCAGACATGAGTCCCTTTCTCACTGCTCCATCAGGATTCAAGCAAGCCGGGCCGAAGAGGCTGAAATGCCAGAAACCGGTCCCCGGTAGCTTGTCTCCTTTCTGGTAAAGAATTGGCTTGGTAGTTTAGTCTGCCCTGTTCCCATGATGCACTGGGCCAGGGACAGACTGATTTGCATATAGCCAGGTTCTGAGCTGGGATGGGGCAGTGAGATAAATAACGGTGATGGATCAAGCCCTGATCTTTGGACTGGGTAAGAGTGGTCTGCTCAATTCAGACACTCTGTTCATCACCACCCCCTTTTGTAAATCGATTTTGGCCACTATAGGTGTGGCAGGGTATACTCAGACATGAGTCCCTTACTCACTGCTCCATCAGGATTCAAGAAAGCCGGGCCGAAGAGGCTGAAATGCCAGAAACCGGTCCCCGGTAGCTTGTCTCCTTTCTGGTAAAGAATTGGCTTGGTAGTTTAGTCTGCCCTGTTCCCATGATGCACTGGGCCAGGGACAGACTGATTTGCATATAGCCAGGTTCTGAGCTGGGATGGGGCAGTGAGATAAATAACGGTGATGGATCAAGCCCTGATCTTTGGACTGGGTAAGAGTGGTCTGCTCAATTCAGACACTCTGTTCATCACCACCCCCTTTTGTAAATCGATTTTGGCCACTATAGGTGTGGCAGGGTATACTCAGACATGAGTCCCTTTCTCACTGCTCCATCAGGATTCAAGCAAGCCGGGCCGAAGAGGCTGAAATGCCAGAAACCGGTCCCCGGTAGCTTGTCTCCTTTCTGGTAAAGAATTGGCTTGGTAGTTTAGTCTGCCCTGTTCCCATGATGCACTGGGCCAGGGACAGACTGATTTGCATATAGCCAGGTTCTGAGCTGGGATGGGGCAGTGAGATAAATAACGGTGATGGATCAAGCCCTGATCTTTGGACTGGGTAAGAGTGGTCTGCTCAATTCAGACACTCTGTTCATCACCACCCCCTTTTGTAAATCGTGTTTGGCTCGGAAGCCGGACTGTGAGGAGTCGAGAGATTTGTTGGTTTCGAGGAAGGCGGCGAGCTGGTTGTTGACAGCTTTCTCGATGACTTTGGCCGGGAATGGAAGGAGCGAGATGGGGCGGTAGTTTTTGAGTTCGGTGGGGTCCGCTGTGGGTTTTTTCAGAAGGGCGCTGAGTTCGGCGTGTTTCCAGCTTTCCGGGAAGGTGGCGGAGTTGAGGGAGCAGTTGATGACGTCTCGGAGGTGTGGTGCTATGATGGAATCTGCTTTGTTGAAGATGTGGTGAGGGCATGGGTCTGTGGGGGATCCTGAATGGATGGAGTTCATCAGGCGGATGGTGTCCTCAGTGGAGATTGGGTTCCAGTCATTGAAATACTAAACATATAAAAAGTTAAACATATGTCCCTGAAGGGCTTCTTGTCTGTAAGGGTTAAGGCTGTCGGAGGCCAAACCGTAATTCAAAGAGGCTCTCTCTACGTGAATGATGTCACTTCAACATGTCACCAATCATTGAGACCGTATCCAGATTGGGAAGTCACATACGGGAAGTTAATTCTCCTTAGTACATCGATAACTGACACTCTTATTCATGCAAACATTTAAAGCGGCTTGTCTGCTTCAGTTTGCGTGCTGCTTAGACACCAATATGCATTTCTTTTTTTTTACGTTAATTACGATGAGTTTCGAGTTTTTCTACGCACTAAAAGTTTTAAAGATGATATTTTTTGGGTGTGTAGGTCATATAAGTGTGGGGACTTGGTCAGTTTTACTAGTGGTGGAGTATTGTGACCCAAGTCAAAAATAAAGCAAACAAAAACACCTCACTGATCATCGATGAAGGAAAGCAACGTGGCCTGGTGTATATACAATACCATATGTTTGTGGTTAGTTTGTCTATATCACCTTTCAAACAAAATGTGTAACTCAGATACCATAACAAAATAAAAAACTCTTTACAGCATATTGAGTATGGGACAGACGATGTCAAGCATTTGGCACAGTGAACTAACATGTGAAAGTACATTCCCACAAGCTTACCAGATAGTGGTGAGCCCAATTGTTGAGTGATGTGCACATTAAAACAGAGTAAATAGAGAACACTATTGTGTAGAATTTTTTATGGACAAAACCTTGTTGGTAGCAAAACCATGTAAGACTCTCAGTTTAAATGGCCTTCGAATTTAGTGATTCTTTTTGCTTAGTTCAGAAAGGGGGCCAATATGAGTCAGTAATGTCAGTGGCTCCTAGAGCATCTACATAGTCTGGTAATGGGTAACCTTATGTGTAATTAGTGTCTAGTCTGCTTTCGTACTATCGTTGATGCGTTTCATTACTTAAGGACTGGTTGCGAGGGTCCTCTTGAGAGGTTGGGGGTCTTTAAAGAAACAGCATATTAGTCCTGTCTTTTTACTCTGTGGTTATACAGTTATCCGGGTCAACATTATTATCTACAGTTTCAGCCTTGGTTAATAAATATAGATCAGCTAATCTCTGGTGCTTGTCCACATAAAAAAGGGGTATGAACACTACTGGATGCTTGGGATACGGCCTACCACAATTTGCTCTTCTCTAATGGCTTCAAGACGCATATTCTAGTCTTGAAATCTGGGAGGGGGGGTGGATCCTAAAAAACCCCACTATTAGAAATCAGTCACTCCGTTTGGGAGTGGTATGTGATGTAGGATTGTTCTTTGATCCTCAAGCGACCTCGTCACCATAACGGACTTTTCCTACTTCGACTCCTATGTGTCTCTTCTAGTTTTGCCATATCACACTGCCCAAGTCTTGTCAGTACTTCTCGCACACCTAAAATTGCATTTATTACAGCCATTAGCCAAGACATTTTCAGGCATTTATTATAGCCATTAGCCAAGACATTTTCAGAAGCTACAAGTTGCCCAGAACAATGCTGCAAGGCACTTCTGGCCTGGAACTAATGGAAACACATTTCAGTGCCCATATGGTATTTCACTGGCTGGCAATGAGGCAAAATGTGGAGTTTAACACGCCATGCCCTTCATGAGGGCACACCCATATACTTTTCCTAGCATCAACGGCCGTCACAGGTATACGCGGCAGGCGAGGCAGGGTGGGGGGGCGGGGTGGATTCGACAGACGACAGAATAGGTATAATTAAAAATAAATAATACCTATTCCATATAATGTGCAAGGTTCAATTCTATGACTATTTGTTACTTAGTCCATTCACTAAAAAAAGTTGACTTCTACAAGTTAAAGAAAAAACTGAAACCACACCTTTTATGCCATGTCTATGACCTCTGGCTTGACTCTGACTCAGGGGTGGATTTAGAAATGATTTACAAAATCTAGAAATGCAAGGCCAGTCTTGAAAGAGGAAAGGGTTCTGTTGGGGACATATCTAAAGAGTTGCTTGGAAAGAAAGTCGGGAGCTTTGACCTAAAGAGATAGGTCTACAACGAAGAGGCTCTTAAAGGTGATCCGATGTTAGATAGCCAATCTCGTGATTTCAAAATAGCTGAAGTGTGACTGAATTGAGGTTTGTATACAGCCAATTAAGGTGCCATTTATACAGAGGTACAAATATAAACATCATCTTAATTAGGATCTTACTATAGTCCTGATTTATGAGCCTGTGCATTTAGTCTAGATCAAGTGTACTCCCTAGCCTATTGAAATATCAAATTAAATGACTATATAGCTAAAACAAATCCTGTGATATGTCCCCAAAATCTTTCTCTCTCGATGCGTGAGTTATATAAAAAAAAATCTTTCCAAAAAGGAGATGTACAGAAAGTGGGTTTTTTTTTTATCCGTCAGTGAATTGACCAAAGTAAAAACCTTGGGCTAGACTACTTGGAAATCGTACCTGTGCTTGACCTATCCGCTCCAGACAGTACTAGATCATTGATAATAAACAGATATATTATAGAGATCCTAGATAACCTCCCTAAATTTAGGTGATATGGAGTAGCTGGTAACACTCCACACAAATAATATGTTCCTTGTAAAAATGTTTTAGATTAGGCTCGAAATGCATATTAACACCGTTGGAAAATATTCCTGAGGAAGTCTCTTAACCATTAATGCAAAGAAAAAAGATAGTGGGCTTAAGAGGGAAACCGAGATCCTCACTAGGTTAGTGGCATCTGCCAAAATGTGTTGGGTTCCTCACGTAGTGTACGATCATGTGCATGGTCCAGCTATATAAAATTGCTTAAATTGATTTGTTTAACCTACTTCTACATAAATCTACTGGATGAAGAATTTAGAACCTGTAGGTTTGGAAACATATGATTTGATTAAAGACCTTTTATGGAAGAGATTTTTCGCAGTAGGAAAAGGATGTTCCATCTTAAGTATTCGGGCTCGATGTGTGGTTGGTAGGAATTGTCACAAACTGTAGCTCATCATGTTTGAAGAAGGACTGCTGTCACAGAGCTAAGATTGATTCTGTGGCTTGGGTTCTGTATAAATCTATTTTGGCAGATATATTATTCAACTGCAAGATTCAGAGGAACGTAAGTACCCTTTGCTCTTGAACCATTAGAGCTTTTTAGCCTTGATCCTACACTACTAAGTTTTAAGACTGTGAGAAATCAACTATTAAAGTCAACTGAATTCTGACTTCACCTGTATATGGAATGTGCCTGACTTCTAAAGTGTATTACTTCTTTATGAATGTATGCCACCCCTTCCAACTTCCCTTGCTCCCCTCAAAAAAGGGGCGAAGGTAGGTAACCAGTGGCAAAAACCTAAGGCAGATAGCAAAACAGCTTTTGAAAAGCGAATACGTAACCAGGGTCAGCTAGTTGTGCAAGATGTCAATCATCTCCGTTTTTGGATGTCCTGTGCTCTGATTAGAAGATGGCGGCCGTGACCAGCGGCTGAGCGGCAGCAGTGGTCACAGTGCAGGGATGAAGTGATGCTTTGAGACACGACCTCGGCATACAGGCTCCCTGTGAGACAGTGGATACGAATGGTGGAGAGACTGAGGAGTACCACCAGAGAGCAGAAGGCGAGTGGAAAGCTGAGTGGAGGGCTGCAAGAATCTCGGCGCTCTATCTGACAACGGAGCACAACTGAGCAAAACGGGACCTGCGGGACAAAACGGTGATGTCGGAATGCCGATTCCGTGTTTCCTTTGCGGGACCGGCGTGGTGTAGAAAACACTAACAAGAAGGAGCTAATAGTCAATTAAAAGACTAGCAACAAGGAGCTAACCGGCTGGCTGGGAGGATACACGTGTAAACCCCCGGTGCACTGGTTTATCGGAGAGAAGAAGCTCCGAAGCGCAACTCTTTTTGGAAGCTAGTATCGCTTAAGGCTAAAGGCTAAAGGCGCTCGAGCGGTCGGGGAAGAAATACCTCGATGTTGACAGGCAATCTCGTTGGAGGGCTCCCCCGTTCGGTTCTGGTGAGGCTCCGGGTCATTGCAGTAGCTGTGTCAGTAATCGGCCCAGCTGGCCCTAGCAGAGCTCACGCAGCTCGCGTAGCTTGGAGGCGGAGCCACCCAGGACCGGCGGGATCAGTGAGCCGAGGCGGAAACGGCCGCAGCTTCAGCAGGCTCAGCAAACTCGGCAGATGCAGCAGACCTGGTAGTCTGAGCAGGCTCAACGGCCCGTCGCAGAGCAGTGGAGAGGCTCCTTGGTGCACTACGTTAACTGAGGTGAGGCAGGGGATCTCCCTGCTAATAGTGGCTGCACCCATGCCCCCTAAAGTCAATACTGGGGGGAAAACAAAGAAAAAGGGCATGGTGGAAGGTGCATCTGTGCCTGGCAATCTAGCTAGTAGCTCAAATATGGACAATGGCGCAAATCTTGGGCTAGAAGGGACAGCCTCAGAAACTGGATCAGTACGGGCAAAGATGCAGACAGCTGTGGGTCAGAACTCCCCCAAGGTCAGAACCCGTCTAGCTACAGCCACAGCAACGGTCAGCGTGGTTGAAATGTTGAATCGGAATGAAAAAAAAGGAAACTGAAGGATATCGAGTCAGCTCTAGAAGCGGCGGACCCCGGGCTTTTGGTACAAACTGTAATACCTCCACAACCCAATCTGTCTGCAACATGTGAGTCCCTCGATCAACCACTACTACTGCCAGTTAGCACTCTTGAGAAAAACCCAGTCATAGACCCACAGATCCCTCGATCAGATCAGTCGGAGGCTGCCAGGGACAACATTATAGGTGATGATAATCTGATAACAACGCACTCAGAATCTCTAGATGTCGGATTGGGGTCTGGGGATTTCGGTGTATCCACCAATAATGAGACTACCATCGTACTACCCTCACCAGTGCCCTCACAGGATATACTGCTCTCCTCAACACAAGGCTCAGCAGATTTATCAACTAAAGAGGGCATACCCATAGCTGATCCATTTAAAGAAGGTACCAGTCTTGCAACGGGCTCGGAAAAAAACAAGGGACTACCTGACAACCCTAAAACTAAAACCATCTATCCTGGGGTTATCCATGGCGAGAAGGAAATGGAAAAGGAAAAGACCCCTAGTGAGTGTTTTTTCTCGGTTACAGAGGAGGCCAACTGGTCAGAAGAGGATGACGAGATACATAGTTCAGATATTGATGGCAGCAATCCGGAAACTGAGAGTGACAGTGAAGCTGGGGTACCCTCATCTATCATAAAAAATGCACCGCCACAAAGAGATCATAACGCATTGGCTTGGGACCATTCCCCTACGACATCTCTTCAAGGGAATTTTAACTCGGAATCATGCAACCTAAAGCCCAATGATCCCACACAGTTATCATTGATGACGATGATGGAGTCAATCCATCAAGGAATAACGGCCCACAGAGAGGAAACCCGAGCAGACAGTATCAAATCCCAGGCGGCGATGAGAAAGATGAAAGCAGTGGTTAGAAAGCTTTCTAAAGCCTGGGTAAACGTCGGCGACAGGGTCTCAAATTTAGAGGAGAGGGTGGTCGCCACTGAAGCCGAGGCGGCCGCAGCCACGACCAAAGTAGAAAATCTTGGAGCCCAAGCAATTGACATCCAGTGGAAGCTAGAGGACCTTGAAAATAGGCAAAGAAGGAATAACCTCAGAGTCCTGGGTATTCCGGAAGGGGCAGAGGGACAGGATGCTAAGCTGTTCATAGTCAAATTATTTGAGAAAGCCTTTCCTGACATCGCCGGTTGGAACTGGACCACTGAAATACAGAGAGCACATAGGACACCCTTTAGAATGAAAAAAAATGCCAGAGAAGGGGACAAGCCTAGAGCAATCTTAATTTACATAGGCAATTTTCTTCTCCGTCAATCCATCTCCGAGAAAGCCCGGCCAGATGCTAAAAGGACATTTGAAGGAGGGTCCTTCTTTGTCAGACCGGACTTCTGTCATTCCACTGTGGAACGCAGATGGAGATTAAGGCAATTGATCAAGCCTTTTCAGGACAAAAAAGTTCAGGTCTACCTTATCAATCCTGCTCAGTTAAAGATTATCCATCTTGGTAAGACCTTGTATTTCTCCTCGGAAATTAAGGCCCAGGAGTTCTTGGACTCTATTTAGCATATGGTGTCACTGAATGAAGGCTCAGGCTTAGATTAACTTAAGGTTCAGTTAGAGTATCACTGAGTAAATTTTGTTACTGCAGGGAGATCCGTGGTGTGATTTGGGGGAGCTTTGTAGGTTAACTGTGGTTGTATATAAGCCGAGGTTGACTTTGGGTCTATTAATTGCACTGTGTTCATTGCCGCACCCATCACTTGCACAGACTTCGTCTGCGCGCCTCACCGGGGGGTGAGTTATGTTCAGGGGGGGGGGGGGGGTTGGGAGGGCTCTTCGTGGGAGGGGGGGGTAGGGGGAAGAAAAAGAAGCAAAAAGAAAGTTCATGCATTAATGTTTGTTGATACACTGGAGAAAATGAAAGTGGTTATACATGTTATTGTTAGGCATAAGATAAAAAGTGATTGGTTAGATTGTTGGTTGGTTTCTCTCCAGGGCTATGTCAAAGATTAAGATAATTAGTCTTAATATAGGTGGATTGAATGACTGGAAAAAAAAGGGAAAAATTTGTGGAGTATGTTAAAGTAGTAAACCCCGATATTGTTTGTCTACAAGAGACTCATCTGCCATGGAAAAAGAAACATTGGTTAAATATAAGGGGGTACGAAATATTCTCGTGTTCCTCGCAGACCTCAACTGTAAAGGGGGTAGCTATCATTGGTCGGGTTGGATTGGGTGGGGTTAAAAAATCAAAAGCTGACCCACTGGGAAGATGGGCTATATGTGAATTGGGATTAGGTATCACTCTCTGCTCAGTGTATGGGTCTAATTTGGATGATGCTGGGGTGATGAATCACATTGAAAGGGAGCTTACCAACTGGCCATCACCTGTGGTACTATGTGGTGACCTTAATATCTCGGCAGATTTTACAGGCAATACCCAATATAAAGGGAGAAAACCCCGGGTATTCAGGGCAATCTCTTCTATAATTCATTCTTATGGCCTGAAGGATGTCTGGGGTAGTGTAATGAAAGATGATCCTGGGTTCACATACTTTTCACACCCATTTAATAAATACACAAAATTGGATTATTTCTTAATAACAGCAACTCTACTCAGCACCGTAGAAATTTCTATGCTCCCAAAGCTTATCTCGGATCATAACCCTCTTGTCTTGGATCTGTCTATCACTAATCCAAGAGGAAAAATGAGACCATGGTCCTTCGATAGGAAACTCCTACTAGATAGTAATTACATCGCACATATAAAGAGTTGGTCTCAAGCATTTTTTGATGCCAACAGATATAGTGCTTCTCGTGGTATGGTTTGGGATAGCTTCAAGGCAGGTTTAAGAGGTGAGACTATCAGCTTTTCTGCAAGATTGTGGAAAAACATAAAGGAAGAAAGGGAGGGATTCTTGGATAGGTTGGCAAAGGCTGAGGAACAACATAGGAGAGATGTATATAACGGGATTCAGGGTCCTCAGAGTCTAGATAGTTTAAACATAATAAAAGCAGATATTCACCGGCAACTAGCAAGGAAAGCGGCAGCAGAATATCATACCCGCAGATTGGGAATGTATGAAACAGGTGAGAATGCTGGAAGGGCTCTAGCATTAAAAATAAGACAAGCTACCTCAAAAAATATTATTACTGAAATTAAAGAGGGGGAACATATCTATAAAAAACCAACAGAAATCCTAGAGGTTTTTAGGCGTTACTATCAGGCTCTCTATAAAGAGGATGCAGATACAACCTATCCAAGCAAGAATTGGCAGGATACGGGTAAAAATGTGTTGCCCAATGAGAGGGAAATCTTAGAACAGGATATTACTATGGAGGAGCTCCGACAAGCACTGAAAGAATTATCAGCAGGAAAAGCAGCAGGACCGGATCTTATACCTCTGGAAGTTTATAAACATCTGAGTGAAGAGACGGCTCCTCTCCTATTAGATCTATTTAATGGGGTTATTAATACAGGCATTATACCAGAGTCCTGGACCAAAACTAATATAGTGGTCTTTCATAAAAAAGGCAAACCCAAGGAGAGCCCAGGTTCGTACCGACCTATCTCATTAATTAACAGCGATAATAAACTTTACGCAAAAATATTGGCCACCCGAATGGGAAGGTTTATTGCAGGCCTCGTCTCCTCCTGGCAACATGGTTTTATCCCCGGAAGGGGTACCACTGACCATATAAAAAGAGCTATAACCCTGTTTGATATGCACGCCAGGGAGGGGGAGGGGATCGCAATGATCCTCCTCGACGCCGAGAAGGCGTTTGATCGGGTTAAGTGGAGCTTTCTATGGAAAGTGTTGGAGAGCAGAGGATTTGGCCCCCGATTCCTTCAGGCAATCAAGGCCATGTATCATACCCCAACAGCTAACATCCACCTAATGGGTGAGGGCTCTAATCCGATCCATATCTCAAGAGGGACAAGACAAGGGTGCCCATGTTCACCTATCCTATTTGCACTGTATATTGACCCCCTGATTTGTCACATTATGGGTAATATAAATATTAAACCAATTATCACGAACGGATATGTAACCAAAATTCTCGCTTACGCAGATGACCTAGCCATCACTACTGTGGATCCTGCTAGCGCTATGAGGGAACTAATTAATGTTACCTCTGATTTCGGTAGTGCATCCGGATACAGATTAAATGTGGCAAAAACACAGGTTCTATGCTCCAGCAAGACAGTCAAGTTGGATAGTAGATATGTGGACTCCGCTGTCTATTTGGGAATCACAATCAATGCCCAGACACAGGAAATTATTAAGGATAATTTCTCACCATTATTGTCGAAAATGAAACAGGATCTAAAGCGGATCGATACTTTGCATTTATCAATTATAGGCAGGGCGAATGTCATTAAAATGACAATGTTTCCAAGAATTTTATATAAATTCAGATCGATCCCTTTTAAAATTGATGATACTTTGATCAGGGAAATGGAGGCAATTTTTATGAGTTTTATTTGGCAATATGGCAAGGTGAGGAGATCAATCAAATTTATGTCTCTTCCTCAGGAAAAGGGTGGCCTGGGTATACCAAACTTAAAATGTTATCATTGGTCTTGTCTGCTTACAGACATGGCTATACTTTTCTTCCCTGCTAACACGGTAAATTCTCAAAGTAGTATTCCCTCTTTCTATAAGTTATTATTAGGGAAAGAGACCGATGGAGTACTTCTAAGACATTTTGACAAACGTTTCTTTAAGTCTCAAGGGCACAAAATGTTGGAAGATATTTATACAATTTGGGTGGGGATACAGAAGAATCAGAATATCCCGAAGTACAATAAACACACTCCACTTTGGAACTCTGGGTTATTCCCCCACTTGAGCACAGACGGGCCCTGGAGACACTGGGAAAGACAAGGAATCACCTCATTGGGTCAAGTGATGGTAAAGGATCTACTGAGGCCCCTAGATCTCCTGGTGTCTCGGTATGCACTTCAAGGCTCTCAAGAGCTTAAATACATACAACTGACTAACACAATTAAATCCAAGAGACCGACCATAGATGTTTCTAAAGAATGTGCACTTTTAGACTACTTAAAGGGAGGTGGCCGTCGCATAAGGAAATTGTATGTATTATTTTTGGATACACTGTTGGATGATCTGCTCAAGACAGAAACCACTTGGGCAGCGAAATTAAATGATCCTGATATCGATTTAGATAGAGCCATTATTATGGATAAAAGGTTTTTAAGATCTTCAAATCTAAGAGCACAGCATTTTAAAACTTTATTCAATCTCTATTATACGCCGGCAAAATTATTTGATTGGGGCAAGAGAGTAGACCATAATTGCCCCAGATGTGGCAAGGGTCCGGCAGATCTGCTCCACATGTTTTGTGGCTGCGAGAAATTAGGACCAATTAAAACTGAAATAGGAAAGTTTTTAGAGGGGTTGCTAGATACTAGGATTGATCTATCCCCAACTGTATTAATTCTTGGGGTTGATACCAAAATGGGGTTGAGTGTAGAGATGGAGGCACTGGTTTTTATAGCTACAGCAGTCTTCAGAATATTAATTGCTGCTGCTTGGAAAGACACTGAGGCCCCAACCTTTCAGATGTGGATGTGTAGGCTATTAGGGATTCACAACATTGAATCAGAGCTATACGCACTGAAGGGGGTGAAATCCAGAGAGATGGGACTTAGGATCTGGTCACCTGTGGCAGCTTGGAGGCGGTCAAAAACCCATGGCTTTTAATCTGTCAAATATTCATAGTATTACCTCCTGCATAATCTTAAAATATTATAAGCATATGTATCTTCCGCTATATTAATGGTTTTAATTAGCTCAAGTACTTTTTTAGAAGGTGAAAATTTGTCAGTTTTATCTATGCCTTGATATTTATAACTACTTGGTAACGTCATGCCAATTTGTATTCTCTGTTTTGTATTTGTTATGATATCGACATGAACTTTCAATAAAAATAAAAAAATAAAATAAAAAAAGAACCATTAGAGCTTTTTAGCCTTGATCCTACACTACTAAGTTTTAAGACTGTGAGAAATCAACTATTAAAGTCAACTGAATTCTGACTTCACCTGTATATGGAATGTGCCTGACTTCTAAAGTGTATTACTTCTTTATGAATATATGCCACCCCTTCCAACTTCCCTTGCTCCCCTCAAAAAAGGGGTGAAGGTAGGTAACCGGTGGCAAAAACCTAAGGCAGATAGCAAAACAGCTTTTGAAAAGCGAATACGTAACCAGGGTCAGCTAGTTGTGCAAGATGTCAATCATCTCCGTTTTTGGATGTCCTGTGCTCTGATTAGTGTGAAACAGATATTTATGGTAACTGTTTATGCTGGCCAGAAGAACAGTTGCAATGCAAGCACTGCTACTACTTTTGCTGCGACTACATAGCGCTTCCCTTTCCATATATTTTTGACATTTATAATATTTAGTTCATTTTCTTTTGTGTGTGAATTTAAAATATGTTTTAAATAGTATTTGTGAAGGCTAATGTCAAAACTTTGAATAAAACAAAGTTGAAACTAGAGGAACTACTTTATTTAAAATTTAATTTTCTATACATTAAAAGTTGTAAGCTTCAAGTGCAATCAAACCAACACATACTTTTTCTTTCCAGAAATTTCCCGAGTTGAAGTTTAAGTACGTGGAGGAAGAGCAGCCGGAAGAGTTCTTCATCCCCTATGTGTGGTCACTGGTCTTCAATTTTGGAGTAGGTCTGTACTGGAACCCGCAGGATATCCAGCTCTTTACGATGGATTCTGGTTGAAAACGGGAGTGGCGTGAAAAACTCCTGTGGTCTTGCAACCCAAAGACTGCAACATCTAGGAACTCATGAAACTGTTGCCTTCTTTGCAGCTCTCAGAAAAAAGTGTGCAAATGCAATGTAAAATAGGACTTCAAATTTCCAAATCGGGCTGCCATATCCTCTGTAGTGGTGCTTACAGGTTCACCTCAAAATAGATATGTTGTGCTCCGAATGCGTAGGTAATTGTTAACATTATTCTGAAAATACCTAATTATTTGGAGAAATAAATGTTTTAAAGCTGGTTATGCAAAATTATGAAACAAGGTGTAGGGCATTGGTTGCAATTAGATTGAATGGGTACAAGGCCGCGTCATTGTTTTCTGGAAGTGATGCAGTGTATGTTTGCTTTTCTTGCACAGATTGGTTGATTATATCTGCATGATCTTATTTTCATCAAATGCATCAGCTGTTAGTGAACACAATCCTATTTTCTTCGATGTATGCAGTGTTGAAATAATGCAGCCTCCCCATTTGACATGGCATCTCTGAAATCCCGTGTAACAAATAAAAAGACCTTTAGAGCACCTCCTGTGTCCAACCCCGCAAGACCGCCACCCCAATTTGAGTGTTCAGTTTTTGTAGCGGGCAGGGAATAGAATATATATTAAGTGCAATATTTTATTATAGTACCCTTTTGTAACACGAAGACACCTTTAATCATACACTGAATGCTACAGTACAATTATCATATCAGAAAGTAACGATATTACATCATTTCCACCATGTGTGCTGGATATTACCACACATTTTTCATAGAAGCCAGTTTAAGGGGCACAGTATACATTCTGCAGTTGTATTACTGTCCTCTGGAGAAGAGAGAGAGAGAGTGAGTGTGTGTGTGTCTGCCCTTTCTGAACACCGCCATTTACGACATTAGTACTGCACACTCCTTGCTCCCCCCCCCCCTTTTAAATTTATATTTTACTCCTTGTCCAAATTTGGATGCATGACATGTGGTCTTTTGAAAGTCTGGGCGTGCCCGGGCCGATCTTGCACGCTTTTCACTGCCTTTCCCAGCATGGCGGTTCGCTTACATTTACAAACATACCTTGCCGTGTTACAAAGCAAGCCAGGAGTAGCTGTCACATCGGGTTCAAGTGATTGTGCTGTCGATAAATTTACAACAAAAACGTCCTTCCTTGCCTCTCTGTTAACAGTTCTTTTTGTAGAGTTGTGCGCGAATATAAAAGTGCTGGTGTATTTTTTTAAGTCCTTTTCATATTTATTAAACCCCTATTTGTAAAAAGATAAAAGCACTGCATTGTTAAAAGTTACTGGAACTTTAATCTACATTTATGTTTTGGGGGAAAGGCAATATTATGATGGCTATCGTTTGCATTTTAAGGAGGGGTCAAATGTGACCTAATGTACTATTTACAGTAGGTCTGTTTTACATCGTGACTTGTTTTCTGCTTATTAAACGTCCAATTAATGACCTGTGTGTTCTCTGATTTGCTTTTAAGCCTTGATTTGAAACAGCATTTATGTGGGGTATTCTGTGACGTAGCAATGGAAGCAGTTTTAAACTGGACCGTGGACGCGCTGCAGTCGGGCCTCGTGGAAATAGGTCGGATGCGTCATCAAAAAGAGAAAATTGCTACACAAACAGATATTAGATTAATTTCACACCGGGATATGTAAAAAACTGGAAAATAGTACATCGCTGGAGTGTATTTTCGGTTCTGTTACATTTTTCTCACTGGAGTGGGTCAATGGCAGTGTGTTGTACAGTGTGAACTCTTAACAATACCTTACCTAGGTGAGAGATGGTTCACTGTACTAATAATTCCTTAGTTTATTTTCAAAGACAGAAGGCAACAAAAAAGCCAGTATGAGGAAGCACTTTTGTACACTTGTGATATTTAACAGTGATTGCACATCTTATGAATTGCGACATATGGGAGTACTGCGCTGCTGATAGGAAGGTAAATGATGGTGTTTTGTGGGTCATAAAGAGACCCTGACAAGTGGAACCCACAGGTTTATGGCTAATAGAAGTGACTGGAAGCATAAGCTGTGGGGATATGAGCATTATAAAACAGGCATTGACAAAATAAGATGCTGCTTGCAAAACCTCGACAAAAAAAGTCAAAATGCCCGCCGCAGCGTAAAGACATCTACAGTGCAAATGCACCACCTTTCATTTGCAACCCTTTGTGATAACTCTATAACAGCCATTTTGACTAGATTTAATTTACAATTCCTAGACGTCGGACACCCATCTTGGAGCGGTAAATTATATAACTCAAGAAAAGGTGTACAAACGTACATTATAAAAACAGAAGAGCCCTTAGTAGCAAACTGCACCTGCCACTCTACAGTAAAGCAGAAAGAGACGGGAGCAATGGAGGAGGCGGGGTGAGCAACTGAATAAAGCAACAACAAAGAGCAGAAAGGGCGAGGGAGCAAAGAATTGGGGCGTTTGGGACCAACTTGTGGAAAACATATATGATCAAGCATTTGCAGAGCCAATAGGTCTCGTCTATGTGACAACTATTTGGCAATGTGTTTCAGCCATGTTGTACACCAATATGATTTATTTTTAGCATGGCATAACGGTTAGTGCCCTGGACTGAGGTATGGTGGGTTAGATTGGGGTAGATCGGAGAAGGGTAGTTTACAGTGGGGTTGATTGGGTGGCTTAGATTAGATTTTGGTAGACTATAGGGTAGATTGCAGTAGAATGGGGAAGATTGGTGGGTGGTAAATTGGGATGGAGTGGGGTAGATTGGGATAGAGTGGAGTGGGGCAGATTGGATTTTGGCTAGTTTGGTGTGGATGAGATTGAGTGGAGTGGCGTAGACTAGAGTTGAGTAGATTGGGATAGAGTGAGGTAGACTGTAGTAGAGTAGAGTTGGGTAGATTGCTGTGGGGTGATTGTGGTACATTGGAGTGAGGTAGATTGTGGTGGAGTGGGGTAGCTTAGAGTGGCAACAAATGGGTCAGGCTAAATTGGGTACATTATAGTTGGTATTAGCAGATTGAAGTGCAGTACATTGGGATATATCTGGACTGAGGTAGATTGAGTGGGGTAAATAGAGGTGGACTGGAAAGGATTAGATTGGCGTGGTGGCAGATTGGATTGGGGAAGACTCTCGTGGAGTGGAGTAGGGTTGAGTGGGGTAGATTGGGATAGAGTGGAGTGGGGCAGATTGGATTTGGGCTAGTTTGGTGTGGATGAGATTGGGTTAGAGTGGAGTGGAGTTGGCTAGAGTTGAGTAGATTGGGGTAGAGTGAGGTAGGGTAGAGTTGGGTAGATTGCAGTGGGGTGATTGCGGTACAGTGGAGTGAAGTAGATTGTGGTGGAGTGGAGTAGCTTGGTGTGGCAAAATATGGGGTAGGCTAAATTGGGTACATTGTAGTTGGTATTAGCAGATTGAAGTGCAGTATATTGGGATATATCTGGACTGAGGTAGATTGGAGTGGGGTAAATAGAGGTGGACTGGAAAGGATTAGATTGGAGTGGTGGCAGATTGGATTGGGGAAGATTCTCGTGGAGTGGGGTAGGGTTGAGTGGGATAGCTAGGGTTGGAATTGAGTAGGGTAGATTGCAATGGGGTGATTGTTGTGGAGTAGGGTAGGTTGGAGTTGAGTGGGGTATATAGGGGTTGATTGGGGAGATTGGAGTGCAGTAGATTGGGGTGGAGTGGGGTAGATTGTGGTAGATTGGAGTGGAGTTGAGTGGGATGGATTGGGGTACAGTGGGCAGATTGTTGTGGAGTGGGGTAGATTGGAACGTGGTACATAGGGGTGCAGTGGGGTAGAGAGGAGTTGAGTGGGGTGGATCGGGGTAAAGTGGGGTGGATGGGGATAGAGTGGAGTAGGGTAGATTGGAGTGGAGTGAGGTACATTGGTGTAGAATGGAATGGGGTAGATCAGAGTAGAGTGGAGTGGGGTAGATTGTGATAGAGTGGATTGAGGTAGATTGGAGGGGTGCGGATAGGGGGAGAGTGGGTAGAGTGTATTGGTGTGGGGTAGATTGGAGTGGAGTAGCTACTTCCTGCTTGAAACCAATTAAATAAACCAACCTGTTCCTCTGCGATGATCACCACACTGTCACCATTGGACCCGGGGCTTTCTTTCTGTGGCTGAGACCTCACCAAACAACACATGTGGTAGGCTGCTGGAAACTTTAGGAACTGAGAAGTGGCCACAGAGATGGACTGTGCATAGAGGGCAGCCACATAAAACAGTGCCTCATGCCAGTCCTTTTCATCCTGATTCATGCTCTTGGACACATTTCGTGCTGGCATTTCGAGTGAATTTTATGTGCATTGCACAGCCTGATTTTCCTGTGCAAATACTCCCTTCTGAAAGGACACACTGCGATGGCAATGCTAAAAATCCAGCAATGTCGCTGCTGGGGCACCCACCACTTCCCTCTAGGAACATGCCTTAAAACGGAAATCACATGCTTTGAGCAGTTGCAGACGTTTTCCAGCTTCTTAGAACAACAAATGGGAAACTAGACTGAGGAGGGAGTGGGCAAGAGTGGGAAGAATAGAAGAAATAATCCCTTAGTATCCTCGGGAGCAGAAAATGGGAAAATATTAAGTTTGATTAATCTGAGTTTGTCCATGCTCTACAGAGACGAATGGAAGTGACGTTTGGCCTGTGCTGGCCAATTAGGAGACAGCAAAGAAGACTGAAACTGAAGCTAACAAATGGTAAGCAATGAGTTGGCTGCAAGCCCTTTATTGAAAACAATAGTATCTGATAGAGACATCTAGCCACAGATTTCTTACCTTTACATTTCCCTACGGGGCAGACTGGATCTAGAAGATTTTTCGTGAGCAGTATCTCTGAGCTCCGGTAGGTGGAGTCGGTTGGCTCCTTGTGTTGTCATCAAAGTCCGCGCTGGAGGTGACATCCACGTCACCTATATAGGTGCCACCTCGGTGCGCTGAGGTCAGTTCTTTTCTTTCCGTGCCATCCGGCGCTGATCCGAGAGAAGAGCTACCCCTCTGTCAGTTTTTGACAGGATTTTTCCGATGTTTTGTCATCCTTTTTTCAGATATTTTCCTCCTGGTGTATCGAGGATGTCATTGAAGACGAACGTTTTAAACCCTTTGGCACCTGTCGCTGCGCCATGTTAGTGACGTTCCCACACTTCGTGTGTTTGTGGTGTCTGGCGCATGACCACGACTCTAAGTAGTGCCTCAGCGCCCAGGCCATAATGCCAAAGGCTTCCATTTCAGTAGTCCGAAGTCCTCCTCATCCCACTAAATATCATCAGGGCACTCAGGGTAAAGGCACAAAAAACCCAAGATGTCAAAGTGTGCTTCAACTTCTCCTCGTCCATCGGCAGATGCAACATAGGAACATCAGTGTTCAAGCCTGGTTCCACGGACCCTAAGCCTGGGCCGACTCTGTGGCTCTTCAGTTTTCCAGGAGCGTGCCTTCCTTGCCTTGTGAGGTTGTAGGGGGCCCCAACTGGTTCCGCACCAGTGGCTCCAATCCCGGCTCCCATGAGCACCCATGGACCAGCACTGGTCGTATCAGTGCAACCTTTCCTGGTGCCGGTCCCAACACTGATGCTCCCAGCCCTGCCAGCGCCCACCGACGGTGCCAGCCTCATTGTAATCCCCCACACGGAGCCAAAGCCACGTCGACCAACGCAGGTTCTGGCACATACAGGACCCCGTGCCCTAGGTCAGAGCCTGAACCCTATTCTGAAGGGCTAGGCCTCGGTGGGGGCGGAGGGCGGAAGGGATGAATGGACCCATTAGAATACCAGTATGAGCAGAATATGGACTGGTTTGAAGAACTGGGTGATGCCAGCAGACTGGACGTGTCTCCAGATAACGGCATGCTTTCTCCCCATACCGAGGCTACAGAGGAGGGAGCTACATATACAGTCATGGTGCAGTGGGCGACTTAGGTCCTCGACCTTCAGTTGCCCTCGGTGGCTGTCAAGACTAACATCTGAGGTGCTGCATCCTGGAGTCTCCTCCTCTGAACCCCTACTCCCGTTCAACAAAGCCCTTACCGACATCCTTCTAGGGACCGGGTCCAAACTCAGCACAGGGGCTCCTGTAAATAGGACGATTGCCCGCTGCCACTACCCTGCTGCAAGGGGACCCAAATGTCCTCATTCAGAGCCCTAGCATAACGCAGTCCTTGCTTATCCTCTGGACATGGAGTCCAAGAGGCTTCACAGCTTGAGAAAGAATTTTTTTTCTTCTGCCAGCCTTGCATTGCGGTCAGTGAACACTGCATGCTTATTGGGATGTTATTCCCACACAGTGTGGGAAAGAGTTAAACTAGTGTTGCTACAGGTCCCTTAGAAGACCCAGGCGACTCTCTCAAGCAGTTACAGATGGGAGAGACATAGTGAAGTTCACTATACGCTGTTAAGGGGACATGACCGACTCACTAGGCTGAGCAGTTTCATTGACGGTGGCCCCCAGACGCCCAGCCTGGCTGAGAACATCTTGCTTTTCAGAGGATTTCCAGGCTTCCCTCATGCACATGTACTTTGATGGCACCCGTCTCTTCAGAGACAAGGCAGACTCTGCACGGAAGCACTTTAAGGACTTGTAGACTATGGCCAAGTCCTTAGGACTCTTGGCTGCTCCAAGTCCCTAGACTGCCTTTCGCTCCTTTCGTGGACACAGAAGGGGCTTTCAACCAGTCCAGCCCTATCTCGGTCACCCAGCCACGCAAGCTTTTCAGACTCTGCGTGTAGATGCTGTGGTTCCTACCAGGCTCATGGGTCAGGTACAGCCACCAACCCCGCTAACAGCTGCAGCCTCCAAACCTTCCTAATCTTGCCCTTCTAGATCATGTGCCTCCAGCTAGTGCTAGGATCTGCCATCACCTCTACCACTGTCAGTCCATAACATTGCACAGGTGGGCTCTGCAGATCGTCCGAAGGGGCTGCCTCCTCTCCTTCGAGAATACCCCACTCTTGATGCCTCCATCTTAAGGCCTCCTGACAGAGCATCATTTGTCCCTGCTCGGCCAGGAAGTTATGGCTCTCTTGGCCAAGGGAGCCGAAGAGAGCGTCCCGGTCGCAAGAATTGGGCTGTGGTTGCTATTCCTGCTACTTTCTGGTCCCAGACAACTGCCTTTGCCCAATCCTAGATCTCTGAGCCCTCAACTCCTTCAAAAAGGAGAAATTAAAGATGCTCACATTCACTCAGACCGTGTCTGCCCGGGTCCCGGGAGACTGGATGTTAGCGTAGGTCTTGCAAGATGCCTATTTTCACATCCACATCCTGCCTGCCCATCTGCATTACCTGTGGTTTACTGTAGGCCATGGGCATTTTCAGTTTACCGTGCTCCCTTTTGGCTTTACCAGTGCCCCTCGGGAATTCACCAAGTTGATTGTGGTGGTAGCAGCTTATCTGTACAGATCAGGGGTGCAAGTCTTCTCCTATCTCAATGACTGGCTGTTGAAGGTAGGCTTTCCGCAAGCTGTTGCCTTCCACCTACAGACTACGGCAGACATCCTGCATTCACTGGGGTTCACTGTCAGTGTGCCAAAATCATACCTGAATCCCTCTCAGACACTTTCTTTTATCTGAGTTATTCTGGACACTGCAGTTTTGGGCTTATCCTCCCGAGCGGAGAGTCGAGGATATTCAGGCTATGATACTGATGTTTCAGGCTCTATCATGGGTTTTGGTGAGACTGGCAGAGGCTGCTGGACCTCATGGCCTCCTGCATCCTGCTGGTGACACATGCCAAATGGCATATGCGAGCTCTGCAGTGGGACTTGAATTTCCAGTGGGCGCTGCATCAGAGGAATCTCTCCAACATGGTCCCGATCTCGGAGGGAACTGCAAATGACCTGCAGTGGTGCCTAATGAACAGTGATTGGGTCACAAGCTGACGCCTCGCCCTTCTCCACCCAGATCTCACAATAGTGATGTATGTGCCACTCCTGGGATGGGGTGACCATCTGGGAGAGGTGGAGATCAGATGGCCCTGCACAGCAACATGCAGGAGCTCTGTGCGATCCAACTGGCATTGAAAGCCTTTGTAGCAGGGTTTCCGTTCTCCCACAGAACTGTGCATAGAGATCTAGAACCTCAGTGAGTTAGGATGATCCAAAACTCATCTCAGTGTCAGAAATCTCCTTACCTAGCTAGCTACAGTGTCTCATGGATCATTATGGAATGAACCATGTCTTAGACAAACCAGAACATGATCTTTAGAATACCTCAGGAATCGTGGAACACATGAACACTCTTTCATTATATAATCATTTCAAACCAAAACTGGGAGTCAAAGAACACAAGTGCTAGTTTGAAATATTTATTATTCAATGCAAAGTTCTCAAACGCAGTATCTTGTATAATACCAAAATGCAGATTATAAAAATCAGAGTCAGCAGCATAGTCACTAATCCATAGTAAGCAAAAGGTGCTAGCATGTTATAATGCAAAACCTATAGTAATCGATATCACCTATATTTCGCGCACCCTATCTAGTATATTATTTTATATCTAAGAAGGTCTCATTCGGGCTTTAGCAGGGCGGCCCCATACCTCTCAATGTCAGTAGGAGCAGTTCACATCAACAGCTACCAGCTCTCTCCATGCGCAGCACCAAGTGTCTACGTTCATTCCGTGTAACTCTATCTTAAACCCGCGTAGAGCCCAAAATGTTGGCATCAACATTATTTGTGTTATGTCTAATGTGGTGCGAGGATCAGGCCTCTCAGCAACCTTGTGTTAGGTTAATCTTAGAGTGTGCAGCTCTCAGTGTGCAGACAGTTGTACCAAGTGTACCAGGCAAAGCTGATAGCATAGAAATAACATATTATTCTCAAATAAACCACCTCACCGCTTCTAGGGTGAAAGCTACAACAACAAGTATGTGTCGTGCGCAAAACTGAAGCCGAAGGCAAACCGGCTGTTTAAACATGTAATACACTCATGCTAACTTAACGCAATATATGTAATGAAGTATCCATATGACACCTTTCTACCTTCAATAAAGGGAATACTGGTACAGGTGTTCATGGACAACACTACAGCTATGTGGTACTGCAACAAACAGTGCAAGATGGGGTTGCAGACTCTGGTCAAGAGGCCATGTGTCTTGACATGGCTGGAACAGCAGGGCCTCCGGAGATTGTATGTCTCGGCGTCTCTTCTTTACGGATCCCTAATGAGTACCATTACTCTGGCTCCGGAGATTGTACGTCTCGGCGTCTCTTCTTTACGGATCCCTAATGAGTAAAGGGACCGTCTAAATCAATCTTCTTGATCAGGCTATTTGACACGCAGAGATAACACTGTCCTTAGAAGCGAGAGGCTATTTATCTGCGCCTCGACTTGCCTAGTTTAAGGTACAATTTTATGAAAGATCCTTTATTGAAAGGATATCGTGCATACTGTGATCCCCGCTAAATGTAGCAGTAAGCAACTTGGAGGTCTTCGTCAAGCTGGGACTTTTTACTACAATTGTAAAAGACTATGAAACAGCATTATCAAGGGAGTCTCCCCCCTTTTTTATAAACATGTTCTGCTTGAAAATGTTTTACACGATACAGAGTGTTAATACTCCTGCCCAGAGTTGTCAAGAAGATCAGGAACGACCAGGCCCAAGTCTTCCTTGTGGCTCCAGACTGGACACGGAGAGTCTGGTATACCAAACTTCTGGACATGAGCATCGATCTTCTGATCAGGTTGCCCCTTTGGGAAGATCTCCTTTCACAGCTGCAGGTGAGGGTCCTCCACCCGAACCTGTCAACTCTTCGTCTTCTTGCGTAGAGATTCTGCTGCGTCAGTTGATAGCTTCTGACCTTCCTCAAGCAGTCTTTAATGTTATTTTGTCAGCCAGGCGTCCCTCCACCAAGACTGTATACATCTGCCGATGGAAAAAGTTTTTGTCATATTGTTCAGAAAAGTCTATTGTTCCTCTTTCTGCCTCCTTTTTTGCTATTTTGCTTATTATTTTGACCCTTATCTAGCAGTGCTCTGTGCTGGGCATTCTGAAAGGGTATCTTTCTGTCCTGTCTGCTTCTTGCAGCTGACTGACCAACTCTCCTTATTTAAATCTCCCATTGTGAATAGATTTCTAAGAACTCTTGTACATATGTTCCCATCCTCCCCTTTCATTATGCCTCAGTGGGATCTTAATTTGGTTCTCACATTTCTGATGTGTGCTCTCTTCGAGCTTTTACACAATTGTGCCCTCTGACTGCTCACCATCAAAACAGCCTTTCTTGTGGCGATTACATCTGTCAGGAGGATGAATGAGCTGCAGGCTTTATTATCCAAGCCTCCCTTCCAATCAGTTTTTCCTAATAAATTGGTGCTTCACACTAGAGCCTCTTTCCTACCAAAAGTATTAATACAATTTAATTTGAGGCAGTCTGCCATCTTGCCCACTTTCTATGCTTCTCAACATCTCTCTACAGAAGATGAGAGACTCCACTGTCTGGGCCAAAAAAGAGCGTTGTCGCACTACCTTGACTGCACATGAGAGTTCTGGGTGGACGACCAACTCTTCTTGGGGTATGCTGGTGCAAATAAAGGTCGGGCGGTGTAGAAACAGACCATCTCTCGATGGTTTGTTCTCTGCATCAAGATCTGCTATGCACTGGCAAAAAAGCAGCCTTCTGAAGGCTTAGGAGCTCATTTGCCAGAGCTAAGGCTGCAACTATTGCATTAGCCCGTGGAGGTCCAGTCCTGGGCATCTGTCCGGCAGCAAAGTGGGCATTTCTGCACATGTTTACCAAGCATTACTGCCTGAATGTCAGGTCTGCAGTGACAGGTATTTTGCCTATTCTGTCCTGCAGGACCTCTAGGTCTAAATTTGTTTGCAAACCCACCTCAGGGGATGGTATTGCTTGGGTATGTAAGGAATCTGCTGCAAGATGTCTTTATCAAACGAACAAGTTAGTTACCTTCGGTAAAACCTTATCTGGTAGAGACAATATCTAGCCACAGATTCCTTATCGACCCACCCATCCTCCCCTGTCTTAGACAGATTTCTAGGGTTGGGCTGATCCCTTTTTAGGGCCCTATTTTGGACACTCCAGTCTCAGTGCACTTCATGGCTCCACGCTTCTGGTATGGAAAGTCATTAAAAGTACCTGATGTCAGCATGCCGATGTGGTGCCTGTAAAGGTGACGCAGACGACACCAACAATGCCATGCAGAGCCGACCAACGCCACCTACTGGCGCTCAGTGGTACTGCTCAAGAAAAACCTTCCGGATTTAGTCTGACGCCTGTGGAAATTCAAAAGTAAGGAATCTGCGGCTAGATATAGTCTCTACGAGATAAGGCATTACTGAAGGTAATTAACTGTCTGTCTCATCTCGCAAGAGAGCGCATGCTATCACAGGCTCGACTCTAGAAAGCTGAGCAGGACTGGGAGGGCAAGGGAAGCAAAGGACGTGTTGTCGGGGAAGTGGAGGAGCAACATGGAGAGCAGAGATGAAGATCACTGGGCAGCGAAGAAGCAGACCAAGAAAAGACATGCACCTCCTAGAGTTCTGAGAAAAAAGAAAAACTCTGAATGTAAGCAGTGGAAGGATACAAATCATCTAAACAAAAGGATGGTAAAGACGCTATGCTACAGGAGAGGAAAGTCAACAAGTAAATGAGACAGAAAATGACGCCAACCAGTCATGAGGAGTGGGCTGACCCAAAGCTCATCCTAAGTATTGCTATTGTACACAGTAGGTGAGACCTCAAAATGAGAACCATGAGTAAGAAATGATAGAACCTTCATAAAAAAATAAGTGGTAGCACTTTCCAAATCCTATGGTAAGAGAACAGAATGTTAGGTAATTAGATATTTAGATTATAACACATTTGTTCTTATGGATACTTCTAACCACAGATTCCTTACCATAAGAATATCCGCAGGCACCAGAACAGATGCAGAGATTATTGTAGGAGTGCTCCTGCGCACCAGTAGGTGGTATTCTGCAAATCCACGGTATGTAATGCCCTCAGAAGTAATGGAGGAGAGTGTCACAGAAACATCACCACACACTGACAGCAGCACCTTCATTCCACGCCCTCTGGTGTGGGTCCAGGGCTCAGCTCTAAACTATGCTGTTATTCTGACAAGTTCTAAATGACTATGGCACTGTGCTAGGGAACGATGTCCACACCAAATATGAGACTAAAACTGTGCCTTGACTGCAAGAAGCAGATGTTGGTCATGAACTCGGGCAAGGTGTGCTTGTGGTGCTTGTGTTCCGGCCAGGACTCTGTCATATGACAAGTGTTTGCATAAGCACCCAAACATGAGTTAGGACTAGCAAGTGAAGTCCTACATCACAGAACATTAAGAAAAGTTTGCGGTCAACGATCTGATCATGCTCGCACTCGTGGACCCAGTCACAAGACTGTTTCTGCAAAAGGTCCACTTCCTGGTGAAAACCTTCCAGTAAGTCAAGTAAGACATAATTGTAATAAGTACAACTGGGACTCAACTCCATCCCCCCACTCGTTGAAGTTTTGTGAACAGGTCCCAGGGTATCAAGATAAAGATCACAGACTTTCTCTGTTGCAGCAGCTTGAACGCCCTTAGGTTTGCCTTCACATGCCCATGGAACAGAGAGGGGGAGTAGTGGATTACTGCAGGCATGTCCTCGCAGAGGGGGGAAAAGGACAGGTCCCTGAGGCACATGTTGACCAAAATGCCACAACTGGGCACAGGTGGGGGCAGTGCAACCCTGCTGTTACATCGCTCACCTGAGACGGAGGAGACGGAAGCCCAGATCACGCGTACCTTCCTTGAGACACTGTTTAACAGCCTACGGGAGGACTTTCAGACCCAAAAAAATGAGGTGGCTGGCGAGGTGAAAGAAATTAAGCATGACGTGGACGCGATCGGTGAAAGAGTGGCAAGTATGGAAGACCAAGAACAGGGTAGAGAGGAAGACGTGGCGCAGTTCCTGCAGACGGTGATACGATTGCGGGACCAACAAATTGACCTGCATGCGCACGCGGGGGACCTAAAAAACAGCTCCCAATGGAACAACATCCACGTGAATGGTGTTCCTTCGGGATGAAGAGGGGTCAGACATAACCCAGTACCTGCAAGAGATGTTTTGGGACATTCTGGGGGCTCCGCAGGACTTAGAGTTCCACATAGATCGTGCGCACAGTGTGGGGTGGAGGAGGAAAGCCCTGGCGCCACCACCATACATCATGGCCTTTCTCCCGGACTTCCCCGTCAAAGAGCGTTTTCTGCGGGTGGCCAAACATAAGCAACTGGTTCACTATAAGGGGCACTCCCTAGCCTTATATCAGGACTTGGCCGCCATCATGCTGCAGAAAAGAAGAGAGTTCAAGGAGGTGACTATGCATCTGAGAGATAAGGGAGTGGCTTACTCTTGGGGGCACACTTTCAGGCTGATTTTTAAATGGAACGACAGGCTTCAGCAGATCAGATCCCTGCAGGACGCTTGTAAGATGCTTGGCCTGGAACAGAAGAACCAGGAGGCTACAGTCAGTCAGGGGCACAGGCTACCACGAGAGCGTTGGAAGAGAGTCAGCAGGACGCGCCCATCTGCTAATTCCCTGGGGCCAGATCCTACAGCAATGGCGCACGAAAGACAGGCTTCCCTAGAAACGGCCTCAAAGATACTGCATCACAGGACAGCTCATGACCTGTGGAGGGACTCCACATGCAACTGAGCTAAGCATGACCGGGAGGTGGAGGGGGGCGGGGAGACGGGGAATGCTTGGCCACACGATGCCCCGCCTAACTATTTTTTCCAGGTGACTGGGACTACGTCCAGTGAACTCGTCCCACTGCGGCTGCTTGCTGCAGCTCCTGGACTATTGTTGAGGTAACTGTTGTTGGGTTGGTTGGGGTTAGGGAGGGGGGAGGGGAAAGTCTGATGTCCAAGGTACATGCATACGCTAGATCCATGGAACCTAGAGTATCCCCATCAGGGTACACACACGGCCATACATAACTTCAACCCACATCTGATGGCTCCCACACAGGAGGACAAAGTACGCCATGGTAGTCTACGCAGCTCAGCCCACACCCTCTTGTTATGGCTAGAAAGATAGTGAAAATTGTCACTCTTAATGTTAAGGGACTAAACAACCCAATGAAGAGACATGCCATCCTTTCATACTTAAAACATTCGGAGGCTGATGTATGCCTCCACCAGGAGACACACCTCCTCGCAAAGGACTGCCACCGCTTGCGCTCAAGGGTGTTCCACAGCAGTACTTTTCTTCCACAGGGGAGAAAAAAGGCGGAGTATTCCTTCTTATATCTTTCCATTTCACAGGGATAGTGAGGGAAAAAGTAGCTGAATGAAAGAGGAGGCTCCTGGTTTACACCATTCAGTTTGGCACTCAAACCCTCGAAATAGGCTCACTCTATGCCCCTAACTCAGGGCAAGAGAGATTCCTTCGAACGGCATTAATGGACGTCATGACCCCACAGAACCGCATGACAGTGGTAGGGGGGACCTCAATCTAGTCATGGACTCTGGCAGGGACAGATCACACACATCCTACTTCCACAAGGGAGAAATGTCGGGTGAGGGGCAGAAATGGTTGAAAGAAATGGGGCTAGTGGACATTTGTATGGAGGCCCACCCCAACTACACACAATATACATTCTACTCTCACACCCATAAGTCATATGCGCGTCTGGACTACTTCCTCGAAACGGGGAAGATTAACAGGATGGAACAGACGGCGACTATTGAACCTGCAGCCCTCTCAGATCACGACGCATTGTCCATACTGATAAAGATAACATCGGGCACACACCACTTTGGAGCTGTAAACTTAAAGAATCCATTCTCCACAACAAAACTGTAGTACAACATATTTCCAAATGCATTAAAGACTACTTTACTCTAAATGACACACCAGGCATGGCTGCCACCACAGTATGGGAGCCCATGAAAGCAGTGGTACAGGGTGAGTGAATAGCAATCTCAGCAGCACACAACAGAGAACGCAAGGAACAACGGGCTAATTTGGCAGCACAGGTGCAGGAATTGGAGCGGGTGCACAGTAGGACAGGGGCACCAAGAGTTTGGCATCAACTCAAGGCCGTCATGGCGCCATTGGCGGGTATCGACTTAAATAGAGCGGCGTATGCCACAGTCAGACTGAAACAGTCTTATTTTGTTGGGGGTGATCGTACGGGCAGATTTTTGGCAAAAAGGCTAGGGGCCCAAAGACAGAAGACAATGGTCTCCCCCTTGCATCGACATGGCAGACGGACGCCACAGGGGATCAAGAGATCGCCCATACTTTTTATGAGTTTTATGAGGGTCTTTATACCACGGATACCCCGGTGGAACAAGACATCGCAGCATATCTGCAGTCCGTCAAAATATCCTCTCTAACTTCAGATCAGGCAGCAACTTTAGACGCCCTCATCCGTATAGAGGAAGTTATCGCTGCGATCTCGCGTCTGAAGGTACAGGCCTGGACGGGTTCCCTGCCTTTTTTTTACAAGAAATTTGGTTTTGTCCTAGGCCTGATGCTGACGAGGCTGTTCAACTCCCTCGGAAGCACGCACCTCGATGCTGGCAGCGGAGATAGTGGTTTTACCCAAACTGGGCAAAGATAGACAGCACTGCGGCTCCTACCGCCCGATTCCTCTACTCAAAGTAGACTTCAAACTCTTTACTGGAATACTCGCCTCACGCCTCAGCCCCCATATGGCGAACATAATTGACCCCGACCAAGCTGGATTTATTTAGTCCCGCCAATGCAGAGACAATACCAAGCGAATACTCCACCTTACAGACAAAGCCCACCAAACACGTATGGATGCGCTTTTACTAACGGTGGACGCTGAAAAAGCGTTCAACAGGGTGGATAGGGGATTCTTGGGGCAGGTGATGACAAAAATTGGGTTGGGAGTGAAATTCCGGGATTGGTTGCGATGGTGCTACATCGGGCCTCCATTAGAGTTAATGGCACTACCTCGCGACCGTTTACTATCCAGAGGGGAACTAGACAGGGGTGCCCGCTGTCCCTGCTCCTATTCACGCTGTACATTGAACCGCTGGTGCAGAGGGTCAGGGATAGCCCTGGAATTAGAGGCATCCCATTTGGGTGGGAAACACACCCGGTAAGCCTATATGCAGACGATGTGATAGCTGCACTGTCTGAACCGAAGACTCACTCCCCGCTTTCCTGGAAGAGTTGAAGGCATTTGGTAAGGTTTCTGGCAACGTGGGTAAATCAATGATCCTAAATCTGAATCAGACACGGCACACACCGGACCCAAGTGAGGGATGGCTGTCTGGCATTAAAATGGTAGACTCTATCCCGTACCTAGGGCTGGAATTAGCGGCCACAGTACGCCAGACAGCTTGCTTGAATTACGCTAAACTACAACGTCAGGCCGAAAAAGACCTGGGAGCCTGAAGTAAACACTGTCTTTTTTTATTAGGGAGGGTAGCAGCAGTTAAAATGTTGCTGTTGCCAAAGGCACTGTACTTGTTGCAGACACTGCCGGTACTGCCCCCTGAAGGGGTGATTGTGCAGACATTTACTGACGATGTAAAGTGCTAATAATTAATTATTTGTGTTGTGATTAATTGTAGTGACCTCCGAAAAAGGGCACGAAGCGGCCCGAAATGCATTGGGTTTTTAACATGTAATAAAAACTGCTTGCAATGGACTCTTGCATCATTCGTATTCTTTCAAGAGGCCAGGACCGTCACAGTTTGAATACCACAAACCTGAAAATTGGCATCATATCCCAGTGGTGGATTTTGGATTAAAATGAGCGTAAAAAGTTGAAAAATAAGTTAAAAGTATGGTTAAAATTTGGAATATGGAAAATAATGGACTGAAGAATCGAATCAATGTGCACGCTAAAAAGCGGCATAATGCTGTGCGATTGGCTTTGGGGCTATGCAGTCCCACCTTACATATAGTTTTTGACTTATGGCAGTTAGGCATGCCTAATACACCGTTCTGCACGCAATTGGAACAAAGGACAGATAACAATGGAGAGTACTTAAATGAGGTTTACGACGGTGTGCTTCCCTCCACTGAGAAACATGTTCATAACTAGAGCCCTACCCAGGGAATGCACCCGTGGAATAATTGTGTATAAGGATAAAGTAAGAGAAAAACATTTGAGAATCCACAGAGTCGGCGTAAAGACCGGAGTTCACCGCAAGTTGCAAGAAAATTCGCACTGATGAGTAGATGGAATGTTTTAAGAGTGGACATTATTTAAGAGGGTGGCAAGTCTTTTCCTAAAGAATAGAGCAACATAAATACGGCATTTTGAATTGTTGACATGCATCTTGGGAAATGTAGTACGTAGAAGGGTTACTGGGGCGGGAAGCCTCAGGTTTTGTAGCCTATCGGAAGGGAGAAGACAGGGGTGTAGAGTATTCAAAAGAGAGTGCGGTAATAGGGAGGCTTTCACCTGTTCGAGAAACATAGCGTGAACGGCGGATTGTTTACAGACTAGTAAAGCAGGTATGCGCAGGAGTGGGAGTATGGGGTTGTATAGAGAAAAGTTAGTGCGGGGGAAGCACAGCGGTACTTTGAGCGGAAGGTGTAATCACGGTAATGTTAAAGTTATGTAATATCTTATGGGTACCGAAGTTCAGAAACCTGTTTTAAAACATCTATCAGCTTTGAATTAACTGGAGGTAATTTCGAGGACGTCAGCTTGAATATGTAGAAGGGAAGGTGAAACAGCGTGATGTATTAGAACGGAACAGGGAAGAGGGGAGGATGGTGGTTTACATGCTAAGTTGGAAGGGTTGGCCAATGGAGGATTAAGAAGACTTTGTGAGAAATGATGATGATACAATATACCACGGGATAATGTTTTCAATACCAAAGGGATTAAGTAATGAAATGATTACTGCATCAGTCATTTACTGACGATGTAAAGTGCTAATAATGAATTATTTGTGTTGTGATTAATTGTAGTGACCCCCGAAGAAGGGCACGAAGCGGCCCGAAATGCATTGGGTTTTTAACATGTAATAAAAACTGCTTGCGATGGACTCTTGCATCATTCGTATTCTTTCAATAGGCCAGGACCGGCACAGTTTGAATACCAGAAACCTGAAAATTGGTATCATATCCCGGTGGTGGATTTTGGATTAAAATGAGCGTAAAAAGTTGAAAAATAAGTTAAAAGTATAGTTAAAAGTTGGAATATGGAAAATAATGGACTGAAGAATCGAATCAATGTGCACGCTAAAACGCGGCATAATGCTGTGCGATTGGCTTTGGGTCTATGTAGTCCCACCTTACATATATTTTATGACTTATGGCAGTTGGGCATTCCTAATAAACCGTTCTGCACGCAATTGGAACAAAGGACAGATAGCAATGGAGAGTACTTAAATGAGGTTTAAGAAGGTGTGCTTCCCTCCACTGAGAAACATAATAAACACATTTAAACATAAAGAGTCTACACCTTTTCTTTCATTTCTTTCCCATCCCGTCTTTCTCCTGTGCCTAAGCGACTGCAGGAGGTTAATTTTGTGTTCTAAGGTATCAGTTAGAGGGTGCTCGACTAAGGGAGGGGAGAAAAGTACTATTCCTGCTACTTCCACATTCTGAAACTTCAGGCTAATCATTGACTTTCACCATGTAAACGCCTTCTGATGAATGACAAGTTTGAAATACTCACTTTGGCTTAGACCTTTTCAGCTCTGGATGCAGGAGATCGGATGGTGTCCCTGGTCTTGCGGGTATACTCGTCCTGCAACCCCACAGTCCTAATCTTTGTTTCATGAAGGAATCACTTCTGCCCCTCGGGAGTTCACAACTGCGAAAAGGTGAGCTTGCCACAGTTGTACACAACCTCCAGGCAATGGCCAAACACACAACTCTTGACATCTTTGGGTTGTTTCATGAACTAGCCAAATTCCCACCTGTACCCCATACAGGGGATTCTCTCTATTAGGGCTGTCCCGGACTTGGCAGCATTCAAGGCCTTTCCACTTCCAAAGCGAGTGAGTCAAGGAGATTTAGGATATGATCCTGATATTTCTGGCTCAATCTTTTATCGTGGTACGGTTTCTTGGACTCCCAGCCATGTGCATCCTGTTTATCCTGAATGTCAGATGGTATGTAAAAGTCATGCAGTGGAACCACCGGTTTCAGTGGGTCAAGTATCAAGGTCCGACTCCATCCAGTTCTTGTAGGTGTTTCAGGATCTGCAACGGTTCAATTGTGACAGATGCGTCACTGCTTGGTTGGAAGAGTCTTTCACTTGTGAGGAGTGAATATCAGAGAACTCTAGTGGAGTTTAGGTCCTGTGGCAGTGGACCTACAGAGGTGGGCACGTTTTAGATTGATCTGTGTGGATACTTATAGAGATAGAAGAGCAAGTGCGGTGTAATCAAGTTCCCTCGCTGCCATTAGCGTTTTTTGAACTCTAGTGGAATGCCTGCTAGATCACAATCTCTTGGACCTTCGTCTAGCCATAAAAGCCTTTCTGTCTTCCATATAAAGGAGGATTGTGCAGGTCTTCAGGGACAACACAGGAGCCCTAGAGTACTGGAACACCAGGGGGAAGTTAGGTCATGGGTCCTTGCCAGGAGGTGGCTGCTTTAACAGAGTATGTTCATGGAACCAATCACTTAGTGGGGTCCCTGAATGCTAGAGCAGATGAGCTAAGCAGACATCTTCTCACAGATCACTAGTAAATACCTTCTGTATTAGCAAACGCTGGGCAGGGTCCTGCATCCGAGTCTCCACAACCGACACCTCTGTACATAGGTTTTTAGAAGCTGCAACACTTGCAGACAGAGATGATTGATATCATTCACGCCCTTCCGCAAAGTCTGTCTATGCTGGATGTTGGGACAATTTTGTTGGCCGGTGTGGGCCTAAAACACTGACCCCTCACAAGCCAGACTTTCAGATGCTCTTTTGTTTGTCATAAGCTCAGTAAAGACTCAGTGGGCACAGGGAAAGGTTATTTGTCAGCCCTTCAGCCTTTCTATGTTTGCCTTACCTATCATTGTTGTTTAGCTCCCAAGTTGCTTTGCGTTTTATAAACGGTTTGACTCCCGTTTCCCTCTCAAGCCTTTTGCGATTTCACAGTGGAAGCTGAAGTTGGTCCTAAAGTTCCATATGCATGCTTTTCGAACCAACACACACCTGTTCTGTAAGGCGCTGGACAATATGAACTGCCTTCCTCTTTGCGATTACGTCCGCACGTACATGAGTAAATTACAATAATTTTCTGTACAAATGCTAAACACCACCTTATTTCTGGACAAATTGGTACTGAGGGCCAGGGTGGCCTTCTTCTAAAGATTGGGACTCTTCCACATTGGCTAATCGATTACTCTGCCATTTTTTGCTCTGCCTCATCTCTAGAAAGAGAAGAGACTCCATCAGCCTGACCCTAAGATGGCTCTGAGGTTTTACATTGTCTTTACCTTTGGGTGGACGATCAGCTCTTAGCGGGGTTCACTGAGACATAGAAAGGTAAGGAGGTTGAAAAGAGGACCCGGTCAAGGGGGATAGTTTCTTGTATCAAAATCTACTATGCACTGGCCAAGAAGTAACCCCTCTGAAGACCTGAGGCCTCACTCCACTAGAACCAAAACCACTACAACAGCACTGGGATGAGGGATACCTGTTTTAGACATCTGCCAGGCTGCAAAGTGGGGATTGGTGCATACACTCACAAAACACTATTGCCTTGACAGTCAGGACCTGCTGGGAGGTGAGTTTGTCTGTTTGGTTGTGCAAGACATTTTGGTCTGAGTCCACACCCCGACCCTCCTCCTTGGGGAGGGCAGGGGATACTGCTTTGGTGTCTATGCTTAAGGTCAGGAATCTGTAATTAAAAGTATCCATCTTTTTTCTTCCTTTCTTAAATTTTATTAATGATTGGTATTGGTACATGTATCACAAACAACATTTGTATCTTACTATGGATTTATGCTTGACTTGCATGTCACTGAATTTGCTGATTTTTTTTTGGTACTTAATGTATACAAATAAAAGAATTGACTAATAAAAAGGGGAAACATATACCCCAGAAGAACAAGTTAATTAGCTTCTGTGAAGCTCTTTCTAGCGGATACTCTAACCACAGATTCCTCACTGCCCTCCTGCGGTTTGTGTTTAACCCTTTAATTGTTTGAACTCACAACCTTCAATTTTTTTTGAGCTTGGGGAACCTGGCAAATTGTGAAGCGCCCAACATTTATAGGGAGGCGGGTGCATAGTATTTCTTTCACTACCTGGCATAGAGGGTTAAACCAGGAAACTCTGACTGACTTCATCCCTAAATTTTACCATAATCCTAAATTTAGAGTTGCACAGTTATGGTTTAGAATCAACACCTTCTACTTTTCCATTTTCAAAATATGTGGCCCAACTGTGGAAAATGATAGTGATTCCGCACTTAACAAGGAATTACTGCAAGCACAAATCATATATAGAGCTGGATGACAGAACATAGCACTGACATTAATCATCACCTTAAAGTAGCTGGTAACCTTATTTACACTATCTGTATCAGTTTGAAACTTTGACAGCACCATTTAAAACTGAAATCACATAAACACACTGACTACCATGACCCCTCAGGAAAAATTCTTAATGTACATGGAAAGCAGCAGGATATTGCAGAACCGCAACGGCAGTGGGTTTGAGGCGAAAAGCTGGATGAACTCAAAAAGTGCCTATTGCATTCTTTGCATGTTGTTTCTGTATGTATGGCTAGCATAATGTGCAACTTGGTCCGCATACAGAAAGACCTGCATTCCAATATCTTCAACAGGAGTGCCACATCACCATTCCTGATGCTACTAACAGCCTTGCACTGCTCCGCTACTAGTTCTTAACAGTACGTGGCATATCCCAAACCTGCCTTCAGCGACATGACGTAACAGGTAATAAGCGAACAAAGTGCAGACAGTGGAACCTCTTATAAGACAGCACCTAACCCAGATTGTATGCTCTATTAATAAGTACCCACTATTTCGGGTGGAAGTGGTGTGTACACTGAATAGTACCCACCGCCACAGTACTAGTTCCCAAAGGGGAAACAGTAAAATTTCAACCAAAGCAAAGGTGCACCACCCCAAGGTTCTAAATACAAATCAAATGTCCATATTCAAGAATTCTTTGATGTTTCTTTTATTTCCTTTTTTATTCTTTTTTGTTATTGTTCCAGAAGACGCAGTGCAATCTATACAGCGGACAGCCGACGCGTTTCGTCCATATACAGGACTACTTCAGGGCATTGATTAAGGTGGGATTGGCCCATCCGATTGTGTTCAGTCACGCGCTTAATTTCTTATTGTTCGTCGTTCCCCATCAAGGGCAATAAATAAGAGGAAACAATGATCCTCTAATAACTTAGTGAGACATAGTGAGGAACAACAGGTAATTAATGCCCTGTTGAGGGATGTGTGACAGTGGAATCACGACTAAAAGGGTTCTGCCAATGTGGTCTGTGACTTTGCAAACTTCTAAAATGTCAGGATGGGACTGCCTGAACTCACATCTAGGTGGTGACACCAAAGGCCATGGAGCAGGTCTTTCACAACAAGAACATTATTTATTTGCTAAATGAGCAGGTGACCCATCCTTCAGTTCTCACTGTCGGCAATGTTTGTCCAGATAGATCTATGGATTCTCACAACTTGTTGACGGTCCACAATATATGTGTCTATGGTATCATGAGTGGACATCGTCCAACAGAAGACATGACTACTTAGTATGCTTTATAAACATCACATGCATTACCCCATAATGCCACTTACTGGTTTACTACAGATTTCAAAAACTCAAAACAAGCGATTACCTCACCAATCGGGCAACTATTCACGCAACTCAACTCATAAAGACAGGTTTTTCAGAACTGGTGCCGCTGTCGAAAAGAATGCTAAGCTAACATGTCCCCGGTCACAGGAAGAGCACAAGACAGCCACCACGGTAAATGGCAACACACCATCTGAGCATCAGGATTTGCAATCATCTGTAACAGAAACCCTTGCAAACTTTCACTTGCTCGTTCCACTCCTGGCTCAGCACGAAGTCCCATTTCAGCACATGGAACATCACAGATCATTTGTTTAGCAGAAGCGTCAGTGACATTTCAATCAGAATTGACTTACTTATCCCTTTAATAGTACAGAGACATATGGAAGTTGGATAATTTACATGTTGTTAGTACCTCGTTTCAGGGTAAAGGTTGCTACAGATGTGTGATTGTGATGGGCGTAGCCAATGTTTTACCTAGGAATGAAAATGTCCACATTAAAAGCACATTGGAGAAAGGCACAGTCTTCAAGTCGTAAGATGGATCCTTTAAATGATGTTTTGAAATCTTTTGTAGCGTGGATTGAATGGATAACTGGCGGTGGATAGTTCCAGCGCAGCGGTCCCAGAAGGTGAAATGACTAGACCTTTGAGGCAGCACAAGGTGGCTTGGGTGTTATTGGATTGTTTTGATGTTGCAGAGGTAAATTGGTGTCAGCATCTTGTGTACAGCCCCGTTTTTGACGGTGAGCCAGCTGACTTGGAGGTGGCATGCTGAGAATGGAGCATCCTGGGTAAACTGTACTGAGTAGGCATAACAAAGTTTAAGACCCTGTCTGGAGGTACAAAGGAGAAACGGGGAGGCCGATTGGAAAGCTGTTGCAATAGTTCAGTCCACTGAAACCTAAGCAATCAAATAACGTTTTTACTGTGTTGAAAGGTTTTGCATAATTTTAGGAGTTGTAATCATGCAGCTGTACTCTTGTTGGCATTCAAGGCCCCCGCGTCAATTTTCATGAATGTGCCAATGAAAACCCAGATATTCTTGGCTGAAGAGCATACTTCAGAGTGAGTAAAACGTAGATGGATTAATTAGGAGAATTATGCTTTCGATGAGGGAAAATTTAGTACTTCAATTTTTGAGGGAGTTCGAAATAAAGGATCATTTTCCATCTAATGGCAGATGGCACTGAGGCTGCTGTGATCCTTGCTTGGAGGTGAGGAATAGGAGTAGGAAAAGAGAAGAGGATTGAAGAACTAAATGAGGAACGGACAATACTGAGAGAAGAGATGTGTACTGAAGAAGAGAAGAGTGGGCTAAGAAGTGCTTTGTAGGATGACCACCGGAAGTGGGGTGATGATGTTTTTTTTTTTAGTCTCTTGGGACATTAAAGTCAAGATTATGATGCCTCGAGATGATAACGGTGCATTGATGTCCTTCTAAAAAAGTCTGCCAAATCGTGTTTCCGAGGTGCATGCTTCACAATCTGGCCATCGGATATTGTGTCTTATACCCTAATAAGGCAAACCAGCGCCTGAAAGTGACCATAAGAATGACACCCTCCATCAACTCACTCGCACAGGATGAGGTTCAAGGAAAAGTAATTTCACATCATTCTACGCTTCTCTGTAACTAATAATAACAATAATAAGGAGATTTATAAAGTGCCTGATTACTTCATTCAGAGTGTCCCCAAGCTAGGAAATCAGAACCACAAGATCCTACTACACAAAACAGAGACCCCTTGGCTGCTGGGGCTATTCCCCTGCTGTGCTGGGGGCGCGCACAGCGCCCCCATGCTCATGACGAGCTCAGCTCGTCATGAGCCACGGTGCTCTGGTGCTCATGACGAGCTCAGCTCGTCACGACCACCACGCATGTTTAATAGAATGCTCAGCACATCAGGGGAATTAGCCCAGCGTGCGAACGTTCCACGGGCCATGAGCACCGGAGCACCGTGGCTCATGACGAGCTGAGCTAGTCATGGGCATGGGAGGGGTTAAAGATTGTCTGAAGAACCAGGTCTTACGTTTCTTTTGGAAGACTAGTTCTGATCGTCCCTGTCTTAGATCAAATAGGAGGGTATTCCATAGTTTAGAGGCCAATAAGGTGAAGAAGTGACCTCCCACATGTGCTCTCATATGGGTTGATAAGGTTTGATCAAGGAATGGACATAACAAGGGCCTTTTACATTCAAGATTTAATGACAAAAGCATAGAGCTTTGAAAGATAATCTCTTTCTAATCAGGAGCCAATGGAGTATTACAAGAGCTGAGCCCATCGGAGAGTATCTGAGTATGTTCATCAGCAAACGTGCTGCAGCATTCTGTACCCTTTGAAGCATCCTTAACTATCCTGGGTGGCCCCAAGATACACACGTTACAGTAGTCTCGTCCGGAAATCAGCAGGGCCTTGACAAAACCATATTTCTTAAGCATTAATGAACTTAATTCACAAAATAGCCCACACCTTTTTTAGAAATTTGAATATGAATTCCCCCAAGCCCTTGAAAGTTGCTCAGGGTTTCTTTAGAGAAACCTGAAGAGAAGTTAATGCAATGGTAAAAAAGAAACCTTCATGAACCGGAATATGAAAACCCCTACAACTTATTTCATTAGATTATTATGAATTTAATGAGATTTTTAGTAAAACATGTTTTTTTTAAAAGTTGTATTTTTTTAATAACATATATAATAGCGACCAATATTTAATGACACAAAATAATACACAGCATGGACCTTCCTTACATGTTCAGGACTTATCGTAACAATCAAATCTGAAAGAAACAGTTAGTTTAAGATTCCTTACCTTAGAATTACCCCCAGGCGTCAGACTGGATCCGGAAAGTTTTTCGCCAGCAGTAGCCCTGCTCATTGAACGGTGGCATCAGTCGACTCTGCGTTCATCATTGGCGTTGTGGTCGCCGGGATGACGTCGCAGTGGCTACGTAGACGCCGCCCTCACGCGCTGACGTCAGTTCTTTCTTTTTCCGCGCCAGTCTGCGCATATCCGGAGAGAGCGGTACCTCCAGTCACTTTTTGACTGACTTTTTGCCGACTTTTGTTGACACAGTTTTTGAGTCTTCGACTCTTGGTGCACGACAGGGATGCCCAGCTTCAAGACTTGGGGTTTGTGTACCCGACTGATGCCAGTGAAGGATCCTCACTGCGTGTGCCTGTTCTGCCTGGAGCGCGACCATGACCCCAAGTCGTGCTTCGACTGCAGGACCATGAATCTGAAGTCTTTGCAGGAGTGGTCCCGAATCTTCTCAAGGCCTAGGGGTTGGCTCTGCGCCGTTCAAGTTCCCGGTCGCAAAGGAAATCGAGGGACCAGTCGTGGAGTCCTCATCATCATTCTTCTTCCAAGACTTCGCACTCGGGTCAGGTAAGTCGAAGCACAAGAAGACGTTGAAGAATCATCGTCGCTCTTCGACTTCTCCCTGTCCATCAGCCGACGCGCCGAGGGCTGCTGCTGGTGCCCCTCCCATGGCTCCGTGTGTAGAGCCCGAATGGTCGACTCCAGGCTTTCTTCCCTTCCCGGGACCTGGAGCGACCCCTGTCCAGCTTCGCCAATTTTACAAAGCGATGCATGCCATCTTTGGGCAGCCTGACTACGCCTGTGTGCCTTTGGGCCCCGCGGACTCACCTGGGGGCCCTGGGCCATGGACATCGGCAGCTTCGGCCCCGGCGCCGCAGGGCCCCTTTGGATCAAGGCCTGGATCTGGATCGGCACTGGTCGACCTAATTACACCTCCTCCGGCGCCGATTCCACCGACACCACGTCCGCAGCCGGTGTCGGCTGTGTCCCCAGCTGATGTCGGCTGTGTCCCCAGCCGATGTCGACTCCACCTTGATGTAGACACGGAGTCGGACCGACGCCGGATCTGGCGCCGGCGGGTACTTTTGTGCCCTTGTTCTACCCTGGCTCTTTTAGACCAGAATGGCAGCCAGAAGAAGGTGAGGAGGACTGGGAGGTGTCTGGAGACCCTTTAACTGACCAGTTGGGCTACGTACCGGACTGGAGAGAGGAACTGGGGAAGCCAGTGGTCTGGATACCTCACCTCATGGCATGTTGTCTCCCCCTACCGTGGCTATGGAGGAGGGAGCGTCTTACGCCGTGGTGTTGTGTAGGGTGGCCGAGGCTCTCTACCTCAAGGTACCTACAGTGGCAGTCAGGACTAACCTCCTGACAGAGGTGCTTCAAACGGCAGCGAGTTCTTCAGAGCCCGTGCTACCATTTATTGAAGCACTCACTGACGTCCTTTTGGGCACCTGGTCCAGGCCCAACACAGGAGGTTCTGTGGATAGGATGATTGCCCAACGCCACCGCCCGGCCCCTGGCAACCCCACTTTCTTCACCCAATACACCATCCAAGAGCTTGGTGGTCCAAGCCTCCAGGCGCTTTTCCTAACACACCAACTGATAGAGAATCCAAAAAGCTGGACCATCTTGGGAAGAAGAGGTTTTCTTCCTCCAGCTTGGGACTGTGGTTGGTAAACACTGCATGTCTGTCGGGCCCTCACAACCACTTCGTGCCTTCCTGAAACTGTGGTTTCAGGAAGGCACTATATTTGTGTCGATGTTCTAGAATTTCTTTAATTAAATCAGTACCTAGGCCTCTCCATCTATTCGAGAGTAGCTCTATTAATATATCCGGTAAGGGACCTGGATCAGAATGTTGGCTTTTGAACAATGTAATGAGATGCTGAATCATGTATATACCAGCTAATTTCTGTTCATCAGGGGAGAGGTTCAAAAATGTCTGTGCTACTGCATCATCATTATATGTGCTAGAATTGTCAGCCCATTGTACTGCGGACCGGGCTAGTTCTTGTTCATCCATGGAATTGAGTACATGGTACCCCATTCGATCTTGAAGTATTTTATCGGTAGCCTGAAACATATGTTATGGGGAACTCGGATTTGATATAGCAGAGAGAAAAAGTCTTTTGCTTTCTGGACGTATTGTTTTCTTAAGGTATCTTCCCTTACCTACATATGCTATCCTGTCGCTAGTTTGCGAAGTTTCTGCTGTGGTCTCTGGTTGTTCTTCCTCCTCTGAGGTTTTTCCGTCATCTGACTCTAGTTGCTCTTCAGGTTCTCTGCGGGCATGTATATCTATTATTTCTTTACGGATCTTTCTAACCATAGTATGTACACTGTTCTCCTTATCATGTTTACCTTCCGCCATATTCTGGCTCCATCTATTCAGTCTATTCATCTCACTTTGTGGAAAACCTGCCTGATCTTGTTCTCTTATTAAACAATTAACCAAAAATCGCATTATTAAACCTTTGTTCTCAACTTTCTGACGTGACATGGCTGCAGCAACACACTCCGGTCCTTCTCCTGTTCTAATAAAATAATACAATTTGTCTAGATGTTCTGGCATTTCTGGTAGTAACATCAAATAATCTGTAACGCGTCTCAAACGTAGGGACGCTAACAACATGGGTCCTGTCGTACCAGGCACTGGGTCATATCTGCAGTCTGTAAGTTCTCTTCTAAGTTGTTCGGCCGGTGCACCTTTAGGTGTCCGAGCCTTCGCTAACTCTCTCATTGTCACTCGGTGTAACGGTGGGGGTGTTTGATAACCTCCTGTAGCACCTCCTGAAGCGGAGGCTTGAGCATAACCTGGCTGTAGGGTCGGTACCTGCTGTAGCTGGGTTGGATCCTGGACCACGCCAGTCCCAAAAGGATTAGATGGATGCAGTTGTTGAATACCAGGGGGGACAACGGGAGCGGGTGCGGGTAGCGGACCTGGAGGGATCTGCTGTTGCGGACCTGGGGGCTGATGATCATGGGGTAGGTGGACGTCAACAGGTGCAGGTGGTGCGGGTACATGGACAGGTGCAGTAGTATATGTAGGAGCTACATCGTCTAAATAGGAAGAAAGAAAAATGTCTGCTGCGGTCTTGTGACGTAATTTAGTCGGGACCAATGGAGCGGGCAGATCTTTCGGTATTTCCGGAGTGGCCTTAGGTAAACCCTCGGCCAAAAGAGGATACATACCATTCACAAGAGTGTTTCGTTGTCGGTCTACTTGTTCTGCTTTAACTCGTATTCCTTCTTCAACTAGTTCGTTATCTAGAGCTTTATCTGAATCTTCTCTACGTTTTTCTGCATTTCTGAATTCTTTCTCGGTACGTCTATGTGATTCTTTACGCCACAATTCTATGGCGTCTTTCTGAGATTGTCTGGCTTTCTTTTTCCATAGCGCTTCTTCTACTCTCATGATGCAATCTGCATCCCATGTCCCTGTATCGGGCCATCTATATTTCTCGTCTAGGTTCTTAGTATAATCGACCCATAAATCTAGATATAATATGGCATCTAAGCCGTGTTTATGATACATAAAATTTCCCGGAGTATCCCTAGGTGGGACAGGAATCGCTTCCTCTAGTATCCCTTTCCTAGTTCCTAACTGTCTTAACTTTGAGAACAATGGCATCTTGATACTTTGGCACTTGACACTTACTCGAACTTGAACACAATTTTTACACAGAAACACAGTAATGTAGATCAAACAGTCACTCATACCACGACATTAATCACATAGAAACATTTTGAACACATATTGACTATGCATGAATTCTATAACGAAAACAAAATCGAACCGTTGTAGACACGAATTACTTGATATACTGCTAAACAGTACAGATACACTGCTAAAACAGTGCAGACCGGGTCTGTGTACCCAAACCCGTCTTGACCGGATACATAGTAATGCACCCGTCTAGATGCGTCCCCAGCAACGGTACTCACCGGGAAGCACGGAACGGAAGGCCTCGGAAACTCGTCTGGACTGGACCGGACTGGACTCGACTCGACTCGTGACGTCACAGGTACGTCGGAACTGGTGGGCCTCTAGACACCTCGGACCTTGCTCTCTCGGCTGGGCTCTGGTCGGGATCCTCCGCACTCCTCACCGCCTCGTCTGGATGCTGATCGCAGTCTCCGTCACCTCCGTAGGCCTGAGGGAGATACAGGAAATCCTGCGGGTACGCGTAATTGTCCGTCACGGCTGTGGCAGGGGGCAAAGCCTGCGACGCACCTACCGGCGCGAGGGGTGGGGGAGGGGGTCCCTATTCGGGCGCCAAATTAATGTGGTAAATAAATATTTACCGTCGGAATTTCTATGCGGTAAAGTTCAATAAAATAACTCACTCGGAAATGAGAGGCAGAGTCCGTGGTATCTGAGTTATAAGGGTTTTATTCCATAAAATGGAATGGTTCGAACCATGGTATCATGTTCCTTTCACCGCTAAGGTTCAGGAAGGGATAGACAATACTTTATTAACAGAGTACAATATATATAGTCAATGCATATAGTGGTGATGGATACAGAAGGCGTAACAGCTGGGAGAAACGAGATAAGAACACATGTGCGTAACAGAAGGCGTACACGAGGGCGTACACAGAGGTGTGTGCTAGAAACGTCACATGAAAGTGTCACAAGTGTGTGGATACATAGTGGAATCTTGCAATGTCAGCAGAAATCTGTAGCCAAGATGCGCGCGCAGCGGCATGACGTGTGACTGACGTGAGGCTGGAGGGTGCAGGGGTCTTGACATTTAGCACTAGAGGAAGAGACAGAAGTCTGGCATGTCAGATCGACTCGTTCCTAAATCATATCTGATATCTTGTGTTTGGGGAACTATATTATCTAGAAGGAAAGGTCTCTTGGGCAGAGGCTACTCTATACTGACTATTAATGCGTGCATATGTGACTACGTGTCTGCGTGTAATGCGAGGGGCCATGGGCCTACCATAGTAACGGGAGCAATGAATTACTTGCATGGAGACAGAAAGGCCGGGCCCGTTGCTCTGCAGCCGGGGAATTGTTTATCTACTCTGCTAGACTGGAATGTGTTTTCGAGGAGCTGAGCTCGGCTATACTGATAACTCGAAGGCAAAATACTGTCTTTGGCAGGCAAGCAGGCCGAGCCGGGCACCGCTCGCACGCAGGGAGTAGGACAGAGGTCAGGGATGTATCCCACGTTGCAGCTTTCAGGAGGCAGAGAGCAGAAAGGGCTCGATGGCAGAAATCAGGGCCTAGCTCTGCAGGGCTAGGAAAACGTGAAAGTGCACCATGAAAAGACGTTGGCAAGGCATGCTTAGGAACTGAATTATCAATCCATTCATGGTGGATCTGAAAGAGGACATGTTAACGTTGGACGCAAATGTATTTGCGTCTTCATAGCTGGTCGAGGAGGGAAGTTACATGCACTTTAAGTACGTACCTGGAGACAGTGGGGTACACGTTAGGGGACATTTCTTGACCATAAAAATTCAAATTACCTCATTCCCTCCTTGTCCCCTACGGACCCTTCATGATATATCGATCTTCATTAATCCATCTATCTGTTCATATAACATCATCTGCTCATCCTTTCTCAGGCGGGATGTAGAGCATGAACTTGAACGGGGAATGCAGGCTGGGGCACACAAGCCACATATCGCTGGCCCACATTGAATGCAGAGACAACAACTGAATACTATGGCCAATATAATCCCTAGGAAAGAAAGTAGCTTCCATCCCCAGGCTGTTATCGTACTCCAGAACCAACCGGACCAAGTCCAGGTGCCTGGATTCTGATGAATCTGACTAGCGATCTTATGAAGACGGGATATGGCTCTATAGACTGACGGTGCATTTTCTGGAATGAAAACACAGCAACTCGATCCGATGACTCTACAAGCCCCGTCCCTATCGGCCAGGATGACGTCAAGGACGAGACGATTCTGAAGAACAACAAGTCTTATAGCAGACTGTTCCTCCGTTAAGTTACCTAGGGCGGAAGTAGTTTCGTTCACTACTGCTTCAAGGGTTCTGGTCAATTTTCGTATCAATTTACTATTTGAGACAGGTCCTAAAAAGAAAAAGAATCCTCTATTGAAATCTGTATATTGTTCCCATGCTGTTTCAGTCTGATCTACAATTGGGAGTTCTCTCTTGTGTCTAGATTGTATAAGCTGAGGATTTCTATGGTAATCAGGAGGAGCTAGAAAAACAGGGGGCAGTAGGAATGCAATGTAACAAGTACCATCCCAATCTAGAGGTAAATGTATGTATGCGGTATGACCACAAATGAAATAGGAATGACGGGAAGCTTTGAATGTGGACTTGCCCTTATCACTGAATTCGATCACAGTAGTACATTCACTATGACCTAAGTGTATTGAACCATTCTTTTTGACACATAATTCGCCTTTAACGGGTAACACTGACATAGAGGGCAAGTCTGGTTCGGTTTCAGACTGGACATTCAGAATCATGAGGTTAAGTGTATAATTACCTAATCCATATACTTCGTTTTCTAGATCGGTCCCTGTCCTTTGTGGGAGACCCTCCTTGTCTGGAAAACATGCTTGATGCATGACTGTGTTCAGATTTCCCCATACCCAATTGCCTTGGTAAACTATGGAATCAGTGTCTACAGAATTAATTAAGCTGAACCAGGCACCACAGGAACCATTATGCGTAAACGGATACGGGAAGAGGGGCAGAGCTCCCTTGTATTTCTGATAGGGAGGGAGTCGGCCACATATCCAACAATTTGTAGCATTGCTGGTCTGAGGGGAATGGTGTAACATACTGATGAATGTATTGTTGCGCAGCGCAAGTCTATAAGACAATTCGTGTGGAGGTAGTTCACTGAACGTGTGCTCTGCAGTGTTATTAAGAGTAGAGTGTGCAATAGGAAAGAACATATGCAATAATACACTTATGCCAATAACCATAAGACTCAGAAAAAACATAATCAATAACGTAATGATGAAATAGCTCCGGAGAGATTTACAATGTTTCTGTTTCTTGATCTGTTTCTGTCTATCTCTCTCTCTATTGGGGTCTAACTTGTACATGTCAGGAACCTGTCTAACCGCTTCACCTAGGGGAGGACTTAAACAATTAAACTGTCTGACTTGCTAGACCTTAATTTCAGTTTATACTCCTGCTGAGGAGTTTTCTCTACCAGGGGGAGTTTAGTATCAGTCTCTGAAACGGGGCAGGGCTGGGAGTCAGTATTTGGCGGTAGTCCATAGTATTTCTTGATGTGGCTGGAGTGGAGCCAGCCTTTGCGGCCCTCCACCTTCACTGCTGTCCTTGTGGTCAGTAGAACAAGCTTCGGCTCCTGCCAGCGGGGCTCCAGCGGACTCCTCCTGTCGAAATTCCGGATAAACACCAGATCTCCAGGGACGATCTCGTGTGGCTTCACCTCGGTGTTGTCGGGAAAGGCTGCAGCCACCTGTGAACGACATGATTGTAGTGCAGACATCAAGGAAGCAAGGTAATCTGTCAGCATATTACAGTCAACATCTGTGATCTTACGAGGCAGAGGCGTCCCCCACATATTCGGTGGCCTACCAAAGACCACCTCGTACGGGGATAGCCCTGTTCTGGAATGAGCTACCATTCTCATGTAAAATACTGCAACTGGCAAGGCGACTATCCAGTCAACCCCTTTCTCGGCACAAATCTTAGCAAGACGTGTTTTCAGTGTCTGATTGTGTCTCTCTACGAGACCTGCTGCCTCGGGATGTCGGACACAGTGGAACTTCCACTGATATCCTAGCAGGAGTGATACCTGCTTCATTAGCTCGGACGAGAATGGCTGACCGTTATCTGAGTACACGACACGAGTCAAACCGTACCGTGGGAAGAATTCACGAACCAAATGTTTGGCAGTGGTCGGAGCAGTGTAATCTGGGACTGGATATGCTTCTGTCCAACGGGAAAGTGCACATGCAACTACGAGGACATATTTGAATCCTCGACATCGTTCCATCTGGATATAATCCATCTGGAGGACTTCAAAAGGGTGATCGGGAGGATGAAATCCACCTTGCTCCACAGGAATGCTTTTGCCTGGGTTGAACTGACAACAGATCATGCAAGTACGCACTTTCTGTTTTGCTGCTGCTCGTAAATGTTTATTGTACCAGAGATTCTGTAAACTGTCTAACATGGCTTTTTCTCCTAAGTGTGCTGGACTGTGTGCGGTGTTAATCATAACTTGAACCATAGAGTCGGGGAGAAACCATGTGGCTTTTCCCTTCGTCATCCATCCCTGGTCTGTCTGGATCCCTCCTAGTTCAGTCCATTTCTTTATTTCGTCTGGAGTAGCATGTGTCTGTATGTCAATTACATCTAGTGCGGGATCCTTAACTGTCATGCAATGTGTCGGTGTCAGAACTATTGTCTTTGTCATATCAGCTGCATGTGTGTGAGTCAGAGTTGTGTGTTTCGCGGTTCGATCGGCCAGGTCGTTACCCTGGGAAATAATATCTGTAACTTTAGTATGTGCCTTGCACTTCATGATAGCTATGGCTGATGGCAAATGTATTGCTTCTAATAATGTTTGAATGAGGGGACCATGCTGGATCTTGGCTCCTTGAGAGGTCAAGAAACCTCTTTCTTGCCAGAGTACACCGAAGTCGTGTACGACTCCAAATGCATAACGTGAATCTGTGTATATGTTAACGTTCCTGTTCTTGGCTACTATACAGGCTCGAGTTAGAGCAATGAGCTCTGCAGCTTGAGCAGACAGTGTATCAATACGGTGTGTTTCTTTGACTTCAGTTTCAGTGGTCACTGCATATGCGGCCACTAATTCTCCTGTGCTTGTTCTCATACATGAACCATCCACGTAAAGTGTCAGGTCTGGGTTAGTCAGTGCAACATCTGTCAAGTCTCGTCGGGGCTTTGTTACCGCATTAATGATCTCTATACAGTCATGTGGAGCTGGATCTGTTGTGTTCGAGGGTAACAATGTGGCAGGATTGAGTATATTGCAGCGTCTGATTTCTATGTGTGGCTGGAACAATGTCAATTCATAACCTGTCAGTCGTGCTATAGTCAAGTGTTGAGTCTGTGTTCTGTTTAAAAGAACTTCCACAGAGTGTGGAACTTGCACTGTCAGGGGGTGTCCTAACACTATGGAATCACTTTGTCGGATTGCTAAGGCTGTCGCTGCAACTGATTTTAAGCACGCAGGCAGGGCCTGGGCTACCGGGTCTAATGTACTCGAAAAATAAGCACACGGCTTATGTGAACCTGCTTGGTCTTGTGTGAGGACAGATAATGCTGTGCCATCACGTTCTGTAACGAAAAGTGTAAAAGGTTTGCTGTAACATGGTGTTGCTAAAACTGGTGCTTGACATAATGCTTTCTTTAATTCATCAAAAGCCTGTGTGTGTTCCTGAGTCCAAGGGAGGACAGTCGAAGTCGCTGCCTCCTGTGTTGTCAACTGTATAAGTGGCTTGGCTAGAAATGCGTACTGGGGAATCCATTGTCTGCAGTAAGAGGTGAGGCCAATGAAGGCCCGCACTTCCTTTTGTGTCTTGGGTTGCGGTAAGTGTGCAATTAACTGAATGCGGTCAGGTGTTAGCTGTCTCCCCCTCTTGGACAGCAAGTGCCCAAGGTACACCATTTGCTGAACACAGAATTGTAGCTTTGAAGGGGACACCTTGTGTCCCTTGTCAGCCAGAAAATACAAAATTGTCAGTGATGCTTGCACACATTCTGGTTCACTCCGAGCGGTGATCAACAGATCATCGACGTACTGGAGAAGGGCAGTGTTAACTGGCATGTGAATACTGTCAAGTTGTCTTTTCAAAGCTTGGCTGTAGATGCTGGGGCTTTCTGTGAATCCTTGAGGTGCGCGTGCAAATTTGAAGCTACGGCCATTTAAACAGAATCCGAAAAGATATTGGCTTTCCGGATCAATGGGGACACTGAAGAAGGCGTTCTTGAGATCAATTACAGTAAAGAACGTCGCCTCTGAATCAATTGCAGTCAAAAGGGACGAAATGTCGGGGACCACGGGATATTGTGGTACGATGCATTTATTTAATTCTCGTAAATCAATAACTAATCGATAAACTGGAGGTGCATTCGGGTCAGTACATTTAAGAATCGGGATGATAGGGGAATTACAGATATTTGAGTCGGTTTCTACAACCACTCCCTGTGCAATGAGCTCTTCAATGATTTCCAGTAAAGCCACTACAGCATCAGGTGGTAACTTGTATTGTCGGATTCGGGGTAATACAACTCCTGGCTTGAGTGTAACTCGGTATGGCGTAATGTGCATACAACCTACATCAGTTGGGCCTTGCGCCCACAAATGTTATGGTACATTTTTCAATCTGACATCAAAATCTCGTAATACATAGTGACCCTTAAAGTCACGCAAAAACAGTCTAACTCCTTCCGGAGAACAACATATCACTGCTCCTAGAGCTTTTAGCGTCTTGATACCCAGCAAGTTTTCTGGACATGATTTCGTGAGCAATAAGTCTGTAGTACGTGACAATGGACCAACTGCTAGGGGAACAGGTTTCGATACTTCATTAACAATAGGCTGTCCTGAAAATCTAAGGGAAACATTCTGTGAGCCTGAGAGGGGTGCCCCTGGAACCTCGTCGTGACTTATTGTTGTTCGACTTGCCCCTGTGTCAATCAAAAACTTTCTATCTTTTCCTAATACTTGACTATGTACATAAGGACCCTCTTGATCTACAGGAACTTCAATGAGAGGCAAGCCAACCTCCCTCTCTAGGCTATTTCATGAGTATCGCTGATAATCGGGGTAATCAGACTGTGCATACTGGTACATCTGCTGTGAAACTTGCTGTGTCGCGGCAATGGGCTGTGGATGTGGTACCGCTACTGTCTGTACTGTCTGTTGTGGAGCAGGCATAGGCTGTACGTTCTGTGGAATATGTTGCTGGACCTGATGTTGGACCTGATCCTGTCTAGGCTGACGTGGTCTCTCTTTAGTTTTGCCTGTTGCTATATTGTGTTTCAGAACTGTACATTCATTCACATAGTGACCTGGTTGTTTACAATAGTTGCATGTCCCTTTAACGGGAACCGCTGTATTATTAGACTGTGTCATACCCCTTTTCTGACCGTCAGCTGGAACTGATTGAGCAACTAACATTTTCATTTTCGTATCTTTCATACGTCTCTGTTCGTGATCTTGTTCTTCCCTAATTCTATTCTGGTGGTACTGTAACATTTGTAACATTTGGGACGGCGTATTTGCTTGCCATGTGCTTTCGACTTTCAAAACACGGTTCTTAACTTGAGGCAGGGAATTCTCGACTAATTTTGATACAAAGAGGTGTGGGTATGACTCGCTACTTGTTTTCAGGCCACGGTTAATAATAAAACATTTCTCGAATCTAGAATAAAAATCACTAGTGTCTTCATCGTGTTTCTGCTTACAGGCTGAGATTGCGTCCCAGTCTTCCTTTTTAGTCGCTAACAGTCTAGGCAAAACCTGTACTAATAAACCTGGTAATGCTTTAGCTTTATCCCCAAGGCCTAACCCTGGGGTACGACCTTTTTCTTCGACTTCTAATGCAGCCCAATCAATCTTTTTGTCTCCCACCTCCCATTCTTTCTCCTTTAGTTTCTCGTAAATTCCTGCAGGCAACAGTACCTTTAACATTTTCATAATATCCGAATACGTGTAATCGCCCATGAGTAACATATCTTTAATTTCTCGGTGAAAACCTGCAGGGTCTTTATCATGACTGGGCACTATTTTCTTCATTTCCAATAATTCCATTTTAGTGATAGGCGTGTATACATACACACGTGTAAGGGTATCATCAGCATTCCTGACTGGATGTACTTCCCGTAAAGGATTCTGTCTGTCGAAGTAAAACATTTTTCTTTCTGGGAGTGGTGGAGCTGAAATAAACTGTGGTTTCAGGAAGGCACTATATTTGTGTCGATGTTCTAGAATTTCTTTAATTAAATCAGTACCTAGGCCTCTCCATCTATTCGAGAGTAGCTCTATTAATATATCCGGTAAGGGACCTGGATCAGAATGTTGGCTTTTGAACAATGTAATGAGATGCTGAATCATGTATATACCAGCTAATTTCTGTTCATCAGGGGAGAGGTTCAAAAATGTCTGTGCTACTGCATCATCATTATATGTGCTAGAATTGTCAGCCCATTGTACTGCGGACCGGGCTAGTTCTTGTTCATCCATGGAATTGAGTACATGGTACCCCATTCGATCTTGAAGTATTTTATCGGTAGCCTGAAACATATGTTCAGGGGAACTCGGATTTGATATAGCAGAGAGAAAAAGTCTTTTGCTTTCTGGACGTATTGTTTTCTTAAGGTATCTTCCCTTACCTACATATGCTATCATGTCGCTAGTTTGCGACGTTTCTGCTGTGGTCTCTGGCTGTTCTTCCTCCTCTGAGGTTTTCCCGTCATCTGACTCTAGTTGCTCTTCAGGTTCTCTGCGGGCATGTATATCTATTATTTCTTTACGGATCTTTCTAACCATAGTATGTACACTGTTCTCCTTATCATGTTTACCTTCCGCCATATTCTGGCTCCATCTATTCAGTCTATTCATCTCACTTTGTGGAAAACCTGCCTGATCTTGTTCTCTTATTAAACAATTAACCAAAAATCGCATTATTAAACCTTTGTTCTCAACTTTCTGACGTGACATGGCTGCAGCAACACACTCCGGTCCTTCTCCTGTTCTAATAAAATAATACAATTTGTCTAGATGTTCTGGCATTTCTGGTAGTAACATCAAATAATCTGTAACGCGTCTCAAACGTAGGGACGCTAACAACATGGGTCCTGTCGTACCAGGCACTGGGTCATATCTGCAGTCTGTAAGTTCTCTTCTAAGTTGTTCGGCCGGTGCACCTTTAGGTGTCCGAGCCTTCGCTAACTCTCTCATTGTCACTCGGTGTAACGGTGGGGGTGTTTGATAACCTCCTGTAGCACCTCCTGAAGCGGAGGCTTGAGCATAACCTGGCTGTAGGGTCGGTACCTGCTGTAGCTGGGTTGGATCCTGGACCACGCCAGTCCCAAAAGGATTAGATGGATGCAGTTGTTGAATACCAGGGGGGACAACGGGAGCGGGTGCGGGTAGCGGACCTGGAGGGATCTGCTGTTGCGGACCTGGGGGCTGATGATCATGGGGTAGGTGGACGTCAACAGGTGCAGGTGGTGCGGGTACATGGGCAGGTGCAGTAGTATATGTAGGAGCTACATCGTCTAAATAGGAAGAAAGAAAAATGTCTGCTGCGGTCTTGTGACGTAATTTAGTCGGGACCAATGGAGCGGGCAGATCTTTCGGTATTTCCGGAGTGGCCTTAGGTAAACCCTCAGCCAAAAGAGGATACATACCATTCACAAGAGTGTTTCGTTGTCGGTCTACTTGTTCTGCTTTAACTCGTATTCCTTCTTCAACTAGTTCGTTTTCTCGAGCTTTATCTGAATCTTCTCTACGTTTTTCTGCATTTCTGAATTCTTTCTCGGTACGTCTATGTGATTCTTTACGCCACAATTCTATGGCGTCTTTCTGAGATTGTCTGGCTTTCTTTTTCCATAGCGCTTCTTCTACTCTCAGGATGCAATCTGCATCCCATGTCCTTGTATCGGGCCATCTATATTTCTCGTCTAGGTTCTTAGTATAATCGACCCATAAATCTAGATATAATATGGCATCTAAGCCGTGTTTATGATACATAAAATTTCCCGGAGTGTCCCTAGGTGGGACAGGAATCGCTTCCTCTAGTATCCCTTTCCTAGTTCCTAACTATCTTAACTTTGAGAACAATGGCATCTTGATACTTTGGCACTTGACACTTACTCGAACTTGAACACAATTTTTACACAGAAACACAGTAATGTAGATCAAACAGTCACTCATACCACGACATTAATCACATAGAAACATTTTGAACACATATTGACTATGCATGAATTCTATAACGAAAACAAAATCGAACCGTTGTAGACACGAATTACTTGATATACTGCTAAACAGTACAGATACACTGCTAAAACAGTGCAGACCGGGTCTGTGTACCCAAACCCGTCTTGACCGGATACATAGTAATGCACCCGTCTAGATGCGTCCCCAGCAACGGTACTCACCGGGAAGCACAGAACGGAAGGCCTCGGAAACTCATCTGGACTGGACCGGACTGGACTCGACTCGACTCGTGACGTCACAGGTACGTCGGAACTGGTGGGCCTCTAGACACCTCGGACCTTGCTCTCTCGGCTGGGCTCTGGTCGGGATCCTCCGCACTCCTCACCACCTCGTCTGGATGCTGATCGCAGTCTCCGAATCTCCGTCACCTCCGTAGGCCTGAGGGAGATACAGGAAATCCTGCGGGTACGCGTAATTGTCCGTCACGGCTGTGGCAGGGGGCAAAGCCTGCGACGCACCTACCGGCGCGTGGGGTGGGGGAGGGGTCCCTATTCGGGCGCCAAATTAATGTGGTAAATAAATATTTACCGTCGGAATTTCTATGCGGTAAAGTTCAATAAAATAACTCACTCGGAAATGAGAGGCAGAGTCCGTGGTATCTGAGTTATAATGGTTTTATTCCATAAAATGGAATGGTTCGAACCATGGTATCATGTTCCTTTCACCGCTAAGGTTCAGGAAGGGATAGACAATACTTTATTAACAGAGTACAATATATATAGTCAATGCATATAGTGGTGATGGATACAGAAGGCGTAACAGCTGAGAGAAACGAGATAAGAACACATGTGCGTAACAGAAGGCGTACACGTGGGCGTACACAGAGGTGTGTGCTAGAAACGTCACATGAAAGTGTCACAAGTGTGTGGATACATAGTGGAATCTTGCAATGTCAGCAGAAATCTGTAGCCAAGATGCGCGCGCAGCGGCATGACGTGTGACTGACGTGAGGCTGGAGGGTGCAGGGGTCTTGACATTTAGCACTAGAGGAAGAGACAGAAGTCTGGCATGTCAGATCGACTCGTTCCTAAATCATATCTGATATCTTGTGTTTGGGGAACTATATTATCTAGAAGGAAAGGTCTCTTGGGCAGAGGCTACTCTATACTGACTATTAATGCGTGCATATGTGACTACGTGTCTGCGTGTAATGCGAAGGGCCATGGGCCTACCATAGTAACGGGAGCAATGAATTACTTGCATGGAGACAGAAAGGCCGGGCCCGTTGCTCTGCAGCTGGGGAATTGTTTATCTACTCTGCTAGACTGGAATGTGTTTTCGAGGAGCTGAGCTCGGCTATACTGATAACTCGAAGGCAAAATACTGTCTTTGGCAGGCAAGCAGGCCGAGCCGGGCACCGCTCGCACGCAGGGAGTAGGACAGAGGTCAGGGATGTATCCCACGTTGCAGCTTTCAGGAGGCAGAGAGCAGAAAGGGCTCGATGGCAGAAATCAGGGCCTAGCTCTGCAGGGCTAGGAAAACGTGAAAGTGCACCATGAAAAGACGTTGGCAAGGCATGCTTAGGAACTGAATTATCAATCCATTCATGGTGGATCTGAAAGAGGACATGTTAACGTTGGACGCAAATGTATTTGCGTCTTCATAGCTGGTCGAGGAGGGAAGTTACATGCACTTTAAGTACGTACCTGGAGACGGTGGGGTACACGTTAGGGGACATTTCTTGACCATAAAAATTCAAATTGCCTCACAAAGTGCAGACAGTGGAACCTCTTATAAGACAGCACCTAACCCAGATTGTATGCTCTATTAATAAGTACCCACTATTTCGGGTGGGAGTGGTGTGTAAACTGAATAGTACCCACCGCCACAGTACTAGTTCCCAAAGGGGAAACAGTCAAATTTCAACCAAAGCAAAGGTGCACCATCCCAAGGTTCTAAATACAAATCAAATGTCCATATTCAAGAATTCTTTGATGTTTCTTTTATTTCCTTTTTTATTCTTTTTTCTTTTCTTTTTTGTTATTGTTCCAGAAGACACCGTGCAATCAATACAGCGGACAGCCAACGCGTTTCGTCCATATACAGGACTACTTCAGGCATTGATTAAGGTGGGATTGGCCCATCCGATTGTGTTCAGTCACGCGCTAAATTTCTTATTGTTCGTCGTTCCCCATCAAGGGCAATAAATAAGAGGAAACGATGATCCTCTAATAACTTAGTGAGACATAGTGAGGAACAACAGGTAATGAATGCCCTGTTGAGGGATGTGTGACAGTGGAATCACGACTAAAAGGGTTCTGCCATTGTGGTCTGTGACTTTGCAAACTTCTAAAATGTCAGGATGGGACTGGCTGAACTCACATCTAGGTGGTGACACCAAAGGCCATGGAGCAGGTCTTTCACAACAAGAACATTATTTATTCGCTAAATGAGCAGGTGACCAGTTCTAACTATCAGCAATGTTTGTCCAGATAGATCTATGGATTCTCACAACTTGTTGACGGTCCACAATATATGTGTCTGTGGTATCATGAGTGGACCTCGTCCAACGGAAGACATGACTACTTAGTATGCTTTATAAACATCACATGCATTACCCCATAATGGCATTTACTGGTTTACTACAGATTTCAAAAACTCAAAACAAGCGATTACCTCAACAATCGGGCAACTATTCACGCAACTCAACTCATAAAGACAGGTTTTTCAGAACTGGTGCCGCTGTCGAAAAGAATGCTAAGCTAACATGTAGTCCCCAGTCACAGGAAGAGCACAAGACAGCCACCACGGTAAATGGCAACACACCATCTGAGCATCAGGATTTGCAATCATCTGTAACAGAAACCCTTGCAAACTTTCACTTGCTCGTTCCACTCCTGGCTCAGCACGAAGTCCCATTTCAGCACATGGAACATCACAGATCATTTGTTTAGCAGAAGCGTCAGTGACATTTCAATCAGAATTGACTTACTTATCCCTTTAATAGTACAGAGACATATGGAAGTTGGATAATTTACATGTTGTTAGTACCTCGTTTCAGGGTAAAGGTTGCTACAGATGTGTGATTGTGATGGGCGTAGCCAATGTTTTACCTAGGAATGAAAATGTCCACATTAAAAGCACATTGGAGAAAGGCACACTCTTGCCCTTCAAGTCGTAAGATGGATCCTTTAAAAGAAGTTTTGAAATCTTTTGTAGCGTGGATTGAATGGATAACTGGCGGTAGATAGTTCCAGCGCAGCGGTCCCAGAAGGTGAAATGACTAGACCTTTGAGGCAGCACAAGGTGGCTTGGGTGTTCTTGGATTGTTTTGATGTTGCAGAGGTAAATTGGTGTCAGCATCTTGTGTACAGCCCCGTTTTTGACGGTGAGCCAGCTGACTTGGAGGTGGCATGCTGAGAATGGAGCATCCTGGGTAAACTGTACTGAGTAGACATAACAAAGTTTAAGACCCTGTCTGGAGGTACAAAGGAGAAACGGGGAGGCCGATTGGAAAGCTGTTGCAATAGTTCAGTCCACTGAAACCTAAGCAATTAAATAACGTTTTTACTGTGTTGAAAGGTTTTGCATAATTTTAGGAGTTGTAATCATGCAGCTGTACTCTTGTTGGCATTCAAGGCCCCCGCGTCAATTTTCATGAATGTGCCAATGAAAACCCAGATATTCTTGGCTGAAGAGCATACTTCAGAGTGAGTAAAACGTAGATGGATTAATTAGGAGAATTATGCTTTCGATGAGGGAAAATTTAGTACTTCAATTTTTGAGGGAGTTCGAAATAAAGGATCATTTTCCATCTAATGGCAGATGGCACTGAGGCTGCTGTGATCCTTGCTTGGAGGTGAGGAATAGGAGTAGGAAAAGAGAAGAGGATTGAAGAACTAAATGAGGAACGGACAATACTGAGAGAAGAGATGTGTACTGAAGAAGAGAAGAGTGGGCTAAGAAGTGCTTTGTAGGATGACCACCGGAAGTGGGGTGATGATGTTTTTTTTTTTTTAGTCTCTTGGGACATTAAAGTCAAGCTTATGATGCCTCGAGATGATAACGGTGCATTGATGTCCTTCTAAAAAAGTCTGCCAAATCGTGTTTCCGAGGTGCATGCTTCACAATCTGGCCATCGGATATTGTGTCTTATACCCTAATAAGGCAAACCAGCGCCTGAAAGTGACCAGAAGAATGACACCCTCCATCAACTCACTCGCACAGGATGAGGTTCAAGGAAAAGTCATTTCACATCATTCTACGCTTCTCTGTAACTAATAGTAACAACAATAAGGAGATTTATAAAATGCCTGATTACTTCATTCAGAGTGTCCCCAAGCTAGGAAATCAGAACCACAAGATCCTACTACACAAAACAGAGACCCCTTGGCTGCTGGGGCTATTCCCCTGCTGTGCTGGGGGCGCGCACAGCGCCCCCATGCTCATGACGAGCTCAGCTCGTCATGAGCCACGGTGCTCTGGTGCTCATGACGAGCTCAGCTCGTCACGACCACCACGCATGTTTAATAGAATGCTCAGCACATCAGGGGAATTAGCCCAGCGTGCGAACGTTCCACGGGCCATGAGCACCGGAGCACCGTGGCTCATGACGAGCTGAGCTAGTCATGGGCATGGGAGGGGTTAAAGATTGTCTGAAGAACCAGGTCTTACGTTTCTTTTGGAAGACTAGTTCTGATCGTCCCTGTCTCAGATCAAATGGGAGGGTATTCCATAGTTTAGAGGCCAATAAGGTGAAGAAGTGACCTCCCACATGTGCTCTCATATGGGTTGATAAGGTTTGATCAAGGAATGGACATAACAAGGGCCTTTTACATTCAAGATTTAATGACAAAAGCATAGAGCTTTGAAAGATAATCTCTTTCTAATCAGGAGCCAATGGAGTATTACAAGAGCTGAGCCCATCGGAGAGTATCTGAGTATGTTCATCAGCAAACGTGCTGCAGCATTCTGTACCCTTTGAAGCATCCTTAACTATCCTGGGTGGCCCCAAGATACACACGTTACAGTAGTCTAGTCCGGAAATCAGCAGGGCCTTGACAAAACCATATTTCTTAAGCATTAATGAACTTAATTCACAAAATAGCCCACACCTTTTTTAGAAATTTGAATATGAATTCCCCCAAGCCCTTGAAAGTTGCTCAGGGTTTCTTTAGAGAAACCTGAAGAGAAGTTAATGCAATGGTAAAAAAGAAACCTTCATGAACCGGAATATGAAAACCCCTACAACTTATTTCATTAGATTATTATGAATTTAATGAGATTTTTAGTAAAACATGTTTTTTTTTAAAGTTGTATTTTTTTAATAACATATATAATAGCAACCAATATTTAATGACACAAAATAATACACAGCATGGACCTTCCTTACATGTTCAGGACTTATCGTAACAATCAAATCTGAAAGAAACAGTTAGTTTAAGATTCCTTACCTTAGAATTACCCCCAGGCGTCAGACTGGATCCGGAAAGTTTTTCACCAGCAGTAGCCCTGCTCATTGAACGGTGGCATCGGTCGACTCTGCGTTCATCGTTGGCGTTGTGGTCGCCGGGATGACATCGCAGTGGCTACTTAGACGCCTCCCTCACGTGCTGACGTCAGTTCTTTCTTTTTCCGCGCCAGTCTGCGCATATCCGGAGAGAGCGGTACCTCCAGTCACTTTTTTACTGACTTTTTGCCGACTTTTGTTGACACAGTTTTCGAGTCTTCGACTCTTGGTGCACGACAGGGATGCCCAGCTTCAAGACTTGGGGTTTGTGTACCCGACTGATGCCAGTGAAGGATCCTCACTGCGTGTGCCTGTTCTGCCTGGAGCGCGACCATGACCCCAAGTCGTGCTTCGACTGCAGGACCATGAATCTGAAGTCTTTGCAGGAGTGGTCCCGAATCTTCTCAAGGCCTAGGGGTTGGCTCTGCGCCGTTCAAGTTCCCGGTCGCAAAGGAAATCGAGGGACCAGTCGTGGAGTCCTCATCATCATTCTTCTTTCAAGACTTCGCACTCGGGTCAGGTAAGTCGAAGCACAAGAAGACGTTGAAGAATCATCGTCGCTCTTCGACTTCTCCCTGTCCATCAGCCGACGCGCCGAGGGCTGCTGCTGGTGCCCCTCCCATGGCTCCGTGTGTAGAGCCCGAATGGTCGACTCCAGGCTTTCTTCCCTTCCCGGGACCTGGAGCGACCCCTGTCCAGCTTCGCCAATTTTACAAAGCGATGCATGCCATCTTTGGGCAGCCTGACTACGCCTGTGTGCCTTTGGGCCCCGCGGACTCGCCTGGGGGCCCTGGGCCATGGACATTGGCAGCTTCGGCCCCGGCGCCGCAGGGCCCCTCTGGATCAAGGCCTGGATCTGGATCGGCACTGGTCGACCTAATTACACCTCCTCCGGCGCCGATTCCACCGACACCACGTCCGCAGCCGGTGTCGGCTGTGTCCCCAGCTGATGTCGGCTGTGTCCCCAGCCGATGTCGACTCCACCTTGATGTAGACACGGAGTCGGACCGACGCCGGATCTGGCGCCGGCGGGTACTTTTGTGCCCTTGTTCTACCCTGGCTCTTTTAGACCAGAATGGCAGCCAGAAGAAGGTGAGGAGGACTGGGAGGTGTCTGGAGACCCTGTAACTGACCAGTTGGGCTACGTACCGGACTGGAGAGAGGAACTGGGGAAGCCAGTGGTCTGGATACCTCACCTCATGGCATGTTGTCTCCCCCTACCGTGGCTATGGAGGAGGGAGCGTCTTACGCCGTGGTGTTGTGTAGGGTGGCCGAGGCTCTCTACCTCAAGGTACCTACAGTGGCAGTCAGGACTAACCTCCTGACAGAGGTGCTTCAACCGGCAGCGAGTTCTTCAGAGCCCGTGCTACCATTTATTGAAGCACTCACTGACGTCCTTTTGGGCACCTGGTCCAGGCCCAACACAGGAGGTTCTGTGGATAGGATGATTGCCCAACGCCACCGCCCGGCCCCGGGCAACCCCACTTTCTTCACCCAATACACCATCCAAGAGCTTGGTGGTCCAAGCCTCCAGGCGCTTTTCCTAACACACCAACTGATAGAGAATCCAAAAAGCTGGACCATCTTGGGAAGAAGAGGTTTTCTTCCTCCAGCTTGGGACTGTGGTTGGTAAACACTGCATGTCTGTCGGGCCCTCACAACCACTTCGTGTGGGATGCAGTGGCGCAAGTGCTGCCCCAGTGCCCGGAGGAGGTCCGGGCTGAATTCTCCTGTGCAGTTGCCACAGGGAGAGATGTAGCAAAGTTTACCATCCGCTGTTGGCTGGATACAGTCGACTCACTAGGCAGGACGATTTCCACGTTGGTAGCCATTTGTTGCTACGCTTGGTTGAGGTCGACTGGTTTTTCAGGGATGTCCTATCCACTCTTATGGACATGCCCTTTGATGGCCATCGCCTATTCGGCGACAAGGCAGGCAACACGCTGGAGCGCTTTAAGGACTCTGGGGCTACAGCCAGGTCCTTGGGCCTCTCCATCACCCACCCTGCTCAGTCTGCTTTTCGCCCCTTTCGTGGCTATTAAGGGGTTGCCCCGCCACATTCCAACCTGAGCCACAGGCCAGCACAAGCTGTTCAGCCCCTGTTCGGCTGGGGACATGGGAACCACCGCCATGGTTCTGGGGGCCAGTGGGCAGACCAGTCTAGCACAGCCCCCTCTGCCGCAGCCTCCAAACCCTCCTAGTCTGACCTTTCAGGGCCACCAATCGCCAGTGGGTGGCAGGATTCGCCATCACCTCCCCCACTGGCGCACCATCACGTCGTACGGGTGGGTTTTGCTAATAGTCCGAAGGGGCTACTCCCTCCCCTTCGAGACTACCCCTTCATCCATGCCATTCCAGTACCATTGCATGTCGGAGGATCATCTGGCCCTTCTCCAACAGGAAATTTCAGCACTCTTCGCCAAGGGCACAATCGAGCAAGTTCCTGTCCCAGAAGTAGGTCGTGGTTGCTATTCCCACTTCTTTCTGGTGCCCAAGAAAGACAAAGGCCAGCGTCCTATCTTGGATCTCAGTAACGTCAACTGCTTCCTCCAGAAGGAGTAGTTCAAAATGTTGACGCTAACTCAGATCCTGTCTGTTCTCGACCATGGAGACTGGATGATAGCGTTGAACTTGCAGGACGCTTACTTTCACATCCCCGTCCTGCCAGCCCACCAGCGTTACTTATGGTTCACGGTAGGCCACGAGCACTTTCAGTTTACCGTGCTCCCCTTTGGTCTTACCAGCGCCCCTCGGTGTTCTCAAAAGTGATGTCAGTGGTCGCAGCTCATCTGCGCGGATCTGAAGTGCCAGTCTTCCCCTATCTAGACGACTGGCTGTTGACAGCGGGCTCGCCTAGGCTCCAGTTCCAGTGGGCACAACATCAGGGGAGCCTGTCTGATTGCGTCCAGATCTCTGAGGGCACTACACAACGTGGTGGTTAACGAACCAAGATTGGGTTGATGGCAGATCCCTCTCCCTTCCTCAACCAGAGTTCACAGTGGTGACTGATGCATCACTTCTGGGTTGGGGCGGCCACATGGGGGAGGCGGAGATCTGAGGCCTCTGGTCTCCAGTGGAGTCTGAAATATTACCTGTGACACTGCCATTTTCTGGGGTCTACTCTCCTTCTTATGGCTTCCTTGCTGAGGGTTTCCATGCCTTGATGGGTTATATGATCCTTAATTGGTATATGTTTTGCTGGCATGTGCCAAACCCCAATATATTTGTTAGTTTAAGTGCCATTTCCTGTTGCATGATCGGTGCCCAAAGTGATCTCTTCTGCATTCTCATTGTCCAAACCATCCCCTACAGTCCAGGGTTCTGGTAAGCATGCAGTGAATTTGGTATTGGTAGATATTGATATATTTGTAGAGCACGTGAATGCCCAAAGGCGTCGGCAAGGTTCGAGGCAACAGAGAATTTAATAGGGAAGGGAAAAAAGTCGGGATTTGAGTTCTTTTCTGGACAGATCAAATTCGGCTGGGGGTTTTTAGATGCCAAGGCTGTTTATTCCATAGTTTTCAGATATTGTATTTGGCTGCAGCGTCATTGGAGCCATCGCCTAAGATTGTCAAAGTTATTACTTATCTTATACAACTACTTGCTCAATAAACATCTATATTATTGAGTCCATCTCCATATTTCTTCCACTTAGGTGTGGTAGAGATCAAGAAAAACATGAACATCTGCCATGAAGAAGTTCCGTGTGTGGTCTGTTTTATGGATGTTTTCTGCAACTGGTCTCTCAATGATTGTGAAACCATTAAAAGCTTGAAATAAACCGATGTTTTTTATTTAACGATTTGATCAAGAATATAACTTTATTTGAGCAACTATCTTAACATGTAAATTGAATTAATGGTTTGTAGACCAAGTAGTATGCAGCCTTTCAGAAAACATTTTACAAGAAATCCCAAAGTTTATGTAGCACACACCCCCACAAGTTGGCCAGTTTCCTATTACTTGTGTTGCAACCACATTTTATTTCTAAAATGCATCCTATAGATGCAACATTTTAAAATTCGTGGCTTTAACAGGAAAAGCTTAAGCAGCATGGTTAATGGTTGTTAAGTTGGTTTAAAATGAAGGTGAAGCACATTTATTTATGTGTAATCCCTAAAACTGCAGAAAAAATTACTCAAAATATTGCGCAATTAAATTTCGATATAGTGCGAATGATCTTAGAAGGAGAGTATGAGGATCAAAAGCCCCATGAAGGATGGCACATACCTACTTAAATGCTGAATTATCCTATTAAGCTAAAGGTATACGATGTATACTTGTGTAGATTAAGTGTGAGTTGACCTTTTTCTTACCTTTAATGTGTTCAAACTCTCCCCTGAATATTAAGGGTGATTGTGCTGGACAATCTTTAACCTTTAAGGTTAGTATGGTACATGCTTTTCTTACATATTCTAGTTAAGAGACTGCTATGAAATCTTGAGAAATTCCAGTAGCCACGCTTCTCATATATTATGGCAAATCTTTTAAAGCCACTGTCTAGATATAGATTTTTTTTACTTATAGCTAAGCTCTGGCTGTGACTGTGTATACATCTTCTGTTACGGGAGCTTCCCGCAAATAGACTTGTTCACATCTGTGGAAAACAGCAAATGCCCAAACTTTACCTCTGTGGTACAATAAGGTAATGTCACAGTGGAGAGCAATTTAAAAAACAGATAGAGCAAGAATTAATCTATTGTATCTGAACAAAATAGAACACGACCATACAGTTATTTCACTAATGGATGTGATTTTATTTCATCACAGCACTGGAATGAGTCAAGATATAAAGTACAAGAACAATCATAACTAAATATTTTTCAACAAACAGGTGCATAAAATGGTGACGTGAAGGTGCATGGAAGGGATAGTGAGAAAAGACAGTAGTGCGCATATATATACATCAGTAAATATTTAGATAAAGGACTATCCAGACAGTTTCCTGCTAAATACATTAAATGTCAAATCATAACATAATTGCAGATATACATTCTCTATCATATATGCCTGACAATAAAATAAAAGTGTTGATGTTTCGACCCCTAAATGGAACAGCAAAATTGTCGCATTGGGGGCGGGGTCTTCAACAGGACTGAGGTGAAAGTGAGGAGGAAGCACCAGTGACGGCAGCTATGTTGCTTCAGGTTGCGTATAAATAAGCTGGGCTGTGTGAGCTCTCAGATTTCTGTTTAATTGTCCACAGTATTCGATATGTAGAGGCCAGGTTGATTAGTAACCGGTGGCTCTGGGTTGCTGGTCAGACAGCTAACAAGCTTTACCTCTGGGTACTACAAACCATTCATGAATCTCTCAGCCTTGTCCAACAAGTGCACTCCAAGCCAGGACGATCCCAATTGCTCCAGAGTGACCTTGTCAATGGTGGTTTATCAATCTCATTCACAAGTAGGAGCGATCACATAGGCTCTCATGCAGGCTAGATCGCCTTAGAAAGTTTCACAGCCAAATCCTGCATTTCCACCTACCATTGTTAAGTATGATAGTCTTTCTCCTGAACACCTCTAAATCTGAACACTGCAGCTGCATGGAGATTAATTGATTGGTGCTAGCTAGAGTTCCCCTAGCTTCTTGCTGAGTTTGCAGATGCCATCTTTGTAGCCAGGAAACCCTCTACAAAATCCATTTATGCAGACTGCTGAAACAAGTTTGTTCAATGGTACAAAGCAGAACGCTTGATTCTTTTTCGCCTCACATTTTTCAGAGTCCTGAGATTCACTGTGTGCCTTATCTTACAGGATCTAGCAGTAGCAACATTTGAAGGCTAATCAGCTGCCCTGTCCGCCTTTTTTGTGTCCTTCTGACCAGTATTTATGAATAGATAGTTTCTTTTGTTAAATTTCCTAATGTTTTACTTTCCTTGTTTCTTCTCACTCCATTCATGGTACCTCAGTGGAATTTAAATATTGTTTTGATTTTCCTTGGCGAATACTATTTCAAGCCTAATTAATTTCCAGGTTTTCTGAAGCCAGTACTATTAGTGACTACATATCCAGCCTGCATGGTCGAAGACATTCACACCCTTTCAGCTAGGCTTCTTTTCACAGTAAGTTGGTTTTCTATACCTGTCCATCTTTCCTACCAAAGGTGTTATCTGCTTTTCACATGGGCCAGTCCATTTTGCATTATGCAGTGGGACTTGAAGTTGCAGTGAGCACAGCATCAGGGGAATCTTTCTGATTGCGTCCAGATCTCAGAGGGCACTGCACACCAATTGCAGCGGTGGCTAACGAACCAGGATTGGGTCAACGGCAGATCCCTCTCCCTTCCCCCAACCAAAGTTCACAGTGGTGACAGATGTGTCACTTCTGGGATGGGGCGGCCACATGGGAAAGGCGTAAATGGGAGGCTTCTGGTCTCCAGCGCAGTCTGGGCTCCACGTCAACCTTCTAGAGCTTCGGACAATTTGTCTTGCACTGAAGGCATTCCTTGCTTCTGTCTGGGGAAGAGTAGTGCAGGTGTTCACGGACAACACCACTGCCTTGTGGTGCTGCATAAAACAGGGCGGGTGGGGTCATGGACCCTATGTCAAAAGGCTCTCCACCTTTGGACATGGCTAGAACAACAGGGCATATCTCTGGTGGTTCAACATCGAACAGGTTCTCTGAACGCCAGGGCGGACAAACTCAGCCACAGGTGCATGATGGGTCACGAATGGCGTCTTCACTCGGAGGTGGTGCAAAGTCTCTTTCAGTAGTGGGGAGAGCCTTGGTTAGATCTATTTGCCAACGACGAGAACGCGCAATGTCAGCAGTTCTACGCGTTTGAATTCACAAGAGGGCACTCGTTCGGTGACGCTTTTTTTCGCAAGTGGAGTTGTGGTCTTCTATAGGCCTTTCCGCCTATACCACTTCTTCCCAGAGTGCTGAAGAAGATCAAGCACGACCGGGCCCAAGTCATTATTGAGGCTCCGGATTGGGCACGAAGAGTCTGGTATCCAGAGCTCTTGCACATGGCCATCGATCCTCCGATCAGACTGCCTCTTCGGAATGATCTTCTGTCACAGCAACAGGGGACGGTCCTCCACCCAAACCTGTCCACCTTCCACCTCCTAGCGTGGAGATTGAGCGGTGATAGTTGAAAGCTTTCGACCTTCCTCCCGAAGTCTGTAATGTTATCTTGGCAGCCAGGTGCCCCTCCACTAAGATGGTATACACCTGTAGATGGAACAAATTTGAGGCATGGTGCACAGCAAAGGCTGTGGATCATCTTTCTGCTACAATTTCTGAGGTTATTTTTTTCCTCCTCCCTTTGGCCATGCAGTGCTCTGCTCTGGGCACCCTTAAGGGATATCTATTGGCTATTTCAGCCTTTCTTCGGTTTTCTGATCAGCCTTCTCTTTTCAAGTCCCCCATTGTAAACAGATTTCTTAAGGGCATTAATCACGTCTTTCCTCCTATTCCTTTCGTAATGCCCCAGTAGGACTTGAATCTGGCCTTGACTTACCTTATGTGCACTTCTTTCAAGCTACTACATAATTGCCCTCTCAGACTCTTAACTTTAAAAATTGCTTTTCTGATTGCCGTCAGCTCTGCTCGCAGGGTGAGGGTGAGTGAGCTTCAGGCTCTGTCTTCTAAGCCTCCTTTCCTTGCTGTTCATCCGGACAAGGTTGTCCTTCGAACTCGACCTTCTTTTCTCCCCAAAGTGGTTACCTCTTTCCACATTGGACAGACCATCACTTTGCCCACCTTCTTCCCGCCCCTGCAACCTTCAAAGGAGGAGGAGAGGTTCCACCGTCTGGATCCAAAACGTGCGCTGTCTTTCTATCTGGATCGCACAAAATAATTCCAGGTGGATGACCAGCACTTTGTTGGCTATATGGTTGCCAAGAAAGGTCGGGACGTGCAAAAATGGACCACCTCTCGGTGGGTCGTTCTTTGCATCAAAATTTGTTATTCCTTGGCAAAGAAGGAACCTCCAGTTGGACAGTGCGCCCATTCCACCAGGGCGATGGCAGCCACTACTGCTTTGGGACCTGGAGTCCTCCTTGGTGACATCTGCCAGGCTGCTAGATGGATATTGCTGCACACGTTCCCAAACACTACTGCCTGGACAGTCAAGTCCGGAGGGACGGCTTCTTTGGCCGTTCAGTTCTCCAGGATTTCTTGGTGTAAACTTAGTTGATATTGCTGGGGTATCTATTGTAAGGAAAGCAATCTATAACTAATAGTCTCTTTCAGATGAACAAGTTTTCTACTTTTGGTAATGATATATCTGTAAGAGACATATATTAGTTATAGATTCCTTAGTGCCCCACTCATCCTCCCAGTTCTGCGAACTGACTTCTAGGGTAAGGGACCCTCTTTCAGGGCCCTAGTTTTGTGCACCAGTATTCAGTGTTGTGTATGGCTCTGCGCTTTTGGCGTGGAATACTGTGTAAAAACTGACGCCAGTGCGCGAGGGCGGCATCTAAGTAGATACCATCACGGCGATCACGATGCCGACGACGAATGCGGAGTCGGCGAACGCCACCTACCAACGCGCAGAGGTACTGCTACAAAAAAATTCTCCAGATCCAGTCTGACGCCTGGGGATAATTCTAAGGTAATGAATCTATAACTAATATATATCTATTACAGATATATTGTTACCAAAGGTAAATAACTTGTACTTTAGTTTAAAATATTACCTTTTAACTGACATTTTCACTTAACTATAATGTCACTTTAACCTTTGCTTTTTCAGTGAATTTTTAAGTTAAAAAAAATATATATATATAATGTAACATATTCAACCATACCCAACTATAACATCACTTTAATCTTTGTTTTGTTTCCGTGAATTTCATTGGCTTTTTTAACGTAAAGTAAGCTCTGGCTGTAAAAATTATCCCCAAGCATCAGACTTGATCTGGAAATTTTTCGTGAACAGTACCTCTGCGCCGGTACGTGGCTCTGCAAAAATTGATGGACAGAATGCAGAACAATGTCATACATTCACGCCAGTACAGAGATCTGGTCCTAAATCCATCGTTTTTTTGCTTACCATGCCATTCCAGTTTGGACCCAACCATATGCAAATCAGTCTTGACCCTGCGCCCAATGGAAACAGTGGAGTCCGAACTGCCAGGCCAGGTCCTCCCTGGACTGGAAACAAGCATCCTAGGACCAGTTTCGGGCTTTCAGCCCTCATCAGCCAGGATAGCTTGACTCCAGTGGCATGGTGAGCACGGGACCCACGTCTAGGCATACCCGTTCCACTCGGGTATGTGGCTTTGTTCTGCTTCATGTGGCACTTTCAGTGACGTCCACGCCAGAAGTGATGTGCATGGTGCCTGTAGAGTCCCCACCCCAGCACCTGACGTCAGTTCTTTTCTTTCCGCGCCAGTCAGTGCATATTCAAAGAGAGCTACCCTGAACTTTTTTTCAACATTTTGTCAAAGGTTTTGTTACATCTTTATCCTGGTGCAGCAGGTAAGTCCACTAGAAAAGCTAGCTTCAAACCCTGCGGTGCCTGTACCAACTCTTTGTGAGGTAAGTTGGAGCTAAGAAGGGAAAAACTGGGCAGAAACGGACCATCTCCTGATGGATTGTTTTCTCCATTGAAAAAATCTGCTATGCATTGGGCAAGAATCAACCCCCTGAGGGCTCATTCCAATAGAGCTAAAGCTGCAACCACTGTGCTTACATGCAGGGGCGGCTCCTCCGCCAAGTCAGAGGTGCGAAGCCCCACTGCCTTAAAGCAATGAAAAAAAGGAAAAATAAAATGGTAATAACGAGATGTTATTAGCAGTTTATTTTTCTGAGCTGGGGCAGTTGTGTGGGGCAGGGCTAGGCTGCGCAGGGGGGAGGAGTGGTGGCAACCTCCTAAGTGCGCATGAATGTTCTCCAACCAGGCTGCATTAAAGCATTTGTAGAGAACATGCCAAGGTTTCCATTCCCCATCTGAGTGCCGAACCACGGCACTCAGACCAAACACAACTCTGCATTGCAGCTTTGTGATTGGCTCAGCGGATCCTGGGTGCTTACCGATCACAACGCTCCATTACAGCGTTGTTCTTGGCTTAGTGGAGCCTATCCTGCTTCCTGCTCCAACAGAAGCCAAGAAGACGACCGAAAAGGGGCGGCAGCAAACCAACCGTGCGGCCGTCAGATAAGTGTTTTTTTTCTTCCTTCCCCCGGGGCCCATTACCGATTTGTGGGAGCAGCCGCGACTGCTTGCATGGAGAGCTCTAGTCCTGGACATCTGTCAGGCTTTGATGTGGGATGTTTCTGCACACATTCACCAATCACTACTGCAGAATAATTACATTCTTGCCTCATTGCATGTATTGTATATAAGTACCCTTTGAATATTACAATATAAAGAGTGAATATTTTCACATATACACCCGTTTTTGTTTGTTTTGTACACCATTTTGAGATATATTTCATATGATTGTTCTATCTTGAATGGTTTTTCCCGTTTACAAGAAATTGTGTAAAGAATTAAGTTCCCTGAAAGAAATCAATCAGCAAGTATACAGTCCATCTTGCTCCCAAATGTTGCTATAAAATAATTTGACTATTTAATTAAATAAATCCCTTGAAGGCACATTTGGTCTTCTTACTTTGCTCGAGCCCTCAAGGGTAGTTTGGGTTGCCCATTCCTCTTACCACTCTCATGCAAGGAACACAGCTGCCATATTGAGTGTCCTGGGGGAGGGGTTCCCATGGGACACTGACTTGCGTCTGGCCCTTGGAGATGGGGTCCTCAGGGACATTAAAGTTCTGGCAGCCCCTAATTTTTTATTTTTTTATTTAGTGGGGGCACAGTCCCACCGGGGGCAACCGCAGCAAATTTATTTATTGGGGTGAAGTAGAGGAGGAGGCCTAATGCTGTTTTACTTTGTTCCTCTGGCCCTGGGGGATGGGATCCCCAGGACCATTACCTTGCTCATGGAAGGGGGTTTGCACACCGTCCCCAATTTCTTTAGTTGTGGGATCTCTGGAGGCCAAAATTGGCGCTGTATGGAGTCTGACCCACACCTTTCTCCCCACTTTAAGGAAAAAACACACACACACACACAATGCACCACCATTACCACCCTTACCGGGCTCTGTCCCACCCTGGGGAAATTTTCATTGAAAAGTAACTCGGTGTGCAGGTGACAGTTGACAACTTGTGTTCAGCATGTTCCACAGAAGTTTACATACTACAAACTAAGTATTGTAAGCAGCCTTGAGTTATGAGACAGAATCATCACAGCTTGACAATTTCTACATAACATAGGAGACTGTGTGTAGGAGCGGGCTTCCTCCCCGAGCTGTCTCCGGTCCAGGGGACCCCATCCTCCGGGGCTGTCTTTTATTTTTTTTAAGGGTAGATGGGCCACGTGGCCCCCTCACTGAGCCACGTTAGATCCAGGGGAACCCATCCCCCAGGACCGTGTGTTTTAAAGTCCTTCTGTTTCTCCTTTTTAGGTCTCGGACCGTAGGCTGCGCTTGCGCAGTCTCGCTCCGAGATTTAATGTTTTCTAGAGTGGGGCTTGAACCCGCCCCTCTTCTCCATTGGCTGGCTTCCTAAACGGAGGCCAGCCATTGGAGGAGAGGGGCATCACTCCGTTCAAGCCCCGTCTTTTTCGGATTCGGGGGCATGTTTTTTGCAGTTTTTTTCTCCGTGACATCATCCGTCACTCAACAGCAAAAACCACGCCCCCAAATGCGAAAATGTCGGCGCTTTTCTAACGCCATTTCTGCCCGACCGCCACCGGAAGAAGTCGAGAAGCTGCCGAGTCCACCGGTGAGTGCTTGCTGTCCTGCCCCCTCGTTGCTCGTGCTTGCTGTCCTGCCCCCCCTCGTTACTCGTGCTTGCTGTCCTGCCCCCCCTCGTTGCTTGTGCTTGCTCTCCTGCCCCCCTCGTTGCTTGTGCTTGCTGTCCTGCCCCCCCTCGTTGCTCGTGCTTGCTGTCCTGCCCCCTCATTGCTTGTGCTTGCTGTCCTGCCCCCTCGTTGCTTGTGCTTGCTGTCCTGCCCCTCCTCGTTGCTCGTGCTTGCTGTCCTGCCCCCTCATTGCTTGTGCTTGCTGTCCTGCCCCCTCGTTGCTTGTGCTTGCTGTCCTGCCCCTCGTTGCTTGTGCTTGCTGTCCTGCCCCCTCTTTGCTTCTGCTTGCTGTCCTGCCCCCTCGTTCATTGTGCTTGCTGTCCTGCCACCTCGTTGCTTGTGCTTGCTGTCCTGCCCCCTTGTTGCTTGTGCTTGCTCCCCTGCCCCCGCGCTGCTTGTGCTTGCTCCCCTGCCCCCTCGTTGCTTGTGCTTGCTGTCCTTTCCGCCCCTCGTTGGTTGTGCTTGCTGTCCTGCCTCCCCCCCTCGTTGGTTGTGCTTGCTGTCCTGCCCCCCCTTGTTGGTCGTGCTTGCTGTCCTGCCCCCCCTTGTTGCTTGTGCTTGCTGTCCTGCCTCCCCTTGTTGCTTGTGCTTGCTGTCCTGCCCCCTCGTTGCATGTGCTTGCTGTACTGCCCCCTCGTTGCTTGTGCTTGCTGTCCTGCCCCCCTCATTGGTTGTGCTTGGTAGTGACATGAAGAAGAATGTCATGTCAGGAAAGGGAAAGGCAATTTGGTCTTTAACATAACGGAATGCGAGTTCCAGTGCTGTAAAAAACAAGCCTGAGCACTGAATTAATATTGGTTGGGTTAGCTTACAGATATTTGCTAATTTTGACCACGTTATTCAATTGTCAACAAGGTTGTTTGGAAGAACAAATTTGTAGACGAAGTTAGAAATGCGTCACTTGCAACTGATATCCATCCGGAGGGGGCATAGCGGATAGAGGATTGATATGTTAGAATATAGATGGTTTAAATTTGTGCATAAAACAGATGTGCTTATATAAAGGCCTGGTTCTACTTGGGTGGGGGATCGAAAGAATTTGCATATATTTCTGGACCCTGTCAGCAAGGAACAAGTTATGGTTGTGGATTGTGGTTTTGCTATATCTGGGGCCATTTTGAGGACACTTCCTAATGTTTAAATAAAAGTATTGAAGGACTACAAGGATTTGAACATATGATTATTTTGCCCCCTTGTTCGTTGTGCTTGCTCCCCTGCCCCCTCGTTGCTTGTGCTTGCTCCCCTGCCCCCTCGTTGCTTGTGCTTGCTCCCCTGCCCCCGCGTTGCTTGTGCTTGCTCCCCTGCCCCCTTGTTGCTTGTGCTTGCTGTTCTGCCCCCTCGTTGCTTGTGCTTGCTGTCCTGCTCCCTCGTTGCTTGTGCTTGCTGTCCTGCCCCCTCGTTGCTTGTGCTTGCTCCCCTGCCCCCTCGTTGCTTTTGCTTGCTGTCCTGCCCCCTCGTTGCTTGTGCTTGCTGTCCTGCCTCCTCATTCGTTGTGCTTGCTCTCCTGCCCTGCTATTGGCATTGTAAATGACAATGCCATTTATTTATGTTTTAAAAACAAAAACATAAACATAAATAAAAATAATGTCATGAGCAATGCCAATAGCTCTAACTTTAAGAATGCCGAGACCATTGCATTGTAAATGCTTGTTATGTGACTCATCTTGGACGGAGTGTTGTAATTGCTTTGTAGCACTTCTGTTGCTGGCCGTAACAGTTAAGGACACGCCCCCGTGTTATAGACATTTGCCTGTAACTCAAAACTATATCTTGGAAAGAAGGCCTTCAACAACCATAATAGCCCTCTGCAGTGGAAAATAATGCTATAATATGGCACAAGGAGCAATATATACCTGGAAGAAAATTTGATAGACACCAGGTTGAATTCATTCAGTACTATGTAAAAGAAATTGAAAGTGAAACTCTTGTTCCTAGAAAATCAAGAAAGATTTCACCTCGCAAATGTTGATGCATACACAGCTGTAGCTCTATGGGCTGAGAAGGTTTTCAACTCTCCCTAGACGAATGTGAACCTTGTTGATGCATACCTTTGTGAGTTATTGGTTTGATCGATGAGGAGTGGTGTCCAGACTTTAAAGCAGGGTTCTCTAAAGTCGCTCCTGGGGGGCCGGATCCATGACAGATTTTGAGCATATCTCCATTTAGATAAATGTAGTTATCATAAGAATCTGGCATGGATCCGACCCTCCAGGACGGACATGGGAGAACCCTGCTTTAAAGGGACCTGATTTTGTGGATACATTCTAAACCAGCTGCATTACTTCTGCTGCTTGAATTGTAAGTCCTTCTTGATCTAGGGATTAAAGAAGAGAAAAGAGAAGCTATACTGATGGATCAGGAGAAATGCTTCAGAAAAGTGCAACTGTAGTTGAGTGGTGTGATTGTCCAAAACAAAACCCCAGAATGATGGAAATACGAAGTGAATAACTGTGACACTGTAGCCACGCTTGGGACCTGTGAAAACCCTAAACACCACTGGTTGACTGGACTCGTGCAAGTATAATTTTTCCTTTGTCTCCTTATTGTCTCTTCCCTAGCTCCTATCCTCTCTCCCCTGAATCTCTCCCCTTGCCTGCTACTCTGCCTACCCCCTGTCCTTTGTGCCCTTTGACTAAGCACTCCTTCTCCCCTTGTTGGGGAAAGATCCAATATTTATACTCTGGAGTCTCAGCGAACCCGCTGAGTGAGTCCACTGCGCCAAGGGAGCCACTCACACTTGAGGTATGGTATGGCACCCCTTGCCAAAGCACTCCCTCTCCCCTTTTTGGGGAAGGATCCAGTATGTAGGCCTTGGAGTCTCAGAGACCTCTCTGAGAGAGTCCACTGCGTAAAGGGAGCCTCTCGCAATAGAGATAGGGAAGGGATACCACTTCCTCTGGGATAACAGTTTACTGGACTTTGGACGTTGCCTTGACTCATCTACCAGTTTGTGTCCCCATCACCCTTCCCCTCTTTTCCCCATGCTGTGTCTCTCACCCTCCCCTCCTCTTTCCCACCTTCATTTGTCTACTTCCCCTACTCCAACCCCCCCGAATCTCTCACCTTGCCTTCTTTTCCCCTTACGTATTTGTGCTTATTGTTTATCTCGACCTTACAAGTAACTATGTTGCCATGCTCTAAGAACTGTGTAACCTTTGTAACGATGTAACCTGTAACTATGATCTAATGCTCATGTAAAGCGCTCTGATATCTCCGGGTCTACCCAGCACTTTATAAAACTTATAAAATAAATAAATAAACGATGTGTAGGTGTGAAACAGAAGAGTCTGGTAGATGGATAAAGGAACAGAGACCATATGTAGGGATCCCGTGCAACTTTTAAGATATCTACAAAATTATGAACCATTGAAAAAAACGGACTGCCATATTTTAGGACGGTAGACAGAAAAGCTCCAGGAAGAGCGAAACACAAAGACTAGCTTGACGAAACAATGAAAATGGCAACACACAAATAAACAATCCGTTGACTGCAAAGCCATGGTTTCCTTGGGGTCCATTACTGGGAGAGTATGCAGAAAGGAAGACAGATGAACCTGGTAATGGTAGACGCAGAAGCCATTGCGGCCCACCGAAGATAATTGAATATGTGCAGGCTGGGAAGAAGGTATGCGCTGAGGGGGTTTTATTGTCTTCTACCTCTCATTATTTGGTGATTGTTAAGAATTGCTTTGTATATGAGATTGACGACTGAACTCGTTCATATGTCCTCAGCACCATGCAGACCCATGAAATATCGCAGCCCTCCTTCCCTGCTATCTGCAAATCCAATACACGTACTTCCTTTGCCATCCCTTATTTCCTTCCCTCCTCATACTATTGGCATATGTTCTCCCATTACATTCCTGTATGTTAGTTTTGTGGAGAGACTGACCCTTATAACATGCCACTTTAGAATCGGAGCTGTAGAGTTGGAATGTTTACCAAATTGTTATAGCATGTCTGTGAGAAGGATTATGACAAATAAACTATTCATCTTTGTAAGTGCTTGAAACCACACACTTGTGATTTCATCATAAGCATACATTTAAAAAAATGTTACATTCCACAATTATCCCAATCAATGTTTTCAGATTTTCTGCAACGTGGAGAAATCACAGGTTGGATAAGGAGCACGCCCGTAGAAAGGGCTGGCCCTTTGTGTGGGCGAGCTGTGCCCACGGCCAGGGAGTCAACCTTTGATGTGGGCAAGCTGGGCCCACGCCCAGGGCGCCGATCTTCAGTGTGGGCACACTGGGCACATGCCCAGGGTGCTGACCTTCAGTATGGGTAAGCTGAGCCCCCGCCCAGGGCGCCGACCTTCAGTGTGCGCAAGCTGAGCCCACGCCCAGCCCATTCCAACCTTCCTGAGGGGCATAGTAGCTGCCTGCTGCAGTCTTCCTGTGACTTTGCTGCAAAGAAAGATTTGTTAAACACTGGCACCCGTGTCCACATTTTGTCTGTATTTCTTCTAATAGCCCTCCTTTCTCTTATCCTCCCTCACTCCCCTCTTTTTCCAGCACACCGACCACAGATGGGAAGAGGGGCCAAATTTAGGGCCTTATTTAGATCTCGATTTACAAAAGGGGGGGGGGGTGGTGATGAACAGAGTGTCTGAATTGAGCAGACCACTCTTACCCAGTCCAAAGATCAGGGCTTGATCCATCACCGTTATTTATCTCACTGCCCCATCCCAGCTCAGAACCTGTCCACCCTAAGCGTGGAAGGGTATACTCAGATGTGAGTCCCTTGCTCATTGCACCATCAGGATTCAAGCAAGCCGGGCCGAAGAGGCTGAAATGCCAGAAACCGGTCCCCGGTAGCTTGTTTCCTTCCCAGTGTAAGAATTGGCTTGTGTAGTTTGGTTTGCCCTGTTCCCATCATGCACTGGGACAGGAACAGACTAATTTGCATACAGCCAGGTTCTGAAACTGGGATGGTGCAGTGAGCTAAAAAACGGTGTTGGATCTAGCCCTGATCTCTTGACTGGGTGAGAGTATTCTGCTTAATTCAGAGACTCTGTCCCTCACCACCCCTTGTTGTAAATATTTTTGTCCACCCTAAGCGTGGAAGGGTATACTCAGATGTGAGTCCCTTGCTCATTGCACCATCAGGATTCAAGCAAGCCGGGCCGAAGAGGCTGAAATGCCAGAAACCGGTCCCCGGTAGCTTGTTTCCTTCCCAGTGTAAGAATTGGCTTGTGTAGTTTGGTTTGCCCTGTTCCCATCATGCACTGGGACAGGAACAGACTAATTTGCATACAGCCAGGTTCTGAAACTGGGATGGTGCAGTGAGCTAAAAAACGGTGTTGGATCTAGCCCTGATCTCTTGACTGGGTGAGAGTATTCTGTTTAATTCAGAGACTCTGTCCCTCACCACCCCTTGTTGTAATTATTTAGATCTCAGCCGATGTAATACTCCAATTCAAACTTGACAGATATCCTGTCTGCTGTATTACGATCTCAATAGGATATGATGGGATGGTAAATTTTATGGCGGACGAAATCTCCATCACGTTTGTGACGGAGTATTTCCCTACGCCAATATCTAAATCAGGCCCTTAGTTTCGCCCAGGGTGCAAGCTGTCCTAAGGTCACCTCTGGCCACACACCCGGGAACATCCCTAACTGGAATAACCATAGTGATGGGGAAAAGGAATTATACATATGGTTCATTCATTCTCCCCTTACCTACTGCCAACACTAGTATTTATAACTGCGCATGGGAAGGCTCTCAAAACGCTTCTTTAAGGGCATGCGATAAGAGGTGACTTGGTTTGCTTTATGTGGGAATAAATTCTATAAAATAAAATATAGATTGGTGGTCCTTTTGCCAAACACTTGCTACGTGACAGACATTGGGAGCCATTTGTGTTGGAAATTGCATTTTGAGAACACAATTATATAAAACAGCATAAATGCTGTGAGTTGATGTTGATCGACTCGACACATTGGGTATCCATGTTAATATCCCTCTTTAGGATATACCAGTCAGCCCGTGCAACCACTGCAAGCAAGTGGGCGCAGTACGCACCACACACCACACAATATTCCAACTAAATGATACAGAGGCGCGCTTTGGGGTTCAAGCTGGCCTTTTCCCACAAAATCAAATGGAAGGCCCTTTTATCAACAATCTCCTTTTCTGGAGACTGTAAAATGCGGCCTAGCCTAGCAATCAGGGCATCTGTCTTAAGTATTTCCGCCGTGTTAATGTCCTGGCGCCTCGCCAGCCCTTTCAGCCGCATTGCTTACCACAAGGAAGTGCCCTTCCCTGTCGGCCATTATGGCTCCAAGGAACGAACGTTCGACGACCGTTATCAAAAGCTGTTGCTGCCGTGATGGCTTCCTCTCGCGCTGCGTGAATGAATGGCGTCGTCTCGTGATTTATGGCGGGCCTCTGCTAAAGATAACTTTGCACAACAGCTCATGAGCACGAGAAGTAAATAGTCTAATTTGCAATTAAGATGTCAAACCGCGACCTTTGTTTTATAAACGTTTGCTTTAGCGAAACTTAGTGGGGCTGACTGTTTCTAAATATGTTCTACATTTCTTGAGGCAGTTGCACGGGGTAGAAAGGACTCTCCACTGTTAATGAGGTGTGGGACGGGGAGGGGGTCAAATTATGAGTTGACCACATTTCCCATCAGTGAAAATCATCATGACACCCCTCCCCCATACTCAACTGGAAAAACTTTTTTTTAAAACGGTTGCACAAATTCAATATGCCAGCAAATGATTATTCCGAGATGTGTTTTTGGTTCTCACATAGAGATCTCAATCCTCTTCCACTTGGATCAAACATATTCCCTTCCTCCTTTCCTTCACTTTCCTTCACTTGCCCTTTTGTTGTGAAATCCCCATGTGCTTGTCTCACAAGGATGGATGGCTCCATCCATCCATTTTGTCTTTCAAACTCTTTTTTTATTGGTTTTACAACATGGTTATTGTGCACATTTATCATGCTAATCATAATGTTGTTGGCATAAACCCACTTCCGTTCCCGTCCAATCAGAGTCGTACAATGTATAGCAATTGCAAGATCATCACATATCATTGGTCCGTGCACCCCAAATCTTAGTGTGCTTATGGGGCAGTCTTGATTTATATACATATTCCTCTGCCTTGGAGCAGTAGTCAATGCCCGGGGCCCACACCGCCACCTGGGGTGCCAGGCTGCCCATCAATGAGGGCAATGTCTCTATTGGCGAGCAGGAGTCCCGGAGCAACCAGGAGTCTGGCATATCTACTGGCCGCCCACTCTTTCACAGCATCCTTTTGAGCTCAGGTATCACAGACCTTCCTGCTACAGCGGATAATATATAACATATCTTACACCAATATCTTTGTATCACAGTACAGTTCTAGATCATTTGAAAGAAGGTCCCCAGTGCCGTCCCAACCTTAGCCTGGGTCAAGGTTACTGTTAATTTTGCTATGTCGTAAAAGGCTATAGTACATTGGTGTAGGTATTTGAGCAGAATCAGCCAGAATGTTATGGAGACCACCAGGGGGCCATCTTCGCCTCCGTCCAGTACTCCCCCTTTAAAACACCCACATTGCTCTCTCAACGTTCCCTCAATGCTAACATGGGATTGGGCAATATTTACTAGTGTTCACTAATTCCTAGAGATCCCTTTCGTCCCAAGGGGAGCCATTGTGGCATGGGCCACAACGGGGTTATAGTCCGGTACAGCAAGCAGACTGTCGCAATGCTGCCTGAGGGCGTGCTGTAGCTGAAGGTAATGAAAACATTTTGATTTGTGCATGTCGTATGTTTCTTTAAGATGTTGGTAGGAGTGCATGGAATCGCCTGCCCAAATGTCTTCTAACTCGGAAATGCCAATAGCGTCCAAGGCTCTGAAGCCTTTGAGAGTTGTTGTGTGTTGCAGCCATATTCCCGACCACAGGGGCGTTCCCCCAGTCGGTACGCCATCCCACCTAATCCACTTCAGCGCACAAGGTCAGGAAAATATTGACTTTGTAGCCATTGGGGGAAGAGTAACGCCGGTCGAGGACCCATTTAATTGACCTGTATATTGTGTTGCTAGAGTTCCAAAAGTTCCATGGCTATGGAAGGATTCACATGATCCACAAACAGCCAGTCTTTAATCAGAATGATGTGGTTAGCCTGATAGTACAGTTGTATACCTACAATCATCTGTCATATGGTCCCAGTATGCATTTGCAGAAAGCAATCCGCAGTTGCTCTCCCTTCCAAAGAAATTTCTTTTATTTTTGACAACTTAAAAAAAATTCCTTTAATTTGCAGGGGTGAGAATAACTTGGGAGGCAGGCCGTGGGGATAATTTTGCAAAGTGTAGAGTAGTTGGGAGAGGGAGATCATCTTAAACAGGGCTCCCCTACCTGCTCCATTGAGGATGAGAATTTCCCAACTATCCATTTCCCGCCTCACACAGGCGATCATGTGCACAATATTAATTTCCAATGCCTTCTGTCTAGTAGGTGTGATATGCATGCCATGATATTTGAAATGTTGGTCTGCCCATTGAAGGATGGTGATCAGTCTTACATCATCCTGTGTGCTGGTGAGGGGTATGTATGTGGAATATCCCCAGTTCACTGTGAGGCCAGATGCCCTGGCATGTGCCTGGCGCATTTGCATCAGACGGGGAGGGAGGTCTCAGAGTTGATCATGTCTACTAGGGCATCGTCCACATAGAGTGAGATACTATCTTCCATATCCCCGTGCTATTGCATGCTGCTGAACTGTGTATCACAACTGATCTACTCAGCCAGCGGTTCCACAATCAATACAAACAGAAGGGGAGAGAGTGGGTATCACTGTTGCTTGCCTCGTTCAGTGGCGAACGTGGGGGATAATTGCCCATTAAACTTGACTCTCACTGAGAGAGTTTAGCTTAGAGTACCGCTACATAGCGTTGGAAGCGTGGGATGAAAGTCATGAATTTATAAAGTACTATTGGACTGAATCAAACGCTTTCTCAACATCTATGGACACCAGGGCTCTACGGTCCTGCGCCCGGGCAGACCGGGCCATCATGATGTGGAGGCGTCTTAAACAGTGACAAGGGCCATGGTGTAGAACAAACCCATTCTGATCCAGGCACAACACCGTCCTGATGACCTGCAACAGCCTATTTGCCAAGATTTTTGCGAGGGGTTTTCTCCCCAGGGTAGTCAGGGTAATTGGTCGATAAGACATTCATTGGGCGAGTAGTTTTGAGGGCTTTAAGGTCACCGAGATGGCAGTACTTCATAGGTCATATGGTAGTTCACCTGTATTGAGGGCCTCGGTGTACATACCCATCAGCATCGGTGTCAAATGGGATGCATATTTATTAAAAAATTTAAACGGATGCCAGTTAGGGCCAGGAGTTTTCCCCATCAGGAGGGAATGAATTGCTGTTCTGAGCTCATCTTTGGTCAGTGGGTCTTCCAGCCCCTTCCTTACCGCATTGGAGAGCGTACGAATTATGAGGTCATTGACAGTGGGGTGGTCGCATTCGGCCTGGGGCACAGTTGCTCTGTGTAGAGATAAGCATAATAGGCTGCAAACTCCCGGCTAAATGGACTGAGTCCACTAGTAAGTCTCCTGTTGATGCAGTTGCGCACGGGACGATATGGGACTCCAACTCTATATTTACTAGCCTATACAGTATCTTCCCGGCCTTGTCCCCTATTTCGTATATATCCTTATTGTGTTACCAACTGCGCGAGGGACGCAGTGTCCAGCAACGTTTGCTAAAGTGATATTCATAGCATTTCTAAGTTATGTCAGTAATGGTCATCCCTGTCCTTGACTTCCACCCCATCAGCCACAAGGATCGCCTGTTTAAGGTCAATGATTTCCCAGTATCTGTTATTTTAACGATTTCTGGCATGAGATCACCTGTCCCCTCAGAACTGCCTTTAGCGCCTCCTAGAGCAACATCAGGAAATTTACAGAGTCCTAATTAAGTTCAACATAGTCAGAGATCTGTTGCATGAGGAAGATGGCAAATGGCATGTCCCGCAGCCGCCATGCATTCAAATATTAAATGCCGGCTTTCAGGGTCATTGGTGATTTTAATGCCAGCAGTAGGAGAGCGTGGTCTGTCAGGACTCATGTCAGGATCCGCACCTGTGATACAATGGTGGCATCTGCGGAGGGCAGAAAAAAGTCAGCAATCCTATAGGAGGATCTATGTAGGTGGGGGTAGAACGTATATTCCCTGGTGTCAGGGTGGAAGAGACACCACATATCGGGAAGAGCTATTGCACTTTCCCAGCCACTCAGGATAGTGGATTTTCGAGGTTAGATGGTGTTTGTGCTGAGCCTGGGGTTCATGATGGCGTTGAAGTCCCCTCCCACTATCGTCCATCCCTGGGGGGACCACAAGTGTTAGTGTCTTTAAAAAGTGTCCGCCACCAGGGTAGGGGTGTATGCTGACACAAAGGTCCAGTGTATTCCGCTCAAATTGCCTTCTATGATGTAAATTGGCCTAAGCTGTCATGGTGCTTGTTAGTAACCTGCAGTGGAAATGTACTTGTGAAGGAGAATGACCAGTCCCCTGGAGTTGCTGGTGTAACCTGTGAGGTATATTCTGGTATAGCCAATGCGGCTTAAGAAGGGACATTTATTACCTAGGAAATGGGTACTGCATCTGTACTACTGGTGGTGAGTATTGTTTGAAACATTTGAACTCTACACCCCTCTTGATTTTACTATTCAGGCTATTAACATTCCACAAGAGAATTCAAAACGAGTTATATGATGTCATTATGGTGGATCATAAGGGTCTCTGGACGGACTGGCGTGTTCTGCATGCCAAAGGATATAGCGTGGACATGAACTCCTGGTAAGTCATCTAAACTGTAACCCAACTCCCCCCGCCTTACACTTCTAAACAAGTAGAAGCAGTCGCTCTTCACCAACTGGTGTGTCTACATTCGGTGGGTATGTGTTCTTCGTAGAGTAGTGAGTCATGTAATAGGTAGACTTGAAATATTAAGCATAGCCGACCCAGCTGATTCCATACTTGAGTACAGATTCATCTTTATAGCATTACCATGTCTCCACAGAGTTGTTGTTCCCACCCAACTCCCTGGACCACAAAGGTGGTGTCATTAGTAAAAGGTTATTCAGAGGTTATACAGTGGCCAAAGCTCCTGAGGGGTCATGTCTGTGGCTGGCAGTAGAGATAGTCCTGCTGCCACTAGCCACTTCTACGTAACTGTGCTTTTACCAAGTACGGTCTCCACTGTCCCTTCTCCGGATGTGTGGTCTCTGATGTGACTAATTGGAGCAGCTCCTTCTTGGTGGGCATCGAGGGTCCCCCTTCTGCCTTCTCGGGTACCCCGTATGGTGCTCCACTGGGTCTCTTCGCTTCTCTACCATTTCAAGCCATCCCCAAACTGCTATGATATTGTCTATGACGTTTAGTTTTGCTAAGAACATTAGCATATAGGTCAACTGCATCACCTTGAGTGTTTGCTTGGCAGCCAAATAGGATCTTCTTCTCTGTTGCATTTGAAGGGAAAATCCAGGTAGATCCTAATTCACACAGAATCCAGCTGCGGCCTGTTGTCAAGCGTATGACAGAATGGCATCCTAGGCCTCAAAGATGGAAAACAGGGCAATAACAGGCCTTGAGCAGGACAACTTCCCAGTCAATCTGCCTCAGCAAACCAACTTGTCATTACCCCACCCTCTTTGCTGCACCCTCAGGTGGACCGGTGAGGCGAGGGACGGTTGGATATTCGCTGTATATTACAGAGGGGGGTCAAAGCACCCATGTCAGGGCCTCCCCAGATGTTGCCAAAAGTCACCAGTATGGGGGGAGAGTGGCGCTGATTCTGCCCCTCCTGCAAGTGTAATTGTGCCACTTTCCACACCAACTCCCCTGACTCTCCAGAATCCGCCGACAGGCCCTACTAGGCCTGAGGCCTCCACGTGTTATCTGGCACCCCAGGAAACATCCCATCCAATAAAGCAGCCTCTTGACCGACCTGTAAAACCAATAAGGACCCGGGGTTGATATGCGGGGGTCCTGGCTCCTCCTCACAGCCTCCCCGTGGCAGCTCCTCTCGGCCCCAGTGCTTCCATGACAATGTGGTATTTGTTACAGGCTGATGCTAAGTACAGTGATCACCAGTGGTAACTGGGTGTTCATTTATGATCTGTTTTCTTTTTACTAAATTTGCTTTGTGATGGTTCTGACAGTGGTCCAGGTGGCCTTGTCTTATGTAAACAATTCCCTTGTAAATATTATCTAGTGCCAGGTAGCATCATGTATACCTAGATGAAGGGCCCAACAAATACCAGCAGAATCACAGACACTCCCAAGCCCCCCATCTTCTTCTGCTCTGAAGTACCAACCTGTTCCTAATCACCTCACTTCCCGGATGGCACATTAGTACAGATATCTTCACCCGACGTCTGGAATATGTGCCCCCTTTATGTCCTATACTTCTCCTCACCACCGCTTTCCTAGTAACACCCTTCTCTTATCCCCCCACCCTCCTCCTCCTCATTTTCCCAACATGGCCACCACTCAAGTTAAGGCTGGAATTAATTGTTATAAAATCATGTATCCTTCCAACTAGACTAAAGTTTCAGTAAAACAATTGAAGCATAACACTATTGAACGTTTCCCTGATTACCTTTTTGTTGATCAATTTTACAATGGTCGTTTTGGGAGGATCAAAAACGATTTCATTTTCTTCACTCATGACACCCCCTGTTGGTCCACCAGCTTATATAATTCCCTTAACATCACCTCCTCCTCCTCTATCCCTCATGGGAAACAACAAAAAATGTCCCTCTCTTCGTGTTTCAACGGCTCCTTCACTATCTCACTCTATAACAATGGTACTGTCATGATCCAAGGCAAAGACACCTGTCTCTCTCTCTTTGACCACCTCTTCCCCTCCCTACTCCCCCCCACTGCGACAGGGTTATCCCCTGACTCTCCATCCAGCTCCACCCATTACTCCCTTTTTCCTCCCCTGACCTCCCTACACTCCAATAGGCTGCACCCTCGAGAAGCACAGGTCGGCCCTCTTCCCTCCCCCTCCCCTGTTCCTTCCTCTTTCATTCCTCTCCCTCACAGTATGCCCCCCCTTCATCACTTTAGCCTTACCACTAGCTAATACGCACCTCATCCAATCTGCACCATCCCAGTACTCCAATTTCATCTCCTCCCCCCTATTCCTACCTGCCACCCCTCTTTTTAGTCCACCTCTCCTCCAACCTTCACCCCAGTTAACTTTTTTTATGCTCCCCTCATTCCGCCCTCTCTCCCTCTTCTCTACCCCTCCTCCCCTCACTTTGTACCCGATTTCTCCATAAACCCATTGCATCTCTCTCCTTTTCCCCACTCCTCCGGCAATGCTGTGCTACCCCCTTTCCCCCCTTGGTAACCCTTTCCATTTCCCTCTCTCGGGCTCAGCAGAACTATTTCCTTTCTTCAACTTCCCCTTCTCCCAACCCCCCTCACTCTGCCAGATGCCCGTTCCCTCACAGCCACCTCTCCTAGCTGACAGGACCTCTCCATCCACCGCCCCTCTTTTCCTCCCAAACCTCCTACCTTCCTATGACTCCACACAGTCCTCCCCTCTCCTTCTACCCCACCGCCTTGATCCGCACCCATCTCCCCCTAAATATGTCCTTAATTCCTTTCCTTCGTGCAACGCCAACAAAGACAACTCTCCCTTCACCTCTGATACACCAACTCCGGCTCTCAACCTCCACCTTTCCCCACCTATGAACCCTATACCCCAACTCTCCTCCTGTCCCCCAACCTCTCCCTACCTTCTACCACTAATTTTGCCCCCTCCTGTTGCCATCGAGCCACCCAACCTTCCGTACTCTGCCCTACTCTCTCTTGAAAATAAGCTAGGCTCTCTTATCACCTCCATCTCTCAGCTTGTAGCTACCATTTCACTTTTAAGCTCCAAGATTTCCACTTTACCATTCACCTCAACCCCTTTGGAAAACTCTCACCTGCCCACGAGATGCACCTCGCCCCCCCACCCACCCCATCATAGCCAAGCATAACCTGACGTCTGCAAACATTGTTAACTCACACAAGCCCACCCTTTTTCAACCTGCATCTCCTAGTAACCCTATTATCTTCACTATTCCGACCATCACCTCTGTCAAAACCAGGCTGCCACCCAAAATCTCCCGAGCACCGCCATATAAGTACAATATCCCTATCACCCTTCAAAGCCCACGTGCCCCGTCACCAAAACAGTCTTGACAGAGCTGCGCTGTCTGCTTCACAACTGCAGATCTGCAATAAAACACAAATTTGAAATCTCTGATACCATCACCTTTCACAATATTGACATGCTCTTCCTCACAGAGACCTGGTTTAATGATACCTCTCACTCTATGTTTGATCTCCTATTACCCACAGGCTATTCTATATTCAGGAATGACAGAACTGACAAAGTTGGAAAAGGTGTTGCAGTCATCTTTAGAAACTCCCTTCAACTTAAGGCTTTTCCTATCAGCTCCTTCCGCACTTCTGAATGCCTATCTCTTGAGTTCCAATTACACCACTGCTCACCCCTCAGATTCCATGCCATTTACCGCCCGCCTTGTAGCGGCCCTTCGTTTATGGAGGAACTCCCTGACTTCATCAGCGACCAATACTCACAAAGTGACAATCAGACCTTCGTGGGTGACTTCAATCTCCACTGGGGCTTACCGCAAGACTCTTTTGTGAATGTTCTGGCCACCTTCCTCTCTACAGACGATCTTATCCATCACTGCACAGAATCAACACACTCTAAGGGCTCAATCCTGGACCTTGTTATTTCTAAAGCAGGCATGCTTTCTATCTCTACCCCTATTCATGTAGACTGGCCTGACCACCTCCTCATCCCATTCTCTCTTCACCTATCACACTCTATAACTCTTGGCCAATCTAAGAGGGCTACCTCCTGGTTACGTGACACTAAAAATATTGACATCGGTTCCCTCTGTGAATCAGCTTTCAAGGCTAGACCCGTACCTAGATGTTGACGAACTCACCGCCCAATGCCTCACAGTCCTTGCAGTCGAAATCAATAACGTCGCTCCTCTCCAAGGCAAAAAGAAAAGGCCCACTCCCTCAGCACCTTGGTTCAACAAATCCCTCTATGAAGAAAGGAAGCACCTAAGATTCCTGGAGAAACAATGGAGGCATGCGCCCTCCACCGATAATTTGGCCACGCTTCGTTCAGCAAGATCCAAGTACCTACCACAAGTACATCTTCCTTGGGAAAGCATCTCACTTCAGAACCCTCCTTGACTCAGCCAAAAATAGACCCAAAAAACGATTAGATCTCATCAAGAATCCTAACTGCTCTCCCCCAACCTCCAAGTTGGAGGATTCTGCAAAGAAAGCAGCGGATTTCGCTATATTCTTTGACGAAAAAGTTAAATCACTTGTGGATCAGGTCGTTCATTCTACCCCTCCAGAGGAGCGCAACTCCTTACCCATCTGGCAGAACTTTGACCCCATCTCTGAAGATGCCCTCCTCAATTGCATCCTCGAAACAAAGCCCTCCAACCATTCTCTTGACCCCATCACTGACTTCTGTACCCATTCTCTTTCCTACTGGACCACTCTGGTCAAACTCTCTCTATGTCAAGGCTCCCATCCTGTCCCCTTCAAAACTGGGCAGGTCATCCCTCTGCTTAAAAAACCCACTGCTGATGCGAATGACCTCAACAACTTCTGCCCCATCACTAACCTACCCTTTCTTGCGAAGATCACAGAAAGATGTGTAGCGAAACAACTCTCTCGTCATATCAAGGACAATGATCTTCTTGACAATTTTCAGTCCGGCTTCATCCAAAACTGCAGTACTGAAACAGCCCTGCTGCAAGTGATTGATTACGCAACGGATACTCAATTCGGGCGGGTCTTGTCTTCTAATTCTCCTTGACCTTCCTGCAGCCTTTGACACTGTCAATCACAACACTCTCCTCAACACTCTTCAACAGAGAATGGGCATGGAGGGCACTGTGCTTAAATGGTTTGCTTCCTTCCTCTCTGATAGATCCCAAATGATCAAAATAGCGAACAGTCTTTCATCTCCTTTGGTGGTAGGTCAAGGTGTTCCTCAAGGCTCTATATTTGCACCCACACTGTTCAATCTCTATTTAGAACCACTTGAAAATCTCCTAAGTAAATCCAGTATCATCTCTATGCAGACGACACTCAAATCTACCTCAAGGTTGCCTCCACTCACGATCTCTCCATCCTAAGCTCTACTCTCGACTCCATTCAAAACTGGATGTCAACTCATCAACTGATTCTGAATCCCTCCAAAACTGAATTCCTCCTCCTGTCCTCCTCACTTTCTCCTCCCGGTTCAATCATGGATGGACCAGATGAATCTACTGAACAATAAACCCATCATTGTCGACAGCACAAAATCCCTTGGTGTCTTACTCGACACAAAACTCAATCTACTTTCCCACATTAATTCAATTGCAAAGTCTGCTCGATACCAACTGCGCCTTCTTTGGGGGATTCGTCGCTTCTTCCTGGAGCATGACCTTAAAACCCTGGTGCAATCGCTGGTTCTCTCCAGACTGGACTACTGCAATTCTCTTCTTACTGGCCTCCCCAAATCCCACCTGTCCCCCCTTAAATCTATTCTCCATTCAGCAGCTCGTTTCATTTATGGTGCCCAAAGAAGCAGCCACATCACACCCATGTTATCCACCCTCCGCTGGCTTCCCATCGAGGCAAGATCTATCTACAAGACTGCCCACAAAGCCTTGCACTCCTCCTCTCCTCGCTACCTCGTGAATAAACTAAAACTCTCTGGAGGCTCTAGACCATCACGTACTGCGGAAAATTTACTGCTTGAACCTCCCACTTTCAAAAAGGAAAGATCGATGGCCCAATCCTTTATAGGCAATGCAGTGAGAATCTGGAACTCACTTCCGCCTCAGCTCCGGACCACCTCCTCCTCCCAGGCCTTCAAAACTGACCTCAAAGTTCTCCTCCTTCAAAGACACTTCCAAATTTAATTCACGCCCTCTCTATTATCCGAAGGAAGACCTTCGATTATAGAAAATTCTATTCTCCATGACTTTGGAAGTGCCTTCCCAGTGTGTTCTTGTGGTTTGAGAGTCTGCCATTTATTGCAGTATTATCCTTCTACCTGTGTTTGTGTAACATGCACATGTCACTTTTCTCTTGTAACACACTGTTTGCTACCTCTTACATTTTGTTTGCTTTAGATACCTGCACAAGTGCCACCATTGCCTACCTTACGTTTGTTCCTGTGCATGAGTGTCTGTCATTTATTGCAGTATTATACCTCTACTTGTACTTTATACGCTTTTGTAACTTCCACACGTGTCACTTTTTCCTCCTGTAATGTACCTTTGCTACCTCTTGTATTTTGTTTGCTCACAATTGTCACTTTGCCTCATGTAACTTAATGTTTGCTTTTGTAATTTGTTCACTTGTAATTTTCTCCTCATGTATCAGTACTGTTCCTATTGTGAAGCGCTCTGACAACTTCGTGTAAAGTCCGCGCTATATAAAAACGCACAAAATAAATAAATACTTTTTTTTTAACTCAGCTTAACAAGGCTATCTCCGCCTCACCTCTCCTTCGTAGCTTGTGGCTCATAAGACCACTCCTCAGTTCTGGCAGTCCCCCGTACGTTGCGCAGCTTGCTATTTCTGGCTCGCATTATGATCTCAGTTTGCCGTAGGTACGCGGGCGGTTTTCTGCTACAATGTAGGGTCAGCTACACGGATCCGGATACTGGCAGGGTCGGTGGAGCAGATTTAGAGTGTGTACGCCATTGTGCTGGACAGCCACACTCCCTCTAGAGTGTTTTTTATGTCTGGCTTAACAACATAGCTATATGAGGCTACTTTGTTACTAATGCTTTAACCAGGGCACAAGTCCTAAAAAAAGAATTGGGACTAACCAAGATAGGCAGTATGCGAGGGACATCATGTTGCATGTCATGACTGGGTGTGAGTGTCTGATTGATTCAGAAGCTCCGTCCATCACCAACCCCTTTTGTACCGCATGTCATCACGGCACATGACATCACACGTGGCATCACAGAAAATGACATCATAACTCATTGCCTCACAGGAAGTGACATCACAAGAAGGGAGAGCAAACCTTAACACCTCAGTCATATGTTTTTAGCAGTTCTAGCATAAGCCTATATGAGTGCATTACAAGATTTAACAAGTGAGATTTTGCATTAGGATTGCGCCAAAAAAGTGATGCAACTCGACACAAAATCTGGACCTCAATTTATACATTTATTTTTCAACACTCGGCCACAAAGAAATTGTCAGCAAGAAGAAATGTGGCATTAAATCTGTTCTGCTTAATTGGTTGCAGTGTCTGCATTTTAAAATACCTTATGGGGTTAAGGTACCTGCTGCAGAGATCTTTTGTGTGCCCAGTAAATCTCAGGGAGTAATATTAATCATAATAATGGTAAGATAACTCTGGAGGTTGATGCATTTGCGGGAGAGATTTGTGTTTTGTCTAGTCCCAGTTATGAATCAAAATAGAATAGTGGGTTAATATGTCTCCTCTCCTGCATAGCAGATGGCAGATTTTTATTTTATGTAGCTAGGTAAACGGGTTACTGCTTTTAACACAGAGATAATTTTGTTACTTGTAGTTCATAAATTGTAATCCTTCTAATATAGCAAAGGGAGCTATGATGGACTTGTGACATCCTACACCTTCTAACCCTGTCGTCTTATGTAACACATTATGTAAGATAATTTACATACATATGATTTATTGTCTATATATAATGTTTACGTGTGACATAAAGCACCCTGACACACTGCATTAGGATGAATAGTACTATCAAAGAAATAAGACACAATAGTGGTATTTAAATTGTTATTTGTGTTAAATTCTGGGCCATACCACCACATTCTTACAGTGCATGCATATCTCTTATGTATAGTGACTGAACAACATCAAAAGCATGCCTCTCTCAAGTACCTGTGAAGTGATAAGCTGTGCGCCTCTGTTTTCCCTCCATTAAATTTAGGCGAGAGGCTCCAGATAGCTTCCAGCCAGGATATTCGAACAAAAGGAGGACTGATGGCCCCTTAACTTCGCCTTTGTATTGGGCCAGCTAGAATTTAAAATAAGAAAGCCCCCTCTCCGGCTGCACGTTGCTGCTCAGAACAAAAGCGGACAACCTGTAGACGCTGCTGAAAATGTCCCGGTGTCTGAAACCTACACAGGGACAAATTCAGGATATTTTAGTGTGGCCATACATCTTGGCAAAGTGGACTGCATCCACCCTGTGAAATGGAGGGTGGATACCACCTACCCACGGGTACCGCTGACTTGTGCCCTGGCTTTAATAGAGCTTTGGCTTTGCCCCACTGGTGTATTATCCTCCTACATTATGCTATTGGATGTTTGGTGTATCATTCCACTCCCTATGGAGTGTTTGCATTGCAATGTATGAGGCAGTATTTTACATCTCAATACTACTCTGAATCGGGAAACACCCATTACATCGATGTAAATACATCGCGGTGCTATCGCACCGCGAGTTTTACATCGCATGGTCCGTCACATCGCAGCCTTTTAGTGCGCAAGCGACAACTGCGCAATGGCATTAACATCGCATGCAATTACAACGCATGCGATGTTAAGATGCCATTACAACCAAACAGAAAATGCAGAACAGAAGAAAATGGGCTTTTCTGTGCTGCTTTTTATGAACTCGGACAATTTTTTTTCGACTCAGCAATAAATATACACAGTTTAAAAAACACAAGACAAGGTAAGATTAAGTAGAGAATAGACAAGCCAGATGTTGTAACGTTTTTCGAAGCTTATCTGCTATGATTACAAAATCGACATTTATACCTACCAACACACATGACTTTTCACCCTTTCAATTGCCTCTCACTCATTTATACTTTGAAGTATGCACCAATGAGGAGCATATCCTTTTTATATTAAAAACACTGAGATGTCTCTTTATTTCTAAGAAATATTGTATTTTACTTGCAATGCATGGATGGATTCAGAAATGTACACTCACGGAAACGGGCTAACATATATTTTAGAATTATACAAAAACGGAAACGCAACAAAATGCGCCTTTCCTAAAAACAGAACTGAAACGGGCTGAGACACAACTTTACAAACGGGCTAACATATATTTTAGGATTAAAACGGAAACGGGCTAACATAGATGGCTGGATGGATGCATGGATGCGGAGAAGCGTATGGGTGCATGGATGCATGGATAGGTGCTGGGTGGATGGCTGGATGGATGCATGAATGCGGAAAAGCCACGCAGCGCTACATTACATTTTTATGTATTCACAGCCTAGATATGTTATAATGGCGCAGATGTCAGATTTCAAAAAACAGTCGCTATCACTACTGGGTTGGATGGATGGATGAATGTGTGGCGGATGTCAGGGTGGATGGATGCATGAATGAAGGATGGGTGGAAGGATGTGTGTGTGGTGAGTGGGTGGGTGGATGGATGGATGAATGGATGGCGGATGGATGGATGAATGGATGAATGGATGGATGCATGGATGGGTGGATGGATGAATGGATGGCAGTATAGATGGATGCATGGATAGGTGCTGGGTGGATGGCTGGATGGAAGCATGGATGCGGAACAGTGAGCCTGTAAGTGTCCATTTATGAATGATGATTCGGACACAATGCTTTTTGCAAAGTTACGGGGGAGCATCAATATTCATCTTAGTCTTTTGCGCAATTGCATGCGTTTGGAAGATTCTTTTTTAAATATCGGAATGCTTTGATGTGCCTCACTTTGTGAGGGTTTCTGGACACTATTTTCCCCTTAAAAATAAGAAATTTAATACACTCGGAAGAGGCGAGCGTGTGCTGCCTGTTGTGTTTGGCGCAGGTTGCAAAAGGCTCTTTCATGACAGTCCTCACTAGCCCCCCAAAAAAGGAGAGAGGAAAAAGATATTGTTGGGGGCATAATTAAGCTGTCTCCACCTCCCCCTCTTCTGTTTCCTCGCTCTTCAATATTGAATGTTTTTTCATAGCTGTAAGGAGGAAGTACTGGATCATATATTTTCCTACTTGTGCGTGGAGTGTTCATTTCTAAAGTATGTGTGTTTTTCAACCTCTAGTATGCATATTTTTTTTTGTTTTATGGAAGAGGAGTGTGGTGGAGATGTGCAAGACGCGCTCAGTAGCTTTTCCCTGGGTAGTGTGCACTTCTCACTGAAAGTCTCCCTTACTTGACACCCGCTTTATGGGGAACGGTGGAAAGTCGGTCTGGGGTCTGTTATCTGTCTTTTTCCGCGTTCTTCTGATTAATGTATTTTCCTCCAAAACCGGAAGATAACAGAATCCGCTTTTGCCCGCGCGTGTCAAAATTCTTATTGTGAAATTTCACACTTTCTATCTACATTTGCGCCTGCTTTCATGTCACTTAAGCGCTTGTTCTTTTATACAGTATATTTTGTTTTAGGGCAGTGTAACGGGATGCAGTCATTATGATCATTAGATCCTTTCATAGCTGCATGCGACCCAGCTTTTGGCTGCAAAGATTTTAACGTGTGGGCTCAAACATCGCGTTGTCATGTCGCGCGATGTAAAGTCGCCGATGTGACACGCTTACCAATTACATGCCCGCATTTGCGACGCAACAACGTGCGATGTCAAAATTGCCGATGTGACTGCCGTTGCGATGTGATTGCCGCGATGACAACTCCCGCGCTATCTTTGTTTCCGATGGATCGTCATACAACCCTCTGAATCATCACACACTAGTTGTAATAAGATTTCAATCACAAAATCTCCCGCAAAGAGTGCATTGACTTTTTACAGATGAAATCAGATGTTGTGAACCAACTATCTGAAGTAATATGTCATTTTTCAAAATCACCATTCAGAGTGGGTCTTAATTCAATCTACCTCATCTATATTCATGAGTTAGGTTGCAAATTACAACTCACTCCGATTGGATGCTATCACATGGGTGGTAGCCTGATGAGGTCAGTAGATCGCCATGTTAGTGGTTGCATTTAAATATAGTGCATTTTTTAAAAAAATGCAGCCCCTTTTCTTTAGAGGAAACGGGTCTGCATTTAAGTAAAAAAAAAATTTTTTAAGTTCTCCACCAGCTGGCAGGGAACGAGTTGGTCCACTGGACTGCTTCCCATTTTCAAAGAAGCTTTTTTTTTCATTCACAAAGGGGAGTGCTTCCTACGGGGTTGCTTTTGTGAATGGGTTTCCACCCTCTTTGAGGAGTCGACAGCCTATCAATATTTAACGACTGAAACTGCCGTCTGAAAACCATTGATACATAACATTGCAAATAAGAATTTTGAACGCATACCCTAAGCACATCACTTCCAAATTGCGGTTCATAGTACATTTCTAAACCATTCAGCTATTGGTAACCAGGTCCTGATTCACAAACTGGAGTTACTACATTTACACAAGTCATTTAGCCATTGCAAACCTTGCAATTTAGCAAATCGCAGGTTGTGCAACTGCTAAATTGCTTTATACTTCTGGCCCCAAATTCATCATCTCATAGATGCATCGTGTATGAGAGCAATTCTTTTTGTTTTTTCACTGCAGCAGACGTGTCAAAAATATTTTAGTCTGGACTCAATATGCAAGCCACATCTACTGGCTATTTAAGTGCTTGGTTTTTTGCACTGTTTCGCTCCTTGTTATTTTCTATTTCGCGTTGGAGTGTAAAACAGCACTTTCCCGCAATGTAGAACTCACGTAAACATCCCTGTGGTCCTTCTACCTTCATCTGAATCTGAATCGCAAGATGATTGGGTAAATGTGGTGCAGTTTTACCATTTAGTGGCATGTAAAGAGATTTTAGTTTTTTTAGTATGCACTACAGGGTATCTTGTGGTGCCAGACGTCACAGTCAGAGGCTTACCATCAAAATGGCAAAATAGAAACTCATCACTTGATCTGTTACATCACTAGAAGTGGTATCTGGTTGCAAACTTCTGGATCATGTGGCATGGTTGCTTCAGGAACAGGATGTTGCAATAGTTGTAGAAAGAGAGATTGTAGGCTGACACTTCTGAAACATATCCATGTGTGCTGAAGATGGTCACAGAAAAAAGCTCTAGCACTGCAGGAAGTGCAGATGTCAGGGTCACCATGTTGTTTGTTCCGTCTGGAACCAGCGTTGGTACCTCTCTCACTCACTCACTCCCAGACCCTGAGCCCTCACTGGTCTCTGCTTGCCGTGTGTGCGGTTTCCTGCCACCTGCTAATAAGTCACCATGAATATTATGAAAGCGTGGGAGAAGGAAGATCCCCACTAGACAATGGTTACCACTCTTCAACTGGGGACGTACCACATTCAGGACACCACCCATTGTTTTAACCAATCTATCGATTCTGGCTCCCCGCCTGCTAAAGTTCCCTCTCTTCATCCAGGACCAGAGTTCTCATCTATAGGACTTATTTATGAAGAGTATTGCATTGTTGCGACAAAGCAGTGATGCAGCACTTCTCAGTGTGCCCTCCATGCAACACAATCGATGCATCATATTGACTGTATGATGCATTATGTCACAAGGAATAACAGATACATCAGTATTATTTACGTATCTGTCAACTCAAAACTGATGCATTGCTGGAGTTGTGTTGGAAGCGTGACACAATTAAAGCAATGCAGGGGGAGGGCTATGATTTTAGCACTGTTTCACCCTTATGCCTGCTAGTAGGCAGGCATAAGGATTTGTCGCAGTTGAGAACCTAGAAGTGGCGTACTGAAATCTCATAGATTTCACTGCGTCACTTCTAAGAGGCTTTGATGCTGGGGTACCAGTGTGAAATCCCCTGCACCCCCTTATTGCTCCTCATTCTTCCCCCAGCGTGTGCCCTTCCATAACACATTTTCTACCCGTAACTTTCGTAACAAAAAGTGTTGGGCGCATTGGGTATCTGAGAGCTACTGGGAGTGGAATCTGTTAATTTTTGGTCTGAGTTGCTGTTGGATGTTTCTGATCTACTCAAGTATATGTTTAAAACTGCTTGGAGATGAATGCTCTCCTGGAAATTAACTTGATCAGCGGAAGCCTTGTGCATACACTCACAACCCTTTCCTTCTTCACCAATAATTGAGGGTCTCCCTCAGCAGAAACAATACATTAATTCTTTATTAGCATGATTAAAAATAAAAGTATTGCGAGGACTGACTTGAGGACACTGCCTACTTCATTCAAGCACCTCCCACTCAAAGCCAAGCCTGAAAATGAAATACTGACTGCTCACTAGGCACTCACTGCATTCCTTCTCTCTGTTCTGCCAATCCTCATTACTCATCCTCTAACAACCACAAAACAGTTCCCTCGTCACCATGCATCACTTACGGCACTTCCCCAACCAACCTTACGTTAGCTCATGGTCGTCCACCTTCCTCATTGCACTCTCTGTTACCACACGAAATCTCCTTCTGATGTATTCTTGCTGAACCCTTCTTCCAGTTAACCAAGCCATGCCGTACACTTTCCTCAACCCCTCTTCATTGCAGACTTAAGCCTCCATCTTCTTACTCACCATTCTGAAGAGGTCTCTCTCAGACCAGGCAACGTAAACTTCATCAATTCTCCCTCGACTCACTATCAATACTGCAATACTATACCAGCTGTTGTATCGTTCAACCAGCAGCACAATGTCCCACAAGAAAAGCTTCTCTTCCTCACTTAGCACCCCGCTCTCAGACACCCATGCTGCTATCTCTCTAACCCTTGAGGGTTATAGCACACCCAACCATCCTCCCCTCCCTACTAGCACTGCTGAGTGTTACCTCCAAACTAGGTACTTGCATCACATGATAGCACACTCTTCCACCACCAAACTTCACAGATTTATCGTTTCAGGATTCACATTATCTAACCGCCCATTGAACTCCCCCTTGCACATTGACATCGATTCCCATGCTTCTCAGCTGAGGGCCCAATCTCTTACGGGCAACTGCCTGTTTTACCCCAGTTCACCCATATTAAGCTCTTAAATAGCTCTGGGACCCCACATCTACCCTCAGTAAGATGACAGATATAACTCAGCCCCAAAAACTTCCCTATCTCATTCACTTGGTCCAGTACAAGTCCCACTGCTTTCCTACTGCTTCCATACAAAAGACTCTCTTGCATCATAGAATGAGCCTGGAACCTATCCTGGAACTAATCTGTCCTACTTTCAGACACACACTGGAATGCTACCACCACCATGCACCATGGACCTCTGAAGTTCCCATACTGAGCAGCTTCCCTTCCACCTTCTTTGCTCCATCATTGCTGTCCACTAGACAGCTGCCAGAAAGCTGCCAGAAAACGACTGTGAAACTGCTATTCAAGCCCTTGTACTCTTTCATCTGGACGATAGGGCCTGCTGCATGGCATACCCGTATCCAAACTGGTACCTCTTAGTGGCATCAGAAAGTCTAATCTAGGGCCTCAAAAACTATGATCACATCACCCCAATCCTGATGGAACTCCACTGGCTCCCCTTTTCAGCCCACACCATCTTCAAAACCAGATGCATAATTTACAGAGCCCTCAGGCCCAGCACCCCTGCTTATGTTGCAGAGAAGCTTCTGTCTCTGTGGTTCTTACTCCATCCAACCACATGCAGAACACCATAAGGCTGCAACCTAAGAATAATTAAAAAAAGAAAAAACAAGGTAGCAGGCCCTTCCCATATATGCACCCAGGGTCTGGAAAAACAAGCCTGTATCCATCAGGACCACTTCAAGACTTCTCCAATTTAGAAAAGAGGTGAAGACTTACCTCTTTAATGGACTCTTTATCCCAATACATTAACCAGCCACAAGCAAGCTAAATCTTCTATCACTCGCTAACTTCATGCCTGTCTTTGACCGTGTACCGCTCTCCACTGCCTTTTGGCTAGTTTGGCACTATAGAAATACTACATACATACATACATACATAATACAAACATACGTACATACATTAACATCCACCCAGAAATATTTTCTCCCAGGCTGCGAAGGCTTTGCACTCAGTCTGGAGGACATAGTGTTCTGGCCATCAAATACCAACCGGCAAGAAGGAGTAGCATTAGGCTACCACAACCCAATGACCTTCAGATGTTATTTATTGAGAAAGCAGGGAAGTGTGCTTACTTGTTCAGTAGATAATGCAACTCCACTATTTAAATTGTTGTTTCCCCCATATGTTCTGTCAAGACTGACAGGAAAGACCCGCACTCACTCGAAGAAGGGGTGAAGGACAGGACTGAGGGTTTAGTCCCACCCTGTGCTACACCTGCACCATGTCACACTGCACCACATATGTAAACACTTGCACATGCACCCACTGGTATCTGCACTTATTAGTATGTATACAGCATGTACAACCACTGGCATCTTAACCAAACCTGCAAAAACTGGACCACTGCACTGAAACCAGCACCACTTCCAGGGGTGGCGGGTTACCTTTGAAAGTGTTGGTGCGACCGAACTGCCCCACCACTTCCCACAAAATAAAACACCCTCTCCCTGCAAAAGCGCAAATTAAAACAATCCATGCCTCCGAAAGCACAAAATAAAACAACAAGCATGATGCAACATATAGACAAACTGAATCACTACACTGACCTGCATTACACTAACATTTATCAGAAATAAAATAAAAATAAATGGTACTTACCCATGGCTGCGCATTCTCCTCGGTGATCTTCTGAATCTGCAGGCAGCTGTGGCACGAATGAAGAGCTCCTCTTGCCAATTCAGATACTGCTCTCATGCTATTAAACAGCGGCAGGATTGGATTGAGCTGGTTGTCTCGACGCTCCGTCGGGTGTAGACCTGTGCTTGCTCTCCATCCAGCGGTCTAAGGCAGCTTGGAATGGAGAGTTTCAACGTGCACATGTCAGGCTGGCCATCACAAAACAGCCGGACTAGTTGACATGCGCACTTTGGAGTGTCTGACCAGCCACTGCTGCAGTCCTACATGCTGCAAACAGGCAGCAGTGGACATGTCCCGCATTTCTCTCTGTATGGGGCAACACGAGCAGGCTGTCGGCTGCGGTGCGCAAATCGGTAGAAAATAAAATGGCAATGAAATCATTTAATTGTCATTTTATTTCTCACATTTTCGCACGGCTCGCAGTGAGTGGGGGAGCGACTCTTTAGCGATGGTAGCACCCGGTGCGACAATCACTTTTGGCGCCCACACATCCCTTGACTGCCTCCTCGGATTCTCTCACTAGAACCTGCAAAAGTGCCCCTAATCTCGCCTATCATAAGATGTTGCTAAGCACAGTGCCCCCCCGCGGGGTCTCAGCGCCCCACTCCACAGGTCAGCGCCCAGTGCGGCCGCACCAGTGGAGCTGCCCTAAAGCCAGCCTGGATAGGAGCCCAGCCCCTGAATGCCTGTGCTGTGCAGGGGTGGCACAGATGCTTCTAGTTCCCTGTCTTATCTTGTGCCCCCCACAGGTATGGCTATGGTCATCGTACGGTCTTCCAAGGTGACAGGGTTGGCTTGTTTTTTGCAGGAATAGGGAAAGTTGTTTGACACCTTCATTTTAAACTTCACCCTCTCTCTCTGATGGCTTTCGTGCACTCACCTTTCCATATTTCTGCCTCAGCAATTCCTTTAATTATCACTCATCAATGTCCCTTTACATCTGTTCCCTACACAATAATATTAAATGCCATTACTGGTCTCATTACATTTCCCCCCTACCTTTCTGTTGTTCTTTTTCATCTGTTAATCCATAGACTTGACTCACTCTTGTTCCCAGCAAAAGACTTCAGACAACTCTTTCCCTGTCACTGAACAGGGCTTCAATAACTTTTTCAATGAACAATCTTTCATATGAATGTTCACATCTGTCATGAAAACACAAAGTCAAACGATTTTCCCTTTCAGATTGTGACCTTTTACTCTCCCTTTGTTTCCATTCCGGATTCCTTAATGCTTCAAACAATAATCCTATTTTAAAAAGTGTTCTGCACTCTGGGTTCAATAAGTGTTTAATGTTTTCCAAACAGCAGTTTTCTCTTTAGACTTGTGATATGGATGCAATCACTAACCTTTTGTATTTCTTCTTCACAGTGGTTGTCCTTTTGAGCTGAATCCAAGATCTGGAATTGCCAACCCTACCGAAGAAGGTGGTTCCAGCTCTCTTCCTGAGGATGCGAGCCATTTTGCAGGCAGGAGTTTTTCACCATGTTTGGGCGGGGTTTAAATAGACATGACTGCGTCCAATCTGAAACTGCGATTCTTATGCGGACCCTGCACTGGGAAGGATTCACAGAACCTCCGCAGATCCCACCATGAACATGGGTAAGGTCACACATGGAGCTAGTGCTTAGTCCAAGTTCTGGCCATGCCTTCCCTGGCATGGTGTTGAGGGCGGTTCTAAGTTTGAACCAGGCATGGCACTGGTGTAGGGCATGACAGCAATATCAGAACAGCTTCAGCCATCTTACAATTCAGAAAGGAACAGAAATCGTACATCTTCAAAGGCCTTCTCGTTGTTACTCGATGAGAACAAACAACGCCCTAAGTATTCGGCTTCCTTATTAGCAATCATGAACTAATTTCAGGGCCCAAGGCCTCTGTCCAGCCCTCTGCTTCACTTTAGCCAAGTATATGCTACACAAACGCTACAAGAAACAATAATAAATACATAGGGTCCATGTGACTACTAGGTGTAGCCTGCCAGTGTGTACTCATAGCAGATGAAGGAAGCGCCAGCAGGCTGAGTGATAAGCTATACCTTGGGGATCATTATGTGATAGAGTGGTCCGCTTCCATCCAGTTCTGCTGCTCCTTGTGTATGTTCTCATCCTTAGTCAGTCTTCCACCCAGGTCTCTACAAGCTCCTTTCAACTTTAAGCAGTCTCACTGTGCCATGGACTGAAGCTGCCCCTCACAGATCAGGTCCAGTATGAAAGTCATATGGAGTTGTCTTTTCATTTGGAGGGAACCTGACTGGACTGCCCCTCTTGATGCAAGATCAAGGCTGATTTGCATATGACTGGTCTCTGCTTACTGTTTCGTAGTGGGCACAAAAATGATGGACTGAAATGTGACCCCCAGGAGTTACCCTTGGCATGTATTAATTCAAGCTTTCCATCTATCACTTTTTTACTTTGTTGGTGCTGGCCCACTTAGAGTGCAGGGCAATCCAGTCTTGTGAGTGACAACAAGAGGAGGTCTGATAAAGTTCCACAGTATAATTCTTGGATGTATAAAGGGGTGGAGAGTCTATTATGTATGGCTGCAGCTGGGATGTTGGTCTTTCAAAGAGTTAAGATAGTCGATATGTCCTTGTGTGAGAGTTTGGCAAGTAGAGGTTGTCTAGATCCCGGGAGAGGGGAAGGAAGTTGGAAGGCAGCTTGATGTTGGGAACACTGCTCTGATGAAGGATTGGATTGTAGATGGTGCTGGGCAGAACACCTAAGGTAAGGGAATAGGACAGATAGGGGATCTAGAGTCATGACTAAGCTTGGAATCATAATCATGGACATTTTACAAGGTGGCCAGAGGCTTGGAATGAAATGACCCTTGTTTCAAAAGCAAGCAGGTTTGCCTTGTTGGCTAGGATCTAAACCTTCCTACTGTTGTATATATTTATGGTAAGTAAATTGAGTTCACCAGGCACAGCAGGGCAAAAACCTATTTTTTGCCTTCAAATATAACAAATGGTTGCACATGCGCAAAGGTGTTGAAGGTTGTTTCCAATTACACTGGTTCATGAGTGAAGAATATAAGGGCATAACTGGTATGATTATAACATTGTGATAATAGTCTGCTTTCAGTAATTCTAGATTAGATTTCATGGCTATAGCCTTGAATTTCTTCTTACTACTTTTGAGACCTTGCTGCGAGTATGGTAAAAACAATTCATAAAACAAATGTATTGAGTTTTTAACTTTTACAGCTAACAGTACAGTACAAATCAGAGACATACACTGATACCAGACCTTCGTAACAGTAGCACACTGAAAATGGCCAGCAGGAATGATTATTGCAGCAACCCATAGTAACCCTACTATTTCCCCCAGACTTTGCTATATTTTTGAGGGCATCTCTGGGCTTTATATGATTCCTGCATCTTCGCACACCAGTCAGTGACCCTATGCCATGCTGCTAACATAGGTAGACCAGGGGCGGTCGAATGACATGGTTTATCCCTATCAGCTATCATTGTGCCTAGATCCACCAAAACCATCTCCCTGCTGTCCCTGCATATCCTCCAGGAGACCCAATAGTGCAACACAACATGTGGGTTCAATATACTGCTCCAATATTTGGGATAAGATATTAAATACAACCGTCCTGTAGACCATGATTACGGGACAGGACCACATCGTGTGATGGAAGTCATTAATTGTTGTAGCAGCAGAAACACATAGGAGTTGGCCTTTTCGTGGCCTCAGTAGACTTAAAAGTAACAGCTAGGTGGTGTGTAAATTTCTTGTCCGTATGATACGTAAACAGCACGATATGGCAAGTGTTCTTGGGGCCATCTTGATCCTGATCTAGTCGCTGTTTTCAAAGAAGTCTAGCCATCCCTCCAATTTTTGATTTTGAGGTGTGAAATGAACAGGCTTAAGAATCAAGGATCTATCACTAGAGGGTCCATGGGGCTAGAAGTCAGGGCTCTCTTTCAAGGTGGTCCTGTATGTAGTTATGGCATGGTGTAACTGCAAATGTCTAAAGAATTGCAAGTTATGAAGCCGAAATTCATCCTGTAGGCCTTCAAATGTCTTCACTGAAGCGTCCCACTATATATCTCTCAGCGTTCAAATGCCAATACAGTCCAAGTCTGCAAATCCGTCTAGACTCGCCACCCATTCCAGCCATTGTCCTCGCCACTGAGGGGTCGCCAGCGTGAGTCTCCAGTCCCATCGCATCCAGCAATGAACCGATCGCCAGGCCTGAAAAACTACTCTCTTCATCTCTGGCAAGGTATGTGGAACCAGACTGCCATAGAGTATATCCATGACCTTATCACATACCATTAAAGGGAGCTTGGTGCGGAAGGGGGGTTCCAACCATCCTCTGTGGAGCCAGTTATGCAGTGTCAACATTTGTGAAGCATCATAGTACAAACGTTGATCGCCACGTCCATGCCCCTATCATAGGTTGACTGCACACATTTATGGAATGCTATGCGAGGTGCATGGGTCACCCAGAAGAATGCTCGGATCTTCACCGCTAGCATGTTAAACCAGGTCTGCAAGATTTGTAATGAGACGTTTTAGAAAGCATAAAGTAACCTTTGCAAAACCATCATCTTGAATAGGGTAGTTCAGCCCATGATGTTCAGCACGAGGTTTACCCACCTGGCCAGGTCTCTTGCTGTACGGGTTACCAGGGGATGGAGGTTAAGGGTATGCAGCAGCCCAGGAATGGGAGAGTTGGAACCTATCCTGCCAGTCGACTGCAGCCATGTCAACTGTGAGTGGCATTAATAGGTACTTGGACATATTGACCTGCAGACCTGAGGCCTGGCCATTCAACATCTGGATGTGAAATAGACTCGGCCTGTGTCTGCAGGTCAAAGGAGGAATATCAGCATGTCATCAACATGTAGGGGAATGCGTCACTCCTTTTGTCCCGCCAGTGGAACTCCCACACGAGGGCGTCGGTCCGAATCCATGCTGCAAGAGGCTATATCGCTAGTGGAAAGAGCGGTGGTTAAAAGCAGGCAGGCCAGCCGGGTGCCTCTACAAATCCAGAAGGAATCATATCGACCCCATTGACCCTCACTTTTGCTCGGGTTGGGTGTATAAAACCCACATATACAATATGAATTCGGACTCGAATCCAAAGCAGTTAAGCACTTCCCTGCAAAAATCCCAGTCGAGGATATCAAATGTTTTTTCAAAGTCAATAAGCATTAATGCAGTTTTGCCAGGCAGGAGTTATCGGTATGCTAGGGACACTTGTACCCTCCTCATACAGTGTTGCATGCTGCAGAGGGAGATAAACCCACATTGGTCTAGATGTGCCAATGTTGTAATGACTGTGAGGTGCCTGTTGGCCAGTACTTTAGCAAAGAGCTTAAGTTCACTCTATATCAGTGATATTGGATGGTATGAGGAATGACGCTCCGGGGGTTTCCCTGACTTGTGTAGTATCAAGATCGTGGACTGATTTATCTCTGGAGGGAAACGTCCCATCTAGGTGGCCTCATTGAACATCGAGAGTAGGAGCGGAAGAGGCGGAAGTAGAATTTTTGGTAGTATTACACGGGATAAGCGTAGGGACCGCGGGTTTTTACCCGGGTTCATATCCTGCAAGGCCTCTTCCAGCTCCTGGGGTGATCCAGATTAATTTTGTTCGATCTGGTGAGTACGGGAAGGGAGATATCCGCCACAAGTGGCATTGAGGATTTCCTGTCTAGCCTTGGTCTTCACACATACAGTGAGAGGTAGTAGTCCACCAAAGCCACAGCAATGGAGAGAGCCTCTGTCTTTGCTGAACTGTGGGATCTAAGCATCCGTGGGATCACTCGGAATGCTGAGTCTTGCATTGCCAGTCAATACAACAAAGTGCTGGATTTATCTACCAATTCATAAACTCCCTTAGTGGTCGCCATTAAACGTTGTCTTGCCTCATCAAGGCAGAGTTGCCTAGGTGACTCACTGTGAATTGTGAGTTGGTGATCCTCATCATCAGTCAGACCTGTCTACCATATTGTCTGAGGTGAAGCACCCATGTCTCAAATTCAAAGATTTTCTGCATCTTCACCTTTTCTTGGATTCTTGGATTCTTAAGGAATGATCTAGTTTTCCCATCATATAAGCTTTCCCGGCCACACAGAGCACGCTTGGAGAGCCACAGAGGTGAAGTTCAGCTCAAAGTAAGTCTAGATTTCCTCTGCTAGGTATTGCATATATTCTCAGTTGACTAGGTACCATGCATTGAGCTGCCAAGTTGGTCTGTTTCCACTCTCAGCGGAACCTAGGGTAAGGAGCACAGGTGAGTCATTGGAGATTCCATGGAGCAGAATTTGAGAATCAGTGGTGAGGAGGAGGAGGAGAAAATCTATCCAGGGTCTCGATTTATGTGCAGCTGAGGTGTGTATATGATTCCTGGTAGTTGGGTTCAAAGTGCGCCAGGCATCGGAAAGGCCCAGACCTGTCGGCCAACGAAGCAGCTTTGTTTCTGTCTCACTAATGTCACCCCTAGATGTTTGATAGATCCCAACCCTGATCCATCACTCCATTGAAGCTTCCTCAGATGATTGTGATTTCACAGGGCTGGCCAAGTAGACAATATTTAAGGCATTCCAGAGAGGGTCCCTGGAGCTGTGGCGGTATATAGACATTAAGGAAGTTATTTGTTCGGCCCTCCAACATGCCTGCGAGGGCCGTGTGCCTCATCTGTGGGTGTACGACCACTTAGTTCACAGTAAATGGGAACGTTTGGTGAAGTACAGTGCCACTCCCCGAGAATCACGCGTGGCCTTCATTGTACACCCTATTGTTACCATATAGGATCAGGCAGGGGCATTTGTTTCTGAGTAAATTTTCTGGAGCATCCATACCAATAGCCTGTGGCATTTGGCGAACCCCAGAACCACCCCTCGCTTAATGCGGTCATTCAACTCATTCACATTCCAGGTCATAACTTCAAACGCATACATGGTATATCAGGTGACTTGTGCTCTCCAGTTCCAGAAATTTTTCCCTGGTCACTTGTCTACTTCTACTATTGGTGGGCCCATGGCCTCCATGAGTGTTGTTCTTCTGTGTGCTGCATAAATGACTTTATTATAGTAAAAAGGCTTACCGGTGAACAGTAACTTGGGCCAACATTTCCATTCATAATCCCAAACCCCCCTCACTTCCACCCCAGAGCATCTATTGCCCCAAAATAGAAGTGAATAAAATATGGCCTAATAAAACATTAATGGAACACCTGCAAGCCTGGTATCCAAGTGGTATTCAGAAGGATTATTGGTTGCTGGCCCAAAAGAAGTGAAAGTGGGTGGTTAAAGCGCACAAGCGGATCCAAATCCCAGATTGTCAATTCAGTACTAGATCATTTTTGTTCCCCACTACCCCCCTAAGAAAAGAGCTGGGGGAACGTAGCGCCACTCCACCCAACTGACTGTAACCCTCCAGCTGCTAGTACTCCTTAGTCTTTGTCTCCGAGCCTGAGGAGTCTGACGCTCCCTCCAGAGCCTGCCTCCACCAGCGGGACCTCCTGCATGTGCTTCACTTGTGGGGATGAGACTGGCTCTGCCCCTCTTTATTGCCATCCGTTGAATGGCGGGGAAGAGGTGAGCAGCTCTTTGGAGGTCTTTGTTTCATAAGCCACTCCCAGGCCGCTTCCAGGTACTCAAAGAAGAAATATTTGGAAGTGTGTAGTACTTTCAGTTTTGCTGGGTACAGAAGCATGTTTTGAAGTTGCTAGGCTGCAGTTTTTGCTTAATGGCTAATAAGGACTTGTGTTGTTACTGCACGTGCTTAATGTAATGTTGAACCCCATAATCTTTGGTTCTTCATGGGTAAGAGTGGTACAAAAGGGGGTGGTGATGGACGGAGCATCTGAATCAATCAAACAATCACACCCAGTCAAAAGATCTGGGTTTAATCCATCACCGTTCTTTAGCCCACTCTGCCACCCCAGTTCAGACATGGCTATATGCAAATCAGTCTGACCCTGTGCCTCATGGGAACAGTCCAGCCCGAACTGCCAAGCCATGTCTTCCCTGGACCGGAAACAAGCTTCCGAGGACCGGTTTCTGGCATTCCAGCCGTCTTCAGCCTGGCTTGCTTGAATCCAGTGGCAAAGTGATCAAGGGACTCACGTCTGAGCATACCCTGCCACACTTATGGCGGCCAAAAGCGGTACAAAAGGAGGTGGTGATGGACGGAGCATCTGAATGAATCAAACAATCACACCCACCCCCTTTTGTACCGCTTTTAGGGAGTGGGTGTGATTGTTTGAAGACGGCTGGAATGCCAGAAACCGGTCCTCGGAAGCTTTTTTCCGGTCCAGGGAAGGCATGGCTTGGCAGTTCGGGCTGGACTGTTCCCATCAGGCACAGGGTCAGACTGATTTGCAAATAGCCATGTCTGAACTGGGGTGGCAGAGTGGGCTAAAGAACGGTGATGGATTAAACCCAGATCTTTTGACTGGGTGTGAGTGTTTGATTGGTTCAGATGCTCCGTCCATTACCACCCCCTTTTGTACCGCTCAAGGGTAAGAGTATCACACCCCCAAACTCCTTTGAGTATAGCATCTCTATCACAGAGGTTTAACAGTTTAGAAATCAGTGGACGAGGAGGCTCCCCTGGGGGTAGTCGAACCGTCAATGACCTGTGTGTACATTCAACAACAAAGTTTCCAGAGAGACCCAGGATATGAGCCATTGTTCCACGAATTTTTCAGTTTTTTTACCCTCTACCCCCTCCAGGAATCCAACAAATTGTAAGTTGCTATGCTTGGAGTGGTTTTCAGCTTCTTCTGCCCATTCTTCCAGGACTTGGGAGACGGCCGTCAGCTTTGCCACTTTGGTCTCCAGACCGCCTATTGTGTCTTCCAGTGCCATTATCTGCTCCTCTGCACAAACAATTCTATCAATCATGTTCTGGAGGTCTTGGCACAGGAGGGTTACATTTATTCCTACCTCTTCAGTCTTAGTTTCCAGTGCTGTTTTTGAGGCCTCGGTGGCTTGGAGGATTGTATTATTGGTTGTTAAGTCTTTATCTTTTTCTGCTGCTTCCCTATCACCAGATCCTTTGCCTCTCTCTTATTTTGGCATTGTGAATTTATCAATCTTAGTCTGAATATGAGATGCAGGAGGTTTGTAGCTCTCCATGGGCATCCAGGGTCTGAATACCAGTAGTCTTATGTTTGGGGGTAGTTTGAGAGGGCAACATGAGGTCAGCCAGGCAGAGGGACCAGGTGCGTCTAGAAGCCCTGGTCCGTTGGTGTGGATGTACGACTTGGCCTGCTGCTAATGCACTGACACGATCACCTGCAGGCAGGCAGCCACCACTGGCCTTGAAGCATGTCCTCCTGCAGTAGCAACTTCGGTCTCCATGCCTGTCTCCCCTTTGATGCAGGAGTCTGGCTGCTCCCACAGTCGTGCCACAGCAGCAGAGTCTCTCTCGACCAGAGCACCCTGGCGGCCCAGGACTAAATTTCAAGGTGGGAGGGAAACCGCCACAGCATCTGAGTCCAAGGGGCTCACGATGCCTGCATGAATCCGTCCCCTCGCCTCCACAAAAATCAGTCCAATAAACATCTGTTGTTCAGTGGCAAGATACCCTTAGCAGTGAACGTGTGCTTTACAAATATACATATTATGTTATATTAATCATTGGGGTTTTACTGTTCCAACCATTCTTCCTCTGCCTCACGCCGCAGGTGCTGCCATCTTGCTCCAGGGTTGCCTGTTGGATCTGGACCTTACCTAGTTCTTCCCATGGCCTTTGCAGGCTCTCAGCGCGAACACCACTGGTGAGAAGTGCCCCCACAGTGCTATTTACAGTGCGGATCACATCGCCAGCAACAGGATTCTGACAGATGAGGATGCCAGGCTCGTGAGCTCAGTGAAAGGAGTCTGCCATTTTGGCCTCGCAGGTCACACCCCCAGCGGGTATCGTAATAATGAGATGTTTTATCTGTTTCACCTATGGATCCTTTAGCAGCATCCTGGCAATAAAGCAGATAGCTTAAGGGGAAGGACCGCTAAGGTACAAGGAGTTCAGATCAAAGAAATGACTGTAATTAGAAGGGAGGAGCGACTAGATCTCACAAAAATAGATTATAGTCAATGGAAGAGATGGTTGAGTTGTCTCTTCTTGTCAGATCTTTGGGCCACTGCCTGGGCAACCTGCGTACGTGCCAGTTTAACCAATCTTTTGCCAGGCCTGAGAATCAAATTAATATCATGCGGCAGCCTCAAGGTCTTGGAGCAGCCACGCAGCTCCAGGGTAATACAGCTGTCCACAACCCCTCTGGCATTATAGCATGGTCTCATCTGGGAGATGGTGGTTGCTGGATTCCACTACTTTCAGGCTACAAGGTCAGTACCTGTAGGTATTGAAATGGTCTTGATTCGTGATTTTGTAGCTAGATGGCAAGAACTTGTGAGTGGAAGTACCTGGGTACAAAACCACTGCTGCGGCTGATTAGACACACTCAATGTGGTCATAGTTGTCAACATTTGAAAAAATGCACAGGGCACAAGGCTGCTGCAGATAGAAAGTCCTTGTTTGCGTACCTGTGTGTAATAAAGAGGAACAGTATCTGCAGCAATATTACCAGGGACAGTCTCCAACTTGCCGAGACTGTCCCTGCAAAAGCGGGGCAGTTGGCAACTATGTGTGATGTGTTTCTCATTTATCATTTCTCAGATTTTATTAGCAATGACCATGGTGACAATTTATATTTGAGCCATCAAATGCCGATATGCACAATCTGTACAGTGGTGTTCAATGAAGACAACTTAGAGTGATATGCTAGAGGGATAGTGTAAGTTGCATCACAAATTCTTTTCCACTGTGTTATTGGCTTTCACACCGCGTGCTCTTTTATATATATTTTAGTTGGTGCCTATATTTATAGGTAGTGCTCCTCGTACTGACTGGCCAAAGTGTGGCTGACAAGATTTCCGCTTGTTTTGTTGGGAGTTGGGCTTATTGGCTTATCTCCTCAGTTTGGGGTAGACAAGGTCATGTTTTCCTGTAGTTTCCAATCTTATACAGTTTATTTTAAACCAAAGAGGGCCCAGAAATGTTTCTACTTCTATCATGATTCATGTATTTAAGGGCAGCATTCTGATTGTTGGCCATCGAGAGCTTATTTGGAAGTCCTTCTCCAACAATCATCATTTGCAAGTTGAGTCCCGTAAAGCCATCATCACAGTAGCCTGGCCAGCGGCATCCTCGATTTCATCTCAGTAGGCGATGTGAGTGGATATTTGACAGTATATCTCCCAGTTTCCGGTTTCCATCTATGATGTGCCCTACTGTTGAAGCTGGTACTACGGGTAGGCCTGGGCCTTTGTTTACCTTGAGCCAGAAATCATACGCCACCTTGCATCTTGGTCAACCGCCGCCTTAGTAATCATCCATATTGACCGAGGCTCATTGCACAATGTGGTGATGTGGAACTCCTGAGTGCTGACGGCTACTGTTGGGTGCTTGACAGAGAGGGTCGGTTCTGCCCAGACCTTTTGCACGTGAATTAGTTTTACCAGATTGGCACTTGATACTGGTTAGGGCAGATGGTCAGGAGCAGGGATACCTACTCACTTCTTATAAGAGCTAGTAAACGAGGAGGCTCTCATCTCCCTGACTCCAATGCAGATCTATACTTATTACCTTTAATGCTACTAGAAGAACACTAAGCATTGCACACCCCAACACATTAAAATAAAGGCAACTACCAAAGGGAACTAAGATATTGAAACTTCATATTTCTAATTTAAATGACACGAAGTTGTAGCAAAACAAGTATTATATCCATGACTGACATGCCGCTTTATAAAAGTGCAAAAAAGTAAAAAGACACAATACATTTAGCATATAATATCTTAGTTTTTTTTAAAATATCTGAGTGCAACATAGCAATGCAAGCAGCGCGGACTAATGTTTCAAAAACAAATTGTGCATGAATAATAATAATTTGTGAATTGATATCAGAAAACAGGCTGCTTCTGATGATAACTAATCTAAAAAGCAGGAACATTTGTCTGGGACTGCTATTAAAAAAACAAATGTGCTACTTTCGTTCAGAAAACATTTCCTGGAGCTTGCTGCTGAAAAACAAAAACAAAGCACTGCAAATGGTGTTTGGCCGATTTGAAATTAAGTTAAACATAGACCTATTGTGAAGAGCATATTCTGCTTTAGTTTTCCAATAACTAACTCTTTGTAATTATGAAAAATGACCCAATTGTTTGTCCTAGTCCCTCAATTTTGGCATGTCTGTATTTGCTGGCTTGAGATCTCTGTGCACTATTTCTACTGCTAATCGGTGGTAGCATGCTTGTTTTTCCCTTCTAAAGAATGTGCTGTATATTTGAACTGCCGTTCTGTCCTATATAACTTCCCTATACATCTCTTGTGAATGGTGCCTTAAGTGCACCTTTGGCATTGAATTTTAAATTTCATATGCAAATGCAATGTGTATTTACACCACCTACATGAATGGCAAAATATGTTTCTTCCAGTAGCACCTCTGTGCTCTGGCTAGGCTGCAGTTTAAACACACTGCACTGACACATGGCAGGACCAAATGACTTTGTCACTTAGGAAAAGCTATTTTTAGGAATTGCCAGAGACAGACCATGTGCTATCACTAGCAAGACATTAGAGTCTGCCCACTACTTACCACTAATTGGCTGCATCATCATTCTTATTTGCTGGCTCCTGCTTGATCAGTGGATGCCAGCTTTACTTTCTGTTTGTATGTTTCTCCCGCCCCTGGAGCATGGCCCAAGTACTGCTTCCTTTCTTTGTGAGTGTCTTTCTGCGGCTTGCACTATCTGCACTGGGCTACTTTTTTCTTTTTGTGGAAGCACTTCATAAGAGTGTATTCATTTGCAGGCTGTCTCTTCCAGTCTCACCTCTCTTTGCCCTCTTCTTGCGTTGTGCTACTTGTTCTCACAGTGGTCATATACGGGTAGGAGTTAGGTTCGTGGAAGAGAGGAGGGGGAACTTCTGCTTCTCGGATTAATTCATACATTAGAGAGCGAACAGCATGCAGGAAGTATATGCCTAAATGGGTGTTGCATGCTATACCTGCCCTATCCACCATCACTACCACATTATGATGTGTATTCTGCAGCTACCTACAGAACACCACCGAATGATGTGGAGGAGCCTGGACACCCAAGACGCCTTATGCCAGTGCACACTTCATGCTGTAAATGTCTGCAGTTATGGGTAACATTATTTTTGTTGCTTCTACACTTCTAAATTTTCTTCTGGCACATGTTTTGGACAGAGGGCGGGTAAATGGTGTAGGATGATAATGGTCTGGGGTGTGGAAGGCAGTGCACCAGTCACTCTCGGGTCTGCAACTACCTAAGACCATTCATGGCAATGCCTTAGGTGCTTGAGAGCATGCCACTGGAAAACAGATTCTAGGCACTTTAATCCCCAGGAAAGCCCAGAAAATCCTACCCCAACCTCATCCTTTCTGAAACAAAAAATACCCATGCATATATGATCCCAACTGGAAACAGTGAGGAAGATCATCGAGTGGAGGTGATTGATCTCATGGTGTGCCCAATCAGTGTTTTTTAATCCATGTTGTACAGCTGTTGGGCTGCTGTGTAGCATGGTTGGAAGTAAAATAAAAAGTACCCTGACCCGGACAGCTTTTGACTACATTATAGCTCTTTTCTTTGAACGATGTCACATAGTAGCCGCACTGCTGTACAACATGGCAAAAAAAAATACATTGACAAAGCCAATAGCTCTCATACAAGCGAAACCTTTTAACTTAGCCAATGCTTGTTACACATTTTTAAGTCACCCCTGAAAAGTGCCTTGTAGGCTCACAGGGCAGAGTGCTAATATATACAAATAGGGCACACTACACATTGAATTTAGTGTGCACTCATAGTGAAATAAAACACAAAAGCTAGTTCACTATTTAGGCCTTTTAAAGACCGTTTGTGCCTAGGTGGGATTAACATTTTTTCCTCCACTGTTTGGGAAAAGGCTAGAAAAATGCCTCTAAGTTATTTCCTGCTTAGTTTTCAAAAAAACGTATTTAGTGGTGAAGTCAGATTTCTAATGACTTAAGCAGAAACATTATTTTCTACCCAGAGTGAGTAGACTGAAATCTGTGAAAAGGATGACTGCCAAAGTAGTGGGCAAGATGTGCAGTTAGCATAGTTCAATGATCTTTGCCCATGCATCATAGGACACTCAAAATCTTATATTTGGGAACTAAGCCCGAGATAACTAGTTTACCTAAATATTTGTGGGAAGAGATATCCAGTCATAAAAAAAGTGTAGCAGAAAGGACCAAAATATTCTATTCAACTTACACAGCATAATCACAATATGAGATCCAGGCAGCCCACAACATTCCTGAATACTACACCTATCCTACAAAAAGGGACATTATGCTGCAAATATTTTCTCATCCTACTTAGCCCCAGAGGGCAGGCAAAAAAGTCTCTCTTTGTTGAGCACAAGCTAACATAGCCCATTATGGAGCAGTCAGCCCCAAGTTAAAGCAGCCCACTGTAGAACACCCGCTGTGAGAAGTTGGCCTGATATGCAGTGCTCACTATTCTAGTGATCACTATGTATCAGTCCAAACGACCCTTATGGTGATTGGTTGTAAGTCAACCTTGGACCAGCTATCCTAGTAGCGTGGATACGAGCAGTCTTCGGGCTACACTCTAGAGGGCGTGTTAAGCCAGCTGTTATACCATCACATATACCCCTTGAACACCAAGTGAAAGGACACCACACAAGTGTTATGAAAATAAACAGTGTATTTATTAGAATCACAACAGCCCTGTACTCTTTATGAGGACAGGGTACTAAGCACACAACAAAACTCTTATGAAAATACTTCAAGTTGCACAATTTACACAAATGCCCGAGGGGCACGAAAAACCATATACTACAAAAGTGGAATGCGAAATTACTTGCAGGTAAGTACTGTACTAATAGGCTTTGGAATCGCTAGGACTACGTTACTGAACCTTCAGATTACTAGTAGGAAGCCTAGGGGACTCGGGTGCAGAGTGTGCACTCTCACGCGGGATGCGGGACAAAGTCTATGGTAGCTAGATTTCACAAAGTTAGTGTTCTCGGGCGAACCCGACTAGGTAGATCGAAAACAACAGTGGATCCTGACCCTTGGATAGTGAGGCTATGCTGGGGCACCGAAATGTCGAGTTTACCTAGCCCAGGGGCTGCAGCTGCATATGTCTCAAAAGACGTCGGGAATCCTCGTAGACGAACCAGGAGCCTGAAGAAAGAAGTTGCTGGCAGGCGACCAGTGAAGATAGTTCGAGTGATCCAAGCCTGGATCGAAGATGGATGACACCTGAAAGCAGAGGGGACCAAGTTCGTGACTACTATCCAGTAGTCAGGTGGCACCAGGAGGGCACCGGATGGTAGTCACCTCGACTAGGTGAGTGGGCGACGCTGTGCTCTGCAGATCTCACGGACCAGGAGGAGGTGCGAGCTGTCCCACGATGGATGAAGCTGTCGACGTCGCTGGACCCAGGATTGGGGCAACAAGTCTTGGCAAATTCAAGCCCACGCGGTGGACTCAAAATGGCGTCTGGAGTGGACCAGGAGGGTCCGGGGTGCTCCTCTCTTGGAAGGGAGCAAGGGCCAGTCTGGAGCAACCAGACCAGCAGCGGTGGGTACCCCTAAAGAAAGGGGTGGGTACGCGACTAGGTCCTGCCCTAGGGGTGGGACCAGGAAGGGGGGTGGTTACACCCCAATCCCATGCCGGACTTTCTTTCCCCAGGCCAGGGGCTGGTGTGCCCCTGGAACTGGTTCTAGCCGGCAGATGTGTAGTGAGCAACGGGGTGCCACTTAGCAGTCACCTTCCTGTAAAGCCCTGCCTACCCAGGATACACAAAACCCTGTCTGGGATGGTGCTAGCACCGCCCCTGACAGGAAACCCTTTGTCCAAGCTCTCCTCGCTGGAAGGACTCCCAGCAGCAGGAGGTCAGACTCGTGTCTGTGGTGGCAGCATCCATTTTGTGGAGCTGAGGCTTCAGTTAACTTTAACCGGGGTTCACAGTTACATACATGTCGTGTCCCTCTAGAAGGGTGGAATGTTAACCCCGTCGCCAGAATTGGCGAGGGGTTAGCATTCCAATTCGTATGACACCTTACTCGACATGTTTTGATAAAGCAATACCAGAGATAGCATTTAACCGCGAGGATTATAATGCACTTAAGAGTATATGGTATGCGTTATCATGGAACAGCTATTAGGACATGGTTCCGCAAGCTGCAAACGGGCTCAGCTCATGCCAGAGCACCATTTCACACGATTCCAAGCACTCTGCCTTCAGGATTGTCAAGGCCTGCCATAGGAGTGGCTGATAGGAATCTGTGTGTCCATTTTTAGGGTTAGATATAGGTATACTATATCTAAAGCAAAGGGTGACTACACCACCTTGCCCCAGCTGTCGTGCAGCCAGTTGTGTCAGATTTAGATGGCCATCCAGGGGTGGCATAATACCTGCTTCAGTCCCTGGTAGGCCCTGGGTACACCTATGCCCTGAGTTACAGGGTCTGATAAGGTGGCCCAGTCCCAATTGGAAATGTACCTAAGGTATATGGAATCCATTTTAGAGAGAGAGCAGTAGGCCTGGGGTCCTGATTGGCAGGGCCCCAGGTCAACTAAGTCAGAAAACCAGCAAAACACCAGGAAAAAAGTTGGGGGCAACCATAGTCAGGTATCCACCTTCCTACACAACCCCCCCCCCCCAAACGAAAGGAGATAAGGCTATCCTTGACCAGGTAAGCCTATATTGCCTGAGTGGCCATATGAGGTGGTACATGCACTGACATGGTTACCCCCTGTATCATGGTCCACTAAGCAATCCCTCACCCTAAGGGCGTCTGAGGGTCTCCACCATAGGGAATCACTACCTGTGGTGTGCTTTTGAAAAGTAAAAGGCTGGTGTGGGAATGGAGTACTGAAGTGAGACTCCACTACTGTTGGGCTCAACTTCCTCCAATCACTATCCACCATATGTGCCTTTCTTTCCAGTACTGAGTTGCTATGAGCTCTCAGGGTCAACCTCTGGCTACCTAAAGCAGGAGGCTGAGTCCCTCTGTTTGGCTTACTGGAGGGACAGGTCAGGTTTGGGGTTTTTAGGCCCCAGGTTTGGCTGTGCCCAGCAGTGTCCAGCTGTGGGAGTTCCCTAACTAAGTTTAAGGGGGATCCCTCAGGAGTGTGTTTTATTTTCACTTGGCTAGGACTACTAGCTTCAGTGATCCTAATCTGCTGATTGGGAAATTCTTTTGGACAGGGGGCCCTTTGGGGTCCACCACTGACCTCCCTGACCTCTACAGCCCTGGGCTGATGGAGGCGGGGTTGAGAGGGGAAGGCTACCTGCTCCAGACTGGGTCCCACCGGGGAAGGTTCCATTGCCATCAGGGGCTCTGCCAGGCTAGGCCTGACTACCTCTGGGGCAGTTCCTTCAACAGGGGTAGAGTCAGTTCCCTGAGGAGGCTGGCTCTCACCTAGTCTCTGGGAGGGGGAAGACTTTTCTTCCTCCTCAATGCTCTCAGTTTGAGTGGAGTGATCCATTGTCTCAGGCTTCACAACACTATTATCTGTCTGAGTTTGAGCTGTGGCCATCACAACTCCACCAACCTTTTCAGGAAGGGACTCAGTTTGGGTTTGGGCTGTGACCATCACAGCCTTGCCAACCTGTTCAGGAAAGGCATCTTTCTGGGATAGGGCTGTGACTGGCACAGCCCTCCTGACCTGTTCAGGGAGGACATCTGGGACTGGGGCTGTGGCTATCACTGCCCCCCTAACCTTACCATGGAGGTTTACCATTTTAAAATGGGTTTCTTGCTCTACCTCAGCCCAGGCTGAGGTCTCTAAATCATTCCCCAGTAGGCAATCTACAGGCAATTTTGGTGACACTGCCACTCTCTTGTGACCAGTGACACCTCCCCAGCTGAGATTTACCACTGCTATGGGATGATCTCTTTGCACTCCATCAATGTTCACTACCTGGTATGTGGCACCAGGCATAAGTTGCCTTGAGGGGACTAGGCTCTCAGCCACCATGGTGATGCTAGCCCCTATGTCTCTGTAGGCCTCAACTTTTGAACCATTGATGAGGGGCTCCTGTCTGTACCTGCCCAAAGTGTTGGGACAGGCTGTGAAGTTGGCAAACCCCATGCCAGTCTCACAGACAAGAGTATCTAAGTCAGGAGACCTGGTTAGGCCAGAGTCCCCAGGCACTCCCAAAGAAAATGCACCCAGATTCCTGGTGGCACTCCCACCACCTGGGGGATTACTACTAGTAGTAGCAGGAGGCTGGGAAGCTTTATTTGGGGGTATGTTCTCCTTATTGTTGTTGGCCTTGGGACAACTGCTGTCAGTTTTGTAATGGCCTACCTGTTTGCAGGTATGACAATAAGGTTTCTTTTGGGTTTTGGGAGAAGTTTGGGACCCACCCTTTTCAGAGGAATTTTGGGGCCCTGTGGTTTGATCAGAAGATTTATTTCCACCCTTCTCTTGAGGCTTGGTTGATTCCTTCTTTTGGTCACCACCCTGGTTCTTAGGCCTGACCCTGGTTCTGACCCATTTGTCTGCCCTCTTACCCAATTCTTGTGGAGAGGTCAGATCAGAGTCTACCAGGTGTTGGTGTAATAACTGGTTCTGACAATTACTTAAGATTTGCTCTCTCATAATTAGATTGTACAATCCTTTAAAATCAGTAACCTTACTTCCCAGTAGCCAGCCTTCAAAAGCCTTAGTGGCACAATCAACAAAGTCAGTCCAATCCTGAGACTGAGTTTTCTGGGTATCTCTGAACATCAACCTGAACTGTTCAGTGGTTAAACCAAACCCTTCAACCAGTGTATTCTTCAGGACTTGGTAATTGTTAGCATCCTCAGCTCTAGTAGTGAGGAGCTTATCTCTACCTTTACCTTCAAAGGAGAGCCACAAGATAGCTGCCCACTGACTCTGGGGGACACACTGTACAGTGCAGGCCCTCTCCAAAGCAGTAATCCATTTGTGGATATCATCCCCTTGTTTAAAGGGGGGCACTATCTTACTCAGGTGTCTAGTGTCTAAACTCCTGTTTTCCCTTGGGGGAATGCTGCCACCAGTGGAATCTTGTCCACTTAACTTTTGCTCTCTAGCAAAGGCAAGTCTCTCTTTGGCCAGGGCAAGTTCTTCCCTTTCAATCCTCAGATTGACTTCCCTCACTTTAGCTTCATACACTCTCCTCTGAGAGGATGTCATCCCTCTTTGAGAAGAGCCCTGAGAGCCATTGGTTCGAATGGATCTGTTAGAGCCTCTGGATAGAGACCTAACTCGTCCATTCCCAATGTTAAGCTGACCTGAGAGGGGCCCCAGGGGTCTCCTAGTACCACTCTCATGTCTGCTTAAGTTGTCCCTAGTTAGCTGACGAACTACTTCTGGACCTTTGTCTGCCTCATCCTCAGATGGCTCTAGATCCTCATCCTCCTCTTCACCTTCTGCAGAGAGATGGATAAGGTCAGGGTCACCTAAGGTTCCCTCTAGGGGAGGCATGTTCCCATCTGGATGAGAAGGTTCTGTGTTACCAGCCCTCCTAGCATCATAAGTCTCTAAGAGACCAATCAGAAATGGGATTGTGGGGTTAGACCCCTGTTTTAGTTTCCTGGAGGTACACACTTGTCTCATCTCCTGGAAGCTAAGACCAGCATATCTAGAAGTGACCTGTGGAGGGTCCACTGACACAAGGGGAGACTCAGAGTTTCCTCCTTTGTCTGACATGCTGATTCTAGTGTGGTGTAAGTGATGCACCTACCTACACTATATGTTTGCCTACTGATCCCTTGCTAAGAGTTGCAGCCAAGGTGTGCTAAGCCTTGAGGAGCTACAACAGCTGGTTCAGTAGAACTCAGAGTATTCTAAGCTAAGTTATATGTACCTGGAGTACTTATGTGATCTTTCACAAGATATTCTTAGGATACGTGTGGTAAAACAACAGCAAGCTCAAATCCCAACCGCTGCTCACCAATGTGAGAAGTTGGCCTGATATGCAGTGCTCACTATTCTAGTGATCACTATGTATCAGTCCAAACGACCCTTATGGTGATTGGTTGTAAGTCAACCTTGGACCAGCTATCCTAGTAGCGTGGATACGAGCAGTCTTCGGGCTAAACTCTAGAGGGCGTGTTAAGCCAGCTGTTATACCATCACATATACCCCTTGAACACCAAGTGAAAGGACACCACACAAGTGTTATGAAAATAAACAGTGTATTTATTAGAATCACAACAGCCCTGTACTCTTTATGAGGACAGGGTACTAAGCACACAACAAAACTCTTATGAAAATACTTCAAGTTGCACAATTTACACAAATGCCCGAGGGGCACGAAAAACCATATACTACAAAAGTGGAATGCGAAATTACTAGCAGGTAAGTACTGTACTAATAGGCTTTGGAATCGCTAGGACTACGTTACTGAACCTTCAGATTACTAGTAGGAGGCCTAGGGGACTCGGGTGCAGAGTGTGCACTCTCACGCGGGATGCGGGACAAAGTCTATGGTAACTAGATTTCACAAAGTTAGTGTTCTCGGGCGAACCCGACTAGGTAGATCGAAAACGACAGTGGATCCTGACCCTTGGATAGTGAGGCTATTCTGGGGCACCTAAATGCCGAGTTTACCTAGCCCAGGGGCTGCAGCTGCATATGTCTCAAAAGACGTCGGGAATCCTCGTAGACGAACCAGGAGCCTGAAGAAAGAAGTTGCTGGCAGGCGACCAGTGAAGATAGTTCGAGTGATCCAAGCCTGGATCGAAAATGGATGACACCTGAAAGCAGAGGGGACCAAGTTCGTGACTACTAGCCAGTAGTCAGGTGGCTCCAGGAGGGCACCGGATGGTAGTCACCTCGACTAGGTGAGTGGGCGACGCTGTGCTCTGCAGATCTCACGGACCAGGAGGCGTTGTCGGCGACCAGGATGGAGGTGCGAGCTGTCCCACGATGGATGAAGCTGTCGACGTCGCTGGACCCAGGATGGGGCAACAAGACTTGGCAAATTCAAGCCCACGCGGTGGACTCAAAATGGCGTCTGGAATGGACCAGGAGAGTCCGGGGTGCTCCTGTCTTTGAAGGGAGCAAGGGCCAGTCTGGAGCAACCAGACCAGCAGCGGTGATGTCGTCGGGCGTCGTTAAGAAGGCCACAAGCCAGCGGGCTAGTAGCCAAACAACGCGGTGAGCAGCAAAAAGCAGAAGGGCCCCACGCAGATTGTGGAGATGCTGGGAGGCTGGACTTCGGTGCTGGAGCTGCTCAGGGTCGGGGCTTCTCGGACCCCAAAGCACTCACCTGAGGATTCCTCGGCGATCGTGCTGGATAGAAGTCGTGCAGTCCTGATGATGGCCGGTCCCTCGAGGTCTCGTCGCACCTACGGTTCTCAGCTTAGCTGTAGAGGTCGGTAGAGGTCAGAGGTGCCAGGGAAGCCGGGTCTCGTCGTGCTGGTCGGTCGGATTCCTGAGGAAGGACGTGCAGCAAACCGCAGAGTTCTTTAATGGTGCCTGCGGATGCAGGGTGACTACTCCTTAGTCACAAGGGAGAACTCTTGAGAAGAAGTCTTGAGTTCCTTTCGTAGAAAGTAGTTTCAGGATTCAAAGATGATCTAATTTGGAAGGGTCCCCGCTCCTGCCTTTATCCTAAAGAAAGGGGTGGGTACGCGACTAGGTCCTGCCCTAGGGGTGGGACCAGGAAGGGGGGTGGTTACACCCCAATCCCATGCCGGACTTTCCCCAGGCCAGGGGCTGGTGTGCCCCTGGAACTGGTTCTAGCCGGCAGATGCGTAGTGAGCACCGGGGTGCCACTTTGCAGTCACCTTCTTGTAAAGCCCTGCCTACCCAGGATACACAAAACCCTGTCTGGGATGGTGCTAGCACCGCCCCTGACAGGAAACCCTTTGTCCAAGCTATCCTCGCTGGAAGGACTCCCAGCAGCAGGAGGTCAGACTTGTGTCTGTGGTGGCAGCATCCATTTTGTGGAGCTGAGGCGTCAGTTAACTTTAACCGGGGTTCACAGTTACATACATGTCGTGTCCCTCTAGAAGGGTGGAATGTTAACCCCGTCGCCAGAATTGGCGAGGGGTTAGTATTCCAATTCGTATGACACCTTACTCGACATGTTTTGATAAAGCAGAGATAGCATTTAACCGTGAGGATTATAATGCACTTAAGAGTATATAGTATGCGTTATCATGGAACAGCTATTAGGACTTGGTTCCGCAAGCTGCAAACGGGCTCAGCTCATGCCAGAGCACCATTTCACACGAATCCAAGCACTCTGCCTTCAGGATTGTCAAGGCCTGCCATAGGAGTGGCTGATAGGAATCTGTGTGTCCATTTTTAGGGTTAGATATAGGTATACTATATCTAAAGCAAAGGGTGATTACACCACCTTGCCCCAGCTGTCGTGCAGCCAGTTGTGTCAGATTTAGATGGCCATCCAGGGGTGGCATAATACCTGCTTCAGTCCCTGGTAGGCCCTGGGTACACCTATGCCCTGAGTTACAGGGTCTGATAAGGTGGCCCAGTCCCAATTGGAAATGTACCTAAGGTACATGGAATCCATTTGAGAGAGAGAGCAGTAGGCCTGGGGTCCTGATTGGCAGGGACCCAGGTCAACTAACTCAGAAAACCAGCAAAACACCAGGAAAAAAGTTGGGGGCAACCATAGTCAGGTATCCACCTTCCTACACCCGCCACAAACTAAAGGTGCCCACTAAGGAACAGCTTGTCACGTCCTCCCCACCCCAGCATATTCTTCAGCATACGATCACACAACTCCCTAATGGTTTGCATTAACCTCATCACTGCTAAGGAGATTTTCCTGGTGTGCTGGATCCTTAAAATGGGTGTGGTCATGACGGAACGGTTCCGTCATGAGCACAGCTCAACCGATGCTCATGACGGAACCGTTCCGTCATGAGCATCGAAGGGGTTAAGTCATGATTTTAATAACCACCCCTTAACACCTACCAGCAGTTTACGTAATTCCTGTTCAAAGTCCTCTCAGAACTGCGAAGGTCCTAATGTTCATAACATAAAGACTCTACGCAACTGATTTAAAACCAGTTCTGCCACTCATCCCACCTCCAGAGCTGGAATACAGATTCTTTGTGCAACAAAAAAACTGCTTTAGCACTACCTCTTTTAACTTGGAGATGGCAGGCCCTTACTTAAAATCTAAAGAAAAAAAGAAAGAGAACAAAATCAACAATGCTGCAATATTTGTGCATATAATCAGAATTTAATACTAACTATACAGTCAGTGCAGAACACAGTACTCAAACAACATATTTATCCCACAGAACACACCTGTCTGGAACTATGCTCCCTGAAAAGTGTGCTGAATTACAACTATTTATGAGGGACAAATAAATACCATAGACATACTCTTCAGCACTATCCAGAAAGTCATTATGGCTGAAGTGGAGTTGGCCTTAATATGTTCCAACAACTGGACAACAGCAGATCTGTATGCTATATTCATATATGGCTTATTTCCTTTACAACTTGCTTCAAAAGTTACCATTATAGCTTCGCATGAGGGAAACAATACCTCTTGTGCCACAAAAGTATGAATGGTCCTATCAAGATCGATTGAAGGTCTGTAGATGCGCATCTACTGAGGATTGGAGACATTGATGTAAAAAAACTATTGAGTTCTGGTCCGAATTCTTATACAGCACGTACCCGAGTCTTCTTCTCTGTTAGTGCTGCGTCGAATAACTTTTTTGTTTGGCAAAAACATGTATTGCTTATGATCCAAAAATTAGCCTTCGTTTGTCTGGTCAGGAGCCTTACCAAGAAGAACAGCAGCACTGTGTCTGATGAGACCAGAGGTCCTAGTAGAACTCATCAGCAGATACCGTAAAAAAATAGAAGAATTCTAAACTGGTTGATGTACTTCAAAACTTTGCAAATGTCTGACAACCAGGGTCTCCGCAACCTAAAAAATGCAGCCGTCCTTGAGCTCCACTTGTTTCTGTCTGAGCTTAAAAACTGAAAGCCTGAGAAGAAACCAGTCCCTCAAGTAATCCACCATTCATCCTGCTTCAGAGGGATATGAATGTTGACCATTCGCAGACCACCAGCAGAAAGGACTTTCAGAGTCTTTCAATATTTCACTTGATCGCTGTTTGTCATCTGCCAATTTCTCAGAATGTCATAAGGAGCATTGATTTTACCTATACAACCTACAGGCAGTCTTGTCATTTGCCATTAATCCTGCCACAGAAAAAACAATGGACCCAAATAAATTGAATTGCGTCTTCTCACATTGAGCAGCCCCAACAGTCAGGAATCCCTAAAAATGCTCTATCTGAAAAACTTTAACACCAAGGAATTCATGATTCTTTGTTTGGTCTTCCACATACTACAGGATAAGAATAATACAGAGGTGCGGACTGACAAAAATGTCCTTGAGCCTGGTTAACCAAACTGTGGCACAAAATGTGATGGATTCCTTGATTCCCCATGATCATTCTGCACTCTTGTTTTTATACAAAGTTTCAATCGAGTATCTCTCTAACATAGGTACCTCATCTAGAATCTCTGGACAGGTAGGTATCGCTCAGTATTATTCAGTTCGAAAAATTCGCCGTCCTTTGAGTCTCTTCGAGGGAGCACTCTTTCCATTCTCTGAAGAGTAGGATGTTTTAGGTGACACACAGCACTGCAGCATCTCGTGAAACATCAGGTCACTTCGTGGCTTATCCATTTTTTCCCTAAAATTAGTTTTTTACATTTTAAAACAATGAAATACATCCCAGTGCAAAAAAAACACTAAGAGCAGTCATGATAAAACCATAAATGGAATATCATCTACATACGCGTTTGGCAACGCCGTTCGGAGACTGTACATAGTGTACACATCTTTGTGTTTTTTAAATAAATATGCACAGTGAACCCCCACTATGAAATCGACAACCTTTACCTTCACTATCATCATCTATTTGTTCATCAAAATATCCCAGCGACCCCAAATTCTACTTACGGGGACAACTCCGTTCCTCTTCTCAATTTTGCCAAACTCGGAGGGGTCTCTTTCTTCCAATTGTGTGCACTGTCCAGTTTCCCCAGTGTTAGCCTAGTCTTAGGAGAGACTTCTCAGCATTCGTATAAAGGTTTCCTTAAGTATTTTTTGGAGTGCGATTTTTGGGGTATATTCAAACTGCCTGTACGGTATGGCACTAAATATCTGAAATATTCCTTTCCAAAATGGTCTACTTTCAGACACAAACACATAGTGTGTAAAAGGCGCCTAATTCTGCTCCGCATACCAGGCACTTGGGCCCTGGGTCCTTCTGGAAGTGCCATAGATTTGCTGGAGTCAGATAGACCCTATATAAATATTTATATTATTGTAGACATAGCCTGTTTGTTTGAGGCCTCCCTTGGCGCCATGAGGGCAAACATCTAGTTCTCATCCTACAGTGGTCCTATTTCCACCTCCCATTTATCCTGCAGGTTATTGAATGTGTCATGGAGTTAAGAATCAATGTTGTATATAGTGATGATACCTTACTAGTCTAAGGGAGGTGGGACATCATCAAGTTAGCCTACAGTGGACTATATTCAGGTATATCTTGAAGACAGAGTAAGTTTGGCCTAACTGCACGTTTCAGCTGCAGCTATCCATAGAATTGTGTATGCACCAGTCCATACTCCTCCTCAATCTCTGAGAATGCTGCTTCAATCTATACTGAGATGCCTAGTGTGTCCCACCCTGTAAAGACCTCCAAGCTAGATACCGCCAGACCCTCAAGCACTGTCTATCGCTGACATCATTTCATAAGGGCCATGTCCAGAAGACGTTTCTCATAGGGAGTGTTTTCTTGGTGGGCGTGAGGTTGATGTCTCTCAGAAAAGGATAGGGGGAGAGACTATCTGGAAACTGGCCAGACAGACATCCTGTTTCCTGCTACTTTGCATGCATCACTTCTCACGTTGTTGCTCTTCTTTAAAGACTAAAAATAACGTTGGTAGCGATCAAATACAGTCTTCTGACACATTTCCATGGTGATGGGGGCTAGAGTCTGATCATGACCTTCCAGTTTGGCCAGATGGCCGCTCGCCTGCTATTTGATTGTTTTCGATTTATCTGTCCTGACACTATGTTGTACCCTCCCTTTTCTAAATACTGCCTTATCCTGTATTTTTCGGCCATTATATTATTGTTTGTATTGGTTTATTGTCTCTGCTTTTTAAATAATTGTAAAGCGCTCCGATACCCGCAAGGGTCATCTTCCTGCTATATAAAACTCTCAGATAATATTAGTAATAATAATAGAATCACTGACAAAATACCGAATTAACAAAAATCGACCTACACTAACATCGAGTCACAAACATCGATATCAATAACATCGACTCCCTATACATATTTATATATTTACTAAAATATCGATCCCACATTATCGATGCACAAAAATATTGACTGCACTATTATCGATAACAAAATTATCGAATAACATAATATCGCCATTTATTATTAAATATAGTATACTACAAAAATATCGATTACACTAATATCGACTGCACTTATTTCGACTCTCTCAAAATATCGATAACTCTAAATAAGTATATATTTCTTATATAAACACTACACATCAACACTCTTACTAATACACACATATAAATATATTTTATATATTTAAAAAACGTTTAGTAACTTATATATCACATTACTTTAAATTATTTTTTACTATGTTTTTTACTATGTTATTACTATATTTATATAAGCACACCTTTTATAAATACAATGTTTTTTCCTATTATTAATCTATTTTAACTACCAACAATAATTAAATACATTTTTATTAAAATACTTACTATTTCACTATTCCTCTATATAAACCTTTAACTAACATATAAGTTAATTCTTTTACTAAAGAAAATTCAAACCAATGGTAACGCAATGAAGGGGTACTGGTCGTGTACGCACCGTACAAGCACCGTACCCCAAAATCACCTGTGTACGAACCGTACCCCAAAATCGCGTATGTACGCACCGTACCCCAAAATCACCTGTGTACGAACCGTACCCCAAAATCACGTATGTGCGCACCATACCCCAAAATCACCTGTGTACAAACCGTACCCCAAAATCGGGTATGTACGCACCATACCCCAAAATCACCCGTGTATGAACCGTACCCCAAAATCGCGTATGTACGGTGTGTAAATGCGCGATGTTGGGGTACAGTGTGTACACAGGCGATTTTGGGGTACGGTGCGTACATGGGCGATTTTGGGGTATGGTGCGTACATACGTGATTTCGGGGTACAGTGCGGACACTGGTGATTTTGGGGTACGGTGCATACATACATGATTTTGGGGTACAGTGCGTACACGGGCGATTTTGGGGTATGGTGCATACATACGTGATTTTGGGGTACAGTGCGTACACGGGCGATTTTGGGGTACGGTGCGCACATATGTGATTTTGGGGTACGCACCATACACATGCCTCGCATGTGGGGGGACCCCTGTACGCCTCATACCTCTATACGACCCGTACCCCGGTATGAGTCGTACCCCCAGAACGAGTCATACCAGGGTATGAGGCGTATAGGGGTTCGCTTCGTTGCCCGGTACGAGTCACTCCCCGTATATAGGCCATTTCCCATACAAATCGTATGCTGACAAACTGGTAAGAATCGTACTTGACGGGTTGGACAGCCTTTTTACAATTTGTATGGTCTTTTTTACAAGTCCGTGTCGTACAGCTTTTCCCGATCCGATTTGTAAGGATTGGGCCGATCTGTATGTATTTTTCCCGTACGAATCGTACTACACGGTTTGGAAGGGACTTGTACAATTTGTATGGAAAAAAACTACAAATCCTATTTGTATGGAAAAAAATCCAGGATCGGAATCAGGCCCCATGTGTTGAGTATGCAACCAATATTACCTTTGCATACCAAATTAAACACCTAATAGCTCTGGCATATGTGCCAATAACCGACATGGCTGAACATTATAATCTGTTAATTGAAAGTCCTTTCTACACACAAAACGAACAAAAACTTGCTCCGCTTTTGGATTACTTTGAGGACAACTGGGTAGGGAGACTACACAGGTCAGGCCACAGATGCCAACCTAAATTCTTAATTCCCTGGTGGAATGTATATCTACCAACCCTAAACCAAGAAGCCAAAACAAACAACGCAGTTGAAGGTTGGCATAATGCCTTCCTATCTTCTACTGGACGAACAACTCCCACACTACACAAACTCCTCACAGCAATCCAAAAAGAGCAAAGTTTTCAAGAATTACGAATGGAGCAATCTGTCTTACAACTAAAACCCAAACTCTCAAGACAAACTGCCCAAATGTATCAATATTTACAACAGCAAGTACAACTTTACCCTACAACAAGAGGACTAGAATACTGATAGCCAAAACATTAAACTAACAATACTAACTAAATCAAAGGGTCAAAATTCTCAAAAATCCTGAAATATGAAACCACACATATTATTATATAATATTTTTTTCATTATGTTGTCTAATATATTTATTTTCTTAATTATATATAGACAAAATAATTATCTAAGTATATTAAATACATTTCATAACAACACTTTTCCCACCCCAAAAAAATATTAATAATAATTCACTTACCTTTCACAGCAACATCATAAGCAAATCCAATAATCCATTACAATCCATGTAGTGAGAAATTCTCAAAAATAGAAGTAAAAATACCCAATAAAATGTAAAAATACAACTGTGCAAAATCCATCCAGCATCCAAATAAATCGATTGTTCCAAATCCGTTAAAAAACCCGAAAATAATGTAAAAATGTAATAAACGCTCCAGGAAACCCAAAAAATAAAGGAAGTATGCTATACATCTCAGTTCAAACAACTGAAACACACTTCCTTTGATAAAAAAAACGTCACAGCTCGGAAACGGAAATAGCTGTATCCATACCTAGAAGAAAAAATTAAACAATCCCACCCACATAACACTTAGAAATATAGCATTAAATATAAACATTACATACTTGCTTTTTTAAAAAATAGCCAAATCCTAGCACAAACTCACTAACTCCAACTACTTCAAACAACAAAAAGGCTCGATAACCGAAAAACGTATCGACTCAACTCCATACTATCTAAATACTCATACAGTAATCCACAACCCCTAAATAACAAACGACTACCTTCAAAAGTTAGATAAAATAGTTAAAATATATCGAAATACATTCTTACCTGCTCAGACCTGAAGCTGCTTCCAACCGCGACCTTCACTCTCCCAAAATGACCCAAAAAGACAATGAGCGGTTACAAAATAAAAGACCCAAATAATACAGTAATGTAAGAAATAGTGCAAAAAATGCCCAAAATATTTATTTTACTGTGAAAAATAATGAAAAAATGTTCAAATATACTTACCAACATGTTCAAATATATATGTATTTTTAAAACTTACAAATGTATTATATTCATACTTTTAATATTTATTACATTAAATATTAATACATTTTAATATTTAATGTCATATTTATTAAAAAATAATCTGATAAAAATCTCAAAATTACTATCTATTTTTTCTGTATAAAGTTTTTAACAATATGACTAACATATAACAATTATTAATATTAAAAAAAAAATTTTAATATTAATTTTACAACATACAAAAAATGGTATAATTTACAAATATTCTGATAATGATGTTAATGGTATGATGTACAATATTATTAATTTCAAAATCTCTTTATAAAAATGTGAATTCTTTTATAACATCATTTCTACAGCACTGTATTATATTTACAAATGAAAAAGATTTATTTCATTACCAATGTATAATTATTTAAAAATATGTCACAATTTTTTTAATATATGTATAAGTAAGTAAGTTTATTGCTTGATTAATTAAAATCTTAGCAGTACACACATCAGTAAAAAATGTGTAAAAGGATACATATATGTGACATCATTTCATATTGTCTTTAAAAAAAAACAACGTGATGGACATGCATTAAAATCGACCAATTTTCTGGTTAAAATTACATACAGTTTGTTTGTGATGAAGGTATAAAATTTAAGGAAGAAGTAAGGGTGAGTCCCCGTCTGGGGGTGACGCCAGTGTCCGTAGTTCTAATAGTCTATTGTGTGGTTGTGGACGACTGCCTCAGGGTCGGGACGTAGTGGGAGTCAAAGAGAGTTGCCGGATAAAAGAGCTTGGGTGCGCGCAACTGTGCTCAGGCTGCGGCGAGAACCTTTATTTGGGCAGTTTTCATGTAGCGGACGAAGCTGCAGGTTAGTTTAACGTTGTCCCCGCTGAAGCACGCCTTCACTGCCTGTCTGCACGTCCGGATATGCATTTCATTTATATGCGGTTTTAGCAGTTCTCTCCTCTCCCGGTCTAGGAACTTACATATGCATAGGAGATGCAGCATATCTTCTTTAGTTTCGCCACATAGTCTGCATTATGTAGATGTGAATATACGTTTCCAGGGGGGCAAATGTGGTTTGACAGGAAGGATGCCCATCCTCAGGGCCAAGAAGCCTTCTTTTAAAGGCCCGGAAAAGCTGGTACCGAAGTACGGTTGTGGTGAGCATTTTGGATAGCTTTGGATCACGAACCAGCTATGGGCCCTCTTATTTAGACATTCTTTATCATTTGCGGTGGAGACGAGCTTTGTTGACTTATTCACCAGGTCTTTTATGGTCTTGAATGGGAGTCCTGACTCCCATATATTCTCCAGGGCTAACAAGCTGATCCCTGATTGGAGGTAGTCTTTGGCCGGTGAGGCATGTTTCCTTGAGATTTCCTTCCATAGGAATGAGTTCAGCGAGCCCGTCTCTGCACTCTTTATTTTATACCAGTTCTTTACATACGCAGCCTTCCTGCTTATTCTCTGGTTTACTATTCCAAATTCGAGGCGTAGTTGGGCTGGGGAGGTGTATTTAGGAAGCTTGAAGATTATTCTTAAAGCTTTAGCAACCGTTTTATTGAGGGTTTCTTCGTCCGACCCTCGCAAGGCCTCGCTGCCGTATGTGAGCGTGGGCAGCAGCTTTGCGCGAAGCACTTCAAGCAGCGGGAGCAGGTTTGTATAGTATTACTCATTGCAAAATCTTGAACTACATTTTTTTCTATGTGCCTAAAATGTACTTTCCTAAACAACTACTCAAAAATTAGATTTTCCTAATTACATTGTACTTATAATTTTTGTTCATGACACTATACATTGATTTGTAATACATACATAATGTACTTAATTTAAGATGTTAAAAAAATAAAGATTTGTTTGAAGACTGTTATTTTTATCTTGTAGCTATTGAAAATTCATTAATAAAATTATTACAAATATTTTTTGTTATAATTTACAATATATAGAGATATAGAACATTTAATTAGGGTAGATACTGGATACTGAACCTATGTAATTTACTATTCCTACTCCAATGAACATTTATTTAGGGTAAGTGATGCACAGTGAACCTATTTAATTTACTATTCTGACTCCAAAATACTATTATTTTGAGTAGGTGCTGGACACTGAACCTATTTAATTTAGTATTCCAACTCCAATCAACATTTAATTAGGGTAGGTGCTGGACACTGAACCTATTTAATGTTCTATTCCAACTCCAATCTACATTTAATTAGGGTAGGTGCTGGACACTGAACCTATTTAATTAACTATTCCAACTCCAATCAACATTTAATTAAGGTAGGTGCTGGACACTGAACATATTTAATTAACTATTCCAACTCCAATCAACATTTAATTAAGGTAGGTGCTGGACACTGAACCAATTACATTTACTATTCCAACTCCAATCAACATTTAATTATAGTAGGTGCTGGACAGTGAACCTATTTAATTTACTATTCCAACTCCAATCTACATTTAATTAGGGTAGGTGCTGGACACTGAACCTATTTAATTTACTATTCCAACTCCAATCAATATTTAATTAGGGTAGGTGCTGGACACTGAACCTATTTAATTTACTATTCCAACTCCAATCTACATTTAATTAGGGTAGGTGCTGGACACTGAACCTATTTAATTTACTATTCCAACTCCAATCAACATTTAATTAGGGTAGGTGTTGGACACTAAACCTATTTAATTTACTATTCCAACTCCAATCATCATTTAATTAGGGTAGGAGCTGGACACTGAACCTATTTAATTAACTATTCCAACTCCAATCAACATTTAATTATGGTAGGTGCTGGACACCGAACTTATTTAATTTACTATTACAACTCCAATCTACATTTAACTCCATGGCTGCTATGCGTTTTCCCCCTCCTGTGCTGGGAATTGCTATTCTTTATTGTTTTATGACGAGCTGGGCTCGTCATCAGTGTTTGAGGAGGCTACACCATGACGAGCCCAGCTCGTCATGAGTGTGGAAGGGGTTAATTAGGGTAGGTGCTGGACACTGAACCTATTTAATTTACTATTCCAACTCCAATAAACATTTCATTAGGGTAGGTGCTGGACACTGAACCAATTAAATTTACTATTCCAACTCCAATCAACATTAAATTATAGTAGGTGCTGGACACTGAACCAATTAAATTGAATTGAATTTAAAACATTTGTAAAGCGCAGCATTCACCCTACGGTTTCTTGGCGCTATAGAGATCGGTCCAGCAACTCAGGGCAGAGAAAGCCTGGCGCAGAGAAAGTAGGGACAAGTTACAAGGAAAAGGCCTGTTTAAACAAAAAAGTTTTTAGATCTTTACGAAAGGAGGAATAGTGTGTAGCAAATCGTAGGTGGTCGGGGAGGGAGTTCCAAAAGGTAGGAGCCAAAGTTGAAAAGTTGGCTCCTCCCCACTTTTTACGTTTGAAACGTGGGATTTGCAGGAGGGATTTAGAAGAAGAACGAAGCTCTCTGACAGGAACATATTCATTGATCAGAGAGGAAATGAAGGCGGGGGCAGTACCCTGGCGAGCCTGAAAAACCATACAGCCGGTTTTAAAAAGGGAGCGTTCCTTGATAGGAAGCCAATGAAGCTCCTTAAGGAGGGGTGTAGAGTGATGAAAGCGTGGGAGACTATACGCCAAACGGGCCGCTTGGTTCTGAACCATCTGGAGCTTCCGCAGGCTGTATGCAGGGATGCCGTTATACAGGGCATTGGCATAATGCAGCCGCAAAATCACCAGCGCGGACATGATCAATTTGAGTGCCTGGGGGGAAAAAAACGGGAAACAGTGCGAATGGTTCGGAGAGTGAGGAAACAGGAAGAAACAACAGAACTGATTTGTGAGTGTAAAGTGAGTTGGTTGTTCATTTTGACACCCAAGGTTTTAACTGTGGAGGAAGGAGTGGGGGAAGGACCAAGAGAAGAGGGCCAGAAGAGAGAGTTCCAGGGACTGGAAGAACCACCTGTGAGAACCAACTCGGTTTTGTCCGGGTTCAGCTTGAGATGGTTGTGGTTCATCCAGTCCCTGATGAAAATCATAGTGGACTGGAAATTTGAGACAGAGAGGGGAGAGGAAGAGAGGTTAAAGATGAGCTGGAGGTCATCCGCATAATTATATACGGTGACCTCCAGCTGCTGAAGTGCAAAGATTAGAGGAAAGATGTAAAGATTGAACAATAAGGGAGAAAGAGAGGAACCCTGGGGAACACCGCAGGTGACTTGGAGTGGGGTAGTCGTGAAATCCCCCAGCCGGACCGCCTGGGTGCGGTCCCTCAGGAAGGAGGATAGCCAGACCAGGGCTGAGCCCTCAATTCCCGCCGCCTTGACACGTGAAAGCAAGATGGTATGGTCCACCGTGTCAAAGGAGGCGGAGAGGTCGAGGAGCACCAGAGCCTGGTGTTTGTTGTAATCCATGCCCTCCCTGAGGTTGTCTAGGACCGACACCACAACGGATTCGGTAGAGTGCCTGGGGCGAAAGCCGGGCTGACGAGATGCCAGGCCCCCATTTGCTACTACGTGGGCGCTGAGTGCCGGGGTGACATGGCGCTCAAGCACCTTGCCCAAGTAGGGCAGCAGGGAAATGGGGCGATAGTTGGCTGAGATGGACGGGTCAGCGCCGGACTTCTTTAAAATGGGCACTATTGTGGCTGATTTAAGAGCGGGGATCACCACTCCCTGAGTAAGGGAACTATTAAGGAAAGTAATAGGGGGCTGGGGACAATTAGAGTAGATCTGTTGTAGGATTCGTGCTGGACAGATGTCTGCCGGAGAACCCGATTTGACCTTAGGAAGTATCTCCAAGAATACTTCCTCAGTGAGGGGGGGAATTGAGGTAAGATGGCACTGAACAGTGGGGGGGGAAGGATCAACAAAATTAGAAGAGGGGGGGGGGGGATGTTAGCCTTGATGGTTGCAATCTTGTCCAGAAAGTAGGAGTTTAATTGGTCACACAGGGGCTGGGTTGGAGGGATTTGGGGTGAGGCTCTATCAGAATAGGCTAGGTCGTTGACTATACCAAAAATCTCCCTGGATTTGTTTTCCGATTTCAGAATTTTTGTGGAGAAATAGATGGTTTTGGCAGCTAGGATGGCTTTTTTATACTCAGTTAATAATGTTAAGTAATGAGTTTTTAATAAGGGGCAGTAATTTCTTCTCCACTGCCTCTCCGCTTGCCGTACGGTCAGTTTTTGTTCCTTTAGGTCGTCATTGAACCACCTGTTGGAGTCCTTGGGTCGTCGAGTAGAAATACGACGTAATGGAGCAACCGAGTCGCAACCTCCAGCCAGCCAGGTATTGATAGCGATGGCTTGTGAATTGGATGATAGACCAGTGAGGGTCGGAGAGGAGGTCTGAAGCAGGGAGGTCAGGGAAGGAAGATCAACTCGATTCCAATTCCGCGTCCAGGTGTTTTTGGCATGCGGGACCTTAGAAACAGAGTTGAGAAGGATGGAAAAAGAGATAAGGGCATGGTCAGACCAGGGACAGGGAGATACAGACACCGGGGAAACAGAAAGGTTGAGGAACCAAACCTGGTCGAGTATGTGACCATGAGAATGTGTGGGGACAGATATGTGAGGGACAAAGTTCAGGGAAAGGAGAGATTCAGTGAATTGTTTAGATGAGGTGCACTCTAAAGGGTCCGAGGGCCAGTAATTAAAGTCGCCTACCACCAAGACAGAGGCATAGTTGACCCCCAGGGTGGCCAATAGGTCTTGAAATGCTGGCAAGAACAAAGACGAAGGCTGGGGTGGACGATACATCAGAAGGCACGTAATTGGAGGGGAAAAGGAAAGGGAGCGAACTACAAGGAATTCAGTTGAGGGAATGGGGGGGGAGGGAAGAAGTTGAAAATTAAATTCGGACCGAGCAATTAAAGCCACACCACCACCTATCCTACCCGCTGGGCGGTCGGCGCGTAGAGCGACGTAGGAAGGGGGGAGGGCAGCCAAAAGTGCGGGTAGGGAAGAATCCAAAAACCAGGTTTCGGTCAGGAGCAGTAAGTCGGGCTTCTCGGAATCAAGCAGGACAAACAGCTCATGGTGGTGTTTGACCGCTGACCTGGTGTTGAGCAAAAGAATAGATAATAAAGGAGTGGGAGGAGGGGGGGTCAGGCAAGGAAGAGGACAGCGGCGACAATGCCGGCGGGGAGGCCGATGTTGGCAGAGATGGAGGGGCGAGCCCTAGTAAGGCAATGTGGCTGCGGACTGACTCTGAAAGTGGCCAGTGGCCCTGGAGAGTACTGAGCTCCTCAGTAGAGTACGATGTCAATTTGGCATGGAGACGTGCCCCTAGCCCCGTCCGGCCGCGGACGGGCGCAGACGGGCTTGCCTTAGGCGCGCCTTCAGCGCGCAAACGGCGCGCCCGCTGCGCACGTCCGCTGCGTGTTCTAAAGTTGCACATTGAAGTAGGAGTCCGTAGGGGCAGGAGGGGGGTGTGGCCTACAAGTGGGCGTGGCCAGCGGCCTGTGTGAACGGCGATGGGAGCCGGTAGAGGGGGGGTCACGTGACAGCGCTAGCTCCGCTGCACGGCGCCCTCAAGTGCAAAGTGCAGAAGTTAAAATTAGGTTTTCAACACAAGTTAAAAGTCACACGCTGCTTCTCCCGGCTTTCCGCCTCAGGAGATGTGAACCAACAGAGCGCTCGCGTTCAGCTCTTATGAAGGGCGGGAGGGGGGTGTGGCCTACAAGTGGGCGTGGCCAGCGGCCTGTGTGAACGGCGATGGGAGCCTGTATTTACTATTCCAACTCCAATCAACATTTAATTAGGGTAGGTGCTGGACACTGAACCAATTAAATTTACTATTCCAACTCCAATCATCATTTAATTAGGGTAGGAGCTGGACACTGAACCTATTTAATTAACTATTCCAAATCCAATCAACATTTAATTATAGTAGGTGCTGGACACTGAACCAATTAAATTTACTATTCCAACGCCAATCAACATTTAATTAGGGTAGGTGCTGGACACTGACCCTATTTTATTTACTATTCCAACTCCAATCCACATTTAATTAGGGTAGGTGCTGGACACTGAACCTATTTAATTTACTATTCCAACTCCAATCTACATTTAATTAGGGTAGGTGCTGGACACTGAACCTATTAAATTTACTATTCCAACTCCAATCATCATTTAATTAGGGTAGGTGCTGGACACTGAACCTATTTAATTAACTATTCCAACTCCAATCAACATTTAATTATGGTAGGTGCTGGGCACTGAACCTATTTAATGTACTATTCCAACTCCAATCTACATTTAATAAGGGTAGATGCTGGACACTGAACCTATTTAATTTACTATTCCAACTCCAATCAATATTTAATAAGGGTAGGTGCTGGACACTGAACCTATTAAATTTACTATTCCAACTCCAATCTATACTTAATTAGGGTAGGTGCTGGACACTGAACCAATTAAATGTACTATTCCTACTCCAATCCACATTTAATTAGGGTAGGTGCTGGACACTGAACCTATTTAATTTACTATTCCAACTCCAATCTACATTTAATTAGGGTAGGTGCTGGACACTGAACCTATTAAATTTACTATTCCAACTCCAATCATCATTTAATTAGGGTAGGTGCTGGACACTGAACCTATTTAATTAACTATTCCAACTCCAATCAACATTTAATTATGGTAGGTGCTGGACACTGAACCTATTTAATGTACTATTCCAACTCCAATCTACATTTAATAAGGGTAGGTGCTGGACACTGAACCTATTTAATTTACTATTCCAACTCCAATCAACATTTAATAAGGGTAGGTGCTGGACACTGAACCTATTAAATTTACTATTCCAACTCCAATCTATATTTAATTAGGGTAGGTGCTGGACACTGAACCTATTTAATTAACTATTCCAACTCCAATCAACATTTAATTATGGTAGGTGCTGGACACTGAACCTATTTAATGTACTATTCCAACTCCAATCTACATTTAATAAGGGTAGGTGCTGGACACTGAACCAATTAAATGTACTATTCCTACTCCAATTAACATTTAATTAGGGTAGGTGCTGGACACTGAACCTATTTAATTAACTATTCTAACTCCAAACTACTATTAATTAGAATAGGTGCTGTACACAGAACAATAAAATTAAACATTAAACATTAAATATAAATGTAAATGTATCACTAATATTTTGATATTTATTTTTTAAACAAATATTTTTACTTAATTTCTGAAAAAATACATACAGTTTTAATATTTCATATAAACTTGTCAAAACACTACACACCCTTATCCCCTATAAACACTGGAACACAGTACCAAACATTATTTAACAATTTATATTATTAATTTTTTTTTTTAATAATTTAAATTTTATAAAATTTAAACACATTTTTATAATTTTCTATTTCATTTTTTTAACTTAAAAACAAGTTTATGTATACACTTTGTAAAACACTGCCCACCCTTATCCCCTACAAACCTATAAACCACTACCAAATATGTAATGTAAATTTTCATTAAAATGTCAATTTAAAATAAAATTGTAATTTTTTTTATAAATGTTTGAAAATAATTTCTACTTTTAATTACATTTCACATTTTTTTAATTTTTAATAAATATTAATTATTACACTACCCAACCATAACCCCTATATACCCTATAACCCATTACTAAACTTCAAAAACATTTTAAAATTAAAATTTGTAAAAAAAATTTAAAATTTCTAAATAACTTCAAAATTACAAATTTAATTTCTAATTTGAAATTTATATTTTAAAAATAATATTTTTTCCATACATACTTTTTAATACACTAACCACCCTTATCCCCTATAAACCCTATAACCCACTACCAAACATAAATTTTAATTTCTAATTTACAAATAAAAAATGTTCTAAAATGTTCTAATATTTTTCAAATTCGAAAATTATTTTTAATATGTATCAAAAATTCGATTTTTTTATTATTTTTTGGTATATACTTTTTAAAACACTACCCACCCTTAACCCCTATAAACCCTATAACCCGCTACTAAACAGTAAATAACAATTTTATTATACATTATTAATTAATTAATATTTACAACTTCTTCTCTATATTTTATTTATTTTTGCAATTATATTTGTAATTACTACTATTATTATTTTTTATAATATACATTTTAAAACACTACCCACCCTTATGCCCTATAAACCCTACATCCCGCTCCTAAAAATTTTACATACTTTAGTTCACTAATAATTACTACTAAAAATTGATAAACCTAACCTTTTACACTATAAATACTTTACATACATTAAAAATAACACTATATAAAATGTCGATATTTTTTCTTATCCATATTATTTATACACACATAAATCGATATTTTATATATCGATATTTCTGTTATCGATATTACTTACCTTCGATTTTACCAACTCGATATTTTGGCTAGTCGACATTATCAACTCGATATTTTGACTGTGTACCATAATAATAGTGTGGTTTGCCCTGTTAGGTTATCGCTCCAGCCTATCCGTTTGTAGCTGCCTTCCAGGCTGTCATCACAATGCTCACAGCGGGGATATTCCATTGGGTGGATAAGCGGGGTCGGGCTTTCCACCACACAAGATGAATAAACCTTATTTTCTCCTTTCTCTCCAATGTATTTCACATTTCCTCTATGTAGAAGTTATCATACCTCATTAAAGGCTTCCTTGACCCAACCATCAAATGCTCCGAGGACAGTCTTCTGCATGATGTCCCGCTGACAGCGGCAGTCAAACCAATTTACTCTAATTGGAAGACTACACACAAAGTTTCCTTTCAGGCCTAGCTAAACTGGGTATCACATGTCAGAGGAGCTGATAATATTGCTTTGTAACATTCACCATGGCAACCACAACAAAGACCAAGATAACTGTTTGGCGGCACCAACAACACAATTTAATTGCTAAAAATTGATTGGTTAATTATTTACTCAATAGCTTTTCTCAACAACTTCCCTTTTAGGGTTTCAGCTTTACGTACCCACTAGAGGGACCGCTTCATTGTATGGCCAACTGTTTAGTCTGTGTTTTTTGACCTCATACTTTCCCTTTTATCTAGAATTGTTATCCTATTAGAAAACAATCCTGGCATGCCACGAGGGCTAATCATAAGGTTGCCATCTCTTTTATATGGTTCATGAGCTACAGTGAGAATTCCATATGGCCATGAACTTATTTTGATTTTGTGATTGTCTTCCCATTTAATTTAATAACCACACATCCCATATTGATGTAATGTGTACAGTTGTCTTTTATTTGACAGAAACCTACAGTGACGTTGTAGATATGAGTATGACTCTGTTAGACTACTGGTATTGCTGAGTCTTAACTTATCTTGGTACGATACATTAATTTCCTATTTCTGTCTCATCTTTCTGAAGCTTACATTTACCTTTAATTATCCTGAGAGGACTGTGCACTTGACAGTGGTGAATATGAGATTCTTGTCTCTTAAACATATTTTTATGTGCCCATGATATTGCCAGTTCCTGGTATCCAATTTCTCTGTAGCTCGTCCTCATAGGTCTTCGCATCTGGTTGGTCATAATAGACTCTCCTTCCACTACAGTTAAAAAAAAAAACTTTCAGCACTTTATGTATTGTGTCTTTTTTATGATTGTGGATTATTCACTTTCTCTTTAGATTTATGTGACAGTGTTGTTTTCATTGCATTCATTCATTTCCCATATTTGTATATTGATTTTCTAGTATGATTAGCTTTCTTTCAACTTGGAAAAGAACCCTTGTACTGCAAAACATATGTTGGCTGAATTGAATTACATTTGTTATGAATCCAAGTACTTTAACAATTTAGCCCAGAATAACTATTATCAGTTTATACGATGGACCACGATAGCAACGAGGCATGTGATAAAAGCTGTGTAGTCAATAAGGTGTATGCTCAAAATTATAGGTGGACTATCGATAACATTTTCATTTGTTGTTGGTCCCAAAACAATGATACCTTTTTATTTATTTTTATCCATTTTAGTTTGCATAATGGCTTTTCATGATTATTTAGCTTTAAAAAAAAGAAAAAATACTTCCTTGTACTTCTTCCAAGTGTAGAGGTCTCTGCAGGAGCCTCTATGGTTCGCGTGTGTTTTTTGGTTTTAATTTAGTCCTTTTGTTTCAGGATAGTCTAACCTGGTATTCTAGGTGTTTTACATGAACATTTAGTCTGGGTGGTATACCTGATGCACTCTGCTAATCTGGTATTATTCACTCATGGATGGTCTGTAGTTATCTTTTGAGGTCGAGCTTACAAAACAGCGCATGTGCTGTCTGTTGCGAGGCATATTGTGTCTTCCCATGAACACAGAGGGGTTTGGAGCCCTCCTATTTCTTATCATTGGTTGACTTTGCTTGTCACTCTCATTTGCCTGCTTCGTATTCACATCACTGCCTGTCATTTTTAGGGCTCGCCTGCTGATGCGCATGCGCATATCTGGCAAAGCTCTATAGTGGCTTAAACAGAGTTTAAACACTGGCGATTCCATGCAGTGCATGTGCTTTTTAGGTCATTGCGCAAGTGCAAGCCCTAAAAAGCGCGTGCACAATGCCACCAGCCGCCTGCCTGCCTGCCTCGCATTACCACATCAAAGGCAGCCCAGCCTCCCTCCCACAAGATTCTCAGCGTGCGCTCTGCATTAATTAATTGCCTTGCTCTGTCAGAAGTGCCTGCGGCACTGCTGCTGCTGCCCAGAGCCTCTCAAATTGTTTCTCATTAAGCCAGACATGACCTCTGTGTGTGTTTTTTGTTTTAACAGTATTTAAAGCCAGGGCTCAACTCTTCAGATCAGTCAAGCCTGCTCACAGGCCTCACAGACTCTCTAGGCAGACCAGGAGGTTAGCGACGGGTGGTCAGATGAATACGATGAACAGCCCGATCGTTATCTGTTCGATTTGTCACAGTGAAGAGCTCTGTAGATGGGCAATCAAAAACAAACAGAGAACACCATGCATGGGACAAGCTCGCAAGGCTGAAAAGAGAATTCAAGGTAAATCAGCCACAATAATTAAAGGCCGTCCATTCCTGAAGCAACTTGTGACCTGCTCAGCCACTGGTAAAAAAATAAAAGACTCTAATTCACATTTTCGGCTATTAACTCCTGTAAGATTTGATTAACAGTTCTTCTTGTGACAACGTGGAAGGTGTTAGTGCACTTATGTTTTAATCACACCCCACAGCTCCACCGACACAGCTCCACCGATGCACCCACCACACAGCCCCACCGATGCACCCACCACACAGCTCCACCGAGGCACCCACCATACAGCTCCACCCACCACACAGCTCCACCGAGGCACCCACCACACAGCTCCACCGATGCACCCAACACACAGCTCCACACAGCTCCACCGAGGCACCCACCATACAGCTCCACCGATGCACCCACCACACAGCTCCACCGATTCACCCACCACACAGCTCCACAGATGCACCCACCACACAGCTCCACAGATGCACCCACCACCCAGCTCCACAGATGCACCCACCACACAGCTCCACTGATGCACCCACCACAGAGCTCCACCGATGCACCCACCACCGAGCTCCACCGATGCACCCACCACCGAGCTCCACCGATGCACCCACCACAGAGCTCCACCTATGCCCCCACCACAGAGCTCCACAGATGCCCCCACCACACAGCTCCACAGATGCCCCCACCACACAGCTCCACCGATGCACCCACAACACAGCTCCACAGAGGCACCCACCACACAGCTCCACTGAGGCACCTACCACACAGCTCCACCGATGCACCCACCACACAGCTCCACTTATGCAATCACCACACAGCTCCACCGAGGCACCCACCACACAGCTCCACTGATGCACCCACCACCCAGCTCCACCGAGGCACCCACCACAAAGCTCCACCTACACAGCTCCACCGATGCACCCACCACCCTGCTCCACACCACACAGCTCCACCGAGGCACCCACCACACAGCTCCACCAATGCACCCACCACACAGCTCCACCTATGCACCCACCACACAGCTCCACCGAAGCACCCACCACACAGCTCCACCGAAGCACCCACCACACAACTCCACTGATGCACCCACCACACACCTCCACCGATGCACCCACCACACACCTCCACCGATGCACCCACCACCCAGCTCCACCGATGCACCCACCACCCAGCTCCACCGATGCACCCACCACCCAGCTCCCATGATGCACCCACCACACAGCTCCACCGATGCACCCACCACACAGCTCCACCCACCACACAGCTCCACCGATGCACCCACCACACAGCTCCACCGATGCACCCACCACACAGCTCCACCGATGCTCCAACCAAGCTCCACCAATGCACCTACCACACAGCTCCACCAATGCACCCACTAAGCTCCACCGATGCACCCACCACACTGCTTCACCGATGCACCCACCACAGAGCTCCACTGAGGCACCCACCACACAGCTCCACCGATGCACCCACCACACAGCTCCACCAATGCACCCACCACACAGCTCCACCAATGCACCCACCACACAGCTCCACCGATGCACCCACCACACAGCTCCACCGATGCACCCACCAAACAGCTCCACCGAGGCACCCACCACACAGCTCCACCGATACACCCACCACACAGGTCCACTGATGCACCCACCACACAGCTCCACCGATGCAGCCACCACACAGCACCACCGACACAGCTCCATCCACCAACCAGCTCCACCGATGCACCCACCACACAGCTCCACCGACACAGCTCCACCGATGCACCCACCACACAGCTCCACCGATGCACCCACCAACACAGCTCCACCTATGCACCCACCACACAGCTCCCCCGAGGCACCCACCACACAGCTCCACTGATGCACCCACCACCCAGCTCCACCGATGCACCCACCACACAGCTCCACCGTCACAGCTCCACCGATGCACCCACCACCCAGCTCCACCGATGCACCCACCACCCAGCTCCACCGATGCACCCACCACACAGCTCCACCGTCACAGCTCCACCGATGCACCCACCACACAGCTCCACCGATGCACCCACCACACAGCTCCACCGATGCACCCACCACACAGCTCCACCGATGCAGCCACCACACAGCTCCACCGACACAGCTCCACCCACCACCCAGCTCCACGATGCACCCACCACACAGCTCCACCGACACAGTTCCACCGATGCACCCACCACACAGCTCCACCGATGCACCCACCACACGGCTCCACCGATGCACCCACCACACAGCTCCACCGAGGCACCCACCACACAGCTCCACCGAGGCACCCACCACACAGCTCCACAGATGCACCCACCACACAGCTCCACCGATGCAACCACCACACAGCTCCGCCGATGCACCCACCACACAGCTCCGCTGATGCACCCACCACCCAGCTCCGCCGAGGCACCCACCACACAGCTCCATTGATGCACCCACCACACAGCTCCACCAATGCTCCAACTAAGCTCCACCAATGCACCCACCACACAGCTCCACCAATGCACCCACTAAGCTCCACCGATGCACATACCACTCAGCGCAACCACAGCATTATTCAGCGCAACCACAGCATCACTCAGCGCAACCACAGCATCACTCAGCGCAACCACAGCATCACTGGTTCAAATATGTTCTTTCAATGTTTCAAGCTGTTTAAGCTTTCACGCTTTATTACAAATCACAAAAAAAGTTAATATTTCAATTCTGTTCTTGGATTTTCGTCACAATAAAAAACACTGAACATAATCTTCACAAAAGTTATTTACAAAAGTTTAAGCTATTGCCATTACAAATTAAATAAATTATTTAAGTATTAATTATTTAAAACAATTAAAAGCCATTGTTATATGTAATATCAATACATCTAAGTCACGTAAATACAAAACATGTTGCATTACAAATGCTACAGTTGTCACATTTGCAAAAGTTATAACTATTGGCATTGTAAATGACAAAGCTATTAATTTAGCTTTTTTTAAAAATAACACATAAATTAAAAAAAATCATTTCTAAGACCAATAGCTCAAACTTTCCTAATGCGAGCCCTATTGCATTTCCAATGCTTGTTGTGTATGTCCCTCTCATGGAGCCTTGGCTCCTAACCAGGTGTGTTTTGTCTGGTGTCTGTGCTCCATGTCAGCAAGTTACTTTTTTCTTTTTGTGTAAGCACTCACAGAGAGTTTATGTGTTTTAGAAACATCTCCTACATTTACTTGTGTGTCCCCTCATGCTGCTGCCTGTTCCCGTGAGCTTCTACCTTTCCCGGTCCTTGTTGTAGTCACCCAGGTGCTTCTGTGGGCTGTATCTGCTCCTTGCCCTCCACTGTGTCGCTTCCATGCCCCCCTACCCTCCCCGTGTTGCTTCGACATCTCCTGCCCTCTCCATGCTGATTCCGTGCCTCCGCCATCTTGATGTTGCTTTTGGGACCCCGTTCCTCTTCTGTGTTGCTTCCTACCTCTCTGTTGCTTCGGCCCCATTGCTTCTGCTCCTGTTGCCTCCTCTGCCACCACCCACTTAATATAAAATGTGTAAATTTTGTTTTTAGTTACTGATCTGACTCAGATCAGGAACTAGAAACAAAAAGCGGATGCCTTATTTTGCAGGCTTGCATGCATGGTACTTGCGCCTCCAAAATAGTGCGTGCGGCCATATAGATTCTCGTTTGTTTTACTTTAGACATGCTTTACAGCATCCGTGATGCTATGTAGTGTGGCTCACATACATTGGCGTAGCCAATAGGTCACAAACACGAGACCTATTGGCATTGCCATTGCTTGATTCCTCTTGTTGGTATCCCAAGTAGTAAGGACTGTGACAAAGAAGATGGATGAGATGGTAATAGCATGTTTAATTTCAGATAATCCTCATTACATTCAGTTCCTCTTTATAGCCCTTGCTTTCTCTTCTCTAACTCCTTCTCCCATAAGAATTAGACCTCATATAACAGGATATGCTTTAGATGGAGTAGTTTATGTACCAGAGTAGGGCAAGGAGCCATGAAAATAAGAGAATAGTTTAAAGGGAGTAAAATTAGTAGGGTTAGAGGCACGAATGTCTGCCTCTTAGGTGAAGTTTCACCTATAGTAGAAAGAACCCTAAGAAGGAGGGTGTGGACTCGGACCGATTAAGGGTAACAGTAAGTAGCTAGGCATCTAATGTGGTAAACTTGCCATTATTCAATAAACAGGAAACTCATCTATTTTACTAGAATTTTTTTTCTTAACTCTTACTTCAGCTTTTTTGCACCTCATTATTTCTAAGTCTCCTCTTCTACTTTTCTAATCCTTTCGGTCTGTCTTGTCCTCCTCCCTCACTCTTCGACCTCGCCTTCCCTACTGACTTCCCTTCGTCCCCAGTCCTCAGCCAGCTCTCCACTCAGCACAGCTTATAACCTACATGAACGCAATACAGAGGGCAAAGAACAAAGTTCCAGATTTACCATGATTCTGTGTCTGGGTTGTATTACTTTTGTGGCGCAGCCCGACACAAAATCATTTTTGGCATTTACTAGTAAACCAGCGTGCCGATGCACCCACCCACGTATTTTGACGCAAACCCAGATTTACAAGGACTTGAGGAATCGAAAGAGTACTTGGCACCTAATAATGGTTTTTGTGCAGGAAGGTGTGCCTTTCTGCACAATGGTGCAAGGGTGCCTGCATTAGTGCTAGGCAACATACTCTGCTTCAGTGTGAGAAGTGAGTAGAAATGCTTTACATCTTTGCAAATATGGAGCATTTCTGTTCTCTCCCTTGCACGCAGCGCTGGAAGCTCACTTGCTGTGCCGCATTGTGTGAAATAATAGTAAATTTGCCCCAAAGTACATAATAAGCCTAATTAATGAGTAATTTAGCAGTCTGCCATGCTATGACAGAATAGCATGGCTTACCACCTGCATGTCTTGTGGCCGATAGAAGAACACTACATTCCTAACTAGCTCACCCCATCTCACATTTATAGCTTCTGCCTTTCTGAGATTTATACCTGTATTTCAAGAAAATAAAAAAAATCTAATTACATTTCCACTCTCTTACTAAAAGCAAATCAGATCTTGGAGGCGCCAATCGCAGGGGAAACGTCCAACCTTGAAACCTCTCCAGTTTGTGATCAATAAGTCATTGACATGAATAGTGCCTATGGATTTCATACTGTTTTTTAAAATTATTAAATTGCATTCCAGAAAAATGAAAGAGCAGGAGGATGGAAGAAAGAAATATTAGATAGTAACACAGCTTGCTGCCATTTGCGAAAATGCCAGTAAATCACACGACTGCAAAATATGAACTGCCACGTTTATTGTGCAGCAGCTCAAACTCACCTTGGTGGTGACTGACAAAAGCTTTGTTTATAAGTACAGGAAGTCATGCTTTTGTAGATCATCCCAGAAACATCCAACTCTTTATCAGGAAAAGTGCAAGGACAGGACAGTTCTTTCTATTTGTACTAATTGTATATGAATATTCCCATTTTATTATCAATTAGAAGTCTTGTGGACAGGGATGCTAGTTCTACGTACTCCAAAATGCCTTTGTGAATAGGCTTCTTTGGGAAGTTATACTCATTACATTGTGGGAGAGGAAAGTGTATGCTTGATGTACAAGTACACTCAAGTCAATATGGCCTTCATTGTCACTGCTGCGGGAACTCCAGAGTAGGGAGCAAAGAATGTTTCCACCCACTCCTGGTACTCAGAGTTGTGTGCTGATTCCCCACTTTGCTGGAACAAAGTAAGATGTGTTGAAATCAGTTGCAGAAAAAACAATTCAGCATGTTATCCCTTATTTCAACAAGGAAAGGATCAGTAATGGATTCCCCCCCCCCAGAAATTTTTACCAAATGGCTATAATGACACCTTTTTGGTATTTGCGCGCTTTTATAAATTTTATTAACATAACATAACATGAAGTGGTCAGAAGAAGGCGTAGTAAGTTGCATGATTGTATATCTTCATAATAATGTAGTAAGGATTTTTTTAAAACAAAGATACTTTCTATCCAACAATGACTTATTCTAACTTAAAACAATCATTGGCAGAGTATCCTGAGAAGGCTTTATATGCGTTACGAACATCACTGTCAATTCCAAAGATGGCCTCCAGTGCTGCTTGAGTGTAGCTATCAATACCTGTGATTCAAATGTTTCCTTGCCTCCCCCACAATCCTACCTTTTCCAGCGCCCACTCAGGTCCCTTCGTGCCTCCAACAGGCCAAACCTGTAGACAGTCCCTGGCATGTTTCACTTCTGCCACCTCAAGAGGAAACCTTTGCCCTGCTTACGGGTACACAAAGCGCCTTCTCTCTGCCACCTAGCATCCTCAATCCCAGGACTCGCTAGAATGAAGAAAACTTGGCCGGATTCTCAAAGGTGTCACGGAACGCAGCGCAGCAGCCAAAAATGCTGGGCTGCGTGACAGGGAGAGCATAGAAGAGCGCCATATTCACGAAGATATGGCTCTCTCCTCCCCTCTCATTAGCGCCAGCACTGATTTCAGCTGCTGTGCGCAAGGCACACACCTTAGCGCCATGACTAGTGCCGGGAGAGGAGTTGTGCACAATGTAAAGTGTGCATGACAGTTTGGTCGGCTGTCTAAGGTCGTCCAAACCATAACGCGCTCTTTGATCTCTCTCCACCCGAGCTGTGTTGTACCGCTGGGTGGAGTAGAGGCAAAGGCTCCTAGGACCTCAGTGAGCGTTAAACAAGCCCACTCAGGCCAATCACAGCGCTGCTCTCATGAGAGCAGCATCTTGATTGGTGTAAGGGACCTTGCAGTGTGCAGGGACTGGAGCAGAAGAACCCTGAGACGGTGGCCGGCAGCGCAGCAACAGGTAAGTGCTTTATTTATTTATTATATTCCCCCTACCCTCCACACCTCTCCTCTTTCCCCTGCCCCGCCACTTGTTATGAAAGGAAGCTGCTACTGCAAAATACTATGGCTAAGCAAGTGTAAAACCTTTTCCTACTTTGTATCTGTGCTGTGCAGTGCAGCACTCATGCAAAGTCGGAAAAGAAAGGAGAAATTAAAACATTTCTCATTTTATCTCCTGCTGTTCAGCGGCGTTCATTTTTGGCGCTACACATTGTCTACTAATGTTAATAGATAGGGTTTAGTGTCAAAAAGCATGGGAGGTTGCATATGAATGCCCATGTACCACCCATGTAACGCCCCCCCTGACGCAAAGTAATGGAAAGCAGTATTTTGCGTTGCTTTGTGTTTCTTTTGGGTACTTCCCAACTCAAAACAAGTTTAGCGCTGGAAAGTGAATCAGGAAAAAAACATTTTGTGTTGGTTAGCTTCACTTTTGTGACGCTCACCCATAGCGAAATATTTGAGAATCTCCCCCCTTATCTGAACAACAGACACTTAAAGACCAGTAACACCTGCAGCCTCCATTTTGAAAAGTGCAATACAAGCATTAATGTGCTTAAACACAAAATCTTATTATATGAACTAAACTTTGAGCGGCCACACCTCCACTGACATGTTTCTACTTTAGAATATTCTGACATTTTTTCCAAAGAGGGTAAAGATTGAATGAAATATATGATATGTGTAAATAGATGTTGACTTGTAGAACAGATATTTTCAGCCGTTCACAATTGTGATCCCTCATGACACTAGCACCAGCAATGACAAAAATAGACAAAGAAAATAACTCATAATGACCTCCATGTTTTTCAGAGTGAAGCAGTCTGTCTGTCTTATATCCCTAAAGAGAGTTGGTTTTTGCCTTATAAAATAGTTCACTCCTCCATGGACCTACCTTTGCTGTTGCACAGGTCCTCGTCTCCTTTGTGAAAAAATATGGTATATCTCTCTGTTTTTGAGAAGCCAGATTCTACAAAGAGCAGACCACAAATCTGTTTCTGATAGTCTCTCCCTCAGGTCTCAACCGCAGTATGATGAATTAGGTATGCATATATAGTTGTCTCTGCATCTCTTTTATTTCCTCCAATGGTTACTATGCTTGTAGCATATAGCCCAAAAATATAGTCTATTGCTGTCGTAGGTAAACATGCAGAAATCACGTGAATATCATACAGGCATTGCTGCATGCAGGCATCACAAAAAGACTAAAAACTGCATTATTTTTGCTATTTTACAGTAAAGAATACACACCGAAATAGCAGTTTTTACCCCTGGAAAACACTTTGCAAATGCATTGCCTTCTTCCTTTCAAGTCCCACTTTATGATTCCTGATGCTGGTTCCAGTACTCAGTCTGTTAGGAGCACCTTGGGCCTAAGTGCCTAAGCTTTTTGTGGTCAGAAAATAAACAACTGTGAAATGTTAGGTTTATATTTGAAATCACAAAGCTTAATTCCCCAAAGCACAGTGGGGCAGATTTACGTTTCCTGGCGAATCCCTGCAAATCAGCAGGGATGTGCCAGGAAAGATGCGTCACGCAAGTTTACCCTTGCGCCACTGCAGTTACAATGCGGCGCATCATGGTGCAAGGATAAACGGATGCGTGTCGCATCTGCCGGCGTAAGGTTGGCGCAGTGCTGGAATAGGCACTGTTCTAACCCTACCTATATCCAACATGGTGCGTCAAACCTTGCGCCTGCTTCAAGCTGGCGCAAAGAAAAGTGACTGAGTGAAATCTTGTAGATTTCAGTCAGGCACTTTTCTGAGGCGTTCCTGCGACGGAACACCCCCATCCCCCACGCCGGAACAACCACATGAAACCTGACGCAGGTTTTATGTGGCGTAGGGCTTTACAACGTGACGCATCTCCTTAGATGCGGCACCGTTTAAATAAGGTGCAACGTGGCGCATGGTTTACGCCGCCGCTGCATCACAGAAGTGATTCGCGTGCAGCGTTCACGCGCAGCGGTCGCGCCCCATGTGCGCCGGAGGTGCGCCAAAGGTAAGCCCGTCTACGCCCGTCCGCGCCTGGACCGCGCCCAGCGCCAGACCCCCTGGCCTCCGCAAACCGCACTCCTCCCGCATAACGTATGGCGCCGCCACCCTCCTAGCCCTTAACCCCGGACGCACACCACAATGCTACGAAGCTGCCCCAGGACGTACCCACGGTCCCTTCGCCTGCCACTCCTGCAAGTTCGCCTGCATCAAGACCCACACCAAATCCACGACCTCCAAACACAGCTTCGACTCTAACCACCGAAAGTGCATCCTGCTGAACACCTGCTCGGTCCACAGACACGCCACTGAACTCTGGGACCTACTCGACACTAAGTCACCGAACATCGCCTTCCTTACAGAAACCTGGATGAAAGCATCATCAGCACCCGACATCGCCATAGCCATCCCGGACGATTACAAGATCATCCGAAAAGACCGCACCAACCGAACAGGAGGAGGCATCGCCATCGTCCACAAGAACACCATCAGAATCACGACCAGCACCGACGATAACCTTGCAACCGCCGAACACCTCCACTTCCAGATCCACACCGACCCCAGGACCACACTTAGAGGCACCCTCATCTACAGACCACCAGGAACCCGTAAACAATTCAGCGAAGACATCACTGATTTCATCAGCCCACATGCCCTCCCCTCCGAGAACTACATTCTACTGGGTGACCTCAACTTCCACCTGGAAAAGAAAAACGACTGCAACACCACCACCCTTCTGGACAACCTGGCCAATCTCAGACTCAAACAACTCGTTGACACCCCCACCCATGTAGCCGGACATACGCTCAACTCTATCTTCACCTCCTGCAAACACATCTCCTTCGATCACACCACAGCTCTCCATTGGACGGACCACTGCTGTGTTCACTTCAGCTTCAAAACTACCATGATCCATAACCCCCCACAACCTATTCCTCGAAGAAACTGGAACAAAATCACCTCCGACCAACTCCTCACATCGCTCAACCAAAACCCTCCCACCCTCTCATCGGACCCAAATGAAGCTGCCACCAAACTCAAACAATGGATCACTCACAGCATTGACGAATTAGCACCCTTGAAAAACCACCAAACCAAACAGGGTAGCAAAAAGGCCCCCTGGTTCAACGATGACCTTAAGAAATCCAAGAAACTATGCCGTACTCTCGAGAAAACATGGAGAAAAAACCCAACCAATGACAACCTGACCACCTTCAAGGCAGCCACCCGCAAACACCACCAATTGATCCGATCCACCAAGAAATCAGCATTTAAGGATCGACTCAAAAACAACGTCCATAACAGCAGGGAACTTTTCAACATCGTCAAAGAATTTACCAACCCCACCGCAGCCTCAAACGACATTACTCCCTCCCAAGACCTCTGCGATTCATTATCCTCTTTCTTCTACAACAAAATCGCCGACATACACAACAGCTTTAAGAACATTTCCAAAGAACAGTCCACTCCACCCACCTCCGAACCTAAACTGCTCTCTAGCAACCTTAGCGCCTGGAACCCAATCACCACTGAAGACACCATCTGCCTAATGAACTCCATCCACTCAGGTTTGCCAACCGACCCCTGTCCCCACCACATCTTCAACAAAGCTGACTCCATCATCGCACCCCATCTCCGTGATGTCATGAACTGCTCCTTCAACTCCGCTACCTTCCCAGAAAGCTGGAAACACGCCGAACTCAGCGCTCTCCTGAAGAAACCCACAGCAGACCCCTCTGAACTTAAGAACTACCACCCCATTTCCCTCCTCCCATTCCCTGCCAAAGTCATTGAGAAAGCCGTCAATAGCCAGCTCGCCGCCTTCCTTGAATCCAACAACTCCCTCGACTCCTCACAGTCCGGCTTTCGAGCCAAACACAGCACCGAAACCGCCCTCATTGCAGCGACAGACGACATCCGGTCGCTACTGGACAATGGAGAAACAGTTGCCCTCATCCTACTCGACCTCTCCGCCGCCTTCGACACAGTCTGTCATAGCACCCTCATACAACGCCTCAGCAATGTCGGAATACAAGGAAAAGCCTTGGACTGGATCATCTGATTCCTCACCGGGAGAACCTAGAGAGTCCGACTCCCCCCATTCAAATCAGAGGCCACCGAAGTCATCTGCGGAGTACCACAAGGATCATCACTCAGTCCCACCCTCTTCAACGTTTACATGAGCCCCCTCGCATCCATCGCGCGACAACACAACCTCAACATCTTCTCCTACGCTGACGACACCCAGCTGATCCTTTCCCTCACCAATGACCCTAACACCGCCAAAACCAATCTTCATGAAGGCATGAAAGAAGTAGCCGAATGGATGAAAAACAGCTGCCTAAAACTTAACTCAGACAAAACGGAAGTCCTCATCCTAGGGTCATCCCCCTCTGCCTGGGATGACTCATGGTGGCCATCGGCCCTGGGCACAGCACCCATACCCACAGACCACGCACGTAACCTAGGCTTCATCCTAGACTCCTCCCTCTCGATGACCAGACAAGTCAACGCCGTCTCACCCTCTTGCTTCAACGTACTTCGTATGCTCAAAAAAATCTTCTGTTGGATCCCCACAGAAACAAGAAAGACTGTCACCCACGCACTGGTCACTAGCCGACTGGACTATGGTAACACCCTCTACGCAGGAACCACAGCCAAATTACAGAAAAACTCCAACGCATCCAAAATGCATCAGCCAGACTCATATTGGACATCCCTCGCCAAGCTCACATTACCGGCCACCTGAAAGACCTCCACTGGCTTCCCGTCAACAAGAGAATAACGTTCCGTCTCCTCACTCACGCACACAAGGCCCTCTACAAACTAGGACCCGATTGCCTCAACACACGACTGTCCTTCTACACACCCACCCGCCAACTAAGATCCGCCAATCAAGCCCTCGCCGCAGTTCCGCGCATCCACAGATCCACCTCGGGAGGAGGATCTTTCTCCTACCTGGCGGCCAAGACCTGGAATTCTCTCCCCACTCACCTCCGCCTCACACAGAACCACATTTCCTTCAGAAAGGAACTTAAAACCTGGCTATTCGATAAATAATGCACTCCATCCCACAAGCGCCTTGAGACCCTCTGGGTGAGTAGTGTGCTATACAAATTCCTGAACTTGAACTTGAACTATGTCGTCAGTGTGGGGTTGGGAGTGGGAGCCTTTTTAAGAAGGGGCAGGGATAGACTATTGGGGGGTATTTAAAGGACTTCTGATGGGGGCGTGGCCGCGCGCCGAACATGGAGGACGTGAACTAAGTGAGCTCCGTCTCATGCCCTAATACTTCGCAAATTATCCTACGTTCCCTGCTCATGAGGGACACCCACCCTTGGCTGACTGCTACCAGAGGAGGAAGGGAATACCGGAGACAAGCTCTGTGGTGCCAGCAGCCCCTGAATAGTGCGGAGGGCCGCCGGAGTTGGAGGGGCCTCGCCGCACGTTGGAAGCCGCAGTCTGCCATAGGAGGAGGAGCCGGCCCGTATGCGACCTGTGGACGGAGGAACAGCGTCGGAGCCCGAAAGTGCGCGAGCACGGCGCACCGAGAGCGAGACAGACAGCGGCTACACCACATGTTAAGCCCAGGGGGCTGTGGCTGAACACAGAGAGGAGCGAGACACAACTGCCGGAGGAAATAATTACGGGGCGCGAACCCCGGGAAAGGAGCCTTGGCACACCGCGGACACCCGGCAACGAAACAGTAAGCAGAACGGCAGAGCGCGGTGGAAGGGAGCGGCAGGGCAGCAAGAAGGCGGAAAGACACTGGCTATCCCCTACATACAAGACCCCGAGAGGTGGCCATTATAAAACGCTGCACAATTAACAGTGGCCGCCATTTTGTGACTATAAAGGAACACCGCTACGTGACTGAGCTCCGGGGGGTATCTCCTGTGATCGGGGGCTGTCGGGGCTCCGGACCAGCTGCATAGAATACTCACACCAGCACTAGACAGTGCCACGATCGGCTGGTGCGTGGAGCAGACCACGGCAGAACACGCCATTATCCACCAGACCATACCCCCTGCAGTGCACTACAACGTCAGGGACCCACCTGCTTGAGGAAATATAAAATTTTATGGTCAGAAATGTTCCCTAACGTGTACCCCACTGTCTCCATGTACGAGCTTAAAGTGCATGTAACTTCCCTCCTGTGCCAGCTATGAAGACGCAAATACATTTGCGTCCAACGTTAACATGTCCTCTTTCAGATCCACCATGAATGGATCGATAATTCAGTTCCTAAGTATGCCTTGCCAATGTCTTTTCATGGTGCACTTCCACGTTTATCCTAGCCCTGCAAAGCTAGGCCCTGATTTCTGCCATCAAGCCCTTTCTGTTCTCTGCCTCCTGAAGAGCTGCAGCGTGGGATGCCTCCCTGACCTCTGTCCTACTCCCTGCGCGGCGAGCGGTGCCCGGCTCGGCCTGCTTGCCTGCCAAAGACAGTATTTTGCCTTCAAGTTATCAGTATAGCCGAGTTCAGCTCCTCGAAAACACATTCCAGTCTAGCAGAATAGATAAACAATCCCCGGCTGCAGAGCAAAGGGCCCGGCCTCTCTGTCTCCATGCAAGTAATTCATTGCTCCTGTTACCATGGTAGGCCCATGGCCCCTCGCATTACACGCAGACACGTAGTTACATATGCACGCATTAATAGTCAGTATAGAGTAGCCTCTGCCCGAGAGACCTTTCCTTCTAGATAATATAGTTCCCCAAACACAAGATATCAGATATGATTTAGGAACGAGTTGATCTGACATGCCAGACTTCTGTCTCTTCCCTCTAGGGCTAAATATCAAGTCCCCTGCACCCTCCAGCCTCACGTCAGTCACACGTCATGCTGCTGCGCGCGCATCCTTGCCACAGATTTCTGCTGACACTGCAAGATTCCACTAGGTATCCACCCACTTGTGACACCTTCATGTGATGTTTCTAGCACACACCTCTGTGTACGCCCTAGTGCACGCCTTCTGATTACGTATTGCTGCGCACATGTGTTCTTATCTCATTTCTCTCAGCTGTTACGCCTTCTGTAATTCATCGCCATTCTGTGCATTAACTATAAAAGTTATACTCTGTCAATAAAGTATGCTCTATCCCTTCCTGATCCTTTATGGTGAAAGGAACATGATATCCTGGTTCGAACCATTCCATTTTATGGAATAAAACCCATTTTGAAACTCAGCTGCCACGGACTTTGACTCTTTATTTTCGATTGAGTTATTTTTATTGAACTTTACCGCATAGAAATTCCGACGGTAAATTACTATTTACCACATTAATTTGGCGCCCGAATAGGGACCCCTCCCCCACCCCACGCGCCGGTAGGTGCGTTGCAGGCTTTGCCCCCTGCCCCAGCCAAGACGGACAATTACGCGTACCCGCAGGATTTCCTGTATCTCCCTCAGGCCTACGGAGGTGACGGAGACTGCGATCAGCACCCAGACGAGGCGGTGAGGAGTGCGGAGGATCCCGACCAGAGCCCAGCCAAAGAGAACAAGGTCCGAGGTATCTAGAGGCCCACCAGTTCCGAAGTATCTACATCACGAGTCGAGTCGAGTCCAGTCCGGTCCAGTCCAGTCGAGTTTCCGAGGCCTTCCGTTCCGTGCTTCCCGGTGAGTACCGTTGCTGGGGACGCATCTAGACGGGTGCATTACTATGTATCCGGTAAAGACGGGTTTGGGTACACAGACCCGGTCTGCACTGTTTTAGCAGTGTACCTGTACTGTTTAGCAGTATATCAAGACATTCAAGGGTTCGATTTTTGTTCTCGTTTTAGAGTTCAAGGGTAGTCAATATGTGTTCACAATGTTTTTATGTGATTAATGTCGTGGTATGAGTGACTGTTTGATATACATTACTGTGTTTCTGTGTTAAAAGTGTGTTCAGGTTCAAGTAAGTATCAAGTACCGAATATCAAGATGCCATTATTCAGCAAATTAAGACAGATAGGAACTAGGAAAGGGATACTAGAGGAAGCAATTCCTGTCCCACCCAGGGACACGCCCGGAAATTTTATGTACCACAAACATGGCTTCGAGGCCATACTGTACCTAGAACTATGGGCCGATTATACTAAGAACCTAGAAGAGAAATATAGATGGCCCGTTACAGGGACATGGGATGCAGATTGCATCATGAGAGTAGAAGAAGCGCTATGGAAAAAGAAAGCCAGACAATCTCAGAAAGATGCCATAGAATTGTGGCGTAAAGAATCGCATAAACGAACAGAAAAAGAATTCCGAAAAGCCGAGAAACATAGGGAGGATTCAGAAAAAGTCCGAGAAAATGAATTAGTTGAGGAAGGTATACGAGTCAAAGCAGAGCAAGTAGACAGACAGCGAAATACTCTTGCGAATGGTATGTATCCTCTTTTGGCCGAAGGTTTACCTAAGGCCACCCCGGAAGTACCAAAAGATCTGCCCCCTCCATTGGTTCCGACTAAATTACGCCACAAGACCGCAAAGGACATATTCCTTTCTTCCTATTTAGACGACGTAGCTCCCGCATATACAAATCCACGTGTCCATGCACCACCTGCTGATGGCACCCCGCCCCTAAATGATCAACCACTTCCGCAACAACAAACTCCTCCTCCCGTTCCACATCCTGCGCCTATTCCCCCAGCCCTTCCTGCACCTATTATTCCTGGCATTAATCCATTAAATCCTTTCGGACCTGGCACCTCAGGAGGTGCGGCAGGAGGTTTTCAAACGCTGCCACAAACACATCGATTGACTTATAGGGATCTAGCACAACAACGTACACCTCAAACAGCGAATTATGACATACTTAAAGAGCCTCTCACAGACTGTAGATATGATCCAGTACCCGGTAAAGAAGACAGAACGATGCTAGCATCAGTACGTCTACGACGAGTTGCAAACTACTTAATGTTACTACCAGGAATGATTGATCATCTAGACAGAATATATCATTTTGTCCAAACGGGGGAAGGTCCTGAAAGTATTGGCGAGGCCATGGCATACCAGAAAGTTGACACTCAAAGTATGATATTACGTTTCTTCATAAACTGCTTAATAAGAGACCAAGATAGGCCTGGTGTAGACAAGGAAGAAATGAACGCACTTAACAAATGGGGTCAGAACATAGCAGACGGAAAGCATGATAAACAGAATAGTATAGAAAACATGTACAGAAGGATCCGAAAAGCGGTAGAAAAAATACACGAAAGAAGACAGCTTGAAAGAGAATTAGATACAGACAAGAATGAATCCTCGGAGGAGGACGATCAACCGGAAACAACAGCACAAACATTGCAATTACCAGCTAAAGAAATGATAGCATATGTAGGTAAGGGAAGACCCTTTAATAATACAATGCGTCCGGTATGTCCAGAAAGTAAGAGACTTTTTCAAGCAGCCATGTCAAATCCAAGGACTCCTGAACATTTGTTTCAGGCTACCGATAAAATACTTCAAGATCGAATGGGGTACCATGTACTCAATTCTATGGATGAACAAGAACTAGCCCGGTCCGCTGTACAATGGGCTGACAATTCTAGTACGTATAATGATGATGCAGTAGCCCAGACATTTTTGAGCCTTTCCCCTGATGAACAAAAATTAGCTAGTGTATACATGATTCAGCATCTCATCACGTTGTTTAAAAGCCAACATTCTGATCCAGGTCCCTTACCGGACATATTGGTAGAATTGCTCTCTAACAGATGGAGAGGCCTAGGTACCGATTTAATTAAAGAAATTCTAGAACATAGACAGTGGCGTAACGAAACTTGAGGGGGCCCCCCTGCAAAGCACATGGAGGGGGCCCCCGGCGGCGCGGCCCACCAGCTCGTTGCTCAGATCTGACCCAGACTGGTACCCTGCACATGACAGCAGGAGAGACAAAGCCTTAGTAGGTTCCTGCCTGACAACGCAAAAGCGAATCGGCTTGCCTCATCTCACCCTTCCATCCTCACCCCTCCATGCCACACAAAACATTTCATAGATCCCAGATACCCCTGGTCTTTCTAGCATCCTCCTGGCCTTTTGGAATGTCCTCCCAGAACAACTCCTACTTTCATTATTAGTAACAAAGGACATTTCAGGGTAAGAAAGAGGTTACCCGGCGTTTACTGTTTCGACTAGGCTAGCAGCATGGCACGGATTTGTTAGGACAGCACCATGGCACTCCTGATACCCGTCTGGGATAATGTACTTTAATGATGAGTTTGACGGTGACCCCGCCCTTTTTTGTTGTGTTCCATGATCCAAAGCTATCTCTACATTCCCTGCTCTCCTGGCTTATCACCTCAGTTAAGTATTTTTAAATCTCTAATGAATTATGTTATTATTGGTTTTATGTATAATGGGTTTTTATCGGTCTTATGCTCACCAGTGTTCTTTTTTTATACAATTGTAAAGAGTTTAATAATACAATAGTATTACCTTCTGGCACCCTGACCCAACGTAATATAAGGCTGCTCCCTAATGGCGTGGGTGTCTCCCGATGCCCCTGCTGGTCTATGGCTTTCTCAACTGATCACAACCCATTGCAGCTGACAGCACCAGCCCTCAGCTATCTGGGTCCCACCCCGTTTCCTTCCCACGCTTGCGGCCTCACGCTGGGGGCCTCTCATCTCTTTGGTGCTTGAGGGGGAACATTGAAGCTTTGCTGGCCCCTCCAGGTCCACCTACTCTACTGCTTTCAGGCTCCCACTCAGCACTACTACTGGTACTCGTTCTCTCCCCCTTGCGGACTCCATTATCGGCCGGACAGGGCCTGGCATCCACTCAAGCCTCTAAAATTCAGATTATGTTTCATTAGATGTGTTTATTTCGCACGTGCTATGTTCCAGACGGGGTTTCATTCTAAGCAATGCTCCCAGAGCGAGGATATTGTACACACAAACAAATAACATTAAAATATAATGGATACAAACATTTAACAAGGAACCATGCAGTCACTCGAATTACGAGATGTCTGCATCAAATGCTTGTTTTGCTTCTCAGGCCTTCCAATGTTTTGGTATTTATTATTTTGACATTTATAACTGTACATTTTCACATGTTTCTCATCTTACTAACATTTATCCATCTTTATTTTTTGATCTGTGAAAAAGAAATGTGCAACTTGCATATCTCCACATTTCCAAACCTGGTAAGCACAATTGTACTGCGGCGTCCGCTGGGTGTCGGTGTGCTAAGTGCTGAAGTAAGATAAAATAATACACTCACATGAAACCCTCAGCAGTGCGATACTAACACAAGTGGGCAGTGGCAGCTAGTTCTGTTTCATTATGAAATCTCCCCTCCTGCCATTATCTCTTCTTCTCTCCTCCCTCTTGCACTGTCTCTCTCACCTATAGGCAGGTCACTGGAATTATGTGAATCGGTGGCTGAAGCTTTTCCGCATATTTATGTATTTTTCCTACTTACCACATAATCCATATTCAGCTGCATAATACCTGATGTGAACAAGAAAAGATTGCTTCTAGCTCAAACGTTTCAAAGTTACTGAAAACATCCTGGACCCATCCCAATACGGATTCAGACGAAACCACAGCACCGAGACAGCCCTCATCGCCGCCACAGACGACATCAGGCGCCAATTAGACAACGGCGAAACATCAGCCCTCATTCTCCTGGACCTATCTGCCGCCTTAGATACGGTCTGCCATCGCACACTAAAGACTCGCCTCCATGAAGCCGGTATCCAAGAGAAGGACCACGTCCTTCCTCTCCGGCAGATCCCAGAGCGTCCACCTCCCGCCTTTCCGATCCGAAGCCACCAACATCATCTGCGAGGTCCCCCAGGGCTCCTGCCTCAGCCCGACGCTGTTCAACATCTACATGGCCCCCCTCGCACAAGTGGCCCGCCACCACAACCTCAACATCATCACCTATGCCGACGATACTCAGCTCATCATCTCCCTTACCAAGGACCCACGCACCGCCAAAACCAACTTCCACGACGAAAAGAAGGCCATCGCCGACTGGATGAGGAGCAGCCGTCTGAAACTGAACTCGAACAAGACGGAGGTCCTAATCCTCGGGCCCAACCCCTCAGCCTGGGACGACTCCTGGTGGCGTACCACTCTGGGGACAGCACCGACACCCACCGACCACGCACGCAACCTGGGATCCATCCTCGACTCCACCCTCTCCATGTCCAAACAGGTCAACGCCATCTCCTCCTCCTGCTACAACACCCTCCGCACCCTTCGCAGGATCTACAAATGGATCCTGGCCGAAACAAGAAGAACGGTGACACAGGCCCTCATCAGCAGCAGGCTGGACTACGGCAACGCACTCTACGCCAGAATCCCAGCCAAACACCTACAACGACTCCAGCGCATCCAAAATGCCTCCGCCCGACTGATCGTCAACGCACCCCGCCGCTGCCACATCACCCCCCACCTGAGGAACCTTCACTGGCTCCCCGTCGACAAGAGGATCATCTTCAAACTCCTCACCCACGCACACAAAGCACTCCACATCGCCGGACCAGCCTACTTGAATAGCCGACTCAACTTCCACACCCCCACCCGCCAGCTACGCTCCGCCAGCCTCGCCCTCGCCACCGCCCCCGCATCCAACGAACTACCTCCGGTGCCAGATCCTTCTCCTACCTCACCGCCAAACCTGGAACACCCTTCCTACCCACCTACGTCAGACCGAAGACCTACTCGCCTTCAGAAAACTCCTCAAGACCTGGCTCTTCGAACAGTAGCGTTGCCACCCCCCTCCCTCAGCGCCTTGAGACCCTCACGGGTAAGTAGTGCGCTTTACAAATCCCGATTGATTAATTGATTGAAAATGCTGCCACACGCGTAGCCAAGAATTGGCAGCACCTTTCCTCAGGTCAACTGGTCACCTTTCAGTTGCTGATTGCTGTATTTAGGTGTTAAACTGATGCCAAAGAGGTGTATCCTTTTCCAAAGCAGTATTTAAGTATGAAAATGGCAAAACAGTAAAGTACTACTGCCAGAAAATGTGCCACGGTATGTTGTATTATTAGTCTTTTCTATTGCATAACAGAATCATGCCGCATAACTTGGTCCTCCCTTGCCTCATAAGTCCAGTGGACTTGTTCATAGCCTCGGTTATGTAGATCAGTCTAGCTTCTAATTAAACAAATGATCAAGCAAAGAATATAAACGACATCCCTGTGGGCCCTTTGAGGTATCATGAGAGTATTAATCTCGGTCCTCGTTGGGTCATGGGGTACTATGGATTTAGATTATTGTCTCTAGGTGTATGTCCTTTGTCAATCTAAATCGTGTCCATCTCCCTTGGCAGAGCGTGCTTCCGCAAGTCTCTAGCTATCTCTTTATGCAAGACTTTACATTTGTATATGGTCTGCTATCAGGCCACGATTAAGAGAAGGTAGGAGGATTTCCATCACAAGCGAATAGGGCTAGGTCTAAGAACTGAGACACTACTTTGTTATTCTTCGCTCATCTCAATAGGTCTAGAGCTCAGGAATCCCAGGTGCCCAGGAAGGGCAACCCTACACTCTCTGTTACTGAGTTTCCTTGACTGCTTGCCAAAATGCCGCAAAGGATGGACAATTCAACTTCATGTTATAAAAGTCTGCTCCTGGGCAGCACAATCTGGCCATGAGGGGTTGGCATCAGGGAAGACTGTTTATTTTTTAGGGAGAAAGAAAGCTCTATATAGACAGTAGAATTGTATTGATTTGAATCAAGTATTCCTCGAGACTGTCACTGTGTGTGGATATTCAAGCGCTTTGTCCCATTCCTGGTCATGGAGTGTTCTCTCCAATTCAGCCTCCCATGTGCCTCATAAAACTCGTAACAAAATAAATGCGTGATTCTGAAAAACTTTAAGCCATAATACATTTCCTCCTGGGCCAATTCCATGTCTTATCAGAGACAGGTGACATGTGCTGAATTAGTAACCAGCTATTTGATAAAGTGCAGTGTGCAAGAAGAAGTGGCTGATAGAGGCATATGTCCTTATTGTAATACTGGTGGATCTACAAGAAGTACACCCAATCCTTTGGAATCTGATTTATGGGCTCCGACCCCCCCCCCCTCCCTCTCCCCCCCGCCCACCACTGTGATCCCAACCCATTGCAGCTGACAGCACTAGCCCTCAGCTATCTGGTTGCCACCCTGTTTCCTACCCACGATCGCGGCCTCACGCTGGGGGCCTCTCATTTCTTTGGCATGCACTTGAGGGGGAACTGAACATTGAAGCTTTGCTGGCCCCTCCAGGTCCACCTACTCTACTGCTTTCAGGCTCCCGCTCAGCACTAGTACCGGTAGTCGTTCTCTCCCCCCCACCCATCTCATCGACACTCGTTCTCCCCCCCCTCCACACCCCCCCGCTTATCTCGACATCCAGCCCTGCCAGACAGTACTAAGGGATGTTTCCTTAACGGTTCCCGCAATCTGCCTTCTGCGCCTTTCCTGCTATACCACCAATGCCACCCTGAGAATGCATAGCCGCCAGGCTTCCTAAATTCTCACACATACTCGTTGCTCACCTTAGGCCTGGCTGGCATGCAGCTTTGAAGGAGAGCGCCGGGGCGGGCAGCAGAAGACAGGGCGACTGGGGTCTGGGCGAGGCTAGCCACCAGGGCCAGGCAGGGGCTAGTAGTACTCTTTTAGTATGGTACCACGGCGGCCGCACCCTTCTTCTAAGTCTGTCACTAGCCCCGCCCTACCCTGAAGACCGAGGCACGCAGAATCATAGACAACCACTGTGCGCCGCCACGCCCACGGACCATTTTAATTATGAAGAAAGCCCTACACTGCGCAGTGGGCACCAACTATTTAATTCATGTAAAAAAGCCTCAGGCAGGCTGATCTTCCCCATTGGTTTGGTCTCCCCCTACGTCAAAGGAGAGATTAGAAATACAGCTTGAAGCTAACTAGCTGAGCTCCCCTGTCGGTTTGGTCGCCCCCAGCTATAACGTGCATTGCTGTTTTGCACTCCCCTACAGCCTTATCCCGATGGGGAGATCATAACTACGGTACACCTGCAGGGCGTGTGCACAGCGCATGGCACCATAATTACTTTTTTAAATAGAGGCCGAGGCACCATCCGCCGTGTGCTGCACAGTGCACTGTTTATATGCTTCCTAGCCTCTGCTCAGACTAGTGAGGGGGCCTCTGGAGCGTGGGGCCCCCTGCAGGGGGCCTGTGTTCATATGCCATATTTAATGGTTAAATAGAGACGTCACAGTCCGTGGTGTGCGTGTGCTCGCACTGACTGTTTATAGGCCTGGGCTTGCTTGCAGTGTTGCAGTCGTCTTCCACTCTTTCTCTGCAGAGAGTGAGGGGGCCCCTGGAGCATGGGGGCCCCGTGATGGGGCCCCTGGAGCATGGGGGCCCCGTGATGGGGCCCCTGGAGCATGGGGGCCACCTGCCGGGGGTGGGGCCTGTGTTAATACACCCCTGTAATTTAAATTCATGTTTAAATAGAGGCTCAGGCTGTCGCGCACTGTATAATGTATGCTTGCTGCCTTGCTTGCAGCCATCTTCCTCTGCCGGAAGTGAGGGGGGCCCCTGGAGCGTCGGGGCCCCCCCGCACTGCAGGGGCTGCAGGGGCCTGTGTTACGCCCCTGAACATAGACTCAAGTATAATACTTTTCTGAAACCACAGTTTATGTCAGCTCCACCACCCCCAGAAAGAAAAATGTTTTACTTCGACAGACAGAATCCCTTACGAGAAGTACATCCGGTAAGAAAAGAGGATGACACACTAGAACGTGTATATGTATATACACCCCTCACTAAAATAGAATTGCTAGAAATGAAGAAGCTAGTACCCTGTCACGATAAAGACCCTGCAAGTTTTCACCGAGAAATTAAAGATATGCTACTCATGGGTGACTACACGTACTCAGATATTATGAAAATGTTAAAAGTACTGTTGCCAGCTGGCATTTACGAGAAACTCAAAGAGAAAGAATGGGAGGTGGGAGATAAAAAGATTAATTGGACCAAAATAGAAGACGAGGAAAATGGTCGTACTCCAGGGTTAGGCCTTGGGGAAAAAGCTAAAGCATTACCAGGATTAATTGTACAGGTTCTGCCAAGATTATTGACAACGAAAAAGGAAGACTGGGACGCAATCTCAGCCTGTAAACAGAAACACGATGAAGACACTAGTGATTATTATTCTAGATTCGAGAAATGTTTTATTATTAATAGTGGCCTGAAACCAAGTAGCGAGTCATACCCGCACCTTTTTGTAACCAAATTAGTCGAGAATTCCCTGCCCCAGGTTAAGAACCGTGTATATAAAGTCGAGAGTACATGGCAAGCAAATACACCATCCCAAATGTTGCAAATGTTACAGTACCACCAGAATAGAATTAGAGAAGAACAAGATCACGAACAAAGACGTATGAAAGATACGAAAATGAAAATGTTAGTTGCTCAGTCAGTCCCAGCTGACGGTCAGAAAAGGGGTATGACACAGTCTAATAATTCGGCAGCTCCTGTTAAAGGGACATGCAATTACTGTAAACAGCCAGGTCACTATGTAAATGAATGTGCCGTCCTGAAACACAACATATCCACAGGTAAAACTAAAGAGAGACCCCGTCAGCCTAGACAGGACCAGATCCAACATCAGGTCCAGCAACATGTTCCACAGAATACACAGCCAATGCATGCTCCCCAACAGACAGTACAGACAGTAGCGGTACCACAGCCACAGCCTATTGCCGCGGCACAGCAAGTTTCACAACAGATGTACCAGTATGCACAATCCGATTACCCCGATTATCAGCGATACACATGAAACAGCCTAGAGAGGGAAGTTGGCTTGCCTCTTATTGAAATTCCTGTAGATCAAGAGGGTCCTTATGTACATAGTCAAGTATTAGGAAAGGATAGAAAGTTTCTGATTGACACAGGGGCAAGTCGAACAACGATAAGTCACAATGAGGTTCCAGGGGCACCCCTCTCAGGCTCACAGAATGTTTCCCTTGGTTTTTCAGGACAGCCTATTGTTAATGAAGTATCGAAACCTGTTCCCCTAGCAGTTGGTCCATTGTCACGCACTACAGACTTACTACTCACGAAGTCATGTCCAGAAAACTTGTTAGGTATCAAGACACTGAAGGCTCTAGGAGCAGTGATATGTTGTTCTCCGGAGGGAGTTAGACTATTTCTGCGTGACTTTAAAGGTCACTATGTTTTACGAGATTTTGATGACAGATTGAAAAATGTACCAAAGCATTTGTGGGCGAAAGGCCCAACTGATGTAGGTTGTATGCACATTACACCATACCGTGTTACACTCAAGCCAGGTGTTGTTCTGCCCCGAATCCGGCAATACAAGTTACCACCCGATGCTGTAGTGGCTTTACTGGAAATCATTGAAGAGCTCATTGCACAGGGAGTGGTTGTCGAAACCGACTCCAATCTATGTAATTCCCCTATCATTCCGATTCTTAAACGTACTGACCCAAACGCACCACCAGTTTATCGGTTGGTGATTGATCTGCGAGAACTAAACAGATGCATTGTGCCACAGTACCCTGTGGTCCCTGACATCTCATCCTTATTGACTGCTATTGATTCAGAGGCGACGTTCTTTACTGTAATTGACCTCAAGAACGCCTTCTTCAGTGTCCTCATTGATCCGGAAAGCCAATATCTCTTCGGATTCTGTTTAAATGGACGAAGCTTCAAATTTGCACGCGCACCTCAAGGATTCACAGAAAGCCCCAGCATCTACAGCCAAGCATTGAAAAGACAACTTGACAGTATTCAAATGCCAGTTAACACCGCCCTACTGCAGTACGTCGATGATCTGCTGATCACTGCTCGTAGTGAACCTGAATGTGAACACGCATCACTGACAGTCTTACATTTTCTGGCTGACAAGGGACACAAGGTTTCCCCTTCAAAGTTACAATTCTGTGTTCAGCAAGTGGTGTACCTTGGGCACTTGCTGTCCAAGAGGGGAAGACAGCTAACACCTGATCGCATCGAGTTAATTGCACACTTACCGCAACCCACGACATAAAAGGAAATGCGGGCCTTCATTGGCCTCACCTCTTACTGCCGACAATGGATTCCCCAGTACGCATTTCTAGCCAAGCCACTTATACAGTTGACAACACAGGAGGCAGCGACTTCGACTGTCCTCCCTTGGACTCAGGAACACACACAGGCTTTTGAGGAATTAAAGAAAGCACTATGTCAAGCACCAGTTTTAGCAACACCATGTTACAGCAAACCTTTTACACTCTTTGTTACAGAACGTGATGGTACAGCATTATCTGTCCTCACACAAGATCAAGCAGGTTCACATAAGCCTTGTGCTTATTTTTCAAGTATATTAGACCCAGTAGCCCAGGCTCTGCCTGCGTGCTTAAAATCAGTCGCAGCAACAGCCTTAGCAATCCGACAAAGTGACTCCATAGTGTTAGGACATCCCCTGACAGTACAAGTTCCACACTCTGTGGAAGTTCTTTTAAACCGAACACAGACTCAACACTTGACTATAGCACGACTGACAGGTTATGAATTGACATTATTCCAGCCACACATAGAAATCAGACGCTGTAACATACTCAATCCTGCCACATTGTTACCTTCGAATACAACAGATCCAGCTCCACATGACTGTATAGAGATCATTAATGCAGTAACAAAGCCCCGACGAGACTTGACAGATGTTGCACTGACAAACCCAGACCTGACACTTTACGTGGATGGTTCATGTATGAGAACAAGCACAGGAGAATTAGTGGCCGCATATGCAGTGACCACTGAAACTGAAGTCAAAGAAACACACCGTATTGATACACTGTCTGCTCAAGCTGCAGAGCTTATTGCTCTGACCCGAGCCTGTATAATAGCCAATAACAGGAATGTTAACATATACACAGATTCACGTTATGCATTCGGAGTCGTACACGACTTTGGTGTGCTCTGGCAGGAAAGAGGTTTCTTGACCTCTCACGGAGCCAAAATACAACATGGTCCCCTCATTCAAGCACTGTTAGAAGCAATACATCTGCCTTCAGCCATAGCCATCATGAAGTGTAGAGCACACACTAAAGTTACCGATACTATTTCCCAGGGTAATGACCTGGCAGATCAAACCGCGAAACACACAGCTCTGACTCATACACATGCAGCTGACATGACAAAGACAATAGTTCCGACACCGACACATTGCATGACAGTTAAGGATCCCGCACTAGATGTAATTGACATACAGACACATGCTACTCCAGACGAAATAAAGAAATGGACTGAACTAGGAGGGATCCAGACAGATCAGGGATGGATGACGAAGGGAAAAGCCACATGGTTTCTCCCCGACTCTATGGTTCAAGTTATGATCAACACTGCACACAGTCCAGCACATCTGGGAGAAAAAGCCATGTTAGACAGTTTACAGAATCTCTGGTACAATAAATATTTACGAGCAGCAGCAAAACAGAAAGTGCGTACTTGCATGATCTGTTGTCAGTTCAATCCAGGTAAAAGCATTCCCGTAGAGCAAGGTGGATTCAATCCTCCCGATTACCCTTTTGAAGTCCTCCAGATGGATTATATCCAGATGGAACGATGTCGAGGTTTCAAATATGTCCTCGTAGTTGTTTGTGCACTTTCCCGTTGGACAGAAGCATATCCAGTCCCAGATTACACTGCTCCGACCACTGCCAAGCAGCTGGTTCGTGAATTCTTCCCACGGTACGGTTTGCCTCGTGTCGTGTACTCAGATAACGGCCAGCCATTCTCGGCCGAATTACTGAAGCAGGTTTCACTCTTGCTAGGATATCAGTGGAAATTCCACTGCGTCCGACATCCCGAGGCAGCAGGTCTCGTGGAACGCCACAATCAGACACTGAAAACACGTCTTGCTAAAATCTGTGCCGAGAAAGGGGTCGACTGGATAGTCGCCTTTCCAGTTGCATTGTTTTACATGAGAATGGTTGCACACTCTAGAACAGGGCTATCCCCGTATGAGGTGGTCTTTGGTAGGCCACCAAATATGTGGGGGACGCCCATGCCAAGAAAATTAACTGATGTTGATAGTAACATGTTGACAGATTACCTTGCCTCCTTGATGTCTGCACTACAATCATGTCGTTCACAGGTAGCTGCAGCCTTTCCCGACAACACCGAGGTGAAGCCGCACGAGATTACACCGGGAAACTTCGTTTTTGTGCGCAATTTCGACAGGAGAAGTCTGCTGGAGCCCCGCTGGCAGGAGCCGAAGCTCGTCTTATTGACAACGAGGACGGCAGTGAAGCTTGAGGGCCGCAAAGGATGGGTCCATATGAGTCATGTTAAAAAACTTTACGGATCGCCGCCAGAGACTGACTCTTCCTCCCCCTCTAAGGACTGCCCAGATTCCAGTGACTCTAAACTTCCCCTGGTAGAGAAAACTCAACAGGAATATCGTTTAAAGCTGAGGTCTAGCAAGTCAGACAGTTTAATTGTTTAAGTCCTCCCCTAGGTGAATCGGTTAGACAGTTTCTGACATGTACCCGTTAGACCCCAATAGAGAGAGAGATAGACAGAAACAGCTCAAGAAACGAGAATATTGTAAATCTCTTCGTAGTCACTGTATTGTGACATTATTGATTATGTTTTTTCTGAGTCTTACGATTATTGCTGCAAGTATTCTGCTCCACATGTATTTCCCTCTCTCCATACATGCACATTTCTTTTCAAACAGCACTGTCAAGCATACTTTCAGTGAACTACCCCCTCATGAGTTGTCTTATCGACTTGCGCTGCGCAACAATACTTTTATCAGTATGTTACATCATTCTCATCAGACCAGCAATGCTACCAATTGTTGGATATGTGGCCGACTTCCTCCCTATCAGAAATACAAGGGAGTCTTGCCCCTCTTCCCGTACCCGTTCACACATAATGGTTCCTGTGGTGCCTGGTTTAGTTTAATAAATTCTTTAGACTCTGAGTCCATAGTTTACAAAGGCAGTTGGATATGGGGAAATCTGAACACAGTCCTGCATAAAGTATGTTACCCTAATAAGGAGGGTCTTCCACAAAGGACAGGGACCGATCTAGAAAATGAAGTATATGGATTAGGTAATTATACACTCAACCTCATGATTCTAAATGTTCAGTCTGATACAGGACCAGACTTACCCTCTATGTCAGTATTACCCGTCAAAGGCGAATTATGTGTCAGGAAAAATGGTTCAATACCTCTAGGTCATAGTAAATGTACTACTGTGATCGAATTCAGTGATAAAGGCAAGTCTACATTCAAAGCTACCCGCCATTCCTATTTCATTTGGGGTCATACAGCCTATATACGTTTGCCACTAGATTGGGATGGGACATGTTACATTGCATTCCTTCTGCCACCTGTTTTTCTAGCTCCACCTGATTATCATAGAAACTCCCATCTAGTTCACAGACCCAAAAGAGATCTCCCGCTTGTCGACTATACTGAAACGGCATGGGAACGATACACAGATTTCAATAAAGGTTTCTTTCCCTATTTAGGTGCTGTCTTTAATAGTAAATCCATACGTCACTTAACCAGAACCCTCGAAGCAGTAGTGAATGAAACTACTTCCGCCCTAGGTAACTTGACCGAGGAACAGTCTGCTATGAGACTTGTCGTTCTTCAAAATTGTCTCGTCCTTGACGTCATCCTGGCCGATAGGGGCGGGGCCTGTAAAGTCCTCGGATCGAGCTGCTGTGTTTTCATTCCTAATAATGCACCGTCAGTATATAAAGCCATTACACGTCTCCATAAGATTGCAAGTCAGATACACCAGAATCCAGGTACCTGGACTTGGTCCGGTTGGTTCTGGAGCGTGTTATCAGCCTGGGGTTGGAAAGTCCTATCCTTCCTCGGAATAGCCCTTCTCATAGTATTCAGTTGTTGCCTATGTATACAATGTGGGCCGGCGATTTGCGGCCTGTGCGCCACATCCTGTTTTCCTCATCCAAGTCCACGTTCTAAATCCTGTCTAAAAAAGGAAGAGCAAATGATGTTATATGAACAAATAGATGGACTAATGAGGATTGATGTATCATGAAGGGTCCGTAGGGAACAAGGAGGGAATGAGGAAATATAAAATTTTATGGTCAGAAATGTTCCCGTCTCCATGTACGAGCTTAAAGTGCATGTAACTTCCCTCCTGTGCCAGCTATGAAGACGCAAATACATTTGCGTCCAACGTTAACATGACCTCTTTCAGATCCACCATGAATGGATCGATAATTCAGTTCCTAAGTATGCCTTGCCAACGTCTTTTCATGGTGCACTTCCACGTTTTTCCTAGCCCTGCAAAGCTAGGCCCTGATTTCTGCCATCAAGCCCTTTCTGTTCTCTGCCTCCTGAAGAGCTGCAGCGTGGGATGCCTCCCTGACCTCTGTCCTACTCCCTGCGCGGCGAGCGGTGCCCGGCTCGGCCTGCTTGCCTGCCAAAGACAGTATTTTGCCTTCAAGTTATCAGTATAGCCGAGTTCAGCTCCTCGAAAACACATTCCAGTCTAGCAGAATAGATAAACAATCCCCGGCTGCAGAGCAAAGGGCCCGGCCTCTCTGTCTCCATGCAAGTAATTCATTGCTCCTGTTACCATGGTAGGCCCATGGCCCCTCGCATTACACGCAGACACGTAGTTACATATGCACGCATTAATAGTCAGTATAGAGTAGCCTCTGCCCGAGAGACCTTTCCTTCTAGATAATATAGTTCCCCAAACACAAGATATCAGATATGATTTAGGAACGAGTTGATCTGACATGCCAGACTTCTGTCTCTTCCCTCTAGGGCTAAATATCAAGTCCCCTGCACCCTCCAGCCTCACGTCAGTCACACGTCATGCTGCTGCGCGCGCATCCTTGCCACAGATTTCTGCTGACACTGCAAGATTCCACTAGGTATCCACCCACTTGTGACACCTTCATGTGACGTTTCTAGCACACACCTCTATGTACGCCCTAGTGCACGCCTTCTGATTACGTATTGCAACGCACATGTGTTCTTATCTCATTTCTCTCAGCTGTTACGCCTTCTGTAATTCATCGCCATTCTGTGCATTAACTATAAAGTTATACTCTGTCAATAAAGTATGCTCTATCCCTTCCTGATCCTTTATGGTGAAAGGAACATGATATCCTGGTTCGAACCATTCCATTTTATGGAATAAAACCCATTTTGAAACTCAGCTGCCACGGACTTTGACTCTTTATTTTCGATTGAGTTATTTTTATTGAACTTTACCGCATAGAAATTCCGACGGTAAATTACTATTTACCACATGCTGACTGATAAATGTCACCGCCTCGAGTGTCTGGATAGCAGTACCACCACACCGCACGACTTCACTGGGGTCCCCCTTTGCTGCGCAGAGGGCGGGTTCACTAAGCGGAGGACCTAGGTAACGGATACTCGGTCTTTGGTATGTCCAGCTGTGCTGGGCCTTAACGGAGAGAGCGGAGACGTACACCGAGAGTGACAAAACCTGGCGACGGACCCGGTCATCCTCCCAGCATTACGAGACATTCACTCCCAGGCAGGCGAGTGCACCGAGGGGCGAAACTGTGCCTGAAAGTACAAGATAACTGGACAGACGCAGCATTCACACTGTCCCTGCTTGTGTAGGAGCAACTTGGATACCGCCACCCTGCAGACAAGAGCCATGGGGAAACACAGGGCCAAAGTGCTGGACCAAGGCACAAATGCAGATGTGCAGTCTACCGGTTCGGAGGACCCGCTGGCCTCCTCTAACATGGAGATCATACCGCCGACAGGCAAATGCACGCAGGACGCTAAGCTGGACCTCATATTGGCCGAAATAAAGGCCTCAAGGGAGGCACTGGAACAACGTATGGACACTATGACCACTGGCTTGTCGCTCCTAAGGGCAGACCATAACAAACTAGCTGAGAAAGTCTCGGAACATACACTTGCGCTTGACAACCTGATACTGCAGCAGACGGACCATTCCACAAAACTCGAGTCCATGGAGAAACAGATTAAATTACTCTGGGACAAGATGGATGACGCGGAAGGGCGGGCCCGCCGCAACAACGTGAGAATTTTAGGAATACCGGAACGAAGTGAGGGGAAGAATCCCACGCAGTTCGTAGAGGACTGGCTGAAGAAGTTGGTGGGCCCGCAAGATCTTACCCCGCTATATAGTGTGGAAAGAGCGCACAGAATGCCGGCAAGACCCCCTAGGCCGGGTGCACCACTGCGACCGTTGATAGCGCGCCTTCTGCACTACAAGGACAGAGACTCAGTGCTGAGAGTGGCAAGAGAGAAACTGCCGCTAAGGTACGAGGATAAGACCATCTCAGTTTATCCGGACTTCACCCCAGCGGTGCAGAGAGCCAGGTCGTCGTTCCTAGGAGTGAAGCGCAAACTACGAGACAGGAATTTGAAATATGCCTTGCTGTTCCCGGCCCGCCTCAAGATACTATATGAAAACAAATCGCATTTATTTGACACTCCTGAGGAGGCAGCAGAGTGGATGGAGGTGACGCTGACACCGCCGAATACGCAGGACCTTTTCGAGGAGGAACTAGGTTGAGGGCCTTCAAACCAGGAGGAACACCGACGGACTGACACGGGAGAAGCCCACACGAAAGAGTCGGAGGCACATGGTGGCACACGCCAGAGCACACCGGAAAGAAGGCAAAAGTGGTCCAGCTGACAAAGGCTGCATTGGCTGCACATGATGCACGAGGCAAATCGACACTGGAAAGCACCTCGGACACGCACACGGAGGTGTCGGGCTCTACGGATAGCTTACAGCTCTTTCCCAAAATCACGGCCCAGATGGCAAACGAATTTTGAGTGCGCCTTCAGAAGACTTCGGATGGTAATGTATGAGATCCATACACGGTCAAGGGTGGGCCGACAGGGAATGGGGACACATTAGCCCAGGGCACGCAGTACCACCACTGACTGGTCCTGAGAAGATGTGAGTGGTCTCCACCCCCCCATCGAATAGACATGTTATGGTTTCACTTTTGCCCACGTTGGGTAATACAGTTTGGATCTCGAACTTTTTCACTTGAGGACCTTGAAGTTAGGGGGTTACACGTTATGAAGGCACTTGGAACATTGCACATATTACACATGGCCCTCCTGGCGCAAACCCTGATGGGCACATCAGACACAGACGGAAATGGGGACCCTTAACACCTACAAACTATGCACCTGGAACGTCAGAGGTATGGGTTCCATCCATAAGAGACACAGAATTTTGGCACAGCTTAACCAGCGAAATGTCACGATAGCATGCCTCCAAGAAACCCACCTGAATAATGCGGAGAGTGTAAAACTGCTTAAAAAATGAAAAGGACAACTGTTAGCCACCTCTTATTCTGTGTTCTCCAGAGGGGTGGCCATATGGCTCAGGAACTCAGTGCCATTTGAGTTAGTGGAGAGAAGACTGGACAAGGAGGGCAGATATGTATTAGTTCGTGGACTACTGGATGGTTCCCCTGTTGTGTTGGGCAGGGTGTATGCGCCGAACTCAGGCCAATCGGATTTTTTAGCTAGCTTGAATGGAGTGTTGGCAGACTGGGCAGAGTACCAGTGGATTATAGGAGGGAATTTTAATTCTATAATGGACGTATCCCTAGATAGGTCGCACCCACCACTACAAGCTACTGAAAGCAGGAGACAGGCAGATGTGCTGGCGCAGTGGGCGGATGGTTGGGACTTGGCTGACATATGGCGCTGCAAACACTTGTTAAATAGAGAATACACTTTTTACTCCCCGCCCCACAGACTACACACTAGAATAGATTGAGTCTTCTGTGCCAAACCATTGTTAGGGGCGGTCACTACAGCGGAGCATATGGGCAAGACCCTCTCTGACCATAACCCAGTGGAAGTCACATTGCAATGGGGCAGAATCCCGACACCCATACCGACATGGCGCCTACCCACAGAACTGCTGGAAGACACTGTATTTAAGACATCACTTGCAGACGCTATCACAAATTACTTCAGTACAAACGCTGGTAATGCTAGCTCTCGGCTAGTAGAATGGGACGCCTTCAAGCTATCAATCAGGGGGGAAGCGATGGGCACACGAGTAGGCATGAGGCACAATGTGATAAACAGACTCCGAGAAGTAGAGGGCCGCCTAGCCATGTTGAAAAGTGAGGCCGCGGGTACAAACTTACCCTTCACGCTGCTACAGGAAGCGCACATACTCCATGCTGAACTCTTGGAGGAGCTACGTGTACTAGACCACAGGGAATACATATGCAGACAACACGCACAAGCAAACAGGTCAGGGCCCTTACTGGCCCGCATAGTACGAAATGCCCCAGCACACGTGCCAATACTAGAAGTAGCAGACCAACGGGGATCGACAGTCACGAAACAAATAGATATCAACACTGCATTTAGAGATTACTACGAGATGCTATATGGCCCACACAGACCGCTCTCTGCAACGGCTCTCGAGGAGTTTATGCTGGGGATCGAACTGCCACACCTTAAAGATCACCAGGGGGAGGACTTAACGCACCCTATCACGGTCGCGGAGATTCGACAGGCCATATGCGCGCTCCCACGGAACAAATCCCCGGGGACAGACGGCCTCCCAGCTGAGTTCTATGAGGCCTATATTGACTTCCTTACGCCACGTCTGCATACAGTGTACAAAGAAGAGCTGCATACACGGACGCTGCTACAGTCGTCCCTGCAAGCGCTGATTGTCTCACTCCTGAAACCGGGTAGGGATGGAATGCACCTAGCCAACTACAGACCTCTGTCCTTACTAAACACGGACTATGAAATACTGAGCAAGATCCTAGCGACGAGATTAGCACAATACATCCCACACCTAATACACACTGATCAGTGCGGTTTCGTACCTGGCAGGAGTACGGCCATGAACCTGAGGAGGCTCAGCCAACTCATGTTATGCGAGCAGGCACGAGAGGGGACAGAAGGCTGCATTTCATTTGACCTGAAACAGGCATTTGACTCCCTTAGATGGGACTATATGTTTACGACCTTTGCGAAATTTGGGATACTCTGGAGTATATTGCCTGGGTCAAACTACTGTACACCCAACCGACAGCCCGGGTGCGCACGAATAAATGCATATCGGCACAACTGGACATACTAAAGGGGACCAGACAGGGTTGCCCACTGTCACCACTCTTGTTTATACTAGCGCTTGAGCCCTTACTATGTAAACTAAGAGGATCAGGGCATAAATAGAGCCGGAACAATCCACGTGGTATCGGCATATGCAGACGATATCATTCTATACTTACGGGACCTGGGGGGGAATCTGGGCCCCATCCCCGAGATCTTCGAGGACTTCCGCGCACTGTTGGGCCTCACCATTAGCGAGCCTAAGTCCTATGGGTTCCACTTCGGCAATGCCGAGGCGACTACACAACTATCCTTTGCGCCTCATACTTTCCAGGTGGCGGAGACAACCTTCCGATACCTGGGGATACATATATATAGAGGAGCGACGGATATGATCGATGGAAACCTGGGAAGGGCGATATCGGCGTTAAAATCACAGGTACAATTTTGGACCACCTTGCCACTGTCAGTGGCGGGAAGAGTAGCCATCTCCAAGATGGTGGTACTACCCAGAATACTTTACTACTTTACGAGCATGCCGTTCATGGTCCCCGCTCCGATTTTCAGGATGTTAAACACACTCCTTACCGAACTAGTGTGGAGAACGGGCTGAAGGCGTATCAGCCTGTCCAAACTGCAGCTAACCACTGCGACGGGCGGTATGGGGGTCCCGGACTTCCAGGCAAACAACTATGCTTGTCAGCTACGGTGGCTAGCCTACTGGCTGGCGGGGCGCAATCTTCATGAAATTGGTATGTCGGAAATGGACTGGTCGAGGGGGAATATCCATACCCTGTTATTACCTGGTTCAGAATTTCCTAGGTCGACACCCCCCCCCTGGTGCGACTTGCGATCGCATACTGGAGGAAGGCGGTGAAATACACGTCCCCTACATCCTCCTACGCTCCCACAATACCACTGTTAGGGATTCCATTGGGACAGGGAACGCTCTCGAACCATTTGCTCGCTGCGTGGCACGAGGCAGGTGTGACACAGGTGGGAGATCTATTTGTAGAGGGACATGTAATGTCATTTGAGGACTTTCATGCCACGCACCGGACCCCAGGAGGAATGTTTCTTTTACATGCTGGGATATGCCGATACATAGCGAAGACATGGGCACAGGATGGAGTGGAGCCATCCACGAACCCACTGCTTACAATGCAGTACCTTATGGGTACGGGCAGCCACCTGACAAAATGGATAACGAATGGTATTAGAGAGGGGAGATCAACCTCGTTACTGTCACTATGAGAAAAATGGGAAAGTGATGTAGGGAGACCAGTGAGGGACAAGGAATGGGAGAGAATCTTAAATTCCAGAAGAAAGTGTCCAGAAACCCGAAATTTAAATTAACTCAACTTATGGTCCTGCATAGGGCATACCTGACACTCCCACCGCTTACACACAATGTTCCCCGAGACAGCTGACACTTGCCCCCGATGCGGTGCAGATAGTGCGCGACTAATACACATGATTTTGGACTGCCCGAAACTAGGATACTACTGGAAGACAATCCAGGAGGCTCTATTCCAATTAGCTCCTTCCAAGTGTGGTAAATAAAAAACTAGTTATTTACGCCGTTCGGAATTTCTATAATTACCCAAGAAAATGGTAATGCATAAAATGAGGAGCAGAGTCCGTGGTCTTCGAGTTGAAAGGGTTTTATTCCAGAACTCGAGTTAAGGGAGAGCTCCTTCACCAAGCGGGTTCAGGAGTAGTCTACTTTGCTTGAAACATATCAGCACTTTTATACAATACGAGTACAATCAGAAAGAAGGAGTTTCCCTTAGACTTGATTCAATCATTTCATGATGTAATCATACAGAAGACATAGCATACGTTTAAAGAATAACCTGAATAGCATTTACACATGGACAAACATATTGCATCGGGGTGATTGAGGTAACAAGTTACAGGGTTGCTGGTATCAGAGGACAGAGAATCGAGGCATTGTCACAGGGTCATTTCTGTCGGAAAGGTAGAGAGGACGAGGCATTGTGCGTTCTTTGCTTCGTACACAAGGGCGGGGATGTCTCACAATGGTATGTGTGTGCAGCGGGGAAGAGGGAGAATGGGCTGTAGTAAACTATTCTTCTTCGTGACTGTCTCATGTGCTTGATTAGGTCTTCCCTTGGTTGTTTAACCCAACCCGTGGCTGTCCTCGCAAACTAAGAAATCATTGACGAGCGAGAGCTGCTCGTTCGGTGACAGGGTTAGGGAGGGGGTTTTCCGAGTCAACCATCCGGCTGACTCTGTTCTGGTCTAAATTAAAATATCGAACGGAACGGAAACCAGTAAGATACATGATGGCTGGTCATTATTCTTTGCATGTGCCAGTACTATGAGAAAGAGAGCAGGCAAGAGGGGGTATAACGGGATTTGTGCTTGAAGTAGGAGAATCGGCTTGCCTGGTCGATGTCAGGGTGGATAGGGTGCATGATGGGACACCAGGAGGAAAAGGGAGATTTTTAGTCATATTCCGCATTCCCTCCTTGTCCCATAGAAACCCTATTACAGAAATTCTTAATCAATTTCTATATTCATCAGGTCGTATACTTGCTCCTGTAACATGATCATTTCATTTTTCTTTCCTCTGTTTCATGGACGAGGAGTACAGGAAGTGGCACACAGTCCACAAAGGGCGGGGACACACTGGACACAGAGGCAACAGGTGAAGATAGTGGTGAAAACGAGGCCCAGGACTGTTAATGCCTTCCACCCCCAGGTGGACAGGAGATCCCACAACCAGCCGGTCAGGGACCATGTGCCGGTGTCCATATCCAATTTTTGGATAGAACATGAAGGCGGGAGATGGCAGAATAAACTGATGGGGCGTTGTCTGGAATAAATACACAACAACTGGACCCTATTACCTTACACACACCACCACGGTCGGCTAACGAGACATCTAAAACTATACGGTGCTGCAGTGTCATGAGCCTGTCTGCAGCTACCTCAGCTGTAATGTTATTTAAGGCACCAGTTGTTTCATCTATGGCGGCCTGAACTACACGGGTTAGTTGCCGGATGTGGCGACTATTTGCCATAGGTCCCCAGAAAGGGAGAAAACCTTTAAATAAGTCTCCAGCTTCTTGTCTTGTAGTATCTTCTGCATCTATGACCCCCCTTCGTTGTCTTCTAACTTGGGTCAGAGGGTCAATCAGGTGATAATTGTCAGGGGCTGTGTAAGTCGGTGGTAAAAGGAATGCGATGTAGCACTTTCCAAGGGCAACCAGGTGCGTGCATGGGGTCCACAAATGAAATAGGTGTTTGGGGCAGTTACTATGGTTGGAAAATCGGGAGCAGGCAGTGTGTATGTCCTGTCACACTCGCTGTTCCCCATTTCTTCCCCTTTTCCTTTCCCCCTTATGCAAAACCGGCCGTTTTGCGGTACTACCCAACCTCCTTGATCTGTCCGTCTTTGATCGACGGAAAACATTTCCCTGAAGGAAGCAATGTCATGGACCTGAGAGTAACTGATATTTTCGTGATCTTCGGCCCTCCCCCAGGTGACAGTGAGATCCACCATTTTAGAAACAGCCTTTACTATTTTGGTCTTTACTTCGTTCCAATTACTCTCGTTTTTCAATTTGGTCGGGGGAATGTTTCTGACTGAGGCAGAGAATATCATGGCTAAGGCATAGGCGGATCCTGAATAACCAAACGGGAGGGAGAAAAAGGGCATTCCCTTATGTACGGAATGTGGCATCAAGCCACAAACCCAACAGTTTGTCTTGTTGATTATGAGCTGGTGTTTATGGAGGGTGGAAATGAATGTATTATTTATAATTTCCTTTCTTCTGTCCTCGAGGTGTGGGGGAAGATCAACATCGGAATGCATAGTGGTATTCTTTACAAACGTGGAAGGATGTGGAGGGAAAACTGTACATAAGATCCTCCACCCAGTTCCAGCGGCGATGGGTAGGTGCTTGACACGAAGCTCAGGCATTCATCAACATTGTGGTGGAAGATCTCCTGAAGATTTACCCGCTGGACACTGTTGTTGTCTGATTGTTTTTAACTTTAGGTATTAACAATCGCAACGTGAAGAAGGGTAATATAGTTCCCCCTTTTTCCACACACTAGGATGGTAGTCACACTAGCTTACACACACCATACCTTGTGACAATAGCGTAGACAGTTACATTTTCACTTAGATATTTGCTAAATCAGTCCCCTTGGTCCTGAAGAATCGCTCAGTAAATTTTAGAGTAGCGAGAAACATGTCGACCGGACTCTAACACACTCCAGAAGAGAGTAGGAAACATCACTTTCCACTAACCTCCTCTAGGAAATTGTTTTTAAACTAAAGCAGTGGCCCTCCAGAATAAAGCGTCTCTGGTACCACTAGCTTTATTTTATCTCACTCAACTACGTCTACCTTCAATCCTGGCCCCACACCCGCACTTCATCTATACGGCAGTTGGAAAAAGATCTCCGCCAAAGAGCCCCTCTTTGAGGTGTTGCCCGTTGGGTATTGCACCGCCGACCCAACGAGGAGCGGGCCCAAATGATGAAGCATGACACCTGAAAGGGTGTGTGAGGGCATTAAATCCAACAAAATGGATTCCCAGGGTGACCACCAGGCTACCCTGTTCTAATCCACCTGCACTACAGTCTGTACCAACACCTTCCTCTATCTATAGGAACATCGTGACTAACTTTGCTTTCTGTGTTATTTGGGCATGTCGTGTATGGACCTTCTGCTCCGATAAGAGCAGTAATAGCCCAAGACTCCTCTTTTTTGATACTAAAAAAAAAAATCAAGCCACAAACCCAACAGTTTGTCTTGTTGATTATGAGCTGGTGTTTATGGAGGGTGGAAATGAATGTATTATTTATAATTTCCTTTCTTCTGTCCTCGAGGTGTGGGGGAAGATCAACATGGGAATGCATAGTGGTATTCTTTACAAACGTGGAAGGATGTGGAGGGAAAACTGTACATAAGATCCATCCTAGACAGGCTGCTACACAGCAAACAAGCAACATTGTAAATAGAAAGATCGAGAACCTGCTATGCAGTAATTTTACATAATTAGTCTTTTTCCATTGACGCACTGCGTCATTTCTCCTCATAATGTCTATGAATTTAATATCAAGATGTCTCTGGACACGAGATCAAAACGTCCCCCAGCAGCCGCTTAACCAAGAGCTTGTTCCTGGGCTTAATTAGCCACCGGTGCGTTATGATCAGGTGAAGTGTCTTTAGTCTGTTTTTGGTGAGATCGCAGCCGCGATCAGTATTCCTGTTGAGGAGTGAGTTCTGGAATTGGTGAAATTATATCCAGGGCGTTTGTAGCTGTTGAACAGGGCACAGTGTCTGTTGGTGTAGGTCCCAAAAATTTCCGACAATGGCTAGCGTGGAGCCATCCTTTGCGTCCTTCTACTTTGACGGCTGTTCTCGTGGTCAGTAGGACCAGCTTAGGAGCTGTCCATCTCTTCTCCAGGGGGCTGGTACGATCGAAATTCCGCACCAATATCCAGTCGCCCGGCCTGATGGTGTGTTCTCCCAGCGTGGTGTGGTCTGGAAATGCTGCCGTTACCTGTGAACGACAAGATTGGAGTGCAGACATCAAGGAAGCCAGGTAATCTGTCAACATATTAGAATCAATGTCAGTCAGTTTTCTAGGCGAAGGGACACCCCAGATGTTAGGAGGTCTCCCGAATGTTATTTCGAAAGGGGACAGTCCCGTCCGGGAATGTGCCACCATTCGCATATAAAAGAGAGCGACCGGGAGGGCAGTGACCCAGTCTATCCCTTTTTCTGCACATACTTTGGCTAGTTTTGTTTTCAAAGTCTGGTTGTGCCTTTCTACCAGGCCAGCTGCTTGAGGGTGTCGTACACAATGGAATCTCCAGGAATATCCCAATAAAAGAGAAACAGCCTCCATTAATTTGGAGGAGAAAGGCTGTCCATTGTCTGAGTAGACGACCCTTGGTAACCCATACCTGGGGAAGAATTCTCTCACTAATTGCTTAGCGGTTGTCTGGGCACCATAGTCTGGGACGGGGTATGCTTCAGTCCATCGTGTCAGTGTACGCACTACCACTAGCACATATTTGTACCCTCTGCATCTGTCCATCTGGATATAATCCATTTGGAGGACTTCGAAAGGGTGATCATGAGGCTGGAATCCACCTTGTTCTACTGGTACACCTTTACCAGGATTGAATTGGCAACATATCATGCAAGTTTTTACTTTTTGTTTGGCTGCAGCTCTGAGATGTTTGTTAAACCAGATATTCCGTAAACTATCCAGCATACCTTTCTCGCCTAGGTGGGCGGGGCTATGGACCGTGTCAATTATGACTTGTACCATGGAATCAGGGAGAAACCACACTGTTCTGTCTTTGGTCATCCAACCCTGATCGGTCTGGACCCCTCCTTGTTCAGTCCATTTCTTTATTTCCTCTGCGGTGGCATGTGTCTGAATGTCTAGCACATCCTTCAAGGGGTCCCTCACTATCATAGTGACAGTCTGTGTGGGTAACTGAGAGTCTGATGTGTTCACTGGATTCTGGGCTGTCTGTTTAGCAGTCTGGTCCGCTAAGTCATTTCCTTTAGATATGGTGTCTGTAGCTTTGGTATGTGCTTTGCATTTCAGAATAGCTATTACTGTAGGTAGGTGTATGGCATCTAGTAGGGCTTGAATCAGGGGACCATGTTGTATTTTGGCCCCATGTGAGGTAAGGAAACCTCTTTCTCGCCATAACACTCCAAAATTATGAACTACACCGAATGCATATTGGGAATCGGTATAGATGTTCACTTTCAATTGTTTTGCCCATATGCAGGCCTGTGTCAGAGCGATGAGCTCTGCTGCTTGGGCTGACAGGATGTCAATTCTTTGGGTCTCTATAACTTTACAGTCTGTTGTTACTGCATAGGCTGCTACTAACTCTCCAGCGCTTGTCCTCATGCACGATCCATCCACATAAAGTATTACATCAGGATCTGGGAGTGCAACATCTGTTAGGTCTTGTCTTGGTTTTGTCACTACGTCGATCATCTCTACACAGTCATGTTGTGTCATGTCATCTGAGCTCGAGGGCAAAAGGGTAGCAGGATTCAATACGTTGCATCGTCTGATCTCTATGTGCGGCTGAAAGAGCGTTAGTTTGTATCCTGTCAGTCTTGCTACAGTCAGGTGTTGGGTCTGTGTTCTGTTCAGAAGGACTTCCACAGCATGTGGTACTTGTACTATCAGGGGATGTCCTAACACTATTGAATCACTTTGTCTTATGGCCAGGGCTGTAGCCGCAACGGATTTCAGGCATGTAGGCAAAGCTTGCGCTACGGGGTTCAATGTGCTAGAGAAATAAGCACAGGGTCTGTTTCTTCCTGCTTGATCTTGTGTGAGGACGGATAGTGCTGTTCCGTCACGTTCTGTCACAAACAGGGTAAAAGCCTTGCTATAGTTCGGGGTGGCCAGAACTGGTGCTTGACACAGAGCTAGTTTCAGAGCTTTAAATGCTTGGGAGTGTTCTGAAGTCCAAGGGAGAGTTGTATGAGTGGCTGCTTCCACTGTGGTTAACTGTATAAGTGGCTTGACTATGTGGGCATACTGAGGGATCCATTGTCTGCAATATGAAGTGAGACCAATGAATGCGCGAACTTCTTTATGTGACTTTGGCTGTGGAATTGTCGAAATCATTTGAATTTGTTCTTGTGACGAGGATGTCATCTACGTACTGTATCAATGCTGTGTTGGCAGGCATATTGATACTGTCAAGTTGTCTTTTTAGTGCTTGGCTGTAGATGCTTTACCTTTCTGTATAGCCTTGGGGAGCTCTAGTGAACCTGAAGCTTCGTCCTTTTAAACTGAATCCGAATAGATATTGACTGTCGGATGTATAGGAATGCTAAAAAACGCATTCTTCAAGTCGATGACTGTGAAAAATGCAGCTTAGGGATCTATGACAGTCAATAATGAAGAAATATCTGGGACCACCGGATATTGTGGGATTACACATTTGTTCAGTTCTCGGAGATCAACCACCAGTCGGTTGACCGGGGGTGCCTGAGGGTCAGTCCTTTTGAGGACTGGAAGAACTGGAGAATTACAAACATTTGAATCGGTCTATATCACCACACCATGCTCTATGAGTTCTTGGATTATTTTTAGTAAGGCTTGTTCAGCCTCGGGTGGAATCTTATATTGTCGTATACGGGGTAGGACTACACCCTCCTTGAACGTGACTTGATGTGGGGTGATGTCCATGTATCCGACATCAGTCGAGCTTTTTGCCCACAAATGTTGTGGGATGTCTTTCAGTCTGGGGTCGAATTCTTTGACTGTGAAATGTCCTTTGAAATCTCGTAGGAACAATTTGACTCCTTCCGATGAACAGCATATCACTGCTCCTAGTTCTTTAAGTGTTTTAATTCATAGTAAATTCTCTGGGCACGTTTCCGTAAGGACTAGATCAGTAGTACGTGTCAGAGGACCCACTCCTAAAGAGACTTGTTCAGATACTTTGTTTATGATCGGTTTTCCTGAAAAGCCCAGAGATATATTATGTGAGCCAGAGAGAGGAACCTCTGGGACTTCCTTATGACTTATGGTAGTCCTACTTGCCCTCGTGTCGATGAGGAATTTTCTGTCTTGTCCCAGTAAGTGAGCTTGTACATATGGACCTTTCTGATCTACTGGAACTGGGATAAGGGGCAAGTCACTTTCTCTCTCAATGGCTGTCTCATACATATGGCTCAAAATCGGGGTAATCTGACTGTACGCTCTGGTACATCTGCGTGGCAGCAACAGGAGTCTGAACCTGTGGCGGTGTAAAGGTTTGGGGCTGCTGAGTGTTACCTGTTCTAGGAGTGTGAGGGCGTTCTTTCGTCTTTCCTGTTGCTATGTTATGTTTCAGAACTGGACATTCCTTCACAATATGGCCCTGCTGCTTGCAGTAGTTGCAAGTACCTTTATTGGCCCCCCACATTACCTTTGGGGCCCGTATTTACTGGTGCCATCTGTGCAACCAGTACCTTCATTTTTGTGTCTTTCACTCTTTTCTTTTCCTGTTCCTGTTCTTCCCTTATTCTGTTGTGGTGGTACTGTAACATCTGTAACATTTGTGAAGGACTATTTGCTTGCCAGGTACTCTCAATTTTCAACACTCTATTTCTGATGGGGGGTAAGGCGTTGTCCACCAATTTGGACACAAAAAGATGAGGATATGCCTCGCTGCTATGTGCGAGTCCACTATTTATAGAGAAACATTTCTCTAATCTGGTGTAGTAATCACCCGTATCCTCGTCTGGCTTTTGTTTACAGGCAGAAATGGCATCCCAATCTTCCTTTTTCATTGTCAATAACAGAGGCAAGACATGTATGAGGAGACTGGGCAGTTCTCTTACGCGTTCACCTAGACCTTCACCTGGTTTTCTGTCTGTCTCTTCTTGTTCTAGGGCAGTCCACATGATCTTTTTACCGCCCACCTCCCAATCCTTTTCCTTCAATTTGTCAAATATCCCTGTAGGTAGAATTACTTTAAGGAGTATTATTATATCTGGATATGTAAAACTACCCATTTGGAGGATATCTTTCAGCTCTATGAAATCCTCCGGGATCCTTTTCGTGAGAGGGCACCATCTTTTTCATTTCCAATATCTCTAGTTTGGTGAGGGGAGTATACACATGTATTCGTTGCAGTGTACCATCTGGCTGGGGTATGGGGTGGACTTCTCGTAAGGGATATTGGCCTATACTGTAAGGTTCATGATCTGATGAAGCTAAAGTAAGTTGCAGGAAACGGAGGCGCAGGTCCAGAATGGTGTTAATCAATTCCGGTCCCCGAGACCTCCATCTATCTGTCACTATTTCCTGTAACAATTTGTATAGCTTGTCTGGTCGGTGGGAGTTATTCTCGTATAAGGTAGCCAGGTGTTGGACCATATAAATACCTGCTAGTCGTTGTTCTGCTCGGGGGAGAGCCAAAAACATTTGCGCTACTATATCTGGGCCATATACCCGGTGCTGGGATATCCAATGGGTGGCAGACCGGGCCAATTCTTTTTCTTGTTGGGTAAGGGGAGGCTCATTGTCCATACATTCATCTAGGGCTCTTTCCGTGGACTGGAAAAGATCTTCCGAAGAAGGATCTAATCTTTTAATTTTCTGCGACATTCGTGGGGTTTGCCACTTGGGGCCAGGACAATGTCGCGCTACACCCAGGAAATTCATTCTATCTAGTGTCGGACCCTCATCTTCCTCTGAGTCGTCCTCTTGTGTGATTTTCTCAGAGTGATTAGTGACAATTTTCTTAACCAGTTTTTTAGTTATTTTGTCGATCTGATGTCCCAGATCGTGTGCTCCTCTGTGCACCTGGTCACTAAGGTCTATTAACTCAGAGTCTACGCTTCCATTACCCGGGTCTAGTTCCCGGATCAGACAATTTATGATGAACCGCAGGAGCAATCCTCTGATGGGAACTTTTCTGTTTTTTATGACCTGGACCACAGTATCCGGACCTTCACCTGTCCGTATGAATTCGTAAACTCTATCCAAATGCTTCGTTATATCAGGGACCTTTTGGAGTTGACCCACGGCTACTCTTAATCTCTCTGATATCGTGGTCATTGGGCCACTACCGGGTTCGGGGTCGTAAGGACACTCAAGAGGCGGGAAATCGTCTTTATCCTCAGCCCCGTTCCCGGACACTCCTAAATCAGAGGTAGAACCGCCGGCTACTAGTTCAGGAGCACGTGTACACGGGCGTGTTCTAGGCATGTTTACATAAGCGGGGGGTGGTTCAGACAGATGGGCAGGGAGGAAATTGTCGGGAGCAGTGGGAATTACTTTCACTGGGGACTTGGGGTGTTCTACAATTTCTTCAGACAAAACGGGATAAATACCAGTAACAAGAGCATTTCTCTCTCTCTCTACCTGTTCAGCTAGAAATTTCTCACCTTCTTCCTGTAATTGCTTTTCTTTAGCCTGTTCTGACTTTTCTCGACTTTCCCTAGTTCTTTCTGGGCCCTCCTATGAGCTTCCTTACGCCATAACTCAATGGCTTCTGTCTGTGAGGGCCTCGCCTTTCTTTTCCATAACTCTTCCTCCACTCTCATAATGCATTCTATATCCCATGTACCTGTAGCAGGCCACCTATACGCCATCTCTAATTTCTCGGTATAGTCTACCCAAAGGTCTAAAAATAATACGGCACTCAATCCATGTTTGTTATACATGAAATATCCAGGCATATCTCTAGGCGGAACTTTAACTGGTTTCTCTAATAGATTCTTTTTGGTGCCGATCGTACGTAATTTGGAAAACAGAGGCATTCTTAAACTCAACCAATTATGGTTTAAAAGACTTGGAATACACAAAAACAAAACTAACACTTTATACACTAGAATATAGTGCAACCGTACCGGTTTCACGAATGAAACACGTCTTTACCGTTTTCCAAAAATGGAACCCGTCTTTATACTATCTCAGTGGTACTCACCAAGAAGCAAAACTTGAGGACCTGGTCATTGGACTCTTGACGCTTGCGCAGGAATTCGGGGCTCCAAAGACCTCGGACTCGGCACTCTCACTGGTCAGGCTCTGGGTTGGGACGCTCCGCTATCTTCTTCGCCGCCTCGTGTGGATGATCAGTCGCAGTCTGCCTCCTCCTCGTCTCGAGGGAGTTAGCTGGAACACCCCGCTGTTGTGCACTTGAAGTCCGTCGAAAGTATGGAAGGGACAAGGACCCGACTTACATCGCCGGCGCGTAGGGAAGAGGGAGCGTCCCTGTTCAGGCGCCAATTAATGTGGTAAATAAAAAACTAGTTATTTACGCCGTTCGGAATTTCTATAATTACCCTAGAAAATGGTAATGCATAAAATGAGGAGCAGAGTCCGTGGTCTTCGAGTTGAAAGGGTTTTATACCAGAACTCGAGTTAAGGGAGAGCTCCTTCACCAAGCGGGTTCAGGAGTAGTCTACTTTGCTTGAAACATATCAGCACTTTTATACAATACGAGTACAATCAGATAGAAGGAGTTTCCCTTAGACTTGATTCAATCATTTCATGATGTAATCATACAGAAGACATAGCATACTTGTTCTTGTTTAAAGAATAACCTGAATAGCATTTACACATAGACAAACATATTGCATCGGGGTGATTGAGGTAACAAGTTACAGGGTTGCTAGTATCTGAGGACAGAGAATCGAGGCATTGTCACAGGGTCATTTCTGTCGGAAAGGTAGAGAGGACGAGGCATTGTGCCTTCTTTGCTTCGTACACAAGGGCGGGGATGTCTCACAATGGTATGTGTGTGCAGCGGGGAAGAGGGAGAATGGGCTGTAGTAAACTATTCTTCTTCGTGACTGTCTCATGTGCTTGATTAGGTCTTCCCTTGGTTGTTTAACTCAACCTGTGGCTGTTCTCACAAACTAAGAAATCATTGACGAGCGAGAGCTGCTCGTTCGGTGACAGGGTTAGGGAGGGGGATTTCCGAGTCAACCATCCGGCTGACTTTCTGGTCTAACGGAAAATATCGAACGGAACGGAAACCCGTAATATACATGATGGCTGGTCATTATTCTTTGTATGTGCCAGTACTATGAGAAAGAGAGCAGGCAAGAGGGGGTATAACTGGATTTGTGCTTGAAGTAGGAGAATCGGCTTGCCTGGTCGATGTCAGGGTGGATAGGGTGCATGATGGGACACCAGGTGGAAAAGGGAGCTTTTTAGTCAAATTCCACACAAGCCATACAACGCTATAGAATACACAATATTAGGGCTGGGTCCTGTGGAACGTAAAAAAAGTGTAGCTACACGATTTACCGATCTGGCTCTGTTGCTTGCCAAACGCACAATAACGATGCGCTGGAAATCAGCTAGGCTGCCAGACCCTGAGATATGGAGAGCAGAAGTGGTGCGCTGGGGAAAGGCAGAGAGAGAGACATTGCAACGCGAAGAGCGTAAGGGACTCAGGAAATCCCCCATGTCCCTGGACTGGTTTGCTACTCTTGGGGCTTTTGAGGTGGGCGGGGAGGTTGCATCCAATCCATCATCTACCCCTGATTAGGAGATGCAGTGTTAAGCCTGGAATGTGGGATGCCTACCCTCAGGTTGGTACCGTCCTACACACTGGTGAAAGACGACTAGTTTCTAGGTGCAGAGAATGCAAACCCTATGTATACCATACTGTACAGGTCCCCCAATAGTCTGTGTTGTCACAATAACAGTACAGCGGTAGTGCCAGGTGAAGCCATGTAATGCAATTATTGAATAAAACCAAATAAAGCGCCGGGGGAGGGAGGGTAGGGGTGGAGGGAGTTGGGTTGGTATAATTGGACTGTATTAAAAAGAAAATGTAATCAATGAATACATATTGTTGATACGTTGGGACATCTCATAGAGACATTTTACTTATGTCAGAAATACTGTATTGATCATTACCAACTTGCTGCTAATAAAAAGATTTTTTTTTTAAATAAAGGACTACTGATGACACGGGAAGCAAGCAACAGTTATTCTGTCCATCTTCCACCCCCTATATAGGCCTATTTTAATGTCTTTATGGATCTTTGTATTCTTTTACAGAGTATGCTTGCAGGATGGCTCACAGAGCTGAATCCTTGTGGTGATTTGTAGGTAATGAGGACTTCCATACTTCCGAGGTTGGTATATTGAATGCCATTGTTCTGACCAATAGTAACACCTGTTATTTACAGTGCTTAGAAACAGCCAAAGTGAGTTTTGGAGCGCTATATAAAACTAAGTTTGACTGTTATGATTATCTGCTAGAAGTCGATCCCCCAGGCATATGTTTGATTAAATGATCCAATTGACTCATGCAAGCATGCTTATCGGAAGCTAGCGCTTTATATAATATACCAAAAAGAGGGATAATGTGTAGAGTGTCCAGGTATTCCTTATCAGTGAATCGTGCTTGCTTTAACAATCCAAAGGTGCTCTTCTTGTGGTAGTGTGGTCGAGGAATCTTAGCCTTATTCTGGAGGCGTGTTAGACATGTGTTGCATACACACAGTCAATAAATGATACACACACATTCAATAAGGAGATCCACACCAATGTAGTAAAATAACACATAATGTTTGGCATCAAGAACTTCGTTATTAGGTAGGTACCGTTTAAAATAGCAGTTTTGAACAAAACAGGTAAATATACTTGTACTGTCTTTAATTCAGGAATGTTATCCTATGGGTAAAACACAAATGCTGCATACGGGTACTTAGCAATGACTTGCAGGACCAATCTTCTGGAGTTAAGGTAGGTATGGGGCAGGGTCCAAGGTGGCACCAATAGGTCACTTCGGGATGCTCTGGGGCTTCCGGGAACAGAGGTGCTTTTCGGCATTGGGTGCCCCGTTGATTTCAATGTGAAATGGTCATGGGACAAAGAGGCTGCACATAGGAACTGGAGGGCCAGTCTGGCTGAACCAATAAGGGGACTCTGGTCTCATGATGCTCGGGCACGTAGGGACACCTTTGGTCCACTACTCCTCGGGCTGTAGGCCTAGGGTGCACTGGTGTTTTGAGGCATTTGATTTTCACTGCGGGAGATACTCACGGTAGGAGGGGCCAGCACAAAGAGGCTGACCTCATTGGCACCTCTTTGACTCAGGCTTGCGGGCACAGGTGTAGTGATGCTTTCCGGTGTCGGGTTTTTGGAGATCCGGAGTCCTTGCGGTTCTTCTTGGGGGCCTGCAGGATGCAGGGGAGCAGCTCCGATACTCCAAGGGAGATCATGGTTGCTTCTTGAAGTGTTGGCAGTCCTCCCAAGCTATTGGCGGCAGAGCATCTGTAGGATGAGTCTTCTTTAGTGCAATTATCATGGACAGCAGGCAGGCCGGGAGGGTTGGCGCCAGGTCAGTTGCTTCTCCTCGGTTCTCACTTTTTGCAGCTCTCCTGTGTCCTTCTTCATCTTAGGTTGGTAGAATCTGCTTTAATGGTGCCAGGGGTTCCCCATAATACTGAATTTAGGACCATTAAGGGGAGTGAAGGGTGATAGCCAATGGGCTACTCACGCTTGGTGTCACTACGCCCCCTATATGACCACTTCCTGTGGGAAATGGGCATGACCCTGTTCCAGAGTTCCTGATTCTGCCACCACCAAGATGGTGGAATTTTCCTAAAGGGGGGCACATCAGGCCTCTCACATTAGGGTTGTTACTGGGTTGGTAGTGCACCAGGCCTCCCTGCATAACACATTTCCCGCCTGCCCTGGTACCAAATTGGCCCAGTGCATGGGGTTTGCATTTCCCATGTCTGGGAAAGTGGTAGTCACATATCAAGGGTGACAGAGACCTTTGAAGCCTTTTGTCTTGATATACTGATTACTGAGCCATCCTGCTTGGAGAAGGTTACTACTACGCCTCTTGTCAGAGAAGGAATTGTTTCTGCCCCCAGAGAGCACAGACTCTCCCCTGCAGGGGATCAGAAACATTTCTGTGGTGGTAAGCTGGTCTATACAAGTCAGCCAGCACACTAGAGGCTGGTAGGTATTTCAGGGGGCACCTCTAAGGTGCCCTATGGGTGTGTGTATTAATAAATCCACCAGTGGAATCAGTGTGGGCTTATTAATACAAGATGTTTCATATCAAATATAAATGTCAGTGAAGCCATCATGTAGCTGGGTAACTCGTTTTTACAAGTGTCCAGCACATGTACTTAAAATGGCTTCCCTGTTTGCTTCTGAGATCTAGGAACTGATTTAGATATCTCAGGGGCATATCTGCTCATGTAGATATGCCCACACCGGCAGTATAGTGCACCCTGCCTTAGGGCTGTATGGCCTGTTGTAGATGTGGCTTACCTATACTGTATGCAGTGTCTGTAGGCATGGGACACAGGGGCTTGTACCATGTTGTGTTTTCACTTTTATCTGAACCAAGACATGCAGCCGGCAATGGCAGTCTGCATGAGTTAGGTGAAGGGTCCCTTGGGGTGGCACAATACATGCTGCCGCTCTTAGGGACCCTCTTTAGTACCCATGCCCTGGGTCCTGGTGGTACCATTTACTAGGGACTTACAGGGGTATGGCCAATTGGGGTAACAATTGTACAGTTATAGGGAAAGACATCTTACACTGAGGATCTGGATAGCAGGAACCCAGTGAAACTTTCCTTCAAAATTATATGTGGTTTGTTAGCTCCCAACTTAAGAGACATCCGAATGTCACTTCTGGTCTTCTCCTTGGGGTTTCATGTAAGCAAACTTCCAACACATCTACATCAATTTCCTACAAGTGTAATCTGCTATGCCAGTCTTTCTGCATGTCCTGAGAGACTTGCACTTCCTGATGCAATATGTTGCATACCGAACTTTTGTTTACCCTGCTTACTTGCTGCCATCGTCAAAGCGCCTTGATTTAGGAAAAAAGGACTCTCTGCCTGGGCTTTCTGTGCAGGTGCTACAACAAGCTTGTCTCTTCTAGACTCCCTCACTGTAGTGATAAACCAAAGCACAGCCACTCAGGGGGTACACACTGAGTGGCCGCAGAATAGAAATAGAGGCTTGTAGACAAAGATCAAACCACAATCATAAAACGAATTGAATCTGCCAACAGTGGAAGAAGCAGAGACTGAGAGACACGTTCTTCTACACTGCCCAACCTACAAAGATACTTGGGTCATCTACTCCACATTTTGCAACGAAAAGGATGTCTTGGGGAGTAAAACTGAAGAAGGTAAAATGTACATAGTCCTGGCATGCCTGCCGGAAGCAACAGCAGAGAGGGCAGAAAATATGCTGGTGCATGTCACCAAAAAACACAGTACATAAAACTTGGGCTTCAAAATAACCTGGAATCTGAAGACTACTATTGCACATACTATACTATTGACCTTTGACATTGCTTGTCTGGCTTTTCATACTAATAAAGTACATTATATTGTATTATAGTGTATTGTATTTTTAGACTCCGCCATCTTGAGGTCAGGCAGATTAAATACTATTTCGAAAATCGGATAAATTGAAGCAGTATGGAATGCAGATAAAAGGGTAGCTTGCCTTAATATGGGAAAAGCTCAAATAAATCCTCCTGCTTACAAATGTCTGGGAGCCTGTGTAAGGGTGAAAGTGTGATTAGTGCATCAAGAGAAGTAGCACTAGGGCCGATGGGTGTGAGAGGCCCCATACACCTCATTTATGGATGTCTTTTAATACCCATTACGGTGGGGACCTAGATACCTATTTTCTTTGCCTGAATTAAAGCATCCACTGGAATATGAATATTACATGGACAGAAAGTCAACCACTTTAATTTAGAATTTGTATAAATGCTTAAGGAATCATTTTCCGCTTTCTTGTCTGTATTTTACTTAAAAATATTCAATTTGTTTGAGATGCATATTCAGTTTTACTCCCCTTACTGGCCTTTCCAACTTTCTATTGCCAGTATGCTAGCTCATTTTTACTGCATTTCAAAATTAAAGTGCTAATTAGGGAGTTAGGCTACTATCTAAATCTGATCCAAGGTCACATAAGAGTGATCGCTTTTCTGTTCCGTCACTTCCGTGTATTATGGTCAACTACACCCTTCCTAGCCCCTGAACAGGATTGGGATTTAAAATCGGCCCGGGCACGCAAAAAAAAGTGGCCCACATTTGCATATTGCCTTTCCTCAAAACTCTGCTTTGGCGGCGTTTTGTTAAAAGAAACAGACAGAGACATGTTTTCTTAACTTTACTTAGATTTTAAAAAAATGCACAGATTAGTTCGAACTGGTGAAACACACCTAAAAACAAGTGAGACCAATTCTGCTCAGGGCCCCTGCCCCTGCCCCCGCTCAATATGCAAACATTAATGGGCCGGCCCAGTGAGAGAGATGGAGCGACACCTCTGCCCATTGATAAAAGGGAGGTTTAGTGGACGCCCATCTGCCTCCAGAAAGGCCACTCAGGCAATCACTGGGCCGCTGGCGGCATCCAAACAACACAGACACCGCCCAAATCGCCCCTCCAGGCTGCCCAAAAAAGCAACCCACAGCTGGAACTCAGATACTGGCCCGTCGGCAATTGCCCGAGTGCCCACCTTACCAATCCGACCCTGCCCCTGCGAACAGCGAACACCAGAAGAAATAAACTGCTCACAAAATCAATAAATAAAAGTTAAGAAAGTCCTGGACAATCCAACTATGGCAGGAAAACAGCCTCATCAAACAGCGTCATCCACTGGTGAGGGAGACTCTACGGGGTATATTTTTAAACATTTTGCGCTGGGACAGCATCACAAAACTTGTTATGTGCTGGAAAGTACCCTACAAGTAATGCCAAGCAGTGTGAAGCAGTGCTGTGCATTACTTAGCGACAAGGAGGCGTTGCATGGGTGGTACATGGGCGTTCTCATGCAACCACCCACGCCTTTTGATGCAAAACCCAATTTACAAACAATTTACAAACAATTGTTGACAGGGTTTAGAGGCAAAAGTTAACGTCATCTGAAAGGAGGCGTTAAGAGGGGTAATGTTGTCATTTCTCCTTTCTTTGCCTACTTTGCATGCATTCTGCACTGTGCAGCACACATACAAAGTGGGGAAAGTGTTTGAACTTGTATAGGCATAGTATTTTGTATGGGAAGGGTAGTATTCATGTACAAAACCTATGCTAGACTCAGGTACACACCTTAGCACTATGGCGCTAGGATGTGTGCCCGGCGCACGCAGCTGAAATCAGCGCCGGCGATAGGGAAAGGAGAGGAAAGTGCCATATCTCTGTAGATATGGTGCTCTCCTGCTCACAACCTGTCGCACAACGCAGCACAGCCTCTTTGGGGGCTACGCTGCGTTGTGTGCCTTTTAAAAAAATCTGGCCTTACATGTTCAGGAGGTTCCCAGCAGCTACCGAGAGTAATAGACAGAAAGCAAGGGCTCTTAAAATGAAATATGGGGAGGGGGGCTGTCTTGAGTGCAGGGCACAAGTCAGGGGTACACTGGGGTAGATGGCGTCCACCCGGTATATTCACAAAGTTGTCGCCGTCCACCCTTCAATAAGTTGGACCCCACTAGAATATGCTAAATTCGTCCCGGTGTGGGTTTCAGACACCAGGACACTTTCAGCAGTGCTGCACGTTGTCTGCTTCCGTGCCGAGCAACAATATACAAGCAATTAATGGCCTTCCGATTTTAAATTCCACCTGCCCCACAACAAAGGCCTAAGTTAAGAGGCCATCGAGTTTCCTGGACCGGAGGTATCTGGAGCCTCACACCTAAATGCAATGAAGGGGAAACAGAGGCACACAGCTTATTACCTCACCAGTATTTAAGAGAGGCATGATATTGACTTTATTCAGTCTCTGTATATAAGAGATACGCATGCACTGTAAGAATGTCAAATCTGTTGGTTTTTCCCAGTTTTTACACAAGTAACAATTCAAATACCAGTATTTTGTTTTATTTCTTTTATAGCGTTACTCATTCCAATACAGGGTGTAAGAGCACTTTAGATCCTAGGTAAACATTATTGTAATTGTTTATTTTGGATTAAAAATCCATAAAACATACATAAAAAATCACAGTAAACGTATATTTTGGCAATAAATCATGTGTGTGTGTAAATCAATGTACATGATGTGTTACATAAAACAGCGACGGCTACAAGGTGTAGAAGTCACATATCCTTCATAGCTCACTGTGCTATATTAGAAGGATTACAATTTGTGAACTGCAAGTAACAAAGGGATCTTTGTGTTAAAAGCACCTAAGTACATACAATTAAAATCAGTCACCTGCATGTTGATTGATGTGCTTTGCAGGAGACAATTTAACCCTCTATGCTACTTTGATTTTAAACTGGGGCTAGACAAAATAAATGTTTATCCAGCAAATGTGTTAACCTCCAGAGTTATCTTACCATTATTATTATTCCTTGAGGTTTACTTGGGCACACAGAGATGTCTGCAGCAGGTGCATTAACCCCATAAGAAATTTTAAAATGCAGACTTACTAACCAATTCAGCCGAGCAGATTTACTGACACATTTCTCTTTGTTGCCAATTTCTTTGTGGTAGAGTTTTAAAAATACATAAATGTAAAGTTGAGGCCCAGATTTTGTGTCGGGGTTGCGTCGCTTTCTAGGCAAACCATGACGCAAAATCTCACTTGTTAAATACCCTCACACATACTTGTGATATAACTACTAAACATATGTCTGAGGGGTTAAGATCTGCTATCACTTCTTGTGATGTCACTTCCTGTGAGGTCATGGGTTGTGATGTCAATTCCTGTGATGTCACGTGCGATGTCAGGTGTTGTGTCATGAGCCATGGTGCCATTGAACGATACCTAACTTGGTTAGTCCCCCCACTTCGTGAGGGTGAATACTTAGCTCATCGAGTAAGGGCTGTGGCGTGGAAGACACCCGAACGGGGTAGGTAATGCGCTGCACCTTTAAGCTCCAATAGTGATATTCCACATAATTATTATAGTGTGTTTTAATGAGGGTGCGCGCGATGTAGCATTCCTTTGCTTCAGGCAGTATCGCAGCGCTATTCAAACACTCCATCAGCATCTACGTGTCCAGGGGCAGCCACGCGCCCCTTTACGTGGTTAAAAATATACATTAAAGTGTAAGGTGTCCGCCCAGGGCCGAAGCCTCCGTTCTCCAGGAGGTGTGGTGGGGCATTACGCACCCACATGGGTGTGTGTTGCTAGGATGAATAAGTTTGTTTTGTGTGTCCCTGTTTCCTCTGTTTTGACATTGTGCAGGGAGATTGACGTGTTTTGAGGCAACATGGCCAGTTTGGATACTTTCAGCAGCTGAGGCGGCAGGGAGGGAGGGAGAGAGGCCGGCATGAGGTCACTATTATTCTTTCATTAAGGAATCACACAAACGTCACTGGGTTCACGCGCCAAGCGCAGACACGCACCACGGCGCGAAGGAGCCACATGAAGCCGCGGCCGGACTCGTCATCGACCCGAACAGACTGCCCTTATTAAGAGCATCCCGTGCCAGCGCGTGACTGGCGAGGCTTGGACGGCAGCCCGTGGCGTATCCACGGCCTGAAGAGGGCCCTCGGAACCGTGAGTCACTGGGGACGAGAGGGCAGGCAGGAGAAGACGCCGAGCCACTGATTAATAAAATAAAAAAAATAGGAACCCGTTGCCGGTGCTGCCAACTGCCAGGGTTGCCCAGATGCCAAGCTGTCTAGTTTTGATGTCATGCCACCTATTACCTCATTCATCCAAAAACCTTCCGGTCTGTTTACGTCACTCTGGCAGATTCTCGCCCATCTCTGATTTCTCCTTTTGACACCTTTTTCTAACTTTTCCTTCTCTTTTTTCCCTTTCGCACTGTTGCCAAGGGTCAAACTATCATAATGAAAAGTGCAAGCCAGTCTACAAAAAGAGCAGCTGAGAATTTTTTTTTGTGAACATCCAAAAGTAAGAATACAAAAAGACGAATATTCTATGCATGGACAACCGTGGCTGATTTTTATTTTAATGAATGTAAGAAAGACATTTTCTCGTGGTGTGGTGTGATTTTTTTATTTTCTTATTGCTATGCAATTGGTAACTCCTGCTGCACTCTAATGTGTTTGTGGAGACACCAAGGTGCCTCAAAAGGGTTCACCTATCATATGGTGCTAGAAGTATTAAAGGGTTACCCTGCTAGAAGAGATGTCCACAGTGAGTGAAACAAAGGAATCCAACAACTACAAGCTTCTGAATGGCTAAGGGCCTAATTACGATGGACCGCCAAACTGGCGGTGGAGGTTTAGTGGCAGTCGGGGACCGCCACACAAGTGGTCCGACTGCCTCATTACGAGTACAGCGGTCGGAACTCCATGGGACTGCAGAAGCCGTCAGGGATCCGCGATCCCTGGCAATGGCGCAGCGGTCTTGAGGCCACAATATGCTGGGTGGTGCAGCTGTGGCACCGCCAAGCATATTACGAGTTTCCTCACCCCAAGCGGGTTTGTGGCAGTTCTCAAGTCATGATACTGCTGGAGGTGAGGAAACAAAGGGGGCGCTACAGGGCCCCCTCTTGCCCCTGTGCATTGGGGTGCATGCAGGGAGGCATATGTTGTGCCCCCCTGTGTGCATGCATCTCTGTTCCTGCACGGCATGGACTGCATTGGCACTCTTGCAGCAGTGCAGTTCTAAGGCTTACATATGAGCCTTTGTACCGCCCACCCGCCAGACCACAAAACGACTCGTAATCTGGTGGGCGGGTGGCGATGAGGTTTGGCAGTGTGGGAGAGGATGGTGACGTGGCAACCCGCTCCCACAGCGCCAAACTCATGATTTGTCACTTAGGACTGTAGCTTTGGCACTGTAACCTAATGGCTAATGCAGTGGCATTACAAAAAAAAAGGACTCCCGAACGACCCTGCAGAATGTGACGAGGGGACCTTGAGTCTCCCATATCTCACGGCTATGCATTGGCCTAGGGATGAATGGGGGCTCCCTCAATATTTGAGTGGCCCTTGAAGGGTCGAGGGCCCTCTTGCACCATAGGAGCTGCATGGGCTTGCTTTACTCCCCTGGACTAGTAAGTGTATTGACTCAAGGGACCTAAAACAGTTCATATGCATAGATAGGCCGTGTCTGCCCAGTATACATCAAATGCTAACAATGTTAGGTGAAACTACGTGCTTATCTACCTAGACTTGCAAAGGCCTATCATCAAATTACTCTGCACTCACCAAAGCACTTAACCTCAGTAGTTACTCCAGAAGGAGAATCCCATTTTTTGCGACTGGCCCCAGACTCTCTGTTTTCCTGCAGACTCTGCATAAGATATTCCACAGGCAGCCCGGCGTGAGGATAAATGTAGCTTGGCAGTAGTAGAAGTGGAATATTTGGAGCAATCCTTATAATGTCATTGTATGAGACCTAAATAGACATTGGTTAAGGAAGTTTTGAAAGTGGCCAGTCTAGACAAGATGATTGACAGTTACGCGAGGAACTGGGTTTTATGTGCATCAAGTGACTGATCCCAGGTGATCAGGGAATTGAAAACATTTGACACTCAGTGCATTTCCTCAAAGAGCGGGTTTGACTAACACTCGATCATATTGTGGGGTGAGTGGTGAACCTGGATATGTAATATTCATGATAGGCAATCTTTTAAAGTGGGCAGGAAATTAATGGAAGCAGTAAGTAAAATGGATATAATCGGATTATAGAACAGCATCATATTTGGCACCAGAAGAGTTTCTCTTCCTCATTCTGGGGAACGGTTCCCTGTTCTATATGCAGGGCCACTGGTACTATGCGATTCTGCGGCAACAATTATTTAAAAATAATTTTGGATTTAACACATTTTCAGCATAATCCATAATTTCCTGCATAATCTACAGATTTTAGCAAAAAAAATAGTTTTGAGCTCAAATGAATCAAAATGTTCTTTAAACGCGGTGACATAGGCTCACGTGCAGTGGAAGGCCCTTAGCAAGGGTTAGTTGGTCATCTTTTAGTTGCCTATTTCTGTATTTGGTGGATAAACTGGTACTAATGACAATACTACCCAACAGTTTTGCCATGTGTAAAAATTCCCAAATAATGAAGTAATATTATTAACAAACTGTGCCACATAATGCCGCATAATTTAGCTTTTCTTGCCACATAAAGTGTACCCAACTAAGAAGGGTAGGGCGTGCTGGGGCCACTAGGCGGTAGTAATGGACAGGGCTAGGTGTACTAGTTTTGTGTTATTTGTAAAAGTAAGTCAAGTCAGTGAACAGCCTCGTGAGATAGTCTGGACTTAGTTGTCACAGCAATGTAGGGCAGAGACGACCTGGAGAGCAGGCTAGCATAAGCCCTTCCCTAACAACAGCAAACCAGGCTTAGGTTTGGTAGTGAGAGCAGACCTTTTAGTGGCCTAGGCCGAGCAGCAGACCATGCTTGGAAGAAGAGAGGCATAAGAATGGGCAGCCGAGGTAAAAACTGCAAAAATAGTATAAAATGCTGCAGAATACCGAGCAGTGTGCAATGACATAAGGCCCCTAAACTACAGCATTGCAGTTTGTTTCATTCTGCTGGGGTGTACAGTTCACCATTACTCAGCTTAAAGAGGTTGTTAAAGCGATCTTTTCAAATTTTGTGGCTCCGATGCCATTCTAAGGGGCTCATTACGATGCCGGATGGACCGTAGTCCGTCTGGCATTGTTCTGGAACTGGAACTGAACGACCTCTTGTCGTCGGTTCCATTCCAGGAATTAGGATGCGACAAGGCAGTTGTGCAGTCTTATTTTTGGCATTGTTTAAGTAAGAGAGCAACCCATTTAGTTTAGGTAGACTAGTCCAATGACCAATATCTAAATAAAATAATAAATACCCTCATTCCTCATTAACGCAGTAACTTTTCATTACTTATCTTCTTTGCCTTTCCTTATCTTTCCTTTTACCTTTATTTATGCACTGTTTTAGTAAATATCATCATATTGGTTATATAAAGAGTTCAGGAACAGACACTTGCGTATTTCTCTGTGAATATGCCTTTATCAACTTTGTACCTATATATTGATAGAGACAGAATATGTTTTCAGACCTTCGACAAAACTTATAGTGAATTAATGCTGAAATATCAGTAGATAAATCTTTGTCAAGTGCAATATTTAATATAGAGGATATCTAACAAGCACATCCCTCCCTCTTTGACAACCTGTCCTAAATGAAATTAAGTGAGTGTTGTCCTGTATCATTAGGAATGAGGTTTATTAGGAAGTTTGTGAACAAAATTTATATCATGTCTTGTTCCTACAAATATTGTAGTATTTGCTAACCAGTTCATGTATTGTGTCAAAAGACCCACTTGTATAAATAGGTATTTTAACTGTTTTGTTGTCTTATTAGAGCGGTATATCATAAAATTGGAATGAAGAATGTACTCTTTACCAATAGAATGTACTAACAAACTTTAAACTAGTTCAGTTGTAATCATGTGACAGTAGTTTTACAATAATAGTAATACTATGTTATAATTATGTCTTACAGAGCTTGTTGATGGTTAATGTCCTGATGAAGACATATTGTATATGTCGAAACGCGTTGACTGGATACCATTTAACCTTTTTTTATCTGTTTTGTGAATACATATGTATCATTATTTTTATCAATTGTGATTAATGTACTCAATTTTTATTATCCCTTTTTATCAAATTAAACTATGAATAATTTTTTCTAACTGAACTAGTTTGTTTGTTTAATCTATTGTGTATTTTCCTCAGTGTATGCCTGGGATTGTTTTCTCACATATTGTTTACCCTGTCCCAGGATATTTATCCTTATCAGGGGGTCCTTGCTACCTACAGCCAATGAATGATATGATGTCAGTTGTCAGTATAACCTGAAATCACGGACCACTGAGGAAGCAAACACTCTGGGGCTGATTCTGACTATGGCGGTCCGACTACTGGACCGCTGAAGTCTCATACACTGCATCACGTCTTTAGACGTCTTTAGACCGCCGCATTATGTGTGAAACACCGGGTTGGTGGTTCGAGGTTGGGAGTTCTCTTCAGCGGCGTGGCTCGACCATTAAGTGAAGCTGCAGCAGATGCCGCCGTAATGCAGCAGCATCTGCACACCCATGCAATGTGTGTCATACACTATGTCGTCCATTGCACGCATTGTACGAACTAAGGCGAGGCTTGTGCATGGGGGCACAACATGTGCCCCCATGCACAAGCCTCGCTGGGCTGAAATGCCCCTGGGCCCTGTTTGGGGCCCCCTCCTTTCCTTTCCACTATGAAAAGGCTTGCAGAAAGGCAAGTTGTAATATGGATGGCAGTGCTTGGCTTAGCACCGCCTCTATTCCTCCCCACTCTGAACTCTGACAGCACTGCAGTATCCAGGATCCTGTTGGTGCCGGCGGTGTTGTGGCGGGCTGGTGGCTGTCCGATGCCATACTCGTAAAAGAGGTCAGACTGCCTAGGTTACGGCGGTCAGACCGCCACCACAGGTTTGGCGGTCCAGAGACCACCGAACTTGTAATAAGCCCCTTTGGCAGCTGTATGACTTTGAGCTGTCTAGTGCATATGATGGTGACAGGAATTGTGTTTAATCTTTGATGCTGTATGGAGATGTGTTAGTCTGGCTTGGGACACAATCAGGCTGCTTAGCACCACATATACACCTCTGCATCAAATTGCGACTAACATGCATTTTCCAATTTTGGATGTGTGCTGTACAGTGCTCAGTGGGAAAAGCTAGGAGAAATAAAAGCATTTCTCTCTTTATACCAGCTTCGAACAAAGCTTTGTTTTTTGACTCCAAGCCCTGACTACGATTGGTAAAAAAAATGGACGGTTGCATGGGAACACCCATGTACAACTGATGGTATGCCCCTTGAAGCAAAGTAACGCAAATTGCTGCTTTGCGTTATTTTTAGGCAACTTTTCAGCACAGTTTTTCACGCTGGAAAGTAAATCCAAAATATACATTCTGTGCGGATTTGTATAGCTTTTGTACTGAAAACCCAGCGCAAAATGTTTGTAAATCTGGCCCTTCCATAACCTCAGCATACACAGAAATGTTGAGTATTTTTCTTTGAGAAATGTGGCTCCCATTACAGAAGGCCTTCAAAGAAGATGGGGAATCATGATCAGAATCCACACCTCTATGTACCCCGATGGTATCAACAGACAGGTACACAGACTGCATGAGTAATGCTTAAGAAACACGAGAGTACAAGCTTGCCTCCCTCACAGAAAAGGTACATCACACCATCTGCAGTGAACTCACAGAACAGGTACAGCCAGGCATTAATGGCTGTACCTTACAGAACAGATTCAACAGTTGATTAATTTGACCAGCTTCCTGTCTTCACACACAAAAAAAAAACAGCTGGGCATCAACAGTGCAAGCTTCCATTCCAATCGGAACATGTACAGAATGGGCAAAAGCACAAGCTTCCCTTCTTCATGGAAAAGGTACATAATGGTGTAGTGTAGTTCCTATATTCCCAATAGGCTCTGCGCATTGGAATAATATATCCTAAAGATTAGAAGTAGGACTGAGGTCGACTAGGTCTCTATTGAATAAATTAAACTTAATAGTGAGTGCCAGCTAGCTCAGAGGTCACTAGAAACTTTCTTAAATTCACAAGAAGGGATTAGTTTCTGACAACAGCATAAACATGACAACTTTGTTTCCCCAGAGTAAGAAATATCTCTAGAGTCGCGGAAACAATAGAAAAGTATTTCACTCAGTCAATCGTGCATGCTTCGTTTCTTCAAAGTTGCAGAGAAATAGAGAGACGGGCGTTTTCAATAAAAAAGGGTTTATTGAACAGTCTTCTTCCTCATACAAGAGAAGTGAACTTCTACAATCATTAAACAGACTGCAAAGTATAATGTGTACAGTGAGAACAATATTATAAAATAACTAGCAACCCGTCCCGACGTTGTCCGGGTATGAATTGCTGCTTCCCAGTACTATATTGTTTTGTAGGATTTCCTTTTGATAGCATTTCTTATCTGTGACAGGCCTGTGAAACGCTCCGATTCACAGTGCACTGCTGATGCACTTAAGAGTGCGCGTTCAGTAGTGTGTGAACTCGAGTTTCCCTACTTTATTTTTCTTTGCAATATTATATAGCGCAAACTCGACAACATGGCATGAGCACAATTTACATTATAGAAGAACACATTCATTTGTGGTAGGCACGGTGAGACTAAGCGATTTGTCTGGAAGCAAAGGATGTTGAGCTGATGCCGAGATTCGAACGTAGCTCCCCAGCTCTAAAGTTTGCAATTCTAGAACTTGTGGCGGGAGGTGTGTCTAAAAGTGTATGTCGGTGCTGGCCATCAATGAGAGAGACCGGTGCATTTTTCAAATGGGTGGTGAAAAAATATGAGTATGTTGTTGGAGATGTGGGCCGCCGTGCCACCAATGTACTTACCAGGGGAGGGTAAACACCCATTATTCCGCAACTTTCTTTCCGCATACATCACTCCCCATACTTTCATTACGAAAGTACAAAAACATAAGATGGAAGGTGCACACAATTAGAGTCCAAAGGAAGAATAGTGTATTGTATATCTTCTTCTTTATTTAACAGTTTTTTTCAAATACAGGCACAGCCAACGCGTTTCGTTCCATTAGCCTTGTGGAACTTCGTCAGGGCGAATAGGTTCAATATTGAAGTTTGTCAATCTGTTCAGACCCACCGTGTGGATCAGACAGCAAATGGCACTAGTTCATCAAGGCATGTAACCTTCGTATATTCAGAGATGGTGTTCACACTGGATACGAGTGGGTAAGCCCAGTGGTTATTCCAATGCTGAATCCAGTAGTGTTCAGAATATTAGAGGACTCGGTATAATGATTATTCAGGTTTGTGCGAACGTTCGCCAGGGAGTCTAGTTTTCACAGGGAGAATTTCTTTCTTCTCTTTCTAATATCCAACTCCGGTAAGGGCATAAGTAGAAGCTGCAGAGGACACCGGTTCGTAGTATAACGCGGTGTTCGTGGTAATAACCACCGAGCACCTGTAGTCGGGTGCTCGGTTTTCGTGTACAGTCTCGTGGCGGCGTCCCGGAATGATTTTTCCTTGCAATATTATATAGCGCAAACTCGACAACATGGCATGAGCACAATTTACATTATAGAAGAACACATTAATTTGTGGTAGGCACGGTGAGACTAAGCGATTTGTCTGGAAGCAAAGGATGTTGAGCTGATGCCGAGATTCGAACGTAGCTCCCCAGCTCTAAAGTTTGCAATTCTAGAACTTGTGGCGGGAGGTGTGTCTAAAAGTGTATGTCGGTGCTGGCCATCAATGAGAGAGACCTGTGCATTTTTCAAATGGGTGGTGAAAAAATATGAGTATGTTGTTGGAGATGTGGGCCGCCGTGCCACCAATGTACTTACCAGGGGAGGGTAAACACCCATTATTCCGCAACTTTCTTTCCGCATACATCACTCCGCATACTTTCATTACGAAAGTACCATGACTCCGCAATGCTATTATAACGCATGGCATTACATTTTAAATGCTTTTACCACGCATACATTTACAACGAAATTAGTTGTAAATGCATGAATGGTAAAAGCATGTTTTTTAAAATGTTTGGATAAGGTAAGTATGGGTATAGGGGTATATGTTTTGGGGTACTGTGGTATATGTTTTGGGGTGTTTGGGTATTTTAAGGGTTCAGATATAGTTTTGGGTTATGGGGTACAGGGGTAGTTTTAGGGTTTAGGGATAGGCATGGATTTTGGGGTACAGGGGTATTTTTAGGGTTTAGGGCTAGGTTTGGGTTTTGTGGTTTAGGGGTATTTTTAGGGTTCAGGGGTAGGATTGGGTTTTGGGGTACAGGGTTATTTTTAGGGTTCAGGGCTAGATTTAGGTTTTGGGGTACATGGGTATTTTTAGGGTTCAGGGGTAGGTTTGGGTTTTGGGGCACAGGGGTATTTTAAGGGTTCAGGGCTAGGTTTGGATTTTGGGGTACAGGGGTATTTAAGGGTTCAGGGGTAGGTTTGGGTTTTGGGGTACAGTGGTATTTTTAGGGTTTAGGGCTAGGTTTGGGTTTTACGGTACAGGGGTATTTTTAGGGTTGAGGGGTAGGTTTGTGTTTTGAGGTACAGGGCTATTTATAGGATTCAGCACCAGGTTTGGGTTTTGGGGTACAGGGGTAGTTTTAGGGTTTAGGGATAGGTTTGGGGTACAGGATATATTTATAGGGTTAAGATGGGTTAGTGGTTAAGGGTGTTGGGGTATTTTAAGGAGTAAAGGTGGGTTATGATTATGGGGTGCAGGGGTATTTAAAGGGAGCAGGATGGGATTTGCACACGACATGAGACATGGCATGAAGGGCCGAACGTACCACACGACCCCAGCGTTTGTCACGCCCCAGCACACGCCCACAGCACAATGCAGACACGCCCACAAGGGACTTCTTTGCTGGTACGGTTCTTAGCCTGCATAGCCTATGTCCTTCTGCTGCAACTGCCCTTTCCAACGCTGTATTGGGTGTTGTGATTGGTGCTGTGGTTCCTGAGATTACCCGCCTCAAAGGTTTGGGCTCTCTCTTTATTATATTAGTATAGATATTGATACTGTAAGAGCATTGTATAGTTTCTAAGCCATATAAAAATACATACATAAATACACAGGCTAAAATACTCAAATGGTGCTTCTAAATACGCCTACCCCAATGTACCTAACCTAAGTCTATTACGCGGGAAGAAGTAAGTATTGTGTAGCATAGGTTTTAGTTTTCTTTGCCAAGAATCTATCCAAGATTTTCTCTAGCTTCTAAACAGCTCCATACCTTAGTTTAGAATGAAGAAGGTCTGGTATCTCAGTCTCGGGACTCGATTTCCCAATACCCTGCATGGGGAGCTTGGAAACACTGGAGCTGGATTCTCTGCGAGAGAAAGGCAGCCTCTCGATCAGTGCATCAGCTGGAGGGTTGGCTTCCTTCGGCACTTGCTGTAGCGAGCTGCGCCGGGCAGGTAGATAGTCGAACTGCTCCGAACCACTGTGTCTTGCTAGAGCAAGTGAAGGGATATTTATACCTTGAAGGTGTCTAGGAATGCCATAGTTTGATGTAAAGTCGGGCATAATATAACGTCAGGAAAGAACCCCTAGGGAATAGTCGTTCTTTGCAAACTACGTGAGTTCTTGGACAAATCAATATTAAAGCAAGTGGAAGGTCCCTGACTACTCAAGCCCATTTTCCATGAAATCATTGTGACGTTTGGTACGAGTGGAAATAGCCATGCCTTTATTTGGTCTGCATGGGTTATGTCTAAATAAGGGCTTGATATCTATGTCTATATTAGGGCAATATGAATTGTACCTATATAAGGGCATGAATCGGGAAAATTCACTCGGAACCTAAAACGCCACACAACACCCACTCCACTTTATCATGTACGACATTACTAAGTACTAAACACATAAAATATATCTAAACATGATGTGTTAAAACCCCACCCAAAATACCTAAAAAATGCATTTGAAATGGTTGTACACAAAAAGAGCATTTGTGCTATATGCATTTAAAAGCAATGTTTCATTCAAAGCATATAGATGACATTTGAAAAACGCTATTCCAATGAATCATAAAAATACATTTATGAAATGGCTCTTAAAATACAGAAGAATAGTCCCCTATTGTAGGGGAAAGTTGGACGACAGATCAACCGCACATAGATGAGAAGCATCACCGTCAGCGTCAGTCGCATTAGCAATGTTCGAAGTAGATGGTGCCTGTTGCTCCACGTATCTCACCTTCTGCATTTTGCGTCTGTGAGGTCTCAACAAATGCCGTCATCAGGATTGGTAGTCGATGGGGACAACACAGTGCATGAGCCGTTACTGGTTCAAGCAAAGTATCAACTTCCGTTGGCAGGACTGATGGGAGTGTCAGACAGATGTCTAGCATGCATTCTTCACCACATAGCAGGCATCGTAGAACAGGTAAGATGCAATCTTGCCAGATTGGTCAGAATGATAGAAACCACGTGGTATTCAAATCTCTTAAAGAAGTCAATCCCAGTATTTGTATCATGCGCTCATGACACTTCATTGCCAGGAGGGTGTTCTCCAAGGTGATCTGGGTGTCGATGGTGACTTGGCTTGCCATATAGGATCAGAAGAAGCAAAAATAGTATCTCTGCTATAAGTCCCAAAACGCGAGGCAGGCCGCCAAACACAGAGTGCACGAAGTTTGGAAACATGCCTGGGACTGCTTCAAAAGGTGCTAACAGTCCAGAAAAAAAACTGTCTTAAATACATGTACAGGAGGAGGAGCTTCACGCGTGTCCAAAATGGCCATGTGAGCCCGGAGCTCCCGAGACCCCCGCCGGGAACATCCTGATTAATATCCTGTACCGGTGATCCGGAATTGTGTGGCAGAACGAAAGCGGTGCCGATTGTGACACTCCGCGGCCGATTCCGCCGCGGCACCACCGAGTTACGGGGTTGTCAAGTTTGAGGCCCACTCTGGGAGGAAGCCAGGGTCTCGAGTGAGATTTGACCCCGGCTGTAACTGAACAACTGCGGGGCCGAGAGCTGGGAGCCCCCGGTCCGGCTCCACTTTTGCCGCCAATCGCGGTCGACTTGGATGTGGCTTTGCCTTTCCCTCCCCCTACCCCCGCACCAGCTAGCAACGGGACGGGGTGAGAGCCCTGGTCGTGCGGCTGCTGCTGGCCACTCTGGCGATGGCACCGTAAATCGTATGCCCTGCAGGGAGCAGAAAGGAAACGGCCGGCCGCGAAATTATACCCCTGGAGCGGGCCCGAGTCCCGTCGGAGTGGTTTGCATAGTGGCTTGATCCTGAGCAGGGAGAGGCACTGGGGCTTTGGAGATCTGGCCGGACCGGTCACAAAGATCTTCCACGAGTGCGTCACAGCCAGGGTCAGAAAATAACTCTTTAGTCCCCACATCGCCCTGGCCTTGCGGATTAAGGTGTGGCCATGATAGACTTGGCTGTGGGGGGTGCCCGAGATTCGGGAGTGGACCGGAGGAGGTGGCCATTATTTCGGCTGGACCGTGTCGATGGGAGTGTGAGGCCTTCGGGAGGTGCAGGAAGATTGGGGCTGATGGAGATGCCGTCCTGGCAGTCCTGCGTAACTGTGTGCTGATGGAGACCGTAATGGGAGAGATGGAAGCGGCAAACTATTCCGGGAGCTGGTGCTGAAGGGGTGTGGGAGGACCGGCGGAAGGGCGGAAACGTAGATTGACTTATCCGAGCCTGCGGTCTCCCGGCGGTATGGATAGCGCTGGATGTCGGCGGTCGCCCTGACTGGGGTCGGGAGCGCAGCGGGTTGTCTGAGTCACCACTTGCGGCCATAGTAGCAATCTGAAGGTCCGAGTGGCCGGTCCTACTTCCGATGTCATGATGGCGGCCAAACCTGAAGCGGAGAAGCCGCAGACCAAGTCCACCAGGGGGGCCCGTTATGTGCAGACCAACAAGTTGGATCGCTATACACAGCCCAAGGGCTCACCCGCGGCATCTAGTCGTGCGCAAGACGTAGGCGCAGAGGCCTCCTGCCCTACTCCTGAGCTCAAGCTAGATGATGTGATGACAGCTATAGACGGAGTCAAAACATCTCTCGGACACAAGATGGAGTCGCTTGATCACAAACTAGACACAGTGACCATAGAGGTCAATCTGATCCGGGCCGACCTCACCAAAACGAGTGAGAAAGTGAAGTTGTTAGATGTTAAAACGGCGAGTCTGACTGACGACTTGGCGCAGCTGCAGCAAGAGGTACGGAGCCTTAAGGCCTCTAGTGAGGTGGCGAGTCGCCAACTGGATGAGTTTGAAGGGAGGGCCCGGAGGAACAATGTACGTATTACAGGGGTCCCGGAGAAAGCTGAAGGGCAGGCCCCTGACCTATTTGTTGAAGATATTATCCTCAATTGTTTGAAACCTAAGGGACTGAGTAACTTCTTCACTATGGAACGGGCACACAGAATACCGGGTGGAAGGCGGCGTCTGGGTGCCCCTCCTCGACCGATGATCTCAATTTTAAAGATAGAGACGCTATCCTGCAGGTCTCTAGGTCGAAGGGACTGTAAAGTATGAAAATTCAACCCTCAACTTCTATCCAGACTTCACCCAGAAGGTTCAGAGGCAGCGGCAAAGCTTACTTGGAGTCAAGCAAGGCCTCAGGGACAAAGGATATAAATATGCTATGATGTTCCCTGCCAAGCTGCGAGTCGAGGCTCAGGGAAAGGTCTGGTTTTTTGACAATCCTGAAATAGCTTCGGACTGGGTTGATGGTCTTCCTATACGGGCAGAGCCACAGAGACGCAGTGGCAAAGATGAAGGAGGCCAGCAGAATCAGGAATGATGAGTACGGTCATTGACTATGGTGTAGAGTTGGTCCCGGGAGAAGGGGACACGAGACACTTTATTGCGAGCACGCTTTCCTGGGTAGAGATTTGATACCGGTGTAATGTCCCGGGGGCAGGTTGGGGAACGGGGACGCTGTACTCCTCCTCAGATATACATTTAGATAGACGGCTAGTTAGAGTATGGGGCGACAGGCACACTGCGAGTTGGGGTTTGGGAAATGCCGTGAGCAGGGGTGCAGGGAGGGGGGTGGGGGACTGGGTGTGTTGTGGAATGTGTTGGGGTGTGATTGTGGTTTATTTTCTTTTTTAGTCTCAGGTGATGAAAGTGTAGCGATGTTCGTTTTGCATGGATACGGTGACACATAGTACCAGAGGGTCGGAGATAAAAGTGTTGAGCTGGAATGTGAATGGCCTGGGAGACAAGATCAAGAGGGGGATGGTTAGTCAGCTCATTAGGCGACATTCTCCAGACGTGATACTACTGCAAGAGACACACTTGGTCGGTAACAGATGCTTGGCCCTTCACAAGGGAGGGTATAAATTATTGGTGCACGCTGGATTCACTACCGGCTCCAGGGGAGTTGGGATCCGGGTTACAATTCCTTCCCTTGGTCTGTGCAAGATACCTGGATTGATCAGAGGGGCAGATACGCGGGCATCTCGGGGCAGGTTGGGGGCCGGACGGTCACTCTTTTGTCTATTTATGTGCCACCCGGCCTCCAGACCGAGACCTATCAAGATTTGGGTAACATCTTCCTCTCACTGCCTCTTGGATATCTAGTGATAGGTGGTGATTTTAATTCAGTGTTGGATGGTGAGACGGATCGTAGCCCGCCCGTGCGCTTAGGCAGTCACAGAAATGGCTGCTGGACTTCCTGGACGCGCTGGGATTGGTGGATAGTTGGCGAACACATCATCCGACGTCCACGCACTATACCCACATCTTGGCAGCTCACGGTAGCCTGTCTAGGCTGGATTATGTGCTGCTTCCTGCGGCAATGACACCTAGGATCCGTGAGGTGCGTTATCTCGGGAGGGGAATATCTGACCACTGCCCCCTGTGGCTGGACCTCACTTTTGAGTTGCCAGCGGTTGGCAGAGTGGCTCCAATTAGTGCTTTGGCAGTTGAAGGACCCCGCCATTAAGAGGGAAATTCTCCGGATGTCAGATCGTTGTTTTTGGGAGAATAAGGGTTTGGTAGAATCCGCTCAAACCCTGTGGGAGGCGTATAAGGCTGTGGCGAGAGGTGAAGTGTTATCCCTGGTGTCAGGGAAGAAGATGAGAGCCCAGGCGCAGGTTGTTCAGAAGGAGGCAGAAGTCATGACCATGGAAGAGAAGATAGCTAAGACGCATACGCCGGCGGACCTATATCTGTTGCATCTCCGAGAGGAGGAGTATAGAGCGTTAGTCAGAAATAGAGCAGTGACCCACCACAATGATGTTCAGAGCCGTATGTACGAATACGGTGATAAAGCCGGAAAGTTGATTGCTTGGCTTGAACATGGGGAGCGGGCCTCCAGGCTGGTATCATTATGCCTTGTTTGTCGGAGGAGGACAGGAGCTACCTTGATTCCGCACTGACGGACGACGAGGTTGCCCAAGCAATTAGGCAGATAAAATCAGGTAAAGCGACTGGCCCAAATGGGATACCTATTGAACTACACAAGCTCAACACGAATAAACTAGCCCCTTATATTTGCGCCATGTTTATGGAGAGTAGAGAGATCGGCGAGCTTCCATATGATCAATGTGTAGCGAACATAGTGGTCATTCATAAAGCGGGTAAACCTAAGACGCAGTGCTCCTCCTATCGGCCCATATCACTACTTAATACAGAGCCCAAAATATTAGCGAAACTCCTAGCTACTAGACTGGTCAAGGTGATCCCGTCTTTGATTCATCCAGACCAATCCGGGTTCATGCCACGTCGCAATACGGCGCTGAATTTGTGCTGGCTGCACAGAATCCTCGGGGTGGGGGGGGGAGCCTCGAAAATACATGAGCAAACAGTGTTGCTCTCCCTAGATGCTTCAATGGCCTTTGATAGAGTGGAGTGGCAGTACCTATTTGCTGTGCTGGTGAAGCTGGGCTTTGGAAGCAAATTTATCAGCTGGGTGCGCCTGTTGTACGCCAAACCCCTGGCTGGAGTGATTGTTAATAACTGCAAGCCCTGTGACTTCCTGTTGGGGAGGGGCACCAGGCAGGGGTGCCCGCTGTCTCCGCTGCTCTTCGCACTCGCGATGGAACCATTGGCTGCATGGGTTAGATGGGATAGGTCGATCCGGGGTTTGCGGTGGACTCCCAACTGGGAGGATAAGATTTTGTTATATGCTGATGACGTGCTGCTCTATCTCACTAGCCCCAAGGAGTCCTTTCAGAACTTCTTGGATGTACTGGCCATCTTTAGCAGATACTCTGGATTGGCCATTAACTGGGCCAAATCAGTGCTGTTTGTGGTGGTGGGCGACCCACCGGCAGTCCGGAGGTCGAGTCCTGTACGGGTTGAGACGTCGGAATTTCGGTACCTTGGTATATATATCACACTTGACTCGAAGCTGCGGTATGACAGTAACTTAGCTGCTCCGTTGAGCAGGTGCAGGAAAGACGTTAAGCGTTGGAAGTCCCTTCCTCTCTCTTTGCTCGGGAGAGCTGCTCGCTTCAAGATGATGGCGTTGTCTCGGTTTCTGTATGCTTTACAGAATTCGATGAACCCGGTGCCAGCCACATATTTCAAAGAGATAGAGGCCCTCCAGAGGCAGCTCCTCTGGGATGGCGGCGCCTGTATTGCCTTTAACAAATTGACCCTCCCGTGGTATGACTGCAGGATCGGACTTCCAGATCTGCGTAAGTACTACTGGGCCTCGCAGTTGGCTGCAGTAAATCATATAGTTCACGGACCTCCAGGAGACCCGGGCTACACCATGGACCGGGGTCAAGCACCTGGTGGGATGATTGATAGAGCTCTGTATTCTATACCTGGAAGATTTCCTCTAACTGGTCCGACGGCGCATGCGACGCAGGTGTGGCACACAGCTAACAAAAGTCTCGGGTGGGAGGGTAGGTTGACACTGGCCACCCCTTTATTTAATTCCGAGAAACTGAGCAGTATGTGGAAGACCAAGGACTTCGATAGATGGGACCTCATTGGAATCATCCAGATACAGGATGTGTGGGGGAAAGGCTCGGTGCAAACGTTCGAGTCCCTTGTGGAGCAATATAGTCTACACCAAAATGAATACTTCCGATACTTGCAGGTGAGGCATGCTCTCACCACTCATGTCCCTAAGGGCACAGATCTCCCGGAGGCGTCCCCTCTTGAGGACAGTGTACTGGATGGCCATATTCCGGAGAAGACCATTTCACTGATATATCGGAAATTGGTTAATAACTCCGAGAACCCATTGTTGAAGGTTAGAGCTCAGTGGAGTGCGAATGGGCTAGAACTTGATGACGAGGATTGGGTGGAGGTAGTGTCCTCCCCCAAGGTAGTCGCTATCCAGATGCGGCTCAGACTGGTGCAGCTGAAGATCCTACACAGATCCTACATTACAGGGTCTCGCCTGGTACGAATGGGGCGTGCTGAGAGTGGAGTTTGTAGGAGAGAGTGCGAAGCAGTGGGCCCCTTGATGCATACCCTCTAGCATTGCGATGTGATACAAACATACTGGGCGAAGATCCACTATGAGTTGGGAGAGGTATTGGGGGCGAGGGTGAGGCCGGAAGCCCGGAGATGTCTATTGAATGTTTGGGAGCCATCCGATCTAAGTGTGTATCAGAAACAGTGGGTTACGTTAACGTATATGGTGGCCAAATGCAATATTGCTCAACTTTGGGATGCCATCCAACCGCACCTAATCAACAAATGGGCGGAAGACCTTGATTGGTGAATGTTCAGAGAAAGGTCGGTGTATGTGGCCCGGGGTTGCCCGCGGAAGTGGGGCAAGATTTGGGGGGTGTGGAATAGCCACCTTAGGGGAATCTGTGAACCGCCCATGTCAGGCCTTGATTTGGAAGCGCAACAATCCGCTAGACCCTAGTATCGACGGTTGGGTATTAAATTCTGCAATGTACCGTATTACCCAGTGTGTTGGAACTAAAGACATTCACCTGAGAGTTATTTTATGTATTTATTTGTTTTCTCTTGTTTAATAAAAAAGATTTTTTTAAAAATACATGTACAATACCACTCGTATCAGACATGTTTAAGATACGAAACACACAAAAAGTTTAAAATAGGGTCAGAGGCCAAAATTTAAAGACTAACCGGGATATGCAGCCCCAAATTAAAGTGTAAATACAAAATATATCCCAGTGTCTAAGAAGCAGAGAAAGATAGGGAAAAGCTCACCAGAGCCCAAGATTCATAAGAAAAACATATGGTTTATGTGAATGGATTCCCATCACTCACCATACCTGGTGATTAGCTTCATCATTTGGGTATCCTTTTTGTAAAGACTGACATTCTTGCTCCATTGATATCGGAGCTCTAGGATGTCAAAAGGTATAGTTGCCAAGGTGAGCAGAGTGTAAATTGTAGAGTGTATGGGACAGAAATAGAAGAGCAGAGTGAAAAAAGTGAAGTAAAAAATAAAATTGATGCGTAGACAGACTGTGAATTTTATGAATCTTGGGCTCTGGTGAGCTTTTCCCTATCTTTCTCTGCTTCTTAGACACTGGGATATATTTTGTATTTACATGTTAAATGATACGACCTAACATTTCTGAGAAATGTATAGGGCAGTTTGTAGATAAAAGGGCATGTATTTCTGCAGAAGTCCTTGCAACTTGCAGATCATACGTCTCTTTGGCCGAGGTCAGTGGCAGTTTTTTGTAAAAGAATCGCTTTCATTCTGCTTAAAGTATCAATTTGTATAGAAGAGATGTTCAGTGATGGCCATAATGGCGACTCCCCGTCTGTCTTAGTTTTTGGAAACAATACTTGCATGCAGCAAGTGACCATGGCTGACGCAGGCCAATCCCCCAAACAGCACTCAGCTTAGGGATAGCCTCCTCTTCAGTTTCTCTGGTTCCTCTCCTCAGCAAAGGTTCTTCTTGCTTCCCAACCCAAGAGGGGGTTCCTGACAACATGCCACAGCAGCTGTGATAATTCAACATAATGTAACTTCCATCAGAAAGCTGCCTAAAAGTTGGATCAATCACTGCAGCTGGAGAACCTTGCAGGTGACAGGATAAGTTGTTTGAAGAACCATCGCAGGCCCCGTGTAAATTAATACCCTGACATAAGAATGAACTGCTTAGTGCATTTTCGCAATTAGAGCCTCTAAGAAACACTGCTTGTCCCCTACTCAACATTTGTGTGTATAAGGTAAATCCCAGGATGTCTTGATGTATTCCTTACCCAACCTTTCATATGCGCCTGCTGGTATATGTTTTAAACAATACTAAAAATGGAAAATCATAACAGGCAGAGTGATTGTACCGTGTATTATCTGTTATCTATTATCTATTATCTGTTGCTGGTTTCTCAGAATCAGTTAATGGTAATCTTTCCAGTTTTTCAATGCTCAGTACCGTATAGTCTGCTCCCCTTTGTGCCAAAGTGATTTTTTTATCTGTAAGGTTAAATTCAGAAAACAATGATGTGGTGTTGATTAGACGCCAAGGCGCATAGCTGGAACGAAGGTTTTGTAACGTCCAGCCCAAAAGCATTATAGAACGTAATTGTGACTGACCATGTTGTAACATGACCAAGTTCTGTTCCATTATGTCTATGGCAGAGGATACTATGCTGTCTAAAGAATATATTCTGGATGACAGAGTAGTTAACCCATTGTCAACTACAGAGAGAGATTTCTCTAAATTAATACGATCAATTTCTCGTATTCGTTCTGCAGTCTCTGCTTGCGTTTTTCCATGCTTCATTATAAATGGCATAGATACCGGCGTATTAAAACGTTTATGACGCGGTGTAGGAGGTCCTTGTAAGAAGTCCCTTAAATCAACACCATCTATAAGTAAAGATAAGTGTTGTTTTACTTTTTTTGTGTAGATTTTTGTAGCCACTCAAGGCACAGTTTTCCCACACTGTATGATGTTACTATCCTTGGATGTTGTCTCTGGACATATCTTGGATCTGGCCTAGTGAATGCGAACCCTTATGTCTTATTCAGGAATCTATCTTGACAGTTGTTTGTGTCTGTTGGCCAGATTAACCATTTTTTCCAATTAGAATTTGTTCTTTTGTTAAGTAAAATAGTATTTAATACGTGGGGCTGCGATAGGGAAGTTGGTTGGCGCCAGGCAGGAGATACACTGGAAATTATGTGAGGTGGAGGCCCGATTAATGATGCTTGAACGGGAAGCAGTCGAGGACCCGGAAAAAAAAGGCCCTAAAAGAACAACACATATTGCATGCAGAGACGCTGGAAACACTGCGCATCCTAGATCACAAGGCTTATCTACAGAGGCAACACACTGAGGCGGATCGCTCTGGTGCGCTGCTACCCCGCTTGGTGCGAGATAGGCCTGAAACCCCGATCATTACCCAGGTCCATAACCAGGCGGGCACCCTAGTGAGTACTCAATCTGACATTAACCTGGCGTTTCACGATCACCTAAAGGCACTGTATGTGCGGACTGAGATGGAAAACCTCATGCAAATAACTGATTTCATGAGGGACCTCCCCTTCCCTCTATTAACAGCAGACGTGCAGAAGTCGATTGAGGGGCCTATCACCCAACATGAGATACGTGCAGCGATTAAGAACTTAAATAGAAACAAGACACCGGGCATGGACGGGCTCCCACTGGAGTTCTACTCAACTTATGCCGACACCTTAGTACCGATCCTGGAAAAGGTATATAAGATAAACACGAGACACCTGTATGCACTAATTGCAGCATCACCGACAAAATTAAAACAGGCAGGATGCATTGCGTTAGATCTCAAACAAGCGTTTGATTCACTTGCTTGGTCCTTTCTGTTTGAGGCCCTGCAACGCTTTTGCTTCCCGGCTCCTCTACTGAGATGGATCAGGCTGTTGTATACTGATCCCACAACTCGGGCGAGAACGGGGCGCTATGTATCGGCCGAATACCCAGTCTACCGAGGCACCAGACAGGGATGCCCTCTGTCCCCAATGCTGTTTATTCTAGCGCTCTTCGCAAGCACGCAACTGCACTAGGCATTCCAATGGCAGGGTCATCCCATATACTCTCCATATATGCGGATGATATGTTATTATATCTCCGGGACCTGGAGGCTGATCATACACAATTATACGATACCTTCCGTCAGTTTGAAGTGGCATCGGGCTTGGCTATAAACCCAGAAAAGTCTGTGGGATTCTACTTCTGGGACGCACCCCATCCGCCCTCTATATCATTTGGCACTTACATGATTCCAGTAGCTCAGTCCAGCTTTAAATACCTGGGGATCCGCATATACAGAAAAACAGAGGACCAGTTAAATGGCAATATCTCCAGGGCCATCGCTGGCCTCCGTGGCAGTATTGGCTTTTGGACCTCGCTGCCTTTGTCAGTCATGGGCCGCATTGCAATAGCAAAGATGGTGATGCTACCTCGCTTACTGTATCACTTCGTGAATCTGCCCATATGTCTCCCACACCGCATTTTCATGACAATAAACACCTTACTGACCACTCTTATATGGGGGTTGGGTTGACGACGGATTAGTCTGCGTAAATTACAACTTGGTACCTCACTGGGGGGCCTAGGTGCCCCTGTGCCCCTGATTTTCAAGGGTATTATTACGCCAGTCAACTCCAATCGTTGTCTTACTGGCTGGCCGGAAGGAACCTCCATGAGATCGGATGGACAACGGAGCAGTTGGACCGGGATGACTTACATACCCTATTGCTACCCAAAAGTAAGATACCAGGATTGTGCCACCGACTGCTTCGCACTGCCCTTCTCTGTTGGAAGAAGGCGCTAGCTTACACGTCGTCTGCACTGCCATATGCAGATAATATACCCTTATTGGGCATCCCAAAACCGCAGGGAAAACTCACCAAAAATATCCTACAACACTGGACGGAGAGCGGAGTTGAGGGGGTAGGCAGTTTCTTTGGAGACGATTCACTGCTTGATCATCGCACTTTTGTGCAGGTGACCGGGACCTCGGACAGACATTTCCTATTGCACGCCACTGTATCTCACTTTATTAGGACAACTTGGGCGCCACAACGCATTAAACCACAGCAACATGAGATAGTACATCTGATGCACTACATGGGGGCAGGGGGTCACTTAGTATGCTGGCTGTATACAGGGATTAGAACACATGGGGCACTGTCCCTTACCACATTACGAGAGATCTGGTCACAAGATACTGGGGAGGAAATTACAGACGCTACTTGGCGGGTGGTCCTGGAACACCCAAAAAGGGTCTCCCGGAATGTGAAATTTAAATTAATCCAAGCCATGATACTCCATAGGGCATATCTCACCCCGGAGAGAATTCACCGGATCCTTCCTGATGCCCCCATCATTGCCCGCGATGCAGGGTGGATGAGGCGGGCCTCCTACATATGCTTTGGACATGCCCACAGCTGGGCAGCTACTGGAGGGAGGTATGCCAGACAATAAGGGAGATTTCACAGATACAGGTGAAGGAGAGCGCCTTATATTGTTTAGTGGGAGCTTGCCCACGTCCCAAGTCGTTAAAAACCAAACTAAGATTTGTAGATCTTGCCCTCCTCTTGGCGATTAGGACGATTACGATGAGGTGGAAATCCCCAAGAGCGCCTTGGGTAGAGACATGGCAGGCGGAGGTAGTGAGGTGGGGCCGAGCAGAATGTATTGCCCTTAGAAAAGAGGAGGAGGGCGGGAGGCGGAAAACTCCCATGGCACAGGATTGAGAGGTTATGATAATGGAGTTAGACAGATTAGACCAGCCACTGTCCCCAAGCGAATGACAGCACATTATACCCTGAGGGAGGAAGGCTGAGTATGATAGACGCAGAGATGGAACGGTCGTTTTTGGGTAGGTTTATATCGATTATTCTGGAATGAGAGTGGTCATCACCGTGGAGCGGAGACTGAATAGATGGAAGATTATTGACACCCGGGATTGTTGGGTGGGGGAGGGATAGTTGGGGAGGGAATGGGTGGGTATGGGATATGTCTTGTCAATAACAGATGACCCTGATATTGTGCATGTATCTGTATGTGTACGACGTGGTTAAAGCAAATTGGCCCTTTATTGCAGACTGGGAGTAAATTGGAAAATCGTGATGTATTAAATGCTCAATACTTAACAATGTATGCTTATGCCCTGAATATACAACCACGAATAAAGTAAAAAAAAAAAAAAGTAAAAAAGTATTTACGTTGACCACCCCTTCTGTAGTGTTTTTACTATCAGGTGTAGGTGTAGATGTGGATGGTTTGCTTAAATGTTTGATCTTGGCCAACTCAAGACAAGATGTCTGTAGGACAGTGTCATTCGAAATCATGATTTGCTCTGGGATGATGCAGGCTCTAAATACAGCTTCTAAACCCTGCACCTGCCAGTCTTTTGTGCCCCAGACAGTTTTTGTCTCAATTGTGTCTTCCAAAAGCCCAAACCTAATGTAGACAGCTGAGCATAAAAGGCCGCAGAACAAATTTGCTTTGTATTCCTCAACATACTTTTCATTCCTGTTCTATTAACATTTTTTAGGTAAAATGATTCTGGATTTGAAACATTAAAACCTGAAAAGTATGGAAATTTGTCATAAAATGTTTTTGAGCTACCCTTTGGTGGCGTTGGACAATGTTCCCATTGGTTATATGTAAATACATTTCTAGGGTTTGCAGATTTATGCAAGAAATGATGACCATAGCGATTATAACAATACATTTGTTCATAATCTGATGAACCTTCTAAGTATTCATGATTTGTAAACTTTGCAGACATTTCTAAGTCTGACATCATATTATTAACAGTCTCCAAGTCCCAATCATCAGAAAAGGTGCTGGGTGAAACAAAGTCACTCAAGGAAACCTTAAATTGGTGTGGAATACTCAACAGCTCTGCTGGACCAAGAATGTCATATTCAGTTCTGTCCCAAAATATATCACCAGGTATAGGAATGGCTGTGATGTTCACTGCTGACAAGTCTCTTTGTTCACAATGGGATGATTTGTGTGGAATTAGGAGTAGTTGATGTTCCTTCTTACTGTGTCCTTTGTACTATATGTCCCATTGATTAACATTCCCAAGGTAAATACCAGAGTCAACCAAAGAAGAAGAAAAAATACACCTAGACAATCCATATTTCAACTCATGGTGAAACCAGATATGTTTTTTTCCAGTTGGTGAAAGAGTTCCATTGCCTGTTCTTTTAAAGTTCTTTTAGCTGGCGTCGTTCAGGTTCGCTTGGATCCTCGGAAAACGTATCAAAGTTAATAAAATAGCCACAGGCAGTTCTGTCAATTGTACAGATTGCTTCAGGATTCTTTGAAATCGCTGGAACCACTTGATCACTTGTCATATTAGTATACTCTGATGCTATTTCATTGTTGACGTTTCTTGACGAACTGTTCTTTGGGTCTCAAGACGCAAACGTTCCTTGGCTTTGTTGCATAGTCCTTCATTTAGCACTGCAGATTCTTCAAAGGTGATGAGTTTCTCAGTTTGAACCTCTTGGATTGTAGCCAGATTCGGGCGTCTGCTGCATCTTTGGAGTCCACTTGGCCTACTATTTATGATCGACCATATGATGTGGTTTGACCAGGTCGATGGACATGAACCAGTTCTCTTTTTTACCAGCAAGGGGCGAAGTATTACTGTTCTTGATCCGTGGATTGCTAGGACAGGTACTGGTTGTCTGTAAGAAGGCCCAATTTCCTTCTTGTCCACGATCTTTTCTCTGACTAGATCCCCAATCTTTGGAATCCAGGCAGGCCTTGCTGGGATGGGTGGTTTCTCTTCAGTGGTCGTTGGCTTCAGGAACACGTTGCTTTGGTTTTTTCTTATGTCATATAAGCCCTGCAAAACAGTCAAGCGGTCTTTGATATCAAAAGGTTTTTGTTTTACCACTGAAGTGTGACGATCAAGGTCCGGACAATCATTCTAGTTCCAAAAACGATTTAATATGGAGTGAATCCCCCTAGAGAACTTCTTGGCAGATTATTAAGACGACGTTGGACACTTATTAGATGTTTGACCCACCCGTCACCTGAGCCTAGTACCCTAGCTGTTATTGTAGTGTAGTTCCTATTTTCCCTATAGGCCCTGCGCATTGGAATAACATAAATAGCAGTGTAGACGTAGAAGTGCGGTCTTCCAGGTCTCTACTGACTATGTTAGACTTAATTGGGTTTGTACCAACTAGCTCAGAGGTCACTGGAAACTTTCTTGACTGAATAGGAAGTGATCACCTTCCCTGGCTCAGACAAGAAGGGATTCAGTTTTCCAACAACCGCATAAACATGACAACTTTGCTCCTTAGAATAAGAGTCAATCTCTAGAGTTGTGTGAAACAATAGACAGCTATTTCACTCAGTCAGTTGTGCAAGAATTACTTTCACCAGGATGCAGAGAATAGAGAGATGGGCGTTTTCAATAAAAGGTATTATTTATTGAATAGTCTTTCTTCTCATGCAAGAGAAATGAATTGCCACAATTGCAAGATTTGTTATTATAAAAAGTGCGTACAGTAAAAGGAGTATTGCGAAATAATACTGTAAAAGCATTGATATGGTTTCTTAGCCATATGATAGTTAAAATGAATAAAATATATACATTCATATATACATTTAGCTAACGTCCTCAACTGGTGCTTCTAACTACGCCTACCCCAGTGTACCTGACCTAAGCCTAATACTTGGGAGGGAGTAAGAGAGTAGCAGTTTAAGTTAAGTTGGTTTGCCAAGGGTTTGCTTCAAGAATTCTCTCTAAGGGTTTAGTCAACACTGTACCTCTGGAATAGAATGTTGGAGGTCTTGTGTCTCCTCTCAGGACTCGATATCCCAGTTACCCGCAAGGGTAGGCTGGAAACGCCGGAGCTGGATTTTCTCGGCAGGAGAAAAGACAGCGTCTCTCTCAGCGCGTCAAGGAGGAGGAGGGGCAGCGTCCGTGGGCTTCTTGCATCTGCTGGGCTCTGCAAGGGACAGCTGTTCTGCTCCTGTATTCACCACCACCATCGCTGTGCTTGCTTAAGGCAACGTTGGTATTATTTATACCTGGAAGGTGCCTTGTTTGACGTACGTTTTTTGACATAAGACGTCAATAAAGATGTCACTAAGAACTGGTCGTTCTTACAGTGCTCATTAGAGTTCTATTACTAATGAAAACAAAGCAAGCGGGCTTTCCCAGGTTGCTGGGGGTTTTATCTGTTGAAAGAACTCGGTGTGTAATCTAGGAATCTAAGATAGTGGCTTCTGCTGTGTCATATATTGTAATGAGCTGCAGAGGCGAGTTTCTGAAATATGGCTCTGATCGTTTATGCCATTATAGGGGTATGGATGGATTATAGCCGTATAGGGGCATAAGATCATAATATTGATCGGGGTCCTAGATAGAACACGACACCCACTCCACGAATTTATGTCCATCAAATTACTAAAAACTAAAGCAATAAGATGCGCGTGTAATACTGCCCACCCCAAAATACATATTGCATTTGAAATGGCGTATATGAAATACATGAAAGTATAGGTACTGTACGTTGTGAAGCATAGAAATCATTCAAAAATTATAACATATGTAATCAGTTGAACGATTTTGCGAAAAAATAACACATGAAATGTCTCTTAATACAGAAATGAAGGGCAAGACTATTTCATTACATATAAATGCATTTGCTGTAAAATGTGTTACAGGCTGAGGTAAAGTTATTATGTTTCTAGATCTACTAAAAATAGAAGTTCCGTTCTTTATGAATAGTTCTCTTTAAGCAAAGGTATTTGTGCCAGAAAAAAAGGTAAATATTTTGAAAAATGTTCAATTTAAAAAAAAAATCATGGTGAACGGGGGAATAGAGTTCCAAACGCTTTTTAGTAGTTTTTGCTGATCAAAACTGAAGGCCAAATTCAGAGTTCATGGGAACGCTGTGCGCCGGAATGTTTTCCAAAAATGTATTGTTGTTGTTCAGGGGAGAACATCATATCAGACAGGCTTTTAAAGAACAGGTCTACATATTCAGGTGACAGTTCGACCAAGTTCGATAATGCTGTAACTTGGCAGGTGTGAGAATGATTGCTATCATCGATGTTTGGATCAGCAATGCTCACAGAAGGCCGTACCTGGGTGATGTTGCTTTCATGTATCGCTTCACTGCCGCCACTTAGTCGTAGCACAGGAGTCTCAACGAATGCCGTCATCAGGATTGGTAGCCGCTGGGGACAACACGATGCGTGAGCCGTTACAGGACTTAGCAAAGTATTGATATCCATTGGTACTGCTGATGGTAGTGCAAGACAGGTGTCTAACACGCATTCTTCTCCGCATAGCATACATCGAAGCACAGGTAAGATGCAGGTCTGCCATATAGGTCTGAATGAAAGAAACCAGGTCATGTTCAGATCTCTCAGCCTGGCCAATCCAAGGACTCTAGTTATGCGGTCCCGGTAGCGTGCTGCTAGGATCGTTTCTTCCATCCTTGCCGGAGTCATGTCTGTGTTTTGGCTTGCCATATCGGAGCAGGAGGGTCAAAAATAAAATGCCTGCTACAAGTGCCAAAGTTAGGGGTATGCCGCCAAAGACTGAATGGACAAAATTGGGAATAATTCCCAGGATTGCTTTGAATGGTGTTAACAGTCCCAAAAAAATCGTCTTAAATACGTTTGAGATACCTATGGCATCCGACATATTTAGAATTTGGCTAAGCATTTCTGTGAAATGCACGGGGCAATTTGTTGATAAAAGGTCATGTATCTCCGATGTTGTCCTTGCAACTTGGAGATCATACGTCTCTTTTGATGACGTTGTGGGCACTGTTGTCTGTAAAAGCACAGACTTCATTATGCTTAAAGTATCAATTCGTATAGAAGAGACATTCAAAGGAGGCCAAATCGGCGTCTCGGAATCTCCAGGGCCGTTTGTAAACAATGCTTGCATACAGCAAGTGACCATGGAAGTTACGCTTATGAGATATGCTTTCCCTGGCATCAAGCCACAACAGCTGTGATCCGTTATTAGAATGTAACTTCCGTTAGAAAGCTGACTAAAGAAGGGCTCTATCTGCGTTGCAGGTGTGACATGTTGGTGGCATGAAAGGTTGTTTGAAGTTCCTTCACAGGCCCCGTGTAAATTAATACCCTGGCACAAAAGTATACCGCTTAGTGAATGTTTGCAATTTTCACCACTAAGAAATACATTTTTGTTGCTGTCACTATAGCATGTGTGTGTTTGTTGCTGTCACTATAGCATGTGTGTGTATATGGTAATTTCCATGCTGACTTAATGTACCCTTTACCCAGTCGTTCATACTGGCCAGTCGGTATATACTCAAGGCAATTTTTAAATTGGAAAGTTGTTATCGGAATTGTGATAATCCCGTGTATTATCCATTCAATGACAGGTCTTTCTGACATTGTCAATGGTAATCTCTCAAGTTTTTCGATGCTCAGGATTGTATAGTCTGCTCCTTTCTGTGCCAAGCTGATTTGTTTATCAGTAAGGTTAAAGATGGAAAACAATGACGTTGTGTTGATTAAACGCCATGGCACATAGCCTGAACGAAGATTTTGCAGCGTCCAGCCTAGCTGTACAATAGAACGCAATTGCGACTGGCCATGCTGTAACATTAGCAAGTCTTTATCTATTATATCGATGGCAGATGATACAATACTGTCCAGTGAATATATTCTGGAGGACAGAGTCATTAACCCATTGTCCACAACAGAAAGTGATTTTTCCAAATTAATACGATCAATTTCTCATATTTTTTTCAGCTGTTTCAATTTGCATTACTTTCCGTGCCTCGTTATAAGCCGCATATACACTTGCCGCTCTGAAACGTTTTTGACGCTGTTTGCGTGGTCCCATAATGAAATCGCGCAAGTCAGCACCATCTTTAAGTAAAGATAAGTGTTGCTTAATTTCTGCCAGTGTGGATGATTCTAGCCATTCAAGGCACAGTTTCCCTACACTGTATGTTGTTACTATCCCTGGATGTTGTCTCTGGGAGTATCTAGGATCTGGTATGGTCATTTTTAACCCCTGTGTTTTGTTCAGGAATCTATCTTGACAGTTATTCGTGTCAGTAGGCCAGATTAACCACTTTTTCCAATCAGGATGTGTTCTGTTTAGATGTAAAATTTTAGATACGTCTATTTCAACTTCTGTTGTTGCATTATCAGGTATTGGCTTTGGAATAGACGGTTTGTTAAGGTCTTTAATCTTAGCTAGTCCAAGACAGGTTGTTTGGGGAATTGTGTCATTTAAGAACATTATTTGTTCTGGGATCATGCAGGCTCGAAATAATGCTTCTAGGCCTTGTACCGCCCAATCTTTTGTACCCCAGATTGTTTTTGTTTCAATCTTGTTTTTCCAGAAATCAAAACCAAATGTCATCATTTTTTCATAAAATGCTTCTGAATATATCAATTTAGTATTTGTCAGCATTGTTTTCAACCCTGTTTTATCCAACAGTTTATAATAAAACGTTTCTGCATTACTTGTATTAAACCCTGAGAAGTATTGGAATTTCTCAAAAAACGTTTTTGAACTGCTTTTAGGTGGAGTAGCACAATGTTCCCATTGGTTATATTTAAAAACATTTCTAAGTTGTGCAGATTTATGTAAGTAGTGGTCTGCGTAATGTGAAAAGCAGTACATCTGTTCATAATTAGACGAACCTTGTAAATAATCATGTTCTGTAAATTTTGCTGACATCACTAAATCAGACATCATATTATTTATACTTTCAAAATCCCAATCATCAGAGAATGTACTTGGTTTAACAAAGTCACTTAATGAAACCTTGAACTGGTGAGGATATTTCAAGATCTCGACCGGGCCATATACTTCATAGTCAGTCTTGTCCCATACTACCCCGCCGGGTATTGGAATGGCTGTGACATTTACTGATGATAGTCCTCTTTTCTTCACGTGGGATGATTTGTGAGGTTTTAGAACTAAGTTGATGTTCTGACTTGCTGTGTCCATTGATCTGTATTTTCCTTCAATGAATTTTCCCAAACAAAGTATCACGATGAGCCAAAGCAGGAGGAAAAATAAACCTAGCCCAAACCAAAACTCTAACCATGGAGAAATAAGGTAAGGTTCCTTGAGTTGATGAAAGAGTTCTGTTGCTTTTTCTTTAAAAGTCTTTGTTTCTGATCTCACTTCAGGGTCGTTTTGATCTTCAGAAAATGTATTGAAGTTGATGAAGTAGCCAGAGGCAGTTCTGTCAATTGTTGGAATTTGTTTCTCAATTTGTCTTTCGTTAGCACATTCTGATGCCACATCATTGTAGACAGGTGTTTCATGACAAACTGTTTCAATCTGTGTTTCAAGAGGCACGAGTTCCATGGCATTATTGCATAGTCCCTCTCTGTGCACTGCAGGTTTATCAAATGTGATTAGTCTTTCAGTTTGAACCTCTTGGATTGTTGCAAATTTGGGTATTCTGTTATTTCTTGGGAGTCCACTTGGCCTACTGTTGATTATAGGCCACATGATTGTGGTTTTACCAGGTTGATTGATACAACTCGGTTCTCCTTTTTACCAGCAAGAGGCGGTAGTACTACTGATCTTGTTCCGTTGATTGCCAAGACAGGTACTGCTTTTCTATAAGAAGGCCCAAATTCCTTCTTCACCGCTATATTCTCTCTGACTAGATCCCCAATCTTTGGAATCCAGACAGGTCTTGCTGGGACAGGTGGTGTGTCTTCAGTGGTAGTTGGCTGTTGCTTTAATTTTATGTTGCTTAGGATTTTCTTGTTTCATTCAAGTCCTGTAAAACAGCCAAACGATCTTTGATGTCAAGGTCTTTATTCTTATCTTTTAACAATGAAGCCTAACTATCAAGGTCCTGAATATGCATTCTAGTTCCGAACAATAGTTCGTACGGGCTGAAACCTTTTAGAGAATTTCTTGGCAAATTATTTAGACTAAGTTGGACACTTATTAAATGTTTGACCCACCCATCACCCGAACCTAATACCTTCGCTGTTATAGATTGCTTTATGTCTCGGTTTTTTCTTTCCACTACACTGTTCCCCTCAGGGTGTGATGGACAAGAGGATCGCAACCCAACGCCCATACTGGCCATGGCCTCCTTATAAGCTCGAGAGCTGAAAGCAGGACCTTGGTCAGAATGGAACATGGCAATTGCGTATGTGCCGATAAAGACTCGCAGATCTTTTTCTAACAGTTTTGGCGTCAGCAGAGCGCTGGGGCCACATTTTCTAAGTGAATGTAGTCTTAAACAATTAATAGGACGCTGGTTTGCATATAGACAGCATTACCCTGTCCATAAAAGGTATCTGGGCAACAGGCTGGACCGGTTCACTACTGCGATCTCTTTCGCAGTCTTGACATTTTTTTGCAAATATTTGATGTTGCACGCTCATCCCCAGCCACCAGTACTCCGATTGTAATTCAGTCAGAGATTCTTTGATCTTTTTGTGCCCCGGACCCAATCCCATGTGTGCGTCTGCTATTAAAAAGATTCTCCGGAGGGGGCGTGGCCAGGATGGCGACCTGAACAGTCGCAAGTCCGCGTGGCTCCCTGCCCTAACCCCTCTACAGCACCTCTAAACATAGCATTTTGCCCCCAAACCGGCAGCACTGGAGGGACCCTGCTGCCCACTGCCCCCACGGGTGCTCCGGTCCTCGCTGCGAGCCCAGCGGCGCCACTTGCGACCTTGGAGGTGGACGGCGGCCCCGGCCCGGGGGAGAGCCCGGCCGAGAGGACGAGAAGGGCAGGCAGCACCTAAATCGAGGCCCTGGACTGGGCCTAGGCGGGCCAGCTGCAGAAACGCTGAGCAACCGTGGTCGGGCACAAGAGGCGCCAAGGGCCTGCCTACGACCTCCTGCAGCAGCGGACCGGCAGAGAAGCGATCAGCAGTGTGCGGAGCTCCCGGCGGCTGGCTGCCGACCGCCGGGAGCGGGAAAACCGAGAGCCTGGTCGGGACCTGTGTGGGGCTGCGACTAACTCGAGGCCCCGGTCTGGGCCTTCACGGACCGGTGAGCCGAGCGCTGCGAGGTGAGGGACCCGACCAGAGGCCGACGGACGCCCCCCCGATCCCCCGGCACCAGCTGACACCCGGTGGAGCGGCTCTCAGCGTGCCGGGCCCCCGGCGGCCTGCAGCTATAGCGCAGGGGGCGCGCAAACTGAGGGCCCGGGCGGGGCCCTCCCGGCGGAGGACTGGCGGATTGCGGGAGCTGTGGGCCGCCTAATCCGGAGTGCCTGGCAGAGGGTGCGGACCCCCGCAGGGCCCGAACATCACAGGAGGTGAGGAGTGCGGGCTGGGAGAGCCTGGGTCTGCCGGTTCGGCGGGTGAGACAGCAGGAACTGTGACAGAGGGGATCTAGCCCCCCAGGGACACCGATCCGGGGTAAGGAACCTTCCAGTGCGCAGTGCATGTGTGGGCCGGAACAGGGTCGACCTGGTTGAGGCCTGGCCCCAACACCCCTACAGCGGAGACAGGGCCCTTAGCGGTGGGCGGCCCCCTGACACCAGAGACACACCTAAGAGTGCGGGGATACGGCGCGGGGGCGCTACTGGCTCCCTGCATAGACCGGGAAGAGGTTCCACACCCTGGGAGCACTGGCCTGGGACACCTGAGCCTTCCAGAGGGGCGGCGCCGACCCACCGTAACCCTATCTCTGATTTCCCATCCGGACCTGGGCGGACGGCCCGTGCTGGACGGGTACCGGCCGCCGCCTGGTGGACAGACTGCCGGGACAGGGGGCGAGAGCCTCGGCGAGTAGCGGAGTTGAGAAACCGAAGACGACAGGCGGCGACAATTCAGAGAGGCGCCAGTGGCAACCAGAGAGCAGAGACAGAGGTGATAGGCTTGGACGAGTTGGACAGACCCGCTGTGACTATCCGACCGAACGAGGGGACACGGACAAGGGTCGGACAGACGGACCCCGAGACTGACACCGTCCGCTCCTGCACCCGCGACTGGGACGGCCAGACCCTGGTAGACCCCCCCCGCAGTGGATAGGTCGAGTTAGGAAGCTGAAGCTGCGGCAGTGGTCCACAGCGGGAGGCACCGCAATGGCGAATGCTAACCGCCGGGGAGGCCGCTCCATCACTGATCTCCTGACGAAGCAACCGTCTAAAGGTGACAAATCCCAAGCGGCATCACCGTCATCGTCACTGGCCACTACCAAAGGTGAAACCCGTGAAGAAGCCCCCGTCACGAGGTCCTTTCTGGAATCCCTGTTCGGCTCTCTGCGGGAAGACTTTCAGGCCCTCAAACAGGAGCTGGTGAGCGAACAGAGGGAATTGCGTAGAGACCTGGATGGGCTTGGGGAGAGAGTGGCAACAATGGAGGATTCCAACCATGTCCGTTGTGAGGAGCTGGTACATCTCCAACAAGAAGTCCTGCGACTCCGGGATCAGCAAATAGACCTCCAAACCCACAACGAGGACTTAGAAAACCGCTCTCGGCAGAATAACATACGGGTCCGAGGCGTCCCATCGAAAGCGGAGGGGAACAACGTCACCACGTACCTCCAAGATCTGTTCCGAGAGATCCTCAAGGAACCCGCAGACTTCCCCATTCGCATAGATCGGGCGCACGGAGTGGGCCTGATGCGTCGAGCGCCGGCCCCTCCTCCTGACATACTGGCTTACCTTCCGGACTTTCCACTCAAGGAGAGGATTCTCAGAGCAGCACGCCAGTCCCAACCTCTCCGGTTTAGGGACGCATCACTGGAACTCTTCCAAGATCTTTCCGTGCTAACGCTCCAGAAAAGGAGGGAGTTCAAGGTGGTCACCATGTTCTTGAGGGACAAAGGGGTGCCCTACTCTTGGGGGCACCCGTTTAGACTTATCTTTCGGTGGGATGGGGCTCTTCACCAACTGCGCTCCCTCCACGACACCTGCGAGCTACTGGGGCTAGAAGTACCAGATCAGGAACATAGCGATGATGCAAACACGGAGTCGTCGCAGGAGAATCACTCGCGGAACAGACGTGATGGCTGGAAGAAGGTCCGCAGACGGCGACGGCCCAAGTCAAGCGCCCGCCCAGACCAAACAACGATTGCCAAGGAGCATGCTGCAGCGGTGCAGGAGGTGGCGAAGGACACTTCGGGGCCCTCTTAAACTAACCGCAGAGGGGGCATACATAGACTCTCGCGACAATGAGGGGGGTGGGGTGGGGGCCACAATGGTCGCCAATGCCACATCCCCAGTACACTTTTGATTCCACAGGTTCTAGTCCAATTTGACCTTGGGCATCCTGCAGGTCTACACTACCTTTGGCAGACCTGGGACTATGACTTTCTCTTGGGTTTCGTTGATGGGGGGTGGGGGGGAGGGAAGAAGGGGGGGGGGTTGGGGGAGAGGTTGGATGGCACAGTTGGGGTTGCTGGGGGGGGTTCATTTTTGGGGTGAGGGGTTGGGGCGGGGTGGGGAGAGGGTCCTCCTTGTCCACTAGAGCTGAGAAGAATTGTTTTTCCCCCTTTTACTTCTTTACTGTGGCACAGACATTGCACACGCATGGCGCCCCCTTCCTTGATACTGGTCCGGGATGACTCACCCCTTGACAGTTCTTACTCTTAATGTACGGGGGCTTAACAATCCCAACAAGCGCAGGGCGATTCTCTCATCCCTGAGGAACTCGAAGGCTGACATCTGCCTCCTGCAGGAGACACACCTGCTACCCCAAGACCAGCATCGGCTTAAGTCCCGCTTCTTTCCGGAGCAGTTCTTCTCCTCAGCTTCCAAGAAGGTGGCGGGAGTGGCGATCCTTGTAGCTAGGACCTTCCGGGGACGGGTGATGCAAAAGGAAGCAGAGATTAAGGGTAGGCTATTGGTTTATCGCTTCCTAGTGGCGGGACAGACGTTATTGATTGGCTCAGCATATGCACCTAATGAGGGTCAGGAACGATACTTACACAATGCATTGGAAGCGGCCACAGCCAATACATATCCGCACTTGCTACTCGGGGGGGATCTAAACCTAGTATTTCACAACACTGCAGATCGCTCTAATCAACGCTTCGGGCAAGTCGGGGCGCTCTCCCCAGAGGGACACACACATCTCATGGACTTAGGCCTGGTTGACCTATGGCGCCTCCCACATCCCCGGTCCACAGCCTACACGCACTATTCAGCTGCTCATAAATCATATTGCGACTAGACTACTTCTTATGCTCTACCCAGTTGGCGGCGCGCGCGAAAGACGTCGACATCCTCCCGGCCTCGCTATCGGATCACTCCCCGGTGGTGGCGTCCTTCCTGGTACCAGACACCCCCAGCCCACAGAGGCACTGGCGCTTGCGTGTTGGCTTACTGCACAGCCCTGCTGTAGTCGAGAAAATATCGACTTGAAACTAATCAAGCGGACACCGCTTGCCCTCTACGCACTTTTGTGATTTCAACCTAAATCGGTTGGCTTATTTCACCTTATTTTATCACATAAAAACTCATAAACATTTTTGTTTGCAGGTATTTAGTTTTTACTAACATTTCAGATTTTGAAAAACATGAAATTCACTTCAATATCAGTAAATACCACGTGTTCATAAATTCCAGGAAAATGTATATACAGATAAATGTTCATTTCACATTATGAACAATAAAGTTTCTTGCCCACACTTTAAGCCCTGCCCAATGCATTTCGGGCCATTTTGGCCCTTCCTCAGGGGCGATACCTGAAATACAAAAGATACAAAACTCGGTCACATAAATGACATCTGGCTCTCCAGATGCAAAGTTCATAGAGTGTCACTATCTTAATCATAATTCATAAATTGATCAAATGTCTGTTTGTTCAAAAAAGTCAAAAATCATGATGTGATCACGTGAAAACAACATAAACAGAACGATACATTGTTACACACTCACTTGTTAGCGTAAATGGCGTGTGTGAGAAAAATGAAGCCTCGTGAAATGGAAAGAGATGGCAGCCTGTTCAGTTGTGCCTGAAAAAAACAAGCACTCTTGTTAAAGAGTTTTAGAATAAAGGTTGCGAAAGTGGTGAACAACACGAGCCAGAAACGACACTTACTGCTAGAAGCCACAGCGTGGCGGACATTATAAGAGGCGGCGAAATCAACGGTGTCCGAACATAACCTTGTGTCTGTCTGCGTCTTCAGAAACACTTTAGTGGATCCTAATAAAACGTAACAAACTAACCTCAATACACAAAGATGTCTATATCTGGCAAAGTTTAAACAACTCACTATTACATCTCACTATTTAACTTACTTGGATGCGTAGTATCCATGCGTCTACACTTGTGCAATATCATCGCGCCAAGAGGATACCTAGAGGTCTAAGAATGCCTATAAAACCTATGCTTTTCCGTTTTCATATGAAGAAAGATTTTCTGGACCGCTGGTATGCAGTGCTTAACAAATGTTCTTTGGATTTAATTTTATTATTATTAGAAGAACTAGCAGTTGTTATTAATGAGATTACAGAAGAGATCAAACTCATAGAATCAGATCTACAAACGAGAATGGACTCACAAGATTGGTCAAAGTTTTTGGAAGAAATGAACACCAGAATGGATAAACATTCAAAAGAAATTCAGGAGGGCAAATTGATCAAATACAAACGTGATACACTGGACTACAAATTGAATGAAGTGTATACGTGGGCGGAGGTGTACGCCCAGAGGAGAACCTTTACAAAAAGAACACCAAACACATCATCACAAGAAAGTGTGGTTTCGGATGGAGAAACACAAGCCACTAGAGCACCCCCTACAGTTGCAACAACAACATCCGGTGCAACAGAAACAACAATCAGTGAGGGAGCAGCTTCCTCCAAAACGTCTTTTTCCGCCCAGGACGCGGATACCACACAACCTCCAGGGAAAGTCAAAGGAAAACAAGGAGAGGTAAAGGAAGTCACAAAACCCAACCTGAGGAGCACACGACCAACTTAGTATTGAATATTTCAACTCACAACTTGACACCTCAACAAATTAAAGTCTTAAATAAAGGGTTGAATTTCGTGCCAACCTATCAGACCAATCCTCTTGAAATCGAAATTGACTTTTTCAAATTTATGAGAATTTTGCGTTTAAGATATTTTTTCTCTAACCTTCCAGACCAAGCATCAGAGTTAGATCCTCCTGAATACATGGAGTTCAGACCCAAATCTACGTTTCTAGCACCCACATCTCACAAGATTCTAGATGCTTTTGAAAATTTAGTGGTCAATGACCTTAAGATAGTGACACTCTATGAACTTTGCATCTGGAGAGCCAGATGTCATTTATGTGACCGAGTTTTGTATCTTTTGTATTTCAGGTATCGCCCCTGAGGAAGGGCCAAAATGGCCCGAAATGCATTGGGCAGGGCTTAAAGTGTGGGCAAGAAACTTTATTGTTCATAATGTGAAATGAACATTTATCTGTATATACATTTTCCTGGAATTTATGAACACGTGGTATTTACTGATATTGAAGTGAATTTCATGTTTTTCAAAATCTGAAATGTTAGTAAAAACTAAATACTTGCAAACAAAAATGTTTATGAGTTTTTATGTGATAAAATAAGGTGAAATAAGCCAACCGATTTAGGTTGAAATCGCAACAGTGCGTAGAGGGCAAGCGGTTTCCGCTTGATTAGTTTCATGTTTATATTGGCGCAAATTGGACAGTGCGTCTTCCTCCCCAGCACGCGTGATAAATTGATGTCTAGTGTTTGAAAAAAAGTGTTTATTGTATATATTATCAGGAGTGCCTCTCCCACCACTAATTAGAGAAAATATCGACTGCCATAAGCCGCTTCCTGGAGCACAACGCCAATGAAGATACCTCCAAAGCCACCCAATGGGCCGCCCTTAAAGCCGTCCTGCGGGGAGAATTCATCTCGGTGGCTGCGGCCAACAACCGAGAGCGCGCTCAAAAGAGAGCCGAACTCACGCAGAGAGTGGCTGAATTAGAGCAGATGCATCAACGCACGGGAGCTGCCAGGGCCTGGCGCCAACTGTGCACGGAACGGAAGTTGTTGGCGGCCTTGGATCAGGATGTGGCGGAATTCGCAGCCCTGCGTTTGAAGCATGCCTACTACACCGGGGGGGACCGGTGTGGGAAATTGCTAGCAAGTAAATTGAGAGAGCAGCGCCAGAGGCAGAGCGTGCAGGCTATTCAGTCCAAAACCGGAGACCTAGTCACCGACGACGCGGCTATAGCGGCAGAGTTCGGTAGCTTCTACACCGACCTTTATGATGCAGACATCTTGGACCTCCAGATGGGCAGGGATTACTTAGATGGGGCGACCCTCCCTTCCCTGAACGAGGCTCAGACGAAGTTCCTGGATAGACCCATTGGTCTAGAGGAAGTCATATCGGCGATCTCTCGCCTCAAGCTAGGGAAATCTCCTGGCCCGGACGGATACCCCGCGGCCTTCTATAAAACATTCTGCCCACAAGTGGCCCCTTTACTACGGGATCTGTTTAATACGTTTGATCAACCCGGAGCTATCCCCCCAGACCTACTGGAAGCCGCCATTTCAGTGATACCCAAACCTGGTAGAGACCCGACTACATGCGGTTCCTACAGGCCAATTTCACTCTTAAATATTGACATTAAATTGTATACAGGTATCATAGCCAGCCGACTTGCCCCCTATATGCAGCAGTTAGTTGACCCGGACCAAGCCGGTTTCATACCCCAAAGACAGACGAGCGATAATACCAAGCGAGTCCTCCACCTGATAGAAGCCGGCTCGCGGGCGCGAGCGGGCTGCATGCTCCTCACCATTGACGCTGAGAAAGCGTTTGATCGAGTGCACTGGCCCTATTTGGACCTAGCCTTGCAGCGGTTTGGCCTCGGGTCCACTCTCCGTACCCGCATCTTCAACTGCCACAGACAGCCTAACGCTACAGTCCGGGTGAATGGCCACACTTCGCCACGATTTCCGATTGGTAGGGGGACCAGGCAGGGCTGCCCGCTCTATCCCCTCCAATTTGCACTCTACATGGAGCCCTTAGCCCAGCGGATCAGGCAACACCGGCGTATCCTTGGCATCCCCTTTGGTGGCGATACTCACAAAATCAGTCTGTACGCCGATGATATTCTGCTCTCGCTTATGGATCCTATGCAATCTCTGAGGGCGCTCTTCATAGAGCTGCATACCTTTGCCCTGGCCTCGGGCTTCAAGATCAATGTAGATAAATCGGAGGCGTTGAATGTGTCCTTCTCCTCTGAGGCTCTGGCTGATGCTCAAGCGGAGTTTAAGCTGCGGTGGTCAACGTCAGCGGTGCCCTACCTGGGGGTTCTGCTGGCACCCACGCTCCAGGCCACGGCGGAGGTCAACTATGCCAGACTCGGCTCGCGCCTCGCCGAGACCCTTAGGAAGTGGAAACACCTCACGCTGTCCTGGCTGGGCCGTATCGCTGCCGTCAAAATGACGCTGCTCCCACAGGTCCTCTACGTCTTCCAGACCCTACCTCTGCGCCCCCCGATGAGTTGGCTCCAGAAAGCGCAGGCTGACATATCCCGCTACGTATGGAACGGTCGCCGCCCTCGTTTTAAGCACCAACTCGCTGCGCTTCCCCCGGCTCATGGAGGAGTGGGGCTACCCGATCTCACCCTGTACTTCCAAGCGGCACAACTGCGTGCGCTGGTGGAGTGGTACCAGTTAGAGTCCAGCAAGCACTGGCTCTTTCAGGATCAGGCGGTGGCAGGCCGCACGCTCCAGGGTGTGCCCTTCCTCCCGCGGCGCCATAGACCTCCCAACTTATATGCCTCGTATATTACCGGTACGGTCATGAGAGTGTGGGATAGAGCGGCGGTCAGAAGAAACATCACTTCCTTCCCATCCCCGCTAACACCGATATTCGACAACCCGGAGTTTACCCCGGGCCTGGATCCACAGGCATTTGCGGCTTGGAGAACTACGCCTTGCCGGGAAATTGGCCATATGTTTGATCTCCAGGGTATCATCCCTTTCCAGAGGGTGAAGGAGGCCTATGGCATACAAGAAACCGATCGCATGCCCTACATGCAAGTCCGGCACTGGGTCCTACAACCATCGATCAAACCGGGAGCGCAGCGTTTTCTTACACCCTATGAAAAATGGCTACTGACATGCACATCGGAGAAGAAACTGCTTTCAGACATATATCAACACCTACTCCTCACTACCATACACACTTATAATGCAGGGCAGGCTAGATGGGACAGGGACCTGGGAAGACAGCTCACGCGCAAGGAGTGGGAAGGGATATACCACAGAGCTCGCCATTCAGCCCACCACTCGGGCCTCACAGAGACACTCACAAAAGTGGCCACCTACTGGTATCACACCCCAGAGCGCATACATCGCTGGGATCCCCGGGTCAGTGACCGCTGTTGGAGAGGGTGTGGAGAGTTGGGCACACTGGAACACCTGCTGTGGAGTTGTGAGCGGCTGCAGACCTACTGGACCACTATACTTGACCTGATAGACCTTCATTTAGATACCCAACTCCCCCGATTCCCCGTCAATGTGTTGCTGGGACTGCCCAATGCATTGATGTACCCCCTGAAATCTATGAGAGGGAAAGTAATTGCACTAGGAGCGGCTGTGCAAAACATTGTAGCCCGTTGGAGAGATCCTCAACCGCCAGTGCAGTTGGGCTGGTTACACAGGCTCTGGTCTATCCTGGGCATGGAGAAACTTTCACTGACTACCGCGGGTAGGGGGGTCGAGTTCGCGGACCTCTGGCGACCATTTTTGACGCTGCTTACAGGAGAATTCAGGAAATTGAGCTGTCCCCAATACCTGCATTTGCTACATCTTGCAGATACACCTATCCCAGAGACCAAGGCGAAGGCCCACAGAAAGGCCTCCCGGATCTGAAGTCTCCCTTGTGTTGCTTTGATCACTACCACTGGTTTCTTTAGCGTTTTTTTCCATTACCTCAGCGGACAAGGGGGGGGGGGAAGGGGAGGGGGAGGGGGTAAGGGAGGAGGGGGGTGTTTTGGATAATGCATGCATTGTTGTTGCTACCGACTGTTCTTCTGCTTTCAAACGCGGCCGGCCCGAATGGGTTGTAGGCGGCATGCTGTGATTAAGTTGCATCATATGACACTCGCATTAGCAAGGGCACGGATACAGTTTTGTCACTGTTCACCCTTGGTCGCCTAACATAATGGTCGATGTATTGGCTTTCAATAAAAAGATTTAATACTAAAAAGATTCTCCGGTTCGTGTTTGGAATCACCCTATCCCCCACTCCAGGGATTCGAGCAAAAGGAACGGAGTTTGCATCAATTACGTATGCATAATTGAGTGGATAGTTCACGGGTAGTGCTGCACAGTCGCTTTTTAAGGACGTTTTTACTGCCAGCATGGTTTCCCCGTCTATGTATTTTTCTGAACGCTTTTTTGTGGCTACGGAAGCCGGTGTAGTTGCTTCTGCTGTGGCTGTAATAGCCAATGAATTCCCTGCAACGTGAACGCCATCACGTTGATGACTCAGAGTGTGTATCACGTGTCTTTTGTAGTTCTTTCTGTAAAATAACTACCTGTTTCCAAAGCATTTTATGTTTGATTGTGGCACCTGTGTCATCTTTGTAATCATTTTGAATCCAGCTCTGCAAATCATTATTGTAGGAATTGACGCAAAAATGCGAATCGCACACGATTAGTGTTGGGAATTCACGTTCTGCATTTTCAAGCGCCATCTTTAAAGATCTGATTTCAGCTTGCTGAGCCGAACATTTTCTCAGTGATTCAGTTTTTGTTATTTTCGGTCTGAATTTACAGCACAGCCAGCGACCTTTAACAATCGCGCAGGCTGCATCGTAGGATTTATTTTCTACATTGTAATGCTGTACAAATTTGTCTGTGTAGATTATACAGGAGTACTGTTCAAGGGGCAGCATTTCGATAGGCAGAGGATATTCTTTTTCATAAGTTAAATCATTCAGTTTTTTCATGTGCGGGGCGAAATAGTATTTCACGTCTTCTGCAGCAAGAGAATTTTCCCACTGTATCCATTTCGGATCCAGTGACACTGTAGGCAGGTTTACTGGGCTGAATAGTGCCTCGAAGGCGGATTCCGCTGTGAGAACAGTGATCCTTTTGCTGAGTGCTAGTTCTCGTTCATTCGCTATTGCAGTTTGCACTGCTTTCACAGTATTTTCTGTGAGACTGAATGTTTTTTCTGCTTGTGTGTACAAGTGAGATTTGTAAGCTATTGGTACCTTTTCTCCCTCATTAGAGGTCAGGTACGTGAATCTGCATCTTCTAGGGATGACTCGGATTAAAAGATAGCGTGTATTGTCACGTGTATCTAATTTTGTTTTTGCTAACATGTCTGTTTGCAGTGATCTCAAAATTTCTGTGTGTTTTTGAGTCCAGTTGATTGGTTTAAAATCAGGTTTAATTAGTTCGTAGAGAGGTTTAACTCTCTCCGCGTAATTTAGAATGTAAGTTCTTCCGAAATTCAGGAAGCCTAGAATCGATTGTAAGTTCTTCAGCGTTTTAGGTGCTTGGAGTACAGCGCACTTCTCTAAGAAGTTGTCCGCTAGGCTTTTTCCTTCACTTGATAATTCGTATCCTAAAAATAATACTGTCAGATGGGCAATTCTTGACTTTTTAAAGTTGAATTTGTAACCCTCTGCAGCGAACCCAAGTATTATGGTATTCACCTTTTTCAAGTGAGTCTCCAAGTCGTCGTCTGTGAGATAGATGTCATCGAGGTAAGATAATGCCTCATCATCATATATTTGTAGTAACTCTGTTACTCTGGCTGAGAATAGTCCTGGGCTGTTCTTGAATCCCTGTGGGAGCCTACAGAAATTTTTCTGTGACCCCATTACTGAGAAAGCGGTCAAGTATCTGCTTTCTGGTGCAATATTTTGACAAAAGAACCCATTAGATATGTCTAATGTCGTTTTATTTTTTTTTCGAACTATGTTATTCATTAGTGCAGCACTATGCGAATTTTGTACTGCAAATGTTTTGCAACATGAGTTAAGGTGTCTGTAGTCCAAGACTAGACGATATGAATCGTCTGGTTTGGAGACAGGCAACAAAGGATTGTTCATTTGAGAGGTGCATGTTTCAATCACCCCCTGGTATTCAAGTTGATCTAAAATCTCCCTGACCTGTTTTTTAGCTTCTTGCTTAATTGGATACTGCCTTTGTGCAGTCGGTTGACTTTTTAACTGGATTTTGTGAGGAGGAGAGTCCTCATCCCATCCTACATGATTTTTATATAATGCTGGTGCCTGGGCTACTGCCCATTTCCTCGCATATATACATTTAGTGTGAATCGGAATGTGATTCGAGAAGGCAGGCATAATCATTTCTTCGCCACGAGGGCACTCCCTGACAAACTCCGGGGGCCAATCTTTTTCAGCTAACAGAATGTCATAGCCTTTTGAGAGTTTATCCCAAAATAGACCCCTTATTTTTCTAGTCTTATCACCCTCTATACGCAGTGTTATTTCGTATAACTTATGAGGTTCGCTAACTCTGGTGTCTGCAGTTTCTACTTGAATGTATTAATTCGTGTCCACTGTCTCCAGATGACTCATAAGGATCTTGCGAGCTATGGTGATTTCTGCTGCACTGTCTAGCATTGTCTGTGCCCACTCCCCGTTTTTCAGCTGTGTCCTCAGTATTCTCGGCATGTTTGATTACTCTAATACTGGCTACCTTCTTTCTTGGAAATTGCGATTTTTTACTTTGAGCAGGTTCCTTGTCTTTGGACTTGGTGTGCTCTCCTGGGTCTTCTTTCCGATTTCTGCGAAAAAGATCGAGAGGGACGTGTATCAATACTTTGATATCTATCAGGCTTCTTCAAGGTATCCCTATTTCTAAGGTTATATCTTTTCTCAGAGGGCTCCCTCTGGGGAGACTGGTGTTCTCGAGTCAGAGTTCTTTCCCTCCGTCGAGGAGACCTTCCTCTGGACTGGAAAACTTTTTCCTTGGGAGTGGATTGTTTATTTCCATCCCAGTTCTTTTTAGGAGTATTTGAATTATTTTTAATAAATAATTTTTCAGGATTTTCGAGTAGTTGGGGTTTTACTGGTTTCCCACCCAAGCTGTCTCTACCTAATTCTTCATAACATTTTTCTATAATTCTGGCAAGCTCAATTGGTTGATCTGTTATATCTGTTTCCTTCAACTTCTGGCGGATCGCCACAGATGCTGCTTCTCCTTTTATATTGGCTAGTAATATAGCCGAGACCTGCTTGAAGTCTTTCAGTAATTTCATACCAAGAGTTAAAGCAGGTTCTGGACCGTATTCATGCTGAATCTGCTTTAGCACATCTGGTATTACCGCCATTGACGGAACACCATGTGTTTTTGTGTAAATGGAAGCAAAGACTGTACCCCAAGTGTCACAGTCCTCCACATGTAGTGCCACCCCCATTGGAAGGCAGATGGTCAGAATTCTGTGTTTCTCAATAGGGGTAGTATTCGGAAATACTGCCTCTATTTGAGTAATTTTCTGCGCTAACCAGAAAGGAATTTGTTCCCGTTTTATGGGTGTTTTACCAAGACATGATTGTATGTTCTTTGGTGTAATTTTATTTGTGTTCCCCTGATGAGGGGTCAGTTGTGGAACATTAACAGCTGTTTGGACTGTTGCAGTCCGCATTACATATTGTACTAATTGTCTATGTTTTTTTATTAATGTTTTAGCTATGCTAAAAGTTCTTCTTTAGACATTTTATCAATGTCTGGATGTGGTGTGTAGCTGGCTATAACCGGCCACGTTGCTCCTGGTCTACCTAGTGGACCGAGCCTGGTAATATGATCATTGTGTTTTAGGGCGCCTTTAAACCAGAGCAGATGCTCTTGGTATTTTAATGGGAATTCAATCTCCTCGAAAGGAGCGTACTCTTCCGGTGGATCCTCTATTTTGTAATAGTGGAACTCGTGTGTTGCAGCGTTTGCCGCTGGAAATTTTATCCAAGAATAGAATACCTCTGTCTGCCGATATTCGTGTGCCTCTATCACGAAGACGACTGTGCCACCTTGTGTGGTCAGTCCATTTTCTATAAGTTTTAACGTTATAGTTTTTCTTATGTTGACCGGTATGATTATCGCACCCGGTTCATTAACACCGGCGGCCCGTTGATTCGCATCAACTGCGGCTTCAGCGGTCCCGTTGTCTAGTACTGACATTGTATAAATGAAAGTTTTTCAGAGTAGGTCTCCCAGGAGACAAAGATTAGGTGCACAATATTTTGGAACACTATATCTTTCAACGTTGAATAAACCAGAAGCTTTACATAGGAATCTCTTCCTACTAAGTTCAGGCGGATTTTAACCTTTCACCCACTCCAGGCGTTTATTGGAGTATTTACGGGAGAAAGGGTCTGTGTGAAAAAGCACGACTGAGTTACTCTAACATCTTGCGTTAGTTTTATCGCCTTACCAAACGTTGGACGCCATGTAGTGTAGTTCCTATTTTCCCTATAGGCCCTGCACATTGGAATAACATAAACAGCAGTGTAGACGTAGAAGTGCGGTCTTCCAGGTCTCTACTGACTATGTTAGACTTAATTGGGTTTGTACCAACTAGCTCAGAGGTCACTGGAAACTTTCTTGACTGAATAGGAAGTGATCAGCTTCCCTGGCCCAGACAAGAAGGGATTCAGTTTTCCAACAACCGCATAAACATGACAACTTTGCTCCTTAGAATAAGAGTCAATCTCTAGAGTCGTGTGAAACAATAGACAGCTATTTCACTCAGTCAGTTGTGCAAGAATTACTTTCACCAGGATGCAGAGAATAGAGAGACGGGCGTTTTCAATAAAAGGTATTATTTATTGAACAGTCTTTCTTCTCATGCAAGAGAAATTAATTGCCACAATTGCAAGACTTGTTATTATAAAAAGTGCGTACAGTAAAAGGAGTATTGCGAAATAATACTGTAAAAGCATTGATATGGATGCTTAGCCATACGATAGTTAAAATGAATAAAATATATACATTCATATATACATTTAGCTAACGTCCTCAACTGGTGCTTCTAACTACGCCTACCCCAGTGTACCTGACCTAAGCCTAATACTTGGGAGGGAGTAAGAGAGTAGCAGTTTAAGTTAAGTTGGTTTGCCAAGGGTTTGCTTCAAGAATTCTCTCTAAGGGTTTAGTCAACACTGTACCTCTGGAATAGAATGTTGGAGGTCTTGTATCTCCTCTCAGGACTCGATATCCCAGTTACCCGCAAGGGTAGGCTGGAAACGCCGGAGCTGGATTTTCTCGGCAGGAGAAAAGACAGCGTCTCTCTCAGCGCATCAAGGAGGAGGAGGGGCAGCGTCCGTGGGCTTCTTGCCTCTGCTGGGCTCTGCAAGGGACAGCTGTTCTGCTCCTGTATTCACCACCACCATCGCTGTGCTTGCTTAAGGCAATGTTGGTATTATTTATACCTGGAAGGTGCCTTGTTTTACGTAAGTTTTTGGACATAAGACGTCAATAAAGATGTCACTAAGAACTGGTCGTTCTTACAGTGCTCATTAGAGTTCTATTACTAATTAAAACAAAGCAAGCAGGGCTTTCCCAGGTTGATGGGGGTTTTATCTGTTGAAAGAACTCGGTGTGTAATCTAGGAATCTAAGATAGTGGCTTCTGCTGTGTCATATACTGTAATGAGCTGCAGAGGCGAGTTTCTGAAATATGGCTCTGATCGTTTATGCCATTATAGGGGTATGGATGGATTATAGCCGTATACGGGCATAAGATCACAATATTGATCGGGGTCCTAGATAGAACACGACATTATAGATTGCTTTATGTCTCGGTTTTTTCTCTCCACAACTGAATTTCCGTCAGGATGGAATGGACTAGAATACCACAATGCAACGCCCAGATTGGCCATGGCTTCCTTGTAAGCTTTTGAGCTAAACGCAGGACCCTGGTCAGAATGTAGCATACCGACTGTGTATGTGCAGATAAAGACTCGTAAATCTTTTATAACAGCTCGAGCGTCAGCCGAGCGCTGAGGCCACATCCAACTAAATCTTGTCTTAATCTTTGTGGGAACGCATTTGTCCATAGGGACGTCTGCGTGTAGATAGTATAATGCTGTCTAACAATGGTGTCTGTACTGGGCTGGCTACACTGTAGTCAGGTATCTGGCGGCGTTCTCTGCTGCGATCTCTGTTGCAGTCATGGCAATTTATTGCAAATGTGTGAATGTGACCATTCATCCCTGGCCACCAGTACCTCTCTTTTAATTCTAGTATAGATTTAGAGATCCCCATATGTATCAGACCCTCTCCCATATGTGCTTCGTGTATCAAAGCTATTCTACGTTTCCTGTTTGGAATTACTCTATCCCCATTCCAGGGATTTGAGCAAAAGGAACAGAGTTGGCATCAATTGTGTATGAATATTTGAGTGGAAAGTTTTGAGGTAATGCTGCACCGCTGCCTTTGCTTGTCGCATTGACAGCTAACATTATTTTGCTATTTTCGTTTTCGAACGAGTGATTGCAGCTACGGAAACCGTTTGCACAGCTGCCTTTGCGACTTCATCAGCCAATGAATTCCCTGCAACGTGAACGCCATCACGTTGATGACTCAGTGTATGGATCATGTGAGCTTTTTGTAGTTCTTTTCGTAACTGAACTACTTGTTCCCAAAGCAACTTTTGCTTGATTGTGCCACCTTTTGCATCTTTGAAACCGTTTTCAATCCAGTTCTGCAATTATTCATTATAAGATTGAACTCAATAATAGGAATCGCACACTATGAGTGTGGGGAATTCGCGATCAGTATTTTCAAACGCCATCTTGAATGCTTGCAGTTTAGCTCGCTGAGTTGTACAATCTCCGAGAGATTGCGTTTTTGTGACCATAGGTCGGAATTAACCATCGCACCAGCGACTTTTAACGATTGCGCACGCAGCACTATAAGCTTGTTTACCCCAAATTGCGGGTTGTGCTGATCTGTCTGTATAAATTATACATTCATATTGTTCTAGAGGCAGAATCTCAGTGGGCAGAGGACATTCTTGTTCGTATTGTAGAAATTCTTGTGTTTTGAAATAGGGGTCAAAAACGTATTCAACGTCTGTTGCAGCAAGAGAATTAACCCATTGTATCCATCTCAGATGTAAAGCCTTTACATTCGTAATGCCTGCTTTTGTCACTGTCTCTAAGGCAGGTACAGGAGTAACACGCATTATGTGCTTACCCTGTGTGAGCGCTCTCTCTTTTGCTACTGCAGTTTGAACCGCTGTCAGAATTTTTTCTGTAGAAGTGAATTTCATTTTAGCTTGTGTGTGTAAGTGTGATTTATAAGCTATTGGTACTTTTTCTCCTTCATTAAATGTTAAGTACGTGAATCCGCATCTTCCTGGAATGATTCGGATCACTAGGTTGCGTATGTTTACGCGTGTTTGTAAATGTGTTGTTGCTAACATGTCTGTTTGCACTGAATGCAAAATTTCTGTGTGTTTTTTAGTCCAATTCATTGTTTTGAAATCAGGTGTGATTAATTCGTAGAGAGGTTTAACCCTTTCTGCGTAATTTAGAATGTTAGTTCTTCCGAAATTTAGGAAACCTAGAATCAACTGTACGTTTTTCAACGTTTTTGGAGGTTGGAGCAGCGCACACTTCTCTAGAAAGTTTGCTGCCAGGCTTTTGCCTTCACTTGATAATTCATATCCTAAAAACAGGACGTTGAGGTGAGCAATTCGAGATTTTTTTAAATTGAATTTATACTCTTCAGAGGCGAAACCCAATATTATGGTGTTCACCCTGTTCAAGTGCCTATCCAAGTCATCGTCTGTTACATAGATGTCATTGACATAAGATAATGCTTCTTCATCATACGTTTGTAGTAACTCTGTTACTCTGGCTGAAAATAACCCTGGACTGTTCTTGAATCCCTAAAGGAGTCGACAGAATTGATGCTGTGTCCCCATAATTGAGAAAGCAGTCAAATACCTACTTTCAGGTGCAATGTTTTGACAGAAGAAACCGTTAGAAATACCTAATGTTGCTTTATATTTTTTACACACAATGTTATTCATTAGTGCTGCACTATGTGCATTTTGTACTGCAAAAGTTTTGCAACAAGAGTTTAAATGTCTGTAATCCAAAAATAGACAATATGTATTGTCTAGTTTGGAGACAGGAAACAAAGGATTGTTCATTAACGAGGTGCATGTTTGAATCACCCCTTGGTATTCAAGTTAATCTAATATCTCCATGACTTGTTTTTTAGCTTCTTGCTTAACTGGGTACTGCCTTTGTGCAGTTGGTTGAGTTTTTAACTGGATTTTATGTTGAAGAGAGTCCTCATCCCATCCTACATGATTTTTGTATAATGCAGGAGCCTGGGCTACTGCCCATTTCCTTGCATATGTATATTTTTATGAATTGGAATATGATTGGAGAAGGCTTGCATAATGATGTCTTCGCAATGTGTGCACTCCCTGACAAATTCAGGTGGCCAGTCTTGTTCAGCTAGAAGAATGTCATAACCCTTAGAGAGCTTCTCCCAAAAGAGTGCTCTTATTTTTCTTGTTATGTCCCCCTCCATCCGTAGTGTTACTTCATATAACTTATGTGGGACACTAATCCTGGTATCTGCAGTTTCAACTTGGATGTACTCATTCAAGTCTACTGTCTCCAGATGATCCTTCGAGATCTTGCGAGCTACGGTTACTTCTGCTGCGCTGTCCAACATTGTCTGAGCGCACTCCCGGTTCTTGAGTTGTGTCCTCAAGATCCTCGGCATGTCTGATTTTTAGACCTGCTACCTTCTTTTTAGTAAATTAGCTTTTCTTATTTTTTGTAACGTGTTGATCGTCTTTGAACTTCACGCGTTCTTCCTTTTGTTCTGACTGTCCTCTTCTTTCAGATTTCTGTGATGAAGTCTGAAAGGTACGAGAGGAACGTGTATCAGTATCTTGATATCTGTCAGGCTTTCTCAAATTATCCCTATTCCTGAGGTTATACCTCATTTCAGAGGGCTCCTTTTGAGGAGACCTTCCTCAGGATTGAGAATGCTTCTCTTTAGAAGTTTGTTTAGTGTTCTCCCACTTCTTTTTAGGAAGAGTGAGAGTGTTTTTAATAAAGACCTTTTCAGGACTTTCGGTCAGTTGGGGTTTCACTGGTTTACCACCCAAACTTTCTCTACCTAGTTCTTCATATGATTTCTCGATTATTCTGGATAGTTCTTGTGGTTGCTCAGTTACATCAAATTCTCTTAACTTTTGGTGGATTGCCATGGATGCTGCTTCATCTTTAATATTAGCTAATATTATGGTTGAGACTTGTTTGAAATCTTTCAGTAATTTCATACCTAGATTTAAAGCAGGCTCTGCCCCGTATTCATTTTGAATCTGTTTCAGGACATCTGGTATTACCGCCATAGACTGAACACCATGTATTTTTGTGTAGATTGCAGCAAAGACTGTACCCCCAAGTGTCGCAGTCCTCCAAGTGGGTTCGATCCCCATTGGTAAACAGATTATTAAAATCCTGTGTTTCTCATGAGGGGTAATATCAGGAAATACTGCCTCGATTTGAGTAATTTTTTTAGCTATCCAGAATGGAATTTGTTCCCTTTTTGCTGGTAATTTACCAATGACTGGTTGTATATAGTCTGTGGTGTTATTGTATTTGTGGTTCCCTGGTAAGGGGTGTGTTGTGTAATCCTTATAGGAGGTTGGACTGTTAGAGTCCTCATGACATATTGAACCAATTGTCTATGTATTTTTATTAGTTGTTTTAGCTGAACTAATAGTTCCACACCTGACATTTCTTCAATGGCAGGATGTGGTATATAGCTGGCTAATAACAGCCATGTTGCTCTTGGGCTACCTAGTGGACTGAGCCTGGTAATGTGATTTTGATGTTGCAGGGAGCCTTTAAACCAGAGCGCATGCTATTGGTAAGTTAGTGGAATTTCAATATCCTCAAAAGGAACGTATTCCATTGGAGGTTCCTCTTCTTTGTAGAAGTGAAACACATGTGTTACTGGATTTGCTTCAGGGAAGATAATCCATGAATAGAATACCTCTGTCTGACGATATTCATATGCGTCGATCACAAAAATTACCCTACCACCTCTTGATGATAGGCCATTTGTTATAAGTTTTGTAGTGATGGCTTTCCTTAAATTTTCTGGGATGATTATAGCATCCGGGTCGGTCTCTTGGAAACCTGTAAAGTCAAAGCCTGGTAAGGCTGCATCTGCTGCAGCTCCACCAGTTGCGTTGTTGTCGCCGTTAACCAACATTGTTTAATGAAAGTTGCAGAGCAAGTTTCAAGGAAACAAAGATAAGGTGCACAATATTTTGAAACACCGTATCCTTCAACTTTGAACAAAACAAAAACGAATACATAGGATTTTCGTCCTACTCAGTTATGGCAGATATTTTATCCTTTTACCTACTCCAGACTTCTATTGGAGTATTTTTACGGGAAAAAGAGATCTCTGAGAAAAGCACGACTGAGTTACTTTAGTATCTAGCATTATATTAGTGCCTTACCAAACTTTGGGCGCCATGTGGTGTAGTTCCTATATTCTCAATAGGCTCTGCGCATTGGAATAATATATCCTATAGATTAGAAGTAGGACTGAGGTCGACTAGGTCTCTATCGAATATATTAAACTTAATATTGAGTGCCAGCTAGCTCAGAGGTCACTAGAAACCTTCTCAAATTCACAAGAAGGGATTAGTTTCTGACAACCGCAAAAATCATGACAACGTTGTTTCCCAAGAGTAAGAAATATCTTTAGAGTCGCAGAAACTATAGATAAGTATTTCACTCAGTCAATTGTGCATGCTTCGTTTCTACAGAGTTGCAGAGAAATAGAGACGGGCGTTTTCAATAAAAAAGGTTTATTGAACAGTCTTCTTCCTCATACAAGAGAAGTGAACTACTACAATCGTTAAGCAGACTGCAAAATATAATGTGTACAGCAAGAACAATATTATAAAATAATACTGTAAGAGCATTGTATGGTTTCTAAGCCATATAAAATACATACATAAATACACAGGCTGAAATACTCAACTGGTACTTCTAAATACGCCTACCCCAATGTACCTAACCTAAGTCTAGTACGCGGGAAGAAGTACGTATTGTGTAGCATAGGTTTTAGTTTTCTTTGCCAAGAATCTATCCAAGAATTTCTCTAGGTTCTAATCAGCTCCATACCTTAGTTTAGAATGAAGGAGGTCTGGTATCTCAGTCTCTGGACTCGATTTCCCATCACCCCGCAAGGGGAGCTTGGAAACACTTTAGCTGGATTCTCGGCGAGCGAAAGGTAGCCTCTCGATCAGTGCATCAGCTGGAGGGTCGGCTTCCTTCGGCATTGGCTGTAGCGAGCTGCGTCGGGCAAGTAGATAGTTGAACTGCTCCGAACCACTGTGTCTTGCTAGAGCAAGTGAAGGTATATTTATACCTTGAAGGTGTCTAGGAATGCCATTGTTTGATGTGAAGTCGGGCATAATAATGTCAGGAAAGAACCCCTAGGGAATAGTCGTTCTTTGCAAAGTACATGAGATCTTGGACAAATCAATATTCAAGCAAGTGGAAGGTCCCTGACTGCTTAAGCCGATTTTCCAAGAAATCGTTGTCACGTTTGGTACGAGTGGTAGTAGCCATGTCTGTATTTGGTCTGCATGAGTTGTCTAAATAAGGGCTTGAAATCTATGCCTATATTAGGGCAATATGATTTGTACCTATATAAGGGCATGAATCAGGAAAATTCACTTGGAGCCTAAAACACCACACAACAATGGTAACAGTAGTGCCAGTGTCTCTCACTGACACTGCAGCAGAAATACAAGCTTCCTGCTGTCACTGAACAGGTACAACTCAGGAAGTATCAGTGAAGCCTCTCCTCTCAAATAACAGGTACAGCACAGTCCACAGCAAACACCCTTGCCTATTTAATCCCTATGTTTCGTCATCGTTGTATGGACTATTAACTGCATAGATAGTTGAGCAAGTAAAATAGTTAAATATGCATAGTTGTGTGTAAACATCTGTTTTTTCAGCAGCAAGGGTGAACGTCCACTTACAAATACATATGTCATGTTATGTTATGTGTGGAGGGGTGAATGGCCGTACTCATACATGAGTAAACGGATGGAGAACTGGATTGTGGTGTCAGGTGGTGGGCAGCTGGATGAGTGGGGGGGGGCTGGATTTGACAGATCGAGGCATAGGTGAATGGAGCATGTGGATGGAGAGTCCATGTGAAAGGAAAATGTCTGTGTATTGATGGGTATTTGTGCAAGGATGTTTTATGGTTAGTTTATGTGTATTGGCCGATTAAAGGTCGCTTTGTGTACGTGGCGTATGTTTATACCTGTAGAGTGTGCATGGATGGGTGTACATGTGGATGGGACTTGTGTGTGAGTGTGTGCGTGTGCTCAGGCAGATGTATATGTGAATGGATATGTGTAAATGACCTTCATGCTAGTGTATTTGGAGCTGGTTCCTTTGTGCATATTCTGAGGCAATAAGGCACACACATTCTCTGTGATGGGGCAGCACAGTTATCACATCTCATCAAGAATCCTGATACTGCACAGTTACTGGAAGTTGTCATATGGGCACGTATGAGTCATACACCAACAATTTAAGCTTCTAAAATGACAAACATGATGTATTTAATATTACACGGACTTGACCACTGGCGGAAGTAAGAGAAGCATATAACAGAAGGAATATCAGTTAGCCATCTCAAAATGATGTACAACATGTTGTTGACATTTTAGTTCCAGTTCTAAGATCACACATGCAAATGTGACTCCAGCAATTGTGGTTACCAATTGCTCCAATTTTTAAGAACATTTATTATTTAAAGTACTTCAGAATGACACAACATGAAGCGCTATAAAAACTCATCTTTAGCATTCTAATGACCTGTCAATAAAGGATAGCTGTTTGCTCTACTATTCTCTGAGTAGGGAACCACCACAAACATGCGCCATAACCCAAAATATGTGTCAAAACAATTCTCACTCAAACATATCACGTGACAGAGTAAACATGGAGAAGTGTGGCTCACTGTGGAGAAGTGTGGCTCAGGGGTTAGAGGCGGCAGACCCGGAAGCTGAGATCGGCCCTGGACCAGGGTTCAATTCCCCGCCTCGGCGGGTCTTGGGCTCAAAAATTCCACGGACTCGATAATTCTCGCTCCGGTGCCTTCTCGACTCACGGGTTCACACTCTGCGACTCTGGGCAATAGCTTGCTTAATCTCCACAATGGCCCCTCGTGGCGGGATGCCTGGCTTTCACCTTGTGGATACCCTGCCGGGGTTATCTCACAGGGGAATACCAGGACGGGTTCCCTAAGCAAGCGCCGGGAAACCCTTTGTGGGTAGCTGTGCGCTATATAAGCTCAAATACATTTACATTTTACTGGTTAGAGCAGGCAGACCCTGAAGCAGAGGTCAGACCCGGGACCAGGGTTCAATTCCCGACGCGGCAGGGTCTTGAGCTCAAATGTCCACGGACTCGATAATTCTCGCTTCGGTGCCTGACCTAATCATGGGTTCACACTCTGCAACTCTAGGCATTAAGCTTGCTTAATCCCCACAACGGCCCCCTGCGGCGGGATGCCTGGCTTTCACCTTGGGGATGCCCGTTAGGGGCTATCTCACAGGGAAGAGCCAGGACGGGTTCCCAAGGCAAGCGCCGAGATGCCTCCGGGTGATTCGAGCGCTATATAAGAACATACAAAAAAAAAAAAAAAATTTGTTTTTTAGGTATCTGGGAGATGCGTCACGTTGTAAAGCACTGCGCCAGAAGGAGGCTTTCCTGCGTGGGGGGGGGGGCGTTCCGGCGCAGGAGCGCCTCCTAAAAGTGGCCCATGCTGCGTCAAAACCCTGCGCCTGCTTGAAGCAGGCATAAGGATTGACGCAGCAGTAACAAGATAGGGCCCCCCAGAGGATTGCTGGAGCTGCGTCGCACTTGCGACGCAACTCCAGCAATGCACCACTTTTACGGCACAGATGCGTGACCCATCTGTGCCGTTTTTGCCCCATGTTGTGCCGCATTGTAAATGCGGCGCATCCATGGTGGCGGAGGCATGGCGTACAATAAGTGACGCATCCCTGCTGATATGCAGGGATGCGTCACTTATTGCAAATCTGCCCCACTGTATTTATCTTTATATAATATTGTATATAATATAGTTTACTTTAATATAGCTGTATTTGATTGTTTTTTCAAATTCATCTAATATATATTTGTATATTATTTTTACGAATTACTATTATGATAATAATTTTTTTGTTTAGTATAGTTAGCAATGTTTAGTGTGTGATTATTTTTTATAATTTAAATAGTCATTTTTTATTTAGTAGTGGGTTGTTGAGTTTGTAGAGTATTAGGGAGGGAAGTTATTTAAAATATAATTTATTAAATGAAATGTTTATGTTAATTAAAATATTCTTATTGGCAGTTACATTAATTGATTAATTGTTAATTTAGTTGTTTATTGTTTTTAATTAAATATTAATTTATTTAACAGCGTATTTAATAAGAATTTTATATGTATTATTTATTTTCATTGTATTTATTTTATTTAATAATTAATTTAATATTAATAATATCCTATTTATAACTTTTTTCGTTCAGTGTTTTTTTTGGTTAGTAGGAAGTGGAGTGTATTGATTTTAAATATTTTAATTTATTAAAAAATATATATATTTTATTACATTTATATTTAATTATCTATTTGTGAATATGGGTCAGATGTAGGTAGCCCAATACCGGTCGGTAAAGGCCGAAATTACCGAATTTCGGCCGTTACCGACCGGTATTGGGCATTTGAGATGTAAGAGACAGGTTTAAGAATTTGGTAATTTACCAAACAGTAATTTAAGGAATCGGTAAATTACCTAATTCTTAAATACTGATTCGGTAAATTACCGAATCCTTAATGTAGGGAGCTCTCAAGTGAGTGCCTCCAGGCCCATAGGAATGAATGGGAATTACCGAATCGGTAAATACCGAATCGATGATTACCGAATTTTACCGATTCAGTAAAATTTACCTACGTTTTTCCTACATAGCATTTGCCGATTCTAAAATACCAAATCGGTAAAATTCGGTATTTTAGAATCGGTAAATGTAGATTACCTACATATGACCCTATATTTCTTATTCTAAATATACTGAAATATTTTTATTTTGTTGTGCATTTAAACATTCTTAAAGCAAGTTTAGGAATAAGAATTGTATCTCTAACCCCTCCAAAGTCCAACACTTTCCCTACTGTTGCTAAACTTGAGTAGGAATAATAAATCTAAATATTTTGTAGTTACATATTTTAAATAATTTACATATAATGCTATATATATATATATATATATATATATATATATATATATATATATATATATATATATATATATATATATGTATATTTCAATATAGTTTATATTTTTGTTTCAATATTCTGTTCTTCAAAATGTTTTTACGATATTTTGGCAGTGTACATACACTGTACGTAAACTCGATATTTTTGTTGATTACATTTATGAAGTAATAGTCTTCTGTCACGATATTTATGTAGACGATATTTTATCATAATGTCAAAAATACACTGCTTGGTTTTTCCTTCAAGCTGTATTCACTCCATATATCATCAGATAAGAAAAAAACGTGTTCCTAGTCCTGGGTGGTTATTGTTGGCCTGGTTTATGGTGGGGCAAATAGAACTGCAAACACAAGACATCCCTTGCAGCACAGGACGGAAAATATAGGCTCCTGATGACATGAAGCCCAGTGTCAAAGCTGTACTGTTTTATTCCGTAAAATAGTTTATTATTTTTGTATATATATTGGCAGCTGTTATGCATGCATGCATGCATGTGATGTGGTTCGCATGTTTATTTGAAGTGTTCTATGGCGTGTGACCATAACGGAAGGTGGCGTCAGAGCGCAGTGTATGATTTGCTGACCAACGACCCTGGGAAAGGGGTGCATAACAGAGAGTAACTATTTACTCATCCCTTTTCAAGAATCCCTTGCCTATGTACAGAGCGGGATTGAATAAAAAGTCGTATCTAAAGAAACTGTTATACGGGCAAATCAGTGCCATATAAGGTTTGTGGCCAATGTAGACACTGAGCAAGTAGGACCAGAATTATGTGGCAATGAGGAAGAATATTATGCGGCAGCAAAAGCAAATTATGCAGCACAACATAAAATAACATTGTAACACATTAATACCAAAGGAATCCCAATGCTTTAACTTTTTTTTTTAGAAATAAACCATACATAAACAGCAGTTGGCAGACCCTAATAAAAATATTATCACCAACAATTAACTATTTTATTAAAATTACCATTTCCCTGAGTAAAATTGTTTGTGTAATGATGTGTTATGTGATATGATGTGTTATGTGATATGATGTGTTATGTGATATGATGTGTTATGTGATATGATGTGTTATGTGATATGATTAGATGTGTTATGTGATATGATGTATTATATGATGTTATGTGATAGCATGTGTTATGTTGTGTTATGCTGTTATGATTTGGGTTATGATGATATGATGTATTATATGTAATGCTGTGCACACATCTTACGATAAAGCTGTTATTCTTTGAGTGTGTCCATGGGCTCTTGAGCCCAGAGATATGAAGACGATTCCTACCTTCTAGAGATATAGGGGCACTTGTACTAAAAAGTGGTGCAATGCAGTGCAGCAAGCATTGTGTGAAAGAGGCGGCCAGCACCATATCTACAAAGATATGGTACAGCGCCTCTCTTCCCAAGCAGTAGCACATATTTAGTCTGCTTTACACCACCATTGATGTCTAGCATAGGTTTTGTGCTGAAAGGATACCCATTCTTATAAACTTTTCCCATTTTGTAAGTGTGCTGTACAGTGCAGCACACATGCAAAGTTTGACATTTTGGAGAAAAACAATTCTCCTACTTGGGAACTGACTCAGGGAGGCGTTTTTTTTTATGCAAAGTCTTGTCTTAGAATATTAGTAGATAGAGATTTGAGTCACTAGCAATGGGTGGGAACATGGGAACCCACATGTATCACCCATGGGATACACTTTGTCACAAAATAATGTAAATCAGTGCTGCTTTGCATTACTTTGAGGCCTCTTTCCTGCACAAATAAAGTTTTGCAGTGGAAACTGTATAACAAATCAACACTCTGCACCGTTTTGAGTCACTTTTAGTGACTTTGCACTAGTGCAAAATGTTGATAAATCTGCCCGTTGGTGTTCCCTGAGGAGTGCGTCTTTAACTCCCTCCTTTAATTGCAAGAACATTGGGCTGTTTCGACGTTGATGGGGATATGGATCCAGATCCTGATAGAGTATACGGAGGAGATCTGCCTTGAGGTTTCTCTTTTTTTTAAACAAATTTTATTTGTCAATTCACATATATCTTGCAGTGCTCTGCACACCAGAGTCATCTGCCAAAGCATCCCCAACACATCCATGACAGCAAACGACTTTTGTTTCCCCCACCATTGTTCCCACCCTCCTGTAAACAACAATACCTGACACAGGAGCATGAAACGGTAACACTTCCCATCACCAACACCCCCCTCCCACTCTCTCCCACCCAAAGATCGCACTAGTCCATACCACCTTGTCCACAGTAATAAACGGAAGATACTCGAAAGGTCCTGATCTAGGCCCGCCACCCCCCTTTCTCCTTCCCTCCCCCCACTATACTGGATCCTCAGCTTAACCCGGCAGCAATGGCTCCTCTATCGCTGGAGGTTCCAGCCAGAGGGCAATATGGGTTGCTCCAGATCCATGCAAAAGTCCAGGCCATTTTTCCAGGCTGTCACTGATGGAGCCCTTGTTGCCTTGCAGGCTTTAGCAATGTCTCGTTTTGCCAGGGTAAGGCCAAGGAGCATAAGGTGTCGCTTGGATGGCTGCCCCCACACCCTGGATAACATGCAGCATGCCAGCTGTGGTGTGCGGGTGAGCTCCCAACCCAGAACTTCAGACAGACACGCAAAGACCCCCCTCCAGAAACGATCCAGCGATGTGCACTGCCAAACTGTATGAATAACTGTACCCTCCGCCCGGCCACAGCGCAGACATTCCGGGGAGGCGAACATCCCCGCACGCCACAATCACGTCCTAGTAAAGTAGACTCTGTGAAGATATTTGAATTGGACTAGGCAGAGCCGCATCGCTATGGCGGCCCCCCGCGGGGCTGCCCGGGCCTCCGTCCAGTCCTCCTCTTCCAGCCCACCCATGTCTGCCTCCCAGTCCCCACGGAGTTTCTGAAGTGTAGGGGAACAGTGTGTGACCAATGACTGATAAATACGCTAAATCTTTTTTTCCCACAAGTCCCCCATAAAATTTTTTGCTTCAACGGGGCTAAATTAAGGGATGGACTCCAGACCCTGCACGCTAGGAGAGAGCACATGACGCAGTTGTAGGTAGCAATAGAATTGTGTCTGGGGCATATGGAACTCCTCCTGGAGACCCCGAAAGGATTTAAGTGTTGTGTCTCTCAGCACGTCACCCGGTGTGGAGATGCCTATGGCGTCCCACCCCCAAAACCCCAGAAGGGCCGCCAAGTAGGGCAGGCGCTCATTGTTCCATAGTGGAGTCTCCCATGTCAGGACACCCGACCAGCCCATGCGTCGCAGTGTCTGTCTCCAAACCATGAACACCACCCGTGTAACTGATGGCAGTGTGTGATGACCCATAAGGTAGCGTTCCAGTGCATATGCCGGGTCCCCCCAATTCCCATACCACCACTCATTAAGGACCAGTAGATGCGAGGCCTGATATTATGAAAGGAGATACGGGGAAGCCAGCCCCCCACAATAAGTGGACAAGAAGCATGTGCGCATGGCCAGTCGCACCCTCCCTCCCTCCCTCCCACAGAAACTGCCCCAGCACAGAATTCACCAGCCGGAACCATTGAGGCGGGATTGGGTATGGGTGATTCTGCAGCTGGTAGAGAAGTCGAGGGAGGGCTACCATTTTAAAGATTGCCGATTTACCAAACAGTGTCAGGGGTTGAGGAGCCAAGCTCGACATCGAGATGGCCGCACGTTAGCTCGGCTCCGCAGTCCTACCTGCCTAAATTCGAAAATCCTGTCACTAATCCTGCCCAAAAAGGACAACAACTTATATGCAAAGCTTGGCAGTCACTTACCATCCATCCTGGTGGATCCGGAGCTCAGCGGGTCCGCAGCGGCGTCCTCCCGTAAAGTGCGGCCTCTCCGGGGTTGAGACCGGGGCCTCGCCCTTAGCGAGTTGCCGGCGAGACGTTGCCGGCGGCGGCCTCGAGTGGAGGATTGGGGCCGGCCGGAAGATGCCGATGTGCGAAGAGCCCGGAGGCAAATGAACACGCCTGGGACTACCGTCCGGTGTTCCAGAGGTGGTGTGCGGCAAGTTGCGTGTGGGAGACGCCGTGTTGGTGCCTCCCCCCTTTGTTGCCGTCCGGCCGTACCAGACTCCATCGCTCGGTGGCAGAGAGTGATTCTAGCGTAGCGGTGTCGCCGGCGGGTCTCCCTCTTTTGGTGGTCATCATTTTAGCGCCATGGGTGCGGTTTGAGCGCTTGAGGGGGATCCCGAGGGGGCCCTACTGGCGAGCCCACCACTGGCGATGATTCCGAAGAGACGGCGTAATTGTCGCAAAATGGCGGCTGATGCCAGGTTCTGTGTAACGTCCCGGGATGCCGATTCCTTGCCCTTGTGTTCCGCTTGGGCCTACACTGGTGAGCGCGAACCCACGATTGGCGACGTCCTGCAAGCGTTGAAGAATTGGAAATTGACCATGACCCGGGACTCTCGTGTACAGGACGATGTGATGGCCGCCATTGCTCCCGGGTCGTCCTTTGAGGACGCGGATGGGCCCGAGCTGGTCATTGATTGTTCCCCGCTTTCTGGATGGGGTAGCGATGATCCGATACGTGAGCGGGTAGAACCGCTGGTGATCCTTGACACTGGTATACACGACTGCCGTGAACAGCCCCTGCATTGCCATCGGCAGAGGAGGTCCCAAGGGTTGCTTCCATTGATCGTCCAGCGACTTTTCTACGGCCTTTTCTCATCGACATGTTTTATGCCCACTGCATCGACGCACATCGTGGCGTTAGCTAAGAAAGGACTAGGATGAGTCCGGTTCTTACTTCGGAGGACTACTAATCGGTGAACGGATTTATGGACTGCCCCAAATTGTGATACTTTGTTGATTCCTTCATATTTACGTATAACTGAACACCTGCCAGTTTCGTTTTGGGCCACGCTCATGGTTTATGTGGGCGGGGGGCGGGGCCGCGCCATCTGCTACATGGTTCCTCTCCCCAGGCTTTTCTTTTTTCTCTTCTCTTTCCTTTTCTCTATATCATCTCATTCTATATTTCGGGTTCATAATTAGGGCGACAGGCACGCTGCTGGGAGGGGTAGGCCGTAGCCTTCTGCAGGGGTGCAGGGTGGGGCGGGTGGATTAGGGTCTATTAGATAGTTCTTTGTTTCTATGGCTCTTTTGTGTCCTTTTCTTGGATCTCCACGACTGTATGTAGTCCCGCGGGGTAAGTTACTGGGGGGGAGGAATAGGTATTATATGTAATATGGTACCCATGGCTCTGTTTATCCTGAATTAGTTGCCCCGCCCCTAAGCACGTTCGCTATTTGTATTATTGATCACCATTGCCACCGTGGGGCGGGTACAGTAACGGGGAGCCCCCACACTTCCTCTTTTTAGTACTATTGTTTTCTTATTTCTCGGGTTGGGTTGTATAATGATTGCAATTTATCTGTCTCCCTGATGGGGTTTTTTATTATTACGGAAATACTGTTCAGTTTGTCTCTGGGTACATGAGGTCGCGCGTGGACATTACCAATGAGGAACTGTAAGCGAACCTATGTTTTGCATGCTCTGGACTTTTCCGATTATTGCTTTGTGGCTGTACTGCTATGATATAGTTGGTTTGTTCCCCGCCACGTACACCAGGTTGCTACCTATACAACTGATCCTTTATTCTCTCAATATATAAAAATTAACCTCCTTTGATCCTATGTCGAGTGGTTCCAGTTAGTTAGTATCATGGACTTGCAGCGTTCGGTAATATCGTCTAACCACTCTGTGCCTTTAATTGATAATGGTGCTTTCCAGTTTTGTTCCGTGGCCGGCCCCCGGGTTGTAGGCCCATATTTGTAAGCATCCATTTCTTCAAATAAAGGTTTTCAAAAAAAAAAAAAAAAAACAGTGTCAGGGGCATATGGAACCAGGACTTAATGTCAGCTCGAACCGTTCCCACACAGGTACCATGTTGCGCTCCCAGGCAACGGCCGGTACACATGCAGCCGACTGAACCGCTGTCGCCCATGCACCCACCCTCTTCTGCCCCCCCAGCACCCACAATGTAGATTTGCGAGGATTCATGTAGAGACCCGACGTTTCCCCAAAGATCTGCATTATACGCAGAAGCCGTGGCCCCGTTCTGTCTACTGCAGTCAGGAAGAAAAGAACGTCATCCGCATATAACGCTATTATATCGGAGAGGCCCGTGGCCCATTCAAAACCCCGTACCTGGGCATCCATGCGCACCCAGTCCGCCAATGGCTCCAAAGCCATGGCAAACAGATACAGCAACAGGGGACAACCCTGCCGCGTGCCCCTCTGAATAGCAAAGGTGGAGGAGGCAGCGCCTGCAACTTGCACCAACGCTGTCAGGCCTGTACATAGGACCTTCACATAGGAGAGAAATCGCGGGCCCAGGGTGAGTCTAAGAAGCAGAGCAAACAGATAGACCCCGCTCAGGGAATTGAACACCCTGTGCATGACTGCCAACAGTAATGCCGCCAGCTAACCAATTCGTTGAATCGCGGCAACCGCCACCTGCGCTGATATTGTGCCGGGTAGCCCACTCTGGCATAAACCTGCCTGATCGGGGTGCACAAGCGACGTAATATGGGGCAATAGTCGATTAGCCAACGCCTTCGCCAGGATTTTGGCCTTCACATTTAAAAGGGAAATGGGGCGATACGAGGCATGGTGCTCCGGGGGACGCCCGGACTTATGGAACACCACCACCTCCGTGTGTCTCCAATCCGGAGGAAGCACCGATAATGTTGGTACAATTGCACATTGTACCAACGAAAAACTCGCTCAGAAACCCATTGGGTCCGGGCGCCTTCCCGGGATTCCGTCCTCCCAGGGCCGATCCCAGTTCCTCGTCCAACAAGGGGGCCTCCAGCTGGTCCCGCTGCTCGTCTGACAGCGCCTTGGGTGGTAAATCCGCAATAAATTTCTTGACTGTGGCAGCCACCAGACATTACCAGGGAGCATAGAGGTCCACAAAATATGTAGCAAAACTCTCCGCAATAGCAGGTGGATCCGTGATTGGGGTCCCAGCCTGATCTAATATTCCCGGTAGGACCTGGGCGTGAAAGGTGCCCTGGCAAAGGCGGTGTAACATCTTACTAGACTTGTCCCCCCATTGGTACACCCTGACCTGACGTGCCTCATCTATCAGCAGGGCTGCACACTCCTGTTGGGCCAAGAGTAGTTGCTGCACTCCCAGGTCACTCCCTGACTCACGGTTCTGTCGCTCAATCATCTCTATGTCCACCTTAGCGCGAGTCAGTTCCTCCCTACGCTGTCTGAGAGCTGCCGCTCACCAAGAAATGTTCACCCCTCGCAGAGTGGGCTTCAACGCCTCCCACTGGACACGTACCCCACGTTCCCAGTCAGATACTGAGCTATGGATTCTCCCATATGGGCGGTATATTCCACATTATTCCACAATGCTAGTCGCCACCGAAACGGCTGCCTTCCACTGACGGTATCCAACTCTATGAACACTGGGGAGTGGTCCGAGAGACCTTGAGGAAGTATCTCCACCACCACCACCACCCTACTTGCCATTGCCCGGAGAACAAATATATAATCCAGGGTAGAGAAGGATTTGTGGACTGCTGAGAGGTAAGTGTAGCCCGAGCCGTGCCATGTGCACGCCGCCAAGTGTTAACCTAATCCATTCCCATCACCAGAGCATGCAGTTTAGTCTGTACCACACTCCTTGGACCGTCCCCAACCCCCGTCCTGTCCTGAGCCACCTTCATCACATCGTTCCAGTCCCCACCCACCACCGACATTATATCAGGCATATCGGCCCACAGATATTGCAGCCGCTCGATTAAATTCTACTGCAAAGGAGGTGGAGCGTATACCATACCCAAAATCAGGGGGTCCTCCCCAACCCTACCCCGGACAAATAGATAGCGCCCCTGCATGTCGGTCCATTGCTGCTCATGCGTGTACAGGACCCTGCGATATATCAGTATGCCACGCCCCGGGACCCCCCCAAAGCCGGCATGAAAGACCTGTTGGAATCCATACCACAGCAGGCAAAGAGCCTTCGTGCCCATAAGATGCGTCTCTTGTAACAGAAGTACATCTGTGTATGGCCCCCGCTTGACCTTGCCAAGAGCCCCTTGAATGCTCCAGATTAGGATACGAAGACCACCCTGCATCCCATGTCCACCTCCGGACGTACTAACCATTGGGGGTTGCATCATCGTTCAACTCGAATATTGAGCCTCAGTGGCATATATGTAGCCTGTATCGGACCTGTGATGGAAGTGCGACCTGAAAACTGAAACAACCCCTTCCCAACAAACCCCCCACCCCATACCTCAACCCAATACTGAAGTATCTGTCATGGCAGGGCCGATCTCCGATCCCCAACAGGGGATGGGCACCGCCCCAACCAATGGATCCCCAACTCACAGACCATAACCATTTGGCGGGGCTCCCGCCAGCTCACACCTGATGGTAATATAAGCTCAGTTCAGGACTTCCCGGTACTCAACAGACGAAGTTCCGCCGCACCACACCGGCATCTTCCGCTAAGGTTCCAATGTCTGATCCCCCAGAGACGGACCCCCTCGGGAGGCAGTGCTGCAGGACTGTGAACACTGCTGGGACCTTGACTCTCTGTTACCCCTCTTCCACTGACCACGGGGCATCCCCGAGCCGCGTCACTCAGGGAGGAGTCCGACTCCCTTTCCGGTGGAGTATGAGGTCTTACTCACATCATTTCATACGTCCAACGGAAGACCTCTTCCGGGCTATCAAAGAAATGGGTTCGGGAGCGAAATACCAACAGAAGGCGGGCCAGAAAAGCAGGGCATATGGAAGTTTAAACTCTCTCAGCCAAGCCTTGGTGGCCATGAACGACTGGCGCTGCTGCTGGACTTGCCGTGTGTAGTCAGGGAAGTCAGGATATGGGTGTTCTTGAAAAGCAAGGGTTCTTTGGCATGGGCCTGCTTCAAGATGGTGTCCCTGTCCAGATAATTCAATAATTTGGCAATGACAGGCCGCGGCAGGCCCCCACTGGAGGTTTCTGCATTAGTGCCCGGTGGGTCCGCTCCACTACAAAGCACTTGGACAGAGACTCGGGTGGAAGCCTGCCCTCCAGCCAGGTCGTGAGGAAGCGTTCCATGTTACCCTCTTCGCAGCCCTCCGGAAACCCAACGAATTGCAGATTATTGCGTTGGGACTGTCCTTCCACGTCCTCCGCTCTGAGCGTGAGGCCCTTTTGAACAGTCTCCATTGCAGCCACCTTTCGTTTCAACTCAGTGACATCATCCTCCACCCCAGAGATATGGGTCTCGGCTTCAGAGATGCAGGACACCGCGTTACGGAAGTCCTGCCGCAGCAGCATGATGTCTGCTCCCACTGCCCCTATTTTGGCGTCCAACATATCCCTGGATTGGGTGATGGTGGCCATAAGGGCCACATTATCCGGCACCCCCCGGCTAGCCCCCAGAGGCTCCAGTCCCTGTCCCCGGGCCAGTAAACTTGTCAATCGGCCCCTGTTTGGTCGAGCCGCCACCTCCCTTGTCCCTGGTCATGACTGTGCCTTAGGCTTTCTGGACTGGCCCACTTCAGGCAAAGTAATGTACCAACATAGGTAACAGCAGCTTCTCTCGCGGACAGGCCTGACCACCGTATGTACACGAGTATTGTTCAGCCAGTCCCCAAAGCGATAGGTCCACTGATCAGCAGGCAAGATTCTCACACCCGCACTCCACTTGCAGGCCTCGGCGGGCATCCCCAACGGCCTAACCCGCACTCCCGCTGCCCGAACAATGGACCACCCAATACAGCAGAGGGCCAGAGTAGTTCCAGTAGCGGGTGACAAGATACAAGTAGGTGTCCCAACCCTCAGGTCCCAGCCTCGCGGCCCGACAATGCCGCCGATCCCCTCGGTCCCACCGCTCTATGGGGAGATCTCACGGGACGCCAGGTCCTGTCTCCCACTACCGCGCCGAAGGCCCAGGACAATGCCACCGAGGCGGGGGCAGCTGCACCGAGCCACCGATCTTTCACCACGTGGTCCCACAGCTCACCCACCCTCTGCTATGACAGTCACTGCTGATGGGAGGGGAGTGGGCCGTGTCCGCATGCGGAGGCCCCAGAAAGTCCGCTATGTCCAAATGAAGGAGCGGAGCGGCCAATCGCGGCTATGGCAGCCTCTGATCCCCACCATGTCACTGAAGGAGAGGGGGGGCCCCAACCACCGCCACTGCACCTGGACCGCACAGACACTGCTAAGCGCCACTGAGAGGAAGGGTTGGGCGAGGCAGCCTACTGATCCTCTAGAGGCTCCCCGCGCGGCCTGATAGTGCCGCCGGCCCCCACCACTGCACCAAGGAAGAAGAGCACTCCGAGTAGCAGGCCCGCCGCCCCTATCGCCGGCCGCCTTGCTCTCGCGTACTGCATACGCCCACAGGACCCAGGAGTGGCAGCCCCCCTCACCGCAGACATTCCGCCCTATTGCCGCGGTCCGATCCGACCGCCGGGTCCTCCTGGGCACCTGCACACCACCTCTCTCGCTTCTCTCAGCCGATCGGCCGGCGGGTCCCCCGCCACAGCACCAGGCGGCACTCCACCTCTAGTTGCGCCCGCTGGCCTGGCCTAGCCCCGCATTCGGCCCCGGATCTCACCCAGGGGCGCCACTGCCAGCTCTCTGGGCCCTCCGCACTCGTCCAGGCCTCTTCCCTGTCTCAGCTGAATCTCGGCTCCCCAGGGGCTCCCGGGTCCTAGATTACACCAATCGGCAGAGGGGCCAGTGCTGCACCACAAACACGCTGATCACAGTCTGAAACAGACCGGGATGCCAGGATGAACGTCGGATATATGTCGGGCTGGATGTAGCCAGCTCAGACCACGTCCGCCATGCTGGCTCACCAAGCCACGCCCGAGGTTTCCCTTTTTTACAATTTTTGATTGCACAGCTTCTAGTTTGGCACTGTTCCTGCTATGTTTTAAAATGCTAGTAAAGGGAAAAGTTGGAAACCCAATATACTCTTGGAGGCTTGGGTAATTAATGTATAAACAGGTAAACGTGCCTACAAGGGATTCTTTTCTCTACTTATTTTTATGTTTTTAAGCAATCATCGGTGAAAAGCTCTACACAGTAGCTTATAGAAAGTTATTTACAAAGCTGAATTACTTATTTCAACGTGGACAGGTCTTCAAAAAAAATATATATATATAAACATATGTCAACACAAAGTGACTGCGATTTAGAGATTTTTTGTTGCTATAGTTGTCTCATTGTCACTAATGTGATCGCCTATTCCAAAAAATATGTACAAAAGGAAATTGTGACTGATTATACAGAAAACAAATCCTTTAGTGAAAAAATGCAGAGAGGAAGTAGGCGTAAATTTCGACATTTCGGTCTATATAGTGAAGGCATCTGCTAGACCATCTTCATGACTGTAAATCCAGATGTTTAATGATCCTAAGAAGGCTGCAATCAGAGCTTATAGTAATTGGTGTAGTCTAATCCTTAAAAAACGTGTTCAGGGTCAAAATCACAGCTGTTGAGTAGCTGGCAGTGACACAGAACTAATCACAAGGTTTTGGGACTGTGAGGCTCATGGGGGCATTCACTCCTCCAGTGGCCAATGAAACCGTGGCCGATCACATCAATTAATACCCAAAGACGGTCACTGCTCCGTATGGCGGTCTGCTTCTTCCCACCAATATAATAAACTCAAGGAATAACAGGATCTGCTCCATCCAAATATAATCCCCAATTTCCTTGAACTTCAAAGGTATGATCACATTTGCGGTTTCCCACATACTTTGTGTCTAAATTGGATTTTCTAATAAATAGGCATATTTTCCCTTTGTGTTGCCAATCCGCAGCGAATGCTGCTAAAGTTCTGGCTAACTTATGTCCACTTTCTTCTTTGGCCTATTCTGGTACATTTGATTGATTAGCTGCTTTAGCCAATAGATCTCTTTGTCTGACTTCTACTAAATTTATGAATTTCCTCTCTACCCCTGTTAAGGAACAAGTTGAATTATGTCAATGCGCATAAGCAGTGTCTAATGTCATGGTGGGTCTAAGGAAATGTTCAACTATCTCTGATGTTTTGGCATCGGGCTGACGATTCGATGCTTCAGCACAGGAACTTCTGAAAACGCTAAGTCATGATTTGAGTAATAGTATTGAAGATGACCCTTTCCATAGAACAAGCTCAATAATAAACTACAGGTAACTCCATATGTCAAGGGAAGATGGTGGTAAGTAATTCCCTCTGAGGCAGGCAAATGCTTGCATAAATGTCAATCCCTAGCATCCAGGGTGTCAACATATTCATAGTGCAATTTGGAATAAACATTTAATGAAGAGTCTCCTCTAGCTGCATCGACATGGAAGTCTTTCTCATCTATTGAAGGTAGACTACTGTCAGTAGGAAATGGTATCTGAGGGGCACTCTACATGACCCTTCCTCATCATTGTCACTTAGACCAGCTCATTCAAAATCTTCTGGGATTGTGTATTGCACATGTGCTTCAAGTAAACTATGCTTACCTCTCTCCTGTCTTCTTCGCCACCTGTCTCCAGGCACCGGTCTGTTGCACTAGGCCCTTCGCCAGGGTCTGAATCTGGCACATTTAACACTACAGGATGATAGCCATCTGTACCGACTTAGTCAACTTAGCCACTGGTAAGCTTCAAACCAACACGAGAAGACGCATACAATCACTAGGACATATTTCAGCCCATCGCGCACAGGCATCTCGATAAAGTCAAGTTGCATCCTGTTGCATCCTGTTAAAGGGACCACCTGATCTCCTTATGTAAGTCAGTGTTACTGCCATTCTTCTGCCTACATTCTGTTCCTGGCAACAGCACATCTGTGACCCAAGCCTTCAGCTATCAGTCTGAACCAGGGGTTGAACCAAATTTATCTGAACAAGCGAACCATGATGTCTCTACCTACGTGTGCAGGTCCATGATAATGCCTCGTCGTTTGGAGGCAACAAACTTTCTGGCAACACAGCTCTTCGATCTCCTGAAACCCAAATGTCATCCTCATCTCTTTTGACAAAACCTGCTCTAAACCAGCCTTGCTTCTTCTTTCGCTTATGGCACTTCCTCCTGTTACCTCTTAACTTCCTCCCAGGTAATTACTGTGGTTGTCAAGAGATTACAATTTGTGTTATCCGGGTTTTCATTTTGGTATTCTCCATTAAAGGTACAAGCATTTAAGGCAAAATATCTTACAGTTTCACCCGCATACCTGTTGCCAACATTCACAAAGTTGGTCCCATTGGGGTGTACAGCACACTTCACGACTGCAATCTGGGCAGGTACCTGTAACACCTTTAATAGATTGTGTACACTCTAGCTATTTCAGATTGGTTACCCCGAAGAGGTCATAAATATGTGCTGTGACCAAAACTGTTCAAAGTCATGAACAACATCGATGTCACACTGACCATAAATGGAAATGGCCACTCTCAGCTAATTTGAATCACAGCATGCTCTGGTAAGAGCAATTAACTCACCCACTTGTGCAGGAAATACTGCTTGAAGTAACAGGAGGCTCCGGCTACAGCTGAGACAGTAAAGACTGCTTTTGCAGCTCTCAGGGTTCCTTCACGGTCGCGTAAACAGGAGCCATCAACAAATAGCACATAATCTGATTCAAGTACTGGTACATCTTGTATGTCAGGTCTCTACCTGATGCATAGTTCAGTAACAACAAGATGGTCGACTTCACATTCAGCATTGTCATTTCCCGATACGGGCAAAGGCGTAGTAGGATTGAGCGTAGTATAGCGCTTTAACCTTATTGCTGCTAGGGAGATTTTCCTACTGTGCTGGACCTCCTTATTTCCCATTGTACAGGAGCAGTGTACTGCATGACGAGCTGAGCTCGTCATGAGCAGGGAAGGGGTTAAAATAATATTTTCTGTGGCACGTATTATCTGCTCATACTTTGAAAGCCAGCTGGTGCGAGTTAACAGTGCTTCTACAGAATGGGGAACTAAAACAGTTAGAGGGCGACTCATAACAATGCTCTCACACTGCTCAATACTAACACCAGTTGAAGCCATGGCTTTGAGACAAACGAGCAATGTAGCAGCTACTAGTTTAAGTGTAGGTGAAAAATGTAACAGGTCTGTGAATATTCCCACACATCTGGGTTAGTATTGAGAGAGCGCAGCCCTCTCTCTCACTGCAAAACAATGCAAAATATTTATTGTAATCAGGTATTCCTCATGCTGGGGCATAGCAGAAACATTCTCTCAGCTCTGAGTAGACATGCATGCTGCTGTCATACAATGGTATTGGATCTGACACATCCTTGTGTGTCAGCATCTGTAAAGGTTTGGCCATTAGGGAAAAGTTGAGAATCCACTGTCGACAACATCCTGACTTCTTTCTGGGTAGCTGGACACCTTTCTCTCTCCTTTCTCAATGTGATGGCCTAAGTACAGGACGTCTTTCCTGCAGTACTGTGATTTGGTCAGGGACACTTTTTGTCCATACTCTTCTAAGTGGTTCGACAGACCAATTGTGTCTCATGTGCAAGTCTCTGTGTCCCCACTAGGTTGACTATATCCTTAACTAGAACTTAGAGTTAAGGCATCACCAGAGACTCCAGATTCTTTTCAAGTATCTGGTTGAAGATAGACAAACTCTACATATGCTCTTGTGGGACTCTGCACCACGCCAAAACATGTCTGTTGAACCAAAATGGGAACAGGAGTTGGCTATCCTCATTCAACTGTATGGAGAAGAAGGCTTGGCATAAGTCAATGATGGAGACCCACTGCCTCACATGGAATCTGAAACAAAATCACAGCTGGATTTGGTACCACAAGACAACAAAGAACAATGATGGCATGCATTTTTCTCATATCTTGTACTATGCTCTACTTGATATTGGGTTTCTGCAAACCCATAATGGTTGTTTTACATGGACTCCCCATATTCTCCCTTAGAATGTCTTGCTTGATAATTGAGACAACCACAGGAGTAATCCAAGCAATGGTTTTGGGGGCGAGATTGTATTGTGGGATTCTCAGGTACTCATCATTTGGTTTCACTGTTATGCGGACTGGTTCAACACCTTAAATGAGACCTATGCCTTTCCCTGAAAAGTCCCAGACTTCAGGTAACACTGTGTATATCAGCTCTGGGGGCAAATAATCTTTTGTCAACATGGGTTACAATCTAATCTCTGAATTCTGGCTGACTAGTTCAAAGGCAACATCCTCATCATGCATCTGAAACTCATTGCCATATGGGGTACAGTAAATGGAATAAGTCAGCTTGCACAAAAGATCTCGTTCAAGCCCGTCTACCGGACTTGAATCACACACGAAAAAACAGTGACTCCTCTCAGAGGACCTTATCTTGACAGGTACCGCTTCTGAGACTGAGCTAGTCAATTGTTTAGCAACTCCCACAACTTGGATTCATTTTCCCAAGAGGGGTAGGTTGGGAACCTCTGCTGTTCTCACAGTAGAGTGGGATGCACCAGGGTCGATCAAGAATGATCTCACCATTCATGAATGGACCACTCTGGTATACCTCTAAGGTTGCGCCTAACATGTAATCCTTCTCCACTCTCAGTCAAAGCATCTGGGGCATTCAGAGTAAGTGAATTTGAAGATGCTGTTCTTCCTAAATTCTCTTCCATTGGATTAGAATTTGCATTTACCGGTGCTCTAGGCACATCAAATTTCACATTTTATGGTGGTGGACTATTTAATAATAATTTGGTTAAAAAATCCTCATTTGAATCTCTATCACTGTCCTCAGCTGCATTCTCTGTACCATCTGCCTCTTTCTACTTTTTCTTATCCTTTTATTTAACTTTCCCATTCTTCCTCATTCATTAATGCAGGGTGCAATCTAGCTCCCTCAATCATGTCAGTTCTCTGTGTTTTCTGTTCTGCATCCTATCTAGCATCTGCACAAGGGTGTATGGCTTTCTTGCCTATTCCTTGAAACCTCTCTCTCTGCCTAAGGTGAGCTGTATGTTTCCAGGCATTACGTGCTTCGCCTTAATGAGGAAATGTCAAAGGACCATCTTTCTTGCCAAATACAAGTATGAAGACCCACACCTAGCGCCATAATATGACCTGGCATACCTTTTGGGTTTGGCCTCTTCACCTTTTCTAACAGGTACAGTCACATCTCCCCTCATTAGACATTTATAGTTCTTTAAAGAATTAAGTATGCAAAATTCACAAATGTCTCCTCTTTTAAATCAGGTAATGATTCTTCGTCACAATTCTCTGTTTGTCAATCACGACCAATACCAGCACGGCTATCTATAAAGTATCCAACCAATGCCAGCACGGCTGTACCCCAACCGACCAACACCAGCGCGGCACACTGTGACATTAATCTCACACCTCAGAGCAGCTCACCCTCCTTTACAAATTTCATGAGCGCATTCTCTCAGCAATTTGCGCACAAATCAAATGCAAGTAATTTCAACAACTAACTTTGTCTGCTTCTCTAATGAAATTAACGTATTCATTCACACAAGAAACGGCCCGGAGCAACACCTTCCAACCTACCCTCACATTTACTTCAAACGAAATCTCAACATTGGGTTTTCAATCAGATTGATACAGTTCCTTTCTGTGCACTGAGATCCATTATAGCAACCACACCTCACAATCACACAAAGATAAAGTCCCCATCTCAACAATGCTGTTGACTACGTCTCACGACCAGCACCACAACACTGGAGACAACTACACCCAGTGTTTCCTACATTGATAACTTATCTTTTACCTATCCTGGGAACTTATGCCATGTTGGACCCAATAGCCACTTCAACTTTTTAGTATTATTTGCCACATTTATACAACAACATAATACATCTACATAGAACACCACACAGTCACTGCAAAATACTCAATCTCCACACAACGCAAGCTTGCAGAATTACATTGCACAAACGTAATAATACCCACACCAAACAGTGAAGGGGGTACAATTCTCTACCGAACCACTGAGACTCTATCAATCCTTTAAGCAAACCATGGGATTTAGAGGTTTGGACTGGGCAATTTCTGAATGGGACACCCTAACTCTCTCACTTCAGTGACGAACGATCCGACGGGCCACCAAGGTGGTGCAGCCCTCTGAGCAACCCTCTAACCATTTGTCCTGCGATGGACCTTTTCTTTGCCACGCAAGAGGTAAACAAAGTTAGCATTAAATCAATCAATTTTGTTAACAGTGTAACCCATAGAGCTACACAATAAGTATGAGCAATCAATGACTATAGTTAAGAAGGTTTATTACAAGTTAGCAGTCAAGTTAAGATAAACATATCTGAATACTATGCTGTAAAGGTACAGAATCACAACTGGAAAACCCAACCTCCTTAATACCATTAAAAGGTAAAAAAGAAGTTCAGTCACAGCAAAACAAAAGATCAACGACAGAATTTGGTGCTCAGAGAAGAGGTTCTGCTACTCTCTTTTATACATTTATTTTATTTATTTATTTTGCGTGTTTATAGAGCGCTAGAATAGACTCCCAAGGGAGTATCTCCGCGCTTTATGACTGCCAAAACCTACCGGAGAACAAGTTACATGACTGTAATCCAATTCTGAGACTTGTAAAGCTAGACCTGAAACAGAAACGTCTTCAACTTTTTCCTGAAGGCCAGATGATTTCCAAGCTGCCTAAGCTGGAGGGGGAGGCCATTCCAAATCTTCGGTCCCCTTACCGACAGAGCCTTACCCCCTTGCCTTGCCCACTTGATCCTAGGAATCATAAGAAGCAATTGATCACTGGACCGTAGAGCACGGGAAGGGACATACGGCACAAACTTGTCTGCGAGATAAGAGGGACCCAAACCATGAAGACCTTTATGTACCGTACAACAGATCTTAAAGGTGACTCTCTGCCGGATGGAGAGCCAATGAAGCCTGGCAAGAAGAGGTTTTGATGGTGTTCTGGGAGGAGCATTTACCACCAGCCTAGCTGCAGTGTTCTGCACAACCTGCAACCTGTCCAGATCCTCCTCATTAGCTGACAACAAGAGGCCATTACAATAGTCGAGACGACTGATAACCAGCGCCTGGACCAGGGTCTTTCTAATAGTGTCTGGAAGCAGTGGAAAAACTCGGCGTAGTAGTCCTATAGTTCGAAAACAGGACCCCACAATGTTGGTAACATGCTGCTTCAGGCTGAGTTCTTGTTCCAGACGGACCCCTAGGTTCTTAACTATCTGCTTAGGCTCAGGGACTGGGCCTAGGTCTAGAGGCCACCAGTCAGGAGCCCAGCAGATTTTAGCCTCACCAAAGAGCATAACCTCTGTCTTTGAGATGTTGCACTGCAACTTGTTCATTGACATCCATTGGGAAACTGCTCTCATCCCCTCAGAGAAAGAGTGTAATACCTCTGGAGTTAGATGGTCAAAGGGAAAGAGCAGCTGAGTATCGTCAGCATATGACACTGGGCAAAAGCCAAAGGCTCTCAGGATATTCGCCAGGGGGGCCACATAGATGTTGAATAATGTAGGGCTCAAACAAGAGCCCTGTGGCACCCCCTTAGTAATCCTGGTCTCCTTGGATCGAAAGTCTCCCATGGTGACACATTGGGTTCGATCCAGAAGAAAGCTCTTTAGCCAAGCCAGTGCCATGCCCCCTAGTCCAGTCTCAGTCAGGCGCTCAACCAAAATTTCATGAGAGATGGTATCAAAAGCTGCCGATAGATCTAGCAGCACCAGGACAGCTGATGTTCCTTTGTCCTGGAGCATGCGTAGATCATCGGTAATTGACAGCAATGCTGTTTCCGTGCTGCATTTTGGTCTAAAGCCCGACTGAGATGGATCTAGTGCACCAGTGTGTTCCAGGTGATTAGACAAGTGCTTGTTAACATACTTTTCTATGAGCTTTCCCAAGAATGGTAAGAGGGAAATGGGTCTCAAATTGGTCATGTCAGCCCACGCAGTGGCGGTATTCTTGCGGATGGGTCGCACTTGGGCTCTCTTCCACTCTAAAGGGACACAGCCTGTGTCCAAAGAGAGGTTGACCAAACTTTGGATTTCTGGTGCCAATATGCTCCTCACTGAGATCATCACTCTCGGTGGAAGCTGATCCATGGGACTCCCACTTTTTATAGTTGTAATGAGTCCCTCCACTTCATCCACAGTGATGTTAGGAAAATTAGTGAAGGTGGGGGCGAGGACCTTTTTACTCGCTGGGACCACAGTGGGAAAGATAACATGTCCAATGGATGCTATGGAGACATGAATCTTTTCATAGATGGTATCGATCTTATTCGTGAGGAAGCTGGCAGTATCGTCACAAAGTTGTTGAGATGAAGTGTCAACACTCTCACATGCTGCCGGCTTCAAGAAGGAGTTCAGTATCTGGTAGAGTGTCCTTGGCGCATTTCCTACCGCCTCTAATTGTGAGGAGATATGTTGTTTACGGGCAGTTCGGATAGCTTTATGATATGATTTTAGCGCCGTCTGATACTCCCCTTTATCTGACTCCAAATGGGATGTACGCCAGATTTTCTCTAATTTCCTAGTCCTCCGTTTCATGGACCTTAAATCCTCTGAGAACCACACCTCCTGATTTTTCGTCGGGCGGGTCTTAAAGGTTTTCATTGGAGCTATGTGCTCAATGGCAATGGTTACTGCCTTTTCATAATTTTCTAGCGCCACATCGATATCGTTCGTTGTGACATGATCTTGAATAGAGAAGGCATCCCTCAGAGATTCGTTAGTTATCTTGTGCCATTGTCTCTGTTTAATAGGAATCTGAGTGGATCTTTTAGGAATAGGTCCTATCTCAGGAATAGAGAATTCTAACGTAAAATGGTCAGTCCATACATTTACGATAGAGGCAGAGCACTCAATTCCAGGAAACCTGGACAAGATGAGGTCCAGAGTATGTCCGGCCCTATGGGTAGGTCCTATATTACGGAGCAGGAATCCCAATGAAAAAAGAGCATTTAAAAAATCCTGGGTTTTAAGTGAAGTCTAAAATCATCTAATTTAAAATCCAAACTAAGAAGGATGGTTTTTAAAACCTAACAGGATCTCAAATGTCAGGGAAATGCAGTAAAATAAGAAAATACTGGAAAGTATAAGAAGGTGTCAACATCTCAGAAGCTTGGTCAAGAGTCGTCTTGGATCAGGTAAAAATGAGTGTTTTAGACTAAGCAATACTCTGTAAAGGTCAAAGGGGAACCATAGAGGTCTAACCCTCACATAGTCCAAAGGAAAGTGGCGTAACCTCAGACAGGGTGAACTCCAATTGTTTCCATCAGAATCTCTCAGGTAACACCCCTCTGTTCGAATCATCATGGGCGCCATTGTCTTTTCCATTCTCACATAAGCTGTAATATCAGCAATTTCTCCCAGGCCAGACACTGGAACGATATTGTCTTTGATCACCTATGCGCCTTTGTAACCTTAATAATTGGAGAATTTCAGTTAACACTCTGGCTCTCACTATTCCTTGTCAAGGTCATCTTCTCAGGCTCTCTCTATCTATCACTAGTGCAGTGTTGTATCTATTCTCAAACTAACACATCATGTGAATTATACCTGCAATGAAAAGACATGCAAGAAAAAACAGAAACAGCATTGCATGAAGAAGGAACACAGGCCTGGTAATGACAATTTAGTGCATTGAATCAATGGTGCACATTTAATATGTGTGTGCACATTCAAACACACATTGATAAAACCGTCAGTACATTAGATTCATATTATGTATTATGTAATAAAATCTTCAATATGTGTATATACGTATGACTAAGACCTACATTTAAATGCAAATATGAAACATTAGTAAACATATTACATAAATCATTGTTGTTTCAAAAGTAAACACATTATTAATAGGTGAGGATGATTTCAATCATATTTCTAGAGAGTATGTCATTCTATATGGTTAAGGCACACTCTGTACATGAATCTCTAATCCTACAGTGAATACATTTAAATGATGATGAAAAGTGCAACACTTTACATTAATATCATTAGGGCACATAGAGAATATGTGCTAAGAGCACGGTTATGCAACTTACTTGTGACTTTTAAGGGGGAAGTCAAGATTACCCTGCTCCAACCTCCCCCATTATGGCGAATCAAGCCATCACATCAAGATAAACATCTCTTATCTGATGGACAAATCACAATCTGGTTGTTTTCTTCATATTTCTTCTTGATTCCTCCAGAAACTTCATGTCATCATAGTATTTGCTTTGTCTATTTTCCATGTCAGCTTTTTTCCTCTTCATTCCCCTTTTCACTTGGGCACCTTTGTATCCCCTATAGATTACAAACAAGAATAATCCACAAAGAGCAATAATCAGTAAGGGTTTCCAGATGCTGCCAACATTTCCACTCCCTACGTTTCCAAACCTTTTGCCTATAGCAGAAAATCTATTCCCTGTTGCGTCCCATACACCTGCTGCTTTTAACCCCTTTCAATTCTATCTTTAGGTCAGTACTGTTCTTAATGTATTCCTGCAAGTTTTTACTTTTATCTAGAATGTAAGTAAACATTGTTGAACTGTTTTAACATTCGACAGACTCTGCCCTCCTACGCGAGAATATCAAACAACAAAAGTGGGTTGCCAGTGCTGATGTAAATAATTTAAATAAACAACTAACCTAACAGCACTTGAAAACACATTCAAGACCGGGAATTGCTAATTAATAGCTTTTTATTTTGATATTTTTTGAAAAAAATTGTACTTTTTTAATTTTTCATACAGAATAACGTATTTAAAAAGGACACATTATACAAGAAAAACGATTCATGAAAGACACATTGTACATGGGGAGGGGGGAAGATTTTAGTCATTCATTATATCATACATATCACATGCATACACAATGCATTCAACCATTTGGGAAGGGAAATATACAATATATATACTCTATATACAATTTGTTACGAAAAAAGAAAGAAAAAGCCAGTGTATAGGCATTGCCACTGTCTGCGAAACAATTTTACAGTAGTTTTAAAGGCAAACAGTTTTCACTGCGCACATTCCTATATATTAAATTAAATAAACACAATCTTTCTGGAATTGGTTACTATAGGTAATGTGCTTCAACGGGCGACACAAGGAAAATTATTTAATAGCCTGTCGCTCTCGCAGACTCAATGTGGCAGGAGCCTACGCGTTTCGAATCCCACTCGGTCTTTTGGGATTCTCTTCAGGGCCTTCAAGTAGTATCGGTGAGCAAGAATGCCAAAGGGACGGGGAGACATCAGAGTCTAAGGGTGCTTGAGTCCGAATCTCACATGGGAGAGTATGTCCTTCTATGAGTGGTCCGTGACGGGTTCGTGAACCAGACAGTCTGGGGCAGTACGCACACGTGCCCTAAAAGAGGTACCAGCAGGTTTCGGTGCACGTAGCGAAAAATGAAGCAATGGTGATGGTGACAGTCGTCCGGATTGGGCGTTTCCAGTTATCTAGTCGAATTTTCAATATTGGTATGTTATGCAATACTGAACGCATTAGTAAACATTTGCGCAGAAGGAATGAGCCAAAAACGATGCTTCGTTAAAAAACCGCCATTGATGCGGAGACGCCAAGTTGTAAATCGAGGCTTTACAGGAGCGGTCGGACCGGTGGCGTTCTCGGCAGCACTACACCTGGGCGCATGCGTATTGCGCGAGAAGCACATCTTATGTAAGTCTATTCTGCAAACCCATGGATCTGATAGCAACCATATCAGTATCTATAGCTACAAATCCCAGCTGTACTAGAAGACAACTTATCAACTACAGAGGAAAGAGTTCTAATCTTATGAGAATTCATTATCACTCCTACAGATGGTATTTATAGCACCAAAGATGTCTCCCACACTTTCACTAGCACTGGCACCTCTCTTAGTTCTCAAATGTTGTTCCCATGCTGGGTCATCAAGTTGTCCTACATGATAGATTTTCAGAAATAGTATCCCTGTGTAACATGTACAGTGCCATCTCTTAGGTAACCTGTATTATGCATGTTTTCCATAAATATAATAAACTCTAGAAATAATAGGATCTGCTTCTTCCAAATTTAACCCCCAATTTCCACGAACTTCAAAAAAGTATGATCACATTTACTGTTTCCCAAATAACTTGTGTCTAATATTGGATTTTCTAATGAATAGCATAACTACCCCTTGTGTTGCCATCTAAAGCTAATGCTGCTACATTTCTCACTAACCTAGGCTCACTTTCCTCTTTGATCCATTGGAGTACATTTGAATAATTTGCTGCTTTAGCCAATGGATCTCTTCGTCTGTCTTCTACTCAATCTATGAATTTCTTCTCTACCATTGTTAAAGAACAAGTTTCCTTGTGTCTATGTGCATAAGCAGTGTCTAATGTCAAGGTAGGCCTAAAGAAATATCCACCTATCTCTGAGGCTTTTCCATCAGGCTGGCGATTCAGATGCTTCAACACAGGAATCTCTGAAAAGTCTATGGGCTGATTCTGAGTTTGGTGGTGTGGTAGCGGGGTAGCACACCACCGTCCCACTCCCACAAATCCAAAGCTCACTGCTAGCCGTCCGGCAGTTTTCAAGTTTTTCTGTTGTTTGACAGGTGGTCCTTTCGCGTTTCCACGGCAGTGCTTTTGAAAAGGGCACTGCAATGGGAATGTCAAAGCCCATTTCTGCACAACATGTGCCCCTCTGCATGCATCCCTATGGCCTACGGCATCAGGGGGCCATGTAGGGCCATCAGCCTTTTCCCTGTATATGGCTGGGTTTAAACAAGAATGGGATGGGGAGCAAAAACATGATGGATATAGGCCCAGATCTCTGTACTGGGCTGAATGTTTGACATTGATGATCAGCATTCTGTCCATCAATTGTTCTTTTTGCATTTTCTCACCCCGAGTGGGACAGGTATAGCCAGACGTTGGTCCCTTACTCACTGTGCTATTGGATTCAAGCTAGCCTGGCTGATGAGGGGTAATACCCTAAAACCGGCCCTAGGATGCTTGTTTCCGGTCCAGGTAGGACCTGGCTTGGCAGTTCAGGCTGGACAGTTCCCATAAGGAGCAGGATCAAGACTGCTTTGTATATGACAGGGTATAAACTGGGGTGGCATGGTGAGCAAAAGAACAATAGATTTAACCCAGTTCTTTTGATTGGAGGTGAATGTATGATTCATTCAGAATTCTGTCCATCATTTGTATGCTTAGTACATTCTGTTGCTGACACACAACACATCATTTGTTTGTGTAGGTCTTTTCGCCCAAAGTGGTATTGGTATGGTAGGGGTTGGGTCCCTTGCTCTGTGTGCCACAGGTTTCAAGTTAGCATGGCTGATGAGGGGTAATACCCCAAAACCAGTCCAAGGATTCTTGTTTCCGGTCCAGGAGGACCTGGCTTGGCAGTTCAGGCTGGACTTTTCCCATAAGGACTGATTTGTATATGGCTCGGTCTGAACTGGGATGGAATGGTGAGCAAAAGAACGATGAATGTAATCCAAATCTCTTGACTGGGGGTGAATGTATGAATGTATGAATGTATGAATGTATGATTCATTCAGCATTCTGTCCATTATTTGCATGCTTAGTACATTCTGTTGCTGGCATACAACACATCTGTGACACAACCCTCCAGACAACAGTCTGAACCTGGGGTTAACCGGGGCTGTCTGAATAAGCGCACCATGGCATCTCCACCTACATGAGCAGGTCCATGATAATGTCTCACCATTGGAGGCAACAAACTATCTGGCATCACAGGTCTTCTATCTCCTGAAACTCAAATGTTGTCTTCATCTCTTTTGACACAACCTACTCTAATTCAGCCTTGCTGTTCTGCTTCTGGCACTTCCTCCTGGAACCTCCCAACTTCCTCCCAAGTATCAACTGTGGCTAACACCAGATTGCAATTTGCCTCATCGGGTTTAATGGTGGTATTCTCCATTACAAGTGCAAGCATGCAAGGCACAACATCTTGCAGTTTCGACCGCATACCTGTTGCTCACAGTCACATAGGCAGTCCCATTGCGGGATGCATCACACTTCATGACTGCATTCTGGGTAGGTAGCTGTAACTCCTTTAATAGATTGTGTACACTCTCACCATTTTGGATTGTGACCCTGAAGAGGTAATAAATCTGCATTGTGCCGATAACTGTCACAAGTCATGAATAACACCAGAGGCTAACTGGCCATCAGTGAGAGGGAAGCATAGAAGAATAAACCTATGTAAGTACAAAGGAATGTGGCGTAACCTCAGACAATGTGAATTATTTCCAACAGAGTCTCTCAGGTGACACCCCTCTGTTGAATCATCAGGGGCTCCATTGTCATTTCCATTCTCACTTTGTGAGCTATAACATCGGTGATTTCTCCCAGGCGATTTCTCCCAGGCGATTTCTCCCAGGCGATTTCTCCCAGGCCAGACACGGAAACGATTGTCTTTGATCACCTATGAGCCTTTGTAACCTTAATAAATGAAGACTTTCAGTTAACAGTCAGGCTCTGCCTGTTCCTTGTCAAGGTCGTCTTCTCAGACTCTCCCTCTATCACTAGTACAGTGTTGTATCTATTCTCAACCTAACAAAATATGTAAATTATACCTACAAGGAAAAGACATGGAAGCAAAAATGGAAAATAGCATTTCATGAATAACAAATACAGACCTACTAGTGCCAATTTAGCGTATTAAATCATTTAATATGCATGTGCACATTCAAACAAATTAATAAATGCCAATGCATTAGATTCATGTCTATTTATTTTATTTTAAGAGTTTTATATAGCGCTGGCTAGACCCGGAGGTATCAGAGCACTTTACATGAGGTTCCACAAAATTACAAGATTATATCAGTTCCAATTTACATCAGTTGATAGACAAACAATTACAAGAGCATAGAAAACGAGATAAGTGAAGTGTAGAGGGGAAGGGGTAAGGGTAAAGGTGTGGGAGGGAGATACGGCAGAAAGACGAAGGAAAGTCTGCCCAAAGTCCGACTGGGTAGTTGACGGTCGAGGGGGAAGCCCCAAAACCCATCTCCTCTATAGCTATCAGGTAGCTCCATCAGGCTTTGGCCAAATAGCTAGGTCTCAATGGGAAACATTTAAAGAACATGTTGTTTCTAAAATAAACCCTTTTTTGGGTGAGAATTTTTTATTCAATCTAGTCACTTGTGAGTGTATCATTTAATTTGGTTAAGGCACACAGTGTATATGAATCACCAATCCTACAGTGAATACACTTCAATAATGAGGTAAAGTGCAACACTTTACAATAATATCATTAGGGCCCACAGAGAACATGTGCTAAGAGCAGGTTTATGATACGTATTTCTGACATGTAAGGGTGGAGCCAAAATTACGCTTCTCCGCCTGTCAGGTCCATTTCTTCGATTTCCTTAAGACCTGAAAAGATCATGGACCAGAAATTATTAAATTGTGGGCATGCACATAGCTAGCAGAGAAACCCTCTAATCATATCTATATTTCTTTAAGTGTGACCATGAAAGGTTCAAAATTGCCCTAAACCCAACATCTATATTAGACAGAACAATCAATCACAAAATTAGTTTTGTTATTTATTTTATTAAACCCCTAAGGTATTTTCTTTAAGCATAAAAAAGTTTGTTTTGTTATTTTTTCTTTAAGCACTTAATTTAAACAAATATGTATATACATTTATCTTTGTCTGAACATACATTTGCTCAAGAATTGTATGTAATACAGTATAAATCCTTTATATAAATAAACACAAAGCCCCACAAAAACCTTTAACAAATCGTTCTTACCATTCAGACCTACTCATTCAACCTACACTCATACATTAAAGAGAGAGATTCAACCATATGAGGGATCCAATATTAAACTACTGGGGAAAAGTTCTATAATTGTTGGTGATTATAAATCACATCCATCAAAAAGTTCTGATTGGTCTGTCTCTCAGGGACCACTCCTCATAGTTATTGTTGGTTTACGCACGTTTCAGTGGCAACGCCACCTTCCTCAGGACCAAGGTAAGTATAAAAAATAATCTCAATTAGAGAAGCCAGGGGTTATCTGTAAAAAAATGTTTATAGATACAGTGGATTAGGCGTAAAATGCACTACTTTGGCAAAAGCAAACTGCTCTCCATAACCAGGTAAGTGGAACTATTAGTAGATATTCCATTGTGCACCTGTGTGTTGGTAAAGGATACACTTCCAACTCATACCTTCATGTGTACATGCTCTCAATTCATTTGCATAAAGTGAAATGAAAAGCACACTAGACGAGGGTGATTGAGAATTCATGTGAGCAGACCTCCACCATATTGCTAGCTTCATGCAGAGCTTACATAATTTAAAGAAAGGAGAAGAAAAGAAAAATTAAAGAAAGAAAAAACGAAATTACTACCCTACTCAAGATATAGCATGGTACCGAAGGCCTTATCTACCTTTGGCCAGACAAGACCGGTGAACACTTTCCGCCTATGTCCACAGTATTATGGGCATGCACATATCCGATACAAGAAACTACCTGTGCCTCTACACCACTGCCAGCATAGCTCAGAGTTTAACGGATCCATGACATGCATTCTGCTTGTGTGTAGTTCCAGCTACATATCCGTTTGTATTTGGTCTCTCTGCCCCTCTCATGGTATGCAAATGTTGTGTAGCAGGTGAAAACCATGTCCTGCTGTTTCTTCCCTAGATGCGTCCCTAAGTCTTTTTACCAGCTAATTTGATAAGAGTATTTGGGGTTTGGGGCTCAGGAGTCATACATTAAGTAATATGTATAATCTTGAGATCAAATGTTGCCTTTTTTGGAGTTTTGGAAGGAACATCACAAATGTAGTTCGGGGATGAGTAGTAGCTTCCCAAATACCTTTGTGAGTTAAAGAGTGACGGAGTTGGAGGTAATGATACTGTTTTGTGTCCAGGATCCGTTAAGTGGACTTAATGGGGCTTATTTGCTAGCCCATTGCACCGCCGGTGCAGCACTTCTATTGATGCACCAGCAGCGCAGTGGGCTTCCGCATTTTACCAGGCCACGTAAAGACACCCTGCATGACTTTTCATGGCCTTGTACATATGTTTCCCTTTCACGCATAACTCTGCATGAAAGGGCCATTCTATGGGTGTGGCTGTCAGTTCTCCCACGCAACATCCATGGCACTCGACACCACCTGGTCTCTCAGCAGAAACTCAATCAGGATTAGAAGCTCAGTTATCAGCGGTTCTAGGTCAATCTAGTTCCAGTTGTGGCCCGTGGCCTGAGGTAGTCTAAGGGAGTTGCTCCCCCTCACGGAGTCTAGAGATCAATCTTGTGTCCAGTACTGTGTAGTCAGTTTGCCAGTAAGTCTGATACGCTGCTGAGAAATGGGAGTAGGTCGCCAGGAGAGGGTGTCTATGCATCTACTAGGCGAAAGTCGTGAAGCAGAGACTGGGAGGCAGCAGAGTAGGTGATGTGATATGTCGAAGGTAGGTTACATTACGCAATTCAAATCACCTCCAAGATCATGGGGGACTCGGAGAGGTCAGTTATTTCTTTGATAGTAGGGGCAATTAATTTTTCTTGCGTCGGGTTTAGAGCATAGATGCAAAGGATGGTGATCAAGGTCTTATACCAACTTCTCTCCACCACCAGCTACCTGCCCTGTTTGTCAGCTTTCACCTGGAAGCGTAAACGGAAGGTTGTCCCTTATCAATATGGTCTCTCTGGCTGTTTTAGTTGGAGCTATAGCATGGTATTGGAGTGGGAGGAATCTAGAGCTCGAGCATTGTTGGTCATGTTTTAATAGGTGCCCATTTTTCAAAAGGCACATACCTGCACCTGATTGTCGCTGTTTCTCTGATCAACAAAGCTCCGGACCCCCCTGTCTTCCCTGCATGCCCTCCAAAGTACAAACCGGGAACGCCCAGAGTTGCAATGGACAGCTCAGTCCGGGGCACGCAGTCATTCAGCACTTAGGACCGCCAGTCCCCGGTTGCTACGTCCCCTGATGAGGCCAACTCACATACAACAGCCACCTGAGCTACACCTGCCTCAACCAGGGGCGTAACGGAGGCCCCGCAGCCCATGCAATGCAGGGAAGCCCCAGGGTTCCTTGTATTGGAGCAGAACCCCGCACCTTCCAAAGCCCCACCATTGCTTGCCTTGCAGAATGTGTGCAATGGCATGGAATAAGAAATAAGAAAGGAGAGAGGAGCTGGCCTAGCGGCTAGGGCGGTCGACCTCGAATCTGGGGAACTGCGTTTGAGTCTTGGCGATGACGCTGAACATCCTGGGATTCTGGGCAAATCACTTCTCCCCGTGCCTAACAAAAATGAATGTGTCCTCATATAATGCAACTGGTGCTATGTAAAGTGCTCGGATACCCAATTCGGGTCAAGTTCACGTTATATAACACTTTGCAAAAAAAAAAAGGGTTTTTTAAAGTCACTCTGCTTCCTGAGCAGGCCATCTACAGCAGAGGATCGCCCCAACCCTTCAGGGTGATACCTTTGTGCCCAAGACCAATGAATATCTGTGCGATCTGGGAGACGTCGGGCCCCTCATCACATTTTGCAAGGGAGGCTCATCATTTTGTGTTACGCCACCTACCTCAAACTCCATCTCGGTATATGCCGTAGATCGCCAGCCATGGTTAGGAAGCCATCTCTGGGGGGAAAGAGACGTGGAAAGCCTCCAGCCTACCCCGTGGGTGGACGTAAATGTTTGCTGTCGCTTTTAATCTTCCAGGGCCGTGAGATGGCTGGGGAAGTGGGTTCCTGGAGCAGAGCTCCTCAGGCAGCGTCCACCATCTTCAGCGTCTCTGCCTATCCTGAGGAGCAACTTTTTAAATGAGAAATAATTCTGTATAACAGCATCCTACATTATAGATTCATAATTTATGTGTCAGTTGAAGGTGCTTTAAGAAGAAATGCCTGAGGCCTTAAAAACAAATGCAGAATGTTTGGGAATTTTCTAACCTCTATGCGTCATTCAGAAATAACTGCTGCTTACAAACACCTTTATGTAAACACAGGGCCCGATTCACAGAACTAACTTAAGACAAAATCCTAAACTTACTACCATTTTGGTATTCACAGAAGGCACTTTCTCATTTTGATATTCACAGAAGGCACTTACTCATCAATGAGTAAGTGCCGCTTGTGAATACCAAAATGAGTAAGTTACTCAAAATGAATAAGTTACTCAAAATGAGTAAGTTACTCAAAATGAGTTACTCATTTTGGTATTCACAGAAGGCACTTACTCATCAATGAGTAAGTGCCTTCTGTAAATACCAAAATGGAAGTAAGTTTAGGATTTTGTCTTAAGTTAGTTCTGTGAATCGGGTCCACACATTCTCATGAATAATGAAGCAAAACATTTTTATCACAACAAAAGTAATAGTTTCTTTCCTTTCTGTTTTCCCCAGGTCATCAGTTCTGGATATTACCACCATCAAGACAAATCATGGACAAGTGAAAGGTGATTTGTAAACTTTTGCATTGATTCTTCATATTAGTCGTTGAACCATTCAAGATGGACGCATTTTCTAAATAGGTACATTAGACTTTGATGGATATTGTTTTCCGTTTATTTATTATGAAAAATCGCCAGTACAAGGGTCTTAAAAAGTTTTACAAATACCCATGGCCAGGCACTGCCAACTACAGGATTGTGTAGATTGTTGCCGACAGACATTTAAATGCTAATCCCGACTTTGTTAGATGCTGGCCCTGCCACACCTATAAACTGAAGAATCACCGCTGAAAGGTGGCGCTTAGCAACAGTACATTACAAAACAAATGTACTTTATCCCTGAGGGTGTAAAAAGAAAACCAAGTACCTCTGCTCCTGACATTGTGCAGGTCTTAATGAGCGCGGCTGTCTGGTGAGTCTTTGATGTCGGGCGCGGAGGCTTTCTTGGTGGTGTGTGTACATCTCAGCTGACAGGCGATTTAAGGCGCAATTCAGGAGTCATCGCTTGCATTTCCCGAGAAATGCTTCTCAGCCAAACCCATACCACACATATGATGATCGCGTCGTCACTAGCTGGAGTGCAGGAGTAGGGGCGTCTGAGGGTGCAACAGATGTTGTGGCAGCGGGGCCATGGAGTCTCTGCGCCCAGGTTATGACTGTACCTACTACGCAACTAGGGGCTCAAGAGGGCCCGACTATCCTTGACATCATTACCGCCCATCTACCAAGGTTACGTCACTGCAATTGATCCACGTTGCCGCAACCCCATGCAAATGAACGAATGCATTTGTACGTGTAATAGTGTCAAATTACAGACCAAAGCAAAGTAGCAACACGCATTGGCAAAGCCTGTAGGTCTGCATAGGCTCACACATGCAAATACAAGCATGCACAAATGCTCTTTGCTTGCAATTCTAGCACAAATGCTGTTCAACACGTTAAAGGTAGGCCTGCTGGCTGTGCAAATTCTGGAGAAGTAGCGGAAAGGATTTACAGGTAGATTCATCAAGCATTTTTGTGAGTGCAAACGGTGCGAATCGCAAAAATCGGCTGTTTGCGCCCGCAAAAATTGCATTTGGGATTCATCAATGGTTCATGCTCTTGCAATATAAGAATTCGCAAATAATTGCAAATTCTCAAATTGCGATAGCATATAAGGAATCGCAATTTACGATTACTTATATGCAATGCATGAACCATTTTAAAATTGCGATTTCGCAATCCGGGGCCGCTATTTACCGCGAAGTCAAACCTCGTGGTAAATAGCGAAAACTTAGAAAAATGCACTTAAGTGCATTTTTCTAAGTTGTATGTTACACACACACACACATGTTCTTGGGACATGTGTGTGCGTAACACCAGCATCCCATATCATTTCAGGGGTGCAACAGGGTGTCCTTTAGACACCCCTGCACCCTTGAAATCGCAAAATCAAAATGCAAATCGCTAATAGCGTTTCGCACGTTGATATGTCTTCCCATTCATTCCTATGGGCCTAAAGGCCCATAGGAATGAATGGGGAGTTATTCCTTATTTGCGATTGGCAATTAGCCAATCGCAAATAAGGAAGCTGTAGGAATCGCAATAAATATTGCGATTTCTACATGAATCCTGTTTTGCGAGTCTGTAATTGCGATTCCTTAATAATCGCTATTACAGACTCGCAAAACATGCCGATGATGAATCTACCTGTTAATTCTATCAAATCAACCCCAAAAAAATGTATGGGCACAATAGACACAGATTAATACAATGCAATCATAGCACAACATTTAAAAAGTAAAATCATGCACAACGGGTATTCAAGAGGTAGCACTAAACCACTTTGGAAAACGAGATTGCCCACGCTATCGCAAAAGGAACAAATGTGTTTTGTGACACTCACATAAAGTGCAAAGTGCACAATAGAAGGATATCAATACGAATGTATGTAATAAAAACCAATATTTCAAATACATAAAATGCTAAAATACTAATAAAAGAAACATCACACACACCAAAAGAAGACATTAAAGCAATAGTTGCTCGTGAGCGCTTAAGTATGGGCACTTACCCTTCCGTGGTTTTCCTGGCTCGGGCTGCAGCTTTAAGAAAGGAGCTCACTCACCCTGAAAAAACATCTGGAGCACTCACCTGCTGCAGATGAGACAGAGCTACTCCACATCTGCGATGGTCCAAGGATTTAAAAAGAGGTTTCAGGAAGACTCTAAGTTGGAAATGAAAGAAATTTCAAACGAACATATAATGTAATAATGACTGCACAGAGACCCCATCACAAGGACTACACACCACCAGAATCCCCCAAGTATCGGACTGATTACTAACGCTCATGTGCTCCATATCATATTCTATATAGAGAGCATAGAGGAAATGAAGAAGTGTATGTGACAAACCATGTGATGATTGGGTGAGTGTACATTTCACACATCAATCAGCTCCTCATGCTTCCCGTGGAGGCTCTTCCTACAAGGTGGAATGATACACCAAATAGCAATAGCCTGAGACGATGGGTGGAGTCAAAGCCTGGCCTAAGTATATTTTAAAGCATTGGTAACAACAAGTCTGGCAGACAGATGTGCTGTCAAGCCAGACCGACAAACAAAGTACTAACTTCATCGACCCAAGGTGGGGCACTGCGTTGGTGTTTGCTCTCACCATGTGGCCGTCATGGGTTGCAAGGACCACAACACCTACCATACGTCCCACAGGCACACCTTCATGCTCAAAAACAATCACAACAGGCATTTTCCTCTTTCAATGTGTGCTGTAGAATGCAGCATGCACTGAAAGAGGAAAAAAAACGAGGAGAAATGAAAACATATCTCCTCGTTACGCCTCCCTACGCCTCCCCTGGGGAGGTGTAGCATTCACACGCATTTCCAGATTTACGATTCCTCATAAATCTGGATGTGTCTTGTTCCATGGTTGTTACGTGGGAACACCCAACGCAACACCCATGGAACAACCCTTTCCCCCAAAAAAGTCCTGCATGTAAAGGGGCCATATTTAAAGGGACAAGAAAAACCAAGCAGGGTGGCTTTTCATTGTCCTTGTAAATATGGAGCAGTAAAATACACTACCAGTACATCACAAAAAGTGACGTACTGGTGGCGCCGGGGGCTTGTAATTCTGCCCCTGTGACATTTGGTCTTTGCTTCAGTTGAACCAATTAGACCAGCACACCTGAAAACAGTGGCTCCTAGAAGGAAACCTATGTTTGCCCTTTGCTGCATGTTGTCAGAACATCAGTCCTTATCCTTCATGATACCATTTTGTGCATTCTGGGAGCTGTGGTCTTGGTTTGCTTCTTTGGAACGAATCTAACAAGCACTTCCCTTGATTTGAGATGTAACTGGAGACAGGGAACATGTTGCCCTCCTTACATGAAACGCTCTAACAACCACAAGCACAGGACATGTTCAAACCAGGAAAAGCTCGAGTCATATGCATCATATTAGCAATTGAAGCGCCCAAGCTATCCAGATGTTCCTACAAATAAATCCGCACCCCGCCAAAATCTAATCCTAGAAAAGTGTTCCTCAGCATCAGCGGTGTAAAAACAGACCAGAAAGCACCGGGCACATTGACAAACTCAGAAAGAGCAGAACAGGACACGAAAAAGGAATCACTTTGAAGACTGTGTCACTGCTAAATTGGGTTAAGTGCCTCCGCGCCCATTGTACTAGCAGCTAATCCACCCCCTGGCATTCCTAGCCAATCGCAACACTGTTGCTATGACGATTAAGACTCCTAGGAGGGCGTGCGCGGAGCACTTTTGCGCAGCTGTAGTTTTTCCCCAGATTCTGTCAGAATCTTTAATAGAAAAGCTATTTTCTAGTTGAGACAAATGGGTATTGAATGATATTTTAGCTCAATATTACAGGCAAAGTGGGCGGCTTCTATTTCAGACTTGAATATTAACTTGCGCTTGGATGGCACTTTCATTGAGTGGCGTATAAATATCTGAATATTGTGTCTGTTCCAAGAAATAGCTTGTGACTAGGCTACTCTAAAAAACATTTTCTTCTCAGAGTACAGAGTGTTATATTATTATTTTTACATTTATAGATGATAGAATGATGACATTTAACTGGTATTCCAAAGTCCCCACAGCCACTGCACACCCATTTAGAATGTAAATAGAGCCTGGACGCTCAGTTCAGTAAAAGATGGAACTGATAAAAGGAATGACGTCACCTACCCAGAATGCCACACGCTGCTGTGCTAAGCAAGTATTCAGAAGTAACTATTTAACTGTTATATGCAGAGATGGTGACTTGATTGGTGGCTGTTGTTTGTCTTTATTCTAAGTTCAGTGACAATGTGAACCAGCAGCGTGAAGCAGCAAGGACAGGTGAGGCGTTTCTGCCTGTGCTGGTTGAAGTTTGGGAGTGGATGCTAATAACTGTATTGTAATTGCCCACATGCTACCAAGCATTCACAGCTCCACGTGCACTCGCGCGATCAGCTTGATGTTGGGTGGTTAATTAACAGTAGTTAATGCCCTCAGCAAATGTCATTAACCTTCCATTAATGCCTTTACCAGAAGGCAATAGGTCTTGATTATTACATAGTGTTTTACTACATTTCAGAGTGTCTAAAACAGGTTGGTTTTGGGCCCATAGCACCTTCTTCAGGACAAATATTGCACATTATTAGCATCATCGTTCTATTGCAACAAATGTAAAAGATATTCGTGATAGTTCGTTTTTTTCACCCAGTTAAGGCAACGCATCCAAATCACCCCATCTTTCCTCCCGGACACAATAACTAATGCTATTTCACTACTCAACTTGATGAAGGCTTTGCTAGATGTCTGTGCATTTTGAGCATATTTCCCTTTAGTGAACAAGAAAACACAGACATAAGATAACAAAATAAATGCTGTGACACTAACAAAATAACAGTTCTTTAAAACCCGAACACGAAAATGTGGCTGATTTCCGGATGTGTGGGAATTGCATTTACCGGGTGCAGTGAACACTCCATCCTATTTTGGGGAACTTTTAGTTGCCATTTAGTGTACACCTTATCAGCCTTTTAAACAGCAAACTAAATTTGTGCGAAGCAGCCCTACCTAATGCGCATGGTTAAGCATCAAGGGGCAGATTTACAAGCCCCTTGTGCCTCTTTTGAGCCGCCGTTGCGTCACTTTTGTGACGCAGCGGCGGCGCAAAAGATGCGCCATGGTGCGGGCTATTTACAACGTGACACATCTGGGAGATGCGTCACGTTGTAAAGTGCTGCGCCTTAAGGAGGTGTTTCGGTGCAGGGGGGGCGTTCCGGCGCAAGAACGCCTCCTAAAAGTGGCTGAGTGAAATCTACAAGATTTCACTCAGTCACTTTTAGGCCAATGCTACGTCAAAACCCTGCGCCTGCTTGAAGCAGGCGAAATACTTGACACAGCATTAGTAGAATGGGCCCCCCAGAGCATTGCTGGAGCTGCGCTGCGCATGCGACGCAACTCCAGCAATGCGACACCTTTACGGCACAGATGCGTGACGCATCCGTGCCGTTTTTGCCCCATGGTGCGCCGCATTGTAAATGCTAACAACAAGGGGTGGTGAGGGACAGAGTCTCTGAATTAAGCAGAAAGCTCTCACCCAGTCAAGAGATCAGGGCTAGATCCAACACCGTTTTTTAGCTCACTGCACCATCCCAGTTTCAGAACCTGGCTGTATGCAAATTAGTCTGTTCCTGTCCCCACACTATTGGCCACTATAGGTGTGGCAGGGTATACTCAGACATGAGTCCCTTTCTCACTGCTCCATCAGGATTCAAGCAAGCCGGGCCGAAGAAGGCTGAAATGCCAGAAACCGGTCCCCGGTAGCTTGTCTCCTTTCTGGTGAAGAATTGGCTTGGTAGTTTAGTCTGCCCTGTTCCCATGATGCACTGGGCCAGGGACAGACTGATTTGCATATAGCCAGGTTCTGAGCTGGGTTGGGGCAGTGAGATAAATAACGGTGATGGATCAAGCCCTGATCTTTGGACTGGGTAAGAGTGGTCTGTTTAACTCAGACACTCTGTTCATCACCACCCCCTCTTCTAAATCGTTTTTGGCCACTATAGGTGTGGCAGGGTATACTCAGACATGAGTCCCTTTCTCACTGCTCCATCAGGATTCAAGCAAGCCGGGCCGAAGAAGGCTGAAATGCCAGAAACCGGTCCCCGGTAGCTTGTCTCCTTTCTGGTGAAGAATTGGCTTGGTAGTTTAGTCTGCCCTGTTCCCATGATGCACTGGGCCAGGGACAGACTGATTTGCATATAGCCAGGTTCTGAGCTGGGTTGGGGCAGTGAGATAAATAACGGTGATGGATCAAGCCCTGATCTTTGGACTGGGTAAGAGTGGTCTGTTTAACTCAGACACTCTGTTCATCACCACCCCCTCTTCTAAATCGTTTTTGGCCACTATAGGTGTGGCAGGGTATACTCAGACATGAGTCCCTTTCTCACTGCTCCATCAGGATTCAAGCAAGCCGGGCCGAAGAAGGCTGAAATGCCAGAAACCGGTCCCCGGTAGCTTGTCTCCTTTCTGGTGAAGAATTGGCTTGGTAGTTTAGTCTGCCCTGTTCCCATGATGCACTGGGCCAGGGACAGACTGATTTGCATATAGCCAGGTTCTGAGCTGGGTTGGGGCAGTGAGATAAATAACGGTGATGGATCAAGCCCTGATCTTTGGACTGGGTAAGAATGGTCTGTTTAACTCAGACACTCTGTTCATCACCACCCCCTCTTCTAAATCGCATTGTAAATGCGGCGCATCATGGGTGGCGGAGGCATGGCGCACAATTACTGGCGCATCCCTGCTAATTTGCAGGGATGCGCCAGTAATTGTAAATATGCCCCCAAATCTTTCTCATTTTAACTCACAAGACTAAAAAAGGCTAGGTACATTTACACATATTTGATCTACCATATTCTACATCTGATTTAACGTCATACTTATTTATTTTACAATTCCCAAGGCATGTCTAGTCCAGGACAGATATCGTCTGCTCACAAATTCATTGCATTAAATGTATGAAATATATGAGTTAATGTTGCATAATCAAACAGGCAAAGCCACCATATTGCCTGCTTTCACGGGATGATCTAAAACTGACCTCTATGTGATAACATTTATTTATTGATTAGTTATAATGCCTTTATCCATTTATGTGCCTCAGGGGGTACCGGGGAAGCACTAAATGGCTCTGAAGGCCTGAATCTCTATGTATGATGTGAAAGATGAACAAACAAGGGACTGATAATATTCTATAACTTCTTTGCAATGGCGTAGCTAGACCTTTGGCTACCCATGGCGGTCCTTTCATTTGCCACCCCACGGCGGGTGCATGTAAGAGTGGGGGGTGCTGGCAATTCCTGTGTTTGCCACCCCACGACAACCACAGGTTAGAGTGGGTGGAGGCCGCCGCCCCCGAAACTCGTGCCAGCAGGGTTGTTACTGAAATTCATGTGCACGTTGTATTTGTTCTGTTCTCATGTTTATATTGCAGGTGGAGAAAGTCGTCTTTGTTAGTGGAATAACGTCTTTTGTTTAGGAGAGTTAGGTTCGGGAGGATACGATACAAATGTGTGTCAATTGGGAGACAGTGTTCTTTCTCATTGAGGGAGGCCTGAGAATCATTGTCATCAAGACAGGAGCTGAGAGCCTCAACACCTCATGGAAAATCACCTATGGGAAGTGTCCAGCGAGATGAGGTGATCCTTGGGCATGTTTTGCATTTTGTGTTTTTGTATTAGGGACACTGCTCCAGGGTGGAGTCAGAAGATGAGGTGAGGAGATCGAAGGAGAGAAGGAGCATCTTAGAACGAACTCTGTAGCTTTGGCTACTTGACCCATACAACGTGAGATTACTTCTTAGGAAGTCTTCACACGCTGACGCCTTTTCCTGATCTTGCCTGGGAAATGCAAAGTCAGAATGTCACAGTAGTGGTAGTGTAATTACAGGCTAATGCTTTCCATTCATTCGCCACAGATGAAAGCCAAACTTGATGTGGGGGCAATCATTGCCGGCATTCTGCTTCTGGAGATTGCCATTCTGTTTATGATCCATCACATTAAGCTAGCCCCTGGGTTTCGATTTGTATTAGTTCCCATGTATTTCTACAACGTCGTAATGAGGTGCTTGTACATCCAGTTGTTTTTGGGTTTGTAATAAACCCACTAACTTGGAAGTCGGAGTCTGTGATTCTTCAGAGTCATGGTTCTTATAAATTGTGGTCCTGTTTAAATGATCTATATCTCCCCTCTACACCTCTCAGCAGGCAACAAAGGTCCATCAGCCGTAAGTTCCACAGTAATTTGGTAGGGAGGAACTCGGCCCCGTCAGTTGGTAGCAGAAGGACCGTTGCCTCTGCAGTGAGGAGAAAAGCTAGGAATATTATGGAAAGTTAGTCATAGAGCCCCAAAAAGCCCAGTGGATGAAAGGTCAGAGGATTGGAGGCGGAGGACGACGGACTTTGGCGTAGACCAACAGAGTGACGGTGTGGCAGGGATGGCAGTTCACAGTGGAGTGAGTATGGATGGGGATATGTGTTAAATTGCTTTGATGATTTGATTGTGTGATGTCTTGCGGTGTTGGGTTGAGAGTCGAGGGATTGTGGTTTTGGGCCAAAAGCGCGCAGTCCATGGAATACGATTTGTTTTGTTTGATGTCAGGCTCGACGAGTAGCCTAAAATCCCGGGATAGATTTGTGGTGTAGAAGACACCAGAGCTGTAATTGTCTGACCAGTGATTGTGGGAGGTGTGAGGCGTCATTGGCAAACCCACTGGGAGATAGGGAACATGTGTGAGAGAGCTTGATAGAGTTATGTGGGAAGCTAGTGCACAAGGGCGGACCACAGCGATTCGAGTGGCCAACGCAGGTCGTGGGTCAGTGTGTGTGAATGATCATCAGCAAGTGGATCCTATCGACTAGTTATATGACTGTCCAGCCCTTCGTGAGCAGATGGTCTGAGGTGACTGTCTGGTCATTTCACGGACAGACAGTTGCCAGAGGAGAGGCATGCAATTACTTGTGAGACTGTCCGGTTGTTTTGTGAACAGACAGTCCGTTATGTGACTGTCCGGTCGTATGGTGGACAGACCGTTACTTGTTTCTATGGATGAGGTGCATGAATGTTTAAGGAAGAGATTGTAAAGGAGGATGACCTGGTGAGCTGAGTGAGGAGGAATAGTGATGTCAGAGGGTGGTGCGCTGTGATAGGCCGGTTGGTATAAAGCTGCGCTGGGATTGGTGGATTGTCATCAGGAAGTAAAAACAAAAACATCTTGTGGGGTAAAGGAGTTGTTTTAAACATGCAATGCTTTAGACCTTTGTAAGGGAGATAGAGGAGTGGTAACTCGAGTGGGTGAAGAGGCACCACCCGAGGACACACCAGCACATTATATGGCCACGAATACAGGACTTCATAGCATAGTTTGGCCTCAAAATTGGCACAAGGTTACTGAGAAGGGAGATTTGGCTTTTCCATGTTATGGGTCATTTGGAAACAATATATTGCACCAGTTGAGGGCAGTGATGGATTAATTGCGACCTCCACCCAGACCAACACAGTTTGAGGTTTTAGATGCATGTGTAAGAGCAGCACATATGAGGAAAAGGGACCGAAGTCAGGAAAGAGTGAAAAAGTCGATAAGGGCGACCAGATTTACGATGGGATGCATTGGAGAAAAGATGGAGAGTAGGGACTTTTAAGGGAGAAAGGCTATTCACGATGTTAGTGAAAGTAGATGCCCAAAAGTGGAAGGAAGAAGAAGATGATAGTGACACAGATGACAGCTTGTTGGATAGGTCGTCAGCAGAGCGTCTGCCTCCGTATAATCCAATGTCAGAGGAGGGAAGACAAGCGCTTACAGAAGGGACAGGAGAATAGCAGACAAGTCCTAGTGCGAGAGTAGTGGGGAAGATTTCAACAGGAACGGAGGGAATAGGAATACAGCAATTGAGAGATACAGAGATGAGTGGAGCGAATGCTGTTACACGGTTACCGGATGACCTTAGGGTGCCGGTCACCTTTGGTCCCATAGTGTCAGTGTACAATCCAGGTCAAGCAGGAAACAGTAGTCAAACACAGTTACCAGCAGCAGGAGAAGGTATTGGTTCTGGAGGAAATGGTACAGTGCGTGGAATTTGTCTTCTTTCGCGACCTTTAGAGGCTAGTACTCCATTGCCAGCTACGGCAGACTCTTCTAGAGGGCATACTGAGTCTAGAGCGGTAAGATCAGTGTCGTTAGCAGACTCACATTCTGATTTGAGGATGTAGGAACCCCAAGTTAGAGGTCCCATGGGGAGAATAGCAGGAGGAGGAATGGATGAAGGAATTTCGGGGAGTCAAGGTGTCTCACAGTCCATAGTTGAAGGGAGTCACCAAGGAAATCAGAGCAGTGAAAATGGAGAGTAAAGCAGTACATCAAGTCAGGGAACAATTAAAGCTGCTATAAGGGCCAAAGTTCTAGATGTGGTGAAGTTGAAGTCAGAAGCGGATGAAATTATAAGCGGAAACTTGCCTTTGGAAAGGATGGAACTTTATGAACAAGATGAGCTGTTGTTTGTGGCGAAAGATGTGACCCATATGGCAAGGAAATCTCATGAGAAACTGACAGAGTTAGCACAGAGGTAAGATGTAGATTTGTCCAACACGATGATGTTGCAGGGAAGTCATAGGCAAAATTATAGGGACTAGGAATTGGAAGAGAAAAGAGTCATAGGGTTGAAAACACACATTCGAGAATTGATTGTAGGGATATGTGCATGGAGCATGCTTGACAAGTGGGAAGAGAGGTGGTCTAAGAAGAAGAGTGTCAAAAAGGGTATAGGTGATACGCCGCCTCCGGGAGGAGGAACAGCAGGAGTAGAGGCTTACCCATTGCGAGAGGTACCGAGTGGAGGGTATGTGCATGTGCCTTGGAGCAGGGGTGATTTGGCAGCATTCACAAATGATTTCCCTCAGCTGAGGAAAAAACCTGTTGAGTGGTACAAGCAGGTTGATCGCTTTGTCAAGATTCCGAAGGTATTGTGGATTGATTTGAATACATTGTTTGATATTGTAGTACCAAGTGATTTGTGGTCAGCTTGTAAAATCGCTATTGAATGGCCAATGTCAGAACCAGAGCGAAATCCTATTACCCATGGTCCTTCACCTGTGGCTATGAAAAAGTACAATCAGGTAATCACATGGTTACAGTCAAAACCTTCACCACGAGATATTGATTGGGTAAAGATAGACTGAACTACTCAAGAGCCCAAAGAATCCGTTCATGCTTACTATGTGAGGCTCTTGCAGGCCTTTAAGCAGTACAGTGGACTAGATACATTAGACTCCAAAGACATGGGACAGTTTGTCTCCAAATTCATTTTAGAGTTAAGACCAGAGATTAGCTCCATGATCCAGCAGCATTTGATCTGTTGGCAGAGCAAGACCGTGAATGAGATTCTATGGTATGCCAGGTACTTGGCACAATGGATACAGATTGACTAACCTTGGAATCCGGTAAAGCAGGAGCGATGTAGAAGCTAGATTCACTCCTCCCTAGATACGGTACCATAAGCGAGTATAGGACTAACACTCGCCTATGAGGACCCCACCCAGGGAAGGGGAAAAAGTGGTTAAATAAAACATAAAGGAGTGGCAGCCATAAACCATCTACAGAACTCGACAACAGGAGAATGCCAAATGTTGGGTCTGTAAGTAGGTACCTGCACAGAGACACAAGAGCAGGAAAGTTACACTCTTCACTATGGTACACTACCACTTCTATGCATACAATGGGAGGACATACACTTACATCATAAGGCTTCCACAGTCATTTCTGAGAAAAGAAGGCAAAATAGGAAAAATAAAGTAAAAGGAAAACAAAACAGGGATCTGCCCAAGAACCCTAATTCCAGAGAGAAACAGGAAGCTTCTCATATGTAATCCACAGTCATGTCGATAAAGCTTCCGCTCAAATAAATAAGGCAAATGTTCCTTCTAGACTATGTTCGTCTGTGATTTCAAGAAACGATGGTACACTTAATCCGAGCCTCTCAACGGCTCACAAGAAAACAAAAATGTTCGGCAGAGTTCAAATGCCAAAAATACCCCAAAAAGCCAAGTCTTGAACAAAAAACACGAAGAGTTACAAAACACTCTTCCCACGCTAGCAATCCGCTAGCCACAGGTCCGATGAAAAAAGTAAGGGAGAATAAAGTACTAGAACTGATTGCTGGCCGCGAGCTCCGTGTACCTTTGTCTGTGCTCCAGCGCGGCTCTCTCCCCAGCTGCCAGCGCGAGTCTCTCTCTCCGGCTCTCAGCGCAGCTCCTAGGCGGCTCTCAGCTCACAGCTCGGAACTCCACACAGCTGTTACGCGGCGTCCGACGGAATGAAACGCCCAAAGAGAACGGCCAGGAATAGACTCTCCCCAGCCCCGTTCACACTGACTCGAAAACGCTCCAATGCGCACAATACCATTGAATGTCAGTACTCGAAGATACGGCTAACCACAGATGACAAGCACCGCGGAAGGCACACAGGAAGCTAATATAGAAAACAGAAAGGGGGAAAGGAGTAAACAGTGAAAGTGGACTAGAAACAAGCATTCTGGGACCTGTAGTCACCCTATACGTGATTGAATCGTGACAGTACTGTAGTGATGAAGTAGACTCAAAGCATAGGAAGCTCAATGATAAGTTGATGCTGGTCCAAATGAAGAATGCAGAGAGGGTGGACCAGGCACAACCGAGCGGAGGAACGCTGGAACGAAGACAGGGGAATGGCCAAAGGGGGGCCCAAAACTCATCAGGCCAGGGGAGAGGAAACCTGTAGATCCCAAGACAGGAGTGGATGTTGGTACTCTGAAGAAGACTACTGCATGTCATCATCATAATCTTTATTTTGGTTGTAAAACCATAAAAGATACACACATATTCTTCCTTAGCAGTGGAGCCCATGATACAGTTAACACAAGTAAAAGTAGATATTTAATACACCAGATTCAAATGGTCAAGTATCACGTAATGGAGATTGTAAACACAGAGGAAATCACTAAAATGCAGCATTTCTATGTGTGTACTCAATTAAAAATCAAGTAAAAAGGATAAAACAGGAATAAATTGCGAGGGCAATAATGACTAACAGTATCCACAATTTAAAAAGGGTTTGATAAAAACTTTGAGAAGGAAGTTAAAAAAACAGGATCCTGGGGATTAAAACACCCTTGAGTCGTAAGATTTTTACAACAGCTGGTCCCTGGCACAAGGAAAAGTGGGCAGGAGCCTTCGCCTAATGGCCTAGAACCGGCCAAGAAATTTTGCAATGGCACATACAAAGGATGGTCTTGTGTCTGATCTTAAAATCCGTAGTGCGTCACGATGGCTATGGGTCCCCAACTGTCTGCATAGTGGAACCAGCCAATTCCTTCTTGGTCTGTCGTAGGCTGGACATGCAAAGAAAATGTGGCCCACAGTTTCGCTTGGGTTGGGACAGGATGGGCATCCCTTGGACTGGCTGGTGTTATTTAGCCAAAGGTTGGTAAAGGCATTGGTGGGTATGCAGCCAAACCTAAACTGGATATACAATTTCCTGTCCCCAGGCACTTTCATAATATCAGGATATTTCTCAGGGTATTTTGAGGATTTTATGTCTAAAAAAACATCGGTTAAACAACCATGACGAATTCTCGAATAGGTGGTCTGTTCTACCCATAGCCAATATTGACGCTTTAGCTGGTCCTTTGAGTACTGTGGTGGAGTGCTAGCAGGCTCATTAGGGAGGCCAATTGCTGCCCGAAGAGTGTTAACATATTTTATCCACCCAATTTTTTTGTGCCTGTCTATAGCGGATACTTCGTTACAAGCAGCAACATAAGGGGCTAGGTCAGGAGTAGTGACCAACCTATACCAAAAAAGCAATGGGCACAGACTCGCTTGTTCATGTATAGACCTAACTCCCAGGTCCAGTTTCAAAGGAAGGAGGTGGTACTTTGGGGCAGGGCTACAAGACTCCTAAGAAACTTGTTTCCAACTGTTGTTAATTTCTTGCGTCCACCAGACCCCACAGTTCAGCCCCATAGAATACACTACTCACAACCTTTGAGCTATAGAGTTTAAGAGCTGGGGCTACGGGCTTCGTATATGATAAGCAAATCTCACGCCGCAATGCCCCTGCTAGCTGAGAGAATTTTAGGGACGCCTTGTTGAACTGATTATTCCAGGTCATGCTATCTGAGACCACTATGCCCAAATATTCAAAGGAGCTAACCCTCTCCAAAGGAACATTATCTAGGACCAGGTTCCGTTTAAAGGATTTACGAGGGTTCATTATCATGTGCTTGGTTATGAGGGTATTAATAACCAAGCCCCTAGCATCACAGAAAGCCTTAAATTTGTCCAGGAGCTTCTGGAGACCCATAGGAGTTTTAGATACCAAAAGGGTATCATCAGCGAACAGCAAAGTAGCTGCATGTCATTATTGTCACAAAATCTGGCATTGGAACCCTGCTAATCAGGTCGAAGATGAGTGCAGGCACCTGAGATGGTAAATACCCCAGTAAGACTCAGGTCTGTACAAAAAGGAAGCTTGGGACCACAAGTGCAAGTTCCCCAACCACCGAGAATTCCACAAGCAAGCAGAACGTATCAGCAGATGCCACTCATTGAGACTTTCTATGAGTTCAAATCAGACCTGTTACAATGATGATGCTTGAGGGGAGAGGAAGACTGTACCCTTGGAGCAGCCTTAGAGTTAGACCAGAGAGGACCGTATGTAGAGGCAGATGTTGACGGTCACCCTATCACCTTTCTTATTGATACTGGTGCTACCCGTTCTACTGTGAGATCAGCAGTAGTCCCAAACCCACCCCTCTCGGAACAATCGATCCAAGTTGGAGGAGTTGCAAATAAGAGAATGGCTAATCCATTGACAGATGAGATACCTTTGAGATTGGAACATTTCACGATCAGCACCAGTTTGTGGTGTGCGAATCGAGTCCAATCTGCTTATTGGGTTGTGATCACTTGTGTAAATTGAACTGCACCATCTGTTGCACGCCCAAAGGAGTGGAGTTACAGACTAATGATAATGACATTGCATTTAAACTGGCAAACCAGAATCTCTGCATAGAGATGTTCCCTACATTGACAGTTGAGGACTTACCACTTGATTTGAGAGATTCTGTCTCTTTGGAAGTATGGGATTTCACAGGGGAAGAGATAGGATTGATCTCTGGGGTTGAGCCAGTTAAGATACAGGTCAAGTCAAATGCTGAGTTCCAGAGAACGCCTCAGTACAATCTGATGCCGAAACTGTGGCAGGAATCAAGCCTGTAATTGAGTCCCTGATTGAGCAGGAAATCCTGAAGGAGATAATGGGAAGCCCATGTAATTCCCCTATCACGGGATTGCCGAAGCCAAGTGAGAAGTTTAGAATAAAGCAGGACCTGCGAAAACTCAACACGATTGTAGTTCCATGTTATCCTGTGGTACCGAATCCATCAGTGATCCTACTTCAGATACCGTGTGAAGCTGAGTGGTTCACAGTGGTTGACTTGTGCCAAGCATTTTTCTCAATACCCCTGCATGAGGAAAACCAATTTGTATTCGTTTTCCATCTGGAAGATCGTGTGTTAACATGGTCTCGTATCCCACAATGGTATAGTCCATCGATTTTCGATCAGATTTTGAAGAAGAATCTTGAAAGTCTCATACTGCCACATAATTCAGTTCTCGTGCAGTATATTGATGACCTCTTGATCGCATCTGAAACGGAAGATGCTTGCAGGATCAATACTATTGCATTGTTAAATCATCTAGTAGAGAATGGACACAAGGTGTCTCCGAGCAAGTTACAGTACTGTTTGACTGAAGTTCAGTATTTGGGTCATCGAATTGAGAAAGGCAAGAGGAAGGTGTCACCAGATCGGGTTGAGGTGATCATGAATATGACTGTGCCTACCACACAGAAGGAAGTCAGGATGTTTCTGGGAATGGTTGAGTACTGCCGTCAATGGATACCTAACTTTGCATTGAAGGCGAAGCGCTTGCAGACGTTGACACACAAGGATGTAAGTGATCTGGTACCATGGGATAAAAACTATCTGGTTGCCTTTTTGGAGCTGAGAGAGACCATTTGTCGCACACCTGCTCTGGGAATGGATGATTACAACAAGTCATTCTCACTGTTTTGCTGTGACAGAGAAGGTTGTGCACTGTCAGTACTAACACAGACTCATGGAGGTGTCGGTAGACCAGGTGCCTACTTCTCAGCTACCTTAGACCCGGTAGCTTTAGCGTTGCCTGGATGTCTCAAATCCGTTGCTGCAACAGGTGTCAGCATTGAACGATGTGAAAGCATAGTAATGAGCCACCCACTCACGGTTTAGGTTCCACACTCAGTTGAGCTCCTGATGACGAGAACCAAGAAGCCGCATTTGACAAATAACAGACTCACATGCTATGAGCAGGTCATACTTGCCTCAGAGAATGTGACTCTGAAAAGATGTTCTATATTGAATCCTGCTACTCTGATGCCTTTGCCAAGTGTTGATGATGATGATTGTGAGGACCATGACTGTCTTGATGTGCCTGAACTTTGCACCAAACAGAGTCCCGACATTGTCGATGAACCCCTACCCCAATCTGATGAGATCTTCTTTGCAGGCGGTTCATGCCTAATAGAAAATGTGGGCCATCTGAGAGCAGCATTTGCTGTGTGCCCCATTTCTGGAGTTGTGGAAGCTGCTTCTTTACAGGGAGTATACACCGCACAAGTGGCTGAAATCATTGCTTTGATGAATGCCTGCTTGGTTGCAGAGCAAATCTGAGTCACCATCTACACTGATCGCCAGTACGGTTTCGGCGTGGTTCATGACTTTGGACAGCTATGGTCACAGAGGAGATTTTTAACGTCATCAGGATCTCCGATCAGAAATGGGGAATATGTGAGGCAGTTGTCGGAAGCTTTGCAACGTCCTAAAGAGATTGCAGTGGTTAAAAGTGCTGCCCACAGGAGGGGGGAGGACTTGTCACGCTTGGGAATAGTTATGCAGATGAATTTGCACATTTCTGTGCTGAACAAGGGGGCTTTTTCACAGGAGAAAATACTGGAGAGAGCCCAGAAAGAACCAAGCTCAGCATGATGTTAGCCATAACAGACACTTGGGATGAGCTCAAGCGCCTGCAGGGAGAGGTATCAGGACAGGAAGAAGCTGGTTGTATCAAGGCAGGTTGTGAGAAAAGAGATGATGGCATTTGTGTTTCAGCTGATGGTCGAGCAATGTTACCAGATGATTTACTGAGCCCTATGGCAAGACATATTCATGGAGCAGTTCACATTAGAAGGGAAAATGGTGTGAGTTTTCAGGCAAATGTGGTTCAATCCACGGTTTCATGTATTTGCTGAAGCAGTGTGTCACAGATGGGTTACGTGTCAACAAATGAATTCTGGGAAGAATACTGTGGTTGCATTGAGTCACATTGGGAGATCAGGGGGACCCTTTGATAGGATCCAGCTTGACTTCATTGAAATGCCTAGGTGCAATGGATTGAGGTACATCTTGGTTGTGGTGTGTGTCTTCTTATGGTGGGTGGAAGCTTATCCGAAAAGGAGGTGTGATAGTCTCACAGTAGCAAAGTTATTGCTTAGGGAGCTTATACCACATTTCGGATTTCCAACCTCATTGGAGTCAGATAGAGGAACTCATTTCCATAGTGGGAGGTCATGAGGATTCTTTGTGCCACCCTCCAGGTTGATCAGAGACTGCATTGTAGCTACAGACCTGAAGCATCTGGAATTGTGGAGCAGATCAATGGAACTCTGAAAATGAGAATGGCAAAAGTGTGTTCATCCACGTGTTTGAAGTGACCTGATACATTGCCTTTGGTGTTGATGAATATCCGTAGCATTCCCTAAAGAAGGACAGGTCTCTCGCCTCATGAGATCTTATTGGTAAGGGTTATGCGATTGCCAGCAGTGCCGTCTACAGCCTTGATAAACATCACAGACGATTTGATACTTTATTATTGCGAAGGACTTGCTGACGTAGTCTGTTCTGTGTCTCACCAGGTTGAAGCTGCGACTGCCCTGACCTTGAAGGGCCTGTGCCATTATTTGTGTCTGGGTGACTGGGTGCTTGATCGCAAGCATGTGAGGAAGAGTTGCCTTGACAACCACTGGAAGGGTCCATATCAAATGATTCTTATGACAAATACAGCTGTGAAGTGCAGAGGCTTGCCGAACTGGATACATACCTCCCACACCCACAGAGTTTCAGAACCCTCGGAAGAAACAGCTCCTCTCCAAGAAGAAAATCTTGCTGTGGTCGTGAGGCCACAGGAGGGGACAAGCCAAGCTATAAGGGTTGCTGACGAAGCTGGTTGCCCACAAGAGCAGCTGATTGGGGTCACGCTACACAAGGCTCAGGTATTGATTCTGAGGAAGACTGTAATGTTGCGAGTGATATAGAGCCAGACTCAGCTGAAAGAACTGGTGCGCAAGGTGGTCAGGTGCAGAGAAGGGCAGAGCTCGCAGAGGAAACGTGGCCTGGCAGACAAAGGAGGTTAAATCTGAGATTGACACCTGAAAGAGATCTTGATCCTGTGTCTAAAACATCTGAATCAGAGTTAAGTGACGCAGAACAAGCACAGGGGAGTCTGAGAAGGTCGAGAAAGGCGAGGGTGCCTTGTCAGAGAGACGCTGCTCCAGAGTGGACTTATCTGGCTACCGATGCCAGGAGCAGGGGGAACTGGGAGGCTGAGGTCTTCACGAGTGGTCAGCAGGACCCCTGACCTAAAAATTGATGTTGAGCTGATAGTTCCTGAACTGCAAAAAAAGGGGGTGTTGACGATGACAGTACCAAGACCTCCGATATTGAGCAAAGTACGAGTTCTGATTCTGCGAGACTTGTCTTTTCCAACTTTTGGATATCAGCCACCAGCTTAGGAAATTGCAGCTTTTTGTCTTGAGATTTTGCAACGCGTCATCGTTGAAATTGGTTCTGAGCTCATAGGAGACTGTTGATTGAACTGTGAACTGTAAATACATTGCTTTAAAAGAAGATAACCTAGGCCCGAGTGGAAGAAGAAGAAATTTAGGGATCTTTCCATAGAAGAAGAAAGAGGGCTAAGGAAGTCTTTTTGAATTATGTAAATAAAAAGAAAACAACAAACTAGTGGATTTTTTTCCAGAACTTCAGAGAATTGCATTGAAGTGGAGACGGTGTAAGTGGTACCAAATATGTATTTTGTGTGTGGGAAAACTGCCTATGTGCGATTGCCGTTAAATTGGTCTGGTACGTGTTATGTGGCTGTGGTGTTAGTGCAGGTGAAATAGTTGGAGATGTATTTGGAGCGATGTTACCAAGACTGGGAGTGGTTCTCAATGACATTAAAATTAGAAGGTTGTCAACGATTGTGGATAAGTTGTCAGCGAATAAAGCTCAGTCTTTGTTGCTTGTAGATGGAGAGATGGTGTTGATAAGAGCTATGGTGATGCAGAACGGCCTTGCTTTAGATGTTTCGCTAGCAAAAGAGGACGGAGTCTGTAAAATGCTGAGGGTTCAACAGTACTTACATACCTGATAAAGCAAAGATCTGAAGAAGTATGTAAGTAACATCACTGAGATACATCATGAAATACATGATTTGGCCACAGAGGGTGACTGGGACAAGGTTGGAAAAGGTGTTCAGAAAGTTGTAATTTGGTTTGCAAACCTTGGAAAGGGAATACTTGGTTACATCTTGAAGCCCATCATCATAGTCCTGGTTTGTGTGATCATGTTGTTGGGATTTGTGAAAGTCTACAAATGGCATAAGGCAGGACAGGCTGAGATATCTCTTATGGAGAAAGAAAGGAGAATGGAGAGACTGCAGGACAGTCACTATGAGAATCTCAAGAGTCCAGAGAAGTTCTGACAGGGAAGACTGGCTCCAACTTCTGTTTAGATCGGTTCTTTCTCCAGGGAATTGTGGTTGTTGTGAAGACACTTGTCATTAGAGGGGGGACGGGGACTGATGGAGCACGATGGTGCTCTGTAATTTTAAGGGGTGCATTATAATCACGGATAGTCCCCACCCACATAAATTCCTTTGTTGTATTAACATTTACCCATTAGACAGTGTTCAGTAATAACAAGTGAAAGTGTAAATGGTAGGAAAACTGTTGTGCCATGCAAAGAGACAACGTAGCATTCATGTGATAATATTGTAATCCATAGGATTTAATGTCATTTGCCTAACGAAATTGCCTATATGTGATGTAATGTGTATTGATTGTAATTAAAGTTGCACATAGACTTGACTAATTGTATTTAACGTGTTTTTTATAGGTTGCTTGCAATAAAAATGAATTTGATGTCTCCAAGAGTGATTTTCTAACACGGTCGGTTGCAAGTGTTGCAGTCAGAGGACTGCTTCTCAAGTAGATTTGCTGCCGCTCAAGTAGATGTTCTACAATTTGGTTTTAATTTAGTCTCCACTCCTGGTGGGCTGTTATCATAGTAGAGTTTATTTGCATATCCAAAACTAGCTATTACTTTGGTCTGTTGAATGATGTTCATTTTATGTGGGTTTCAGCATTGAAAGTCACTAATCGTGTAAAATAAGTTTCTTTTTGGTCGAATGTATGTGGAACTCTTACACTCCCACAATTGACTGATATGGGCCCCATGCTCAGGATAAGCTCATTAGGAGAAAAACACATCTTTTGTGGCTTATTGGTAGTCAAATAAATAACACAAGAAAGATGCCAAGGGTCTCTGAAGATCCTAGAAGAATGCTAAACACTCAATTGTGGTGTGTAGAAAGGATAGTCCAGAGGAGAGAAGGGAGTGTGAAAATACCCATCAGCCCACCCATTGGCGTCATAGCCCGCCAAAACGGATATGCTCACCACCTTCCCCTCGGCTCAGATGACAGACCGAGGCAACGACGGACAGGTCAGTGATACACTATCCCGACTCTTCAAAACCGGGCTCAAGATCTCCCTAGGGTCGAGCCCCACACTTCAAGTCATATTCAAAATTAACGAATTTCAAACATGTGGAACATGCTTTTTGAGACACATTGTTAAGATCAAAGTATAGGTGTCCCTCTCTTTCACACTCTTCACGTGAAAATTACACACACTCGTTAGAAGAGTTGTATGAGATTTCTTCTCATTACATTTAAGCGCTTTAAAATTACATCAACCAGAGGCGCCCTGTATTTGTCTCATTCACTACGCCTTCGCTACAGTCCTGCCAGTAGTCACTGCCTACATTGAGTTACATCAGAAGTAATACGCACTTTTTGGCGAGGTTTATACATGTTATTCTTTCATGTTTCCTTACCCTTGTTTAGAGCGTGGCCTCTTTGCCCTGAGCGAGCGCCAGGCGAGGTGAAGTCTTCTCCATAACGTATATGGGTGAGTCAACCATACCGAATCTTGGTACACTGATTTACACACATTTGATGTTTTCCAAAATGCTGACATCTGCTCTGTTTCATGTGTATTTTTGTTTGTTTCTTTCTTTTTCCTTAGGAGAGTTTGTGATACAACGATATGAGGCTACCATAGAGTAAAAGTTTACCGGTAGGTCTACATAATCATTACTCATTTTGTTTTGAATCACTGTTGCAGTAGTGTACATCATAGGTCCTGATGAAAGCCTGTCTAGGCTGAAACATGTCGACCAATAAATATCTATGACGGATAGTAATTCTTTTCATACTATCTTCACTCTGCTTTTAATCATGCCGTTATGATGGTCACACCAAATAAAGCAGTTTTTTGTCATCATAACAGGTATTTTTAAATATCACCACATTTACTTTTCACACTTTATGAGCACTGCAACCTTTCCCTTCAGCCTACTAATTCTACCTACTGGCTGCCCGTCTTACTGGAGGATCCGATACTAGCACTCCTCGAAAAATATCTGATGAGGTGTCTAGCGGATACCAGTTTCTATTTTCTAACCCAGATGACGAGGCTCCGCCAATGGGTGGGCTGATGGGTATTTTCACACTCCCTTCTCTCCTCTGGACTATCCTTTCTACACACCACAATTGAGTGTTTAGCATTCTTATAGGATCTTTAGAGACCCTTGGCATCTTTCTTGTGTTATTTAATTGTTCAGTTGGGGGACAGGATGCACGCAGGTCTATAAACATTACTTCCCCTCGGACCCTCTTCATATTTTGTTTTTGTAGTCTTTGTGCAGCCACGGCTGTGGGTCCTTTTCAGAATAGGCTAGCTCAAATAGCATTGCCTTTCTTTTGGTGACACTCAGTAGGCATGCAATATGGCAGATTTTGCAGGTCTTGGGTTTGATGATGAGACATCATCTATTCTCAGTGAGAATCCCAGCATGTTGGACTCAATATCCACAATTGGACCCACTCCTCCGTGAGACTGGGATACCATTCTCAATTTAAAGAAGAGTCATTCACGCACCATCATACATGGACAGATCATGGCCGAAAACTTGCATGGCAAGTGTGCTCCCACAGGTTTAATTGTTAACCAATGCCCCTAGACTGTTCCTTACAGACAAAACGTTTCTGAAAGATTGGTCATTAATAGCCTGGCGATGCACTCGTGACTGGTTGATCTTAATAATCACGACTGCTAAAAGGGTGGCTGATGCCATATTGGTGGAAATACAAGTCTTAGAAGGTCAAATAAAAACCACACTTACGACCAAACGCTTTGATAAACAACTAGAAGAAACAAACAAAGCAAACAAAGAGTATAAGGACCCAATATTTTTCGCCAAAATTTAAAAATTTAAAAAAGATCTGGCGAAGTTCTTCCATGAGAGAATTTATCCCTACACTGGTGATTATATCCCCACAGATACCCATAAACAAGGGAAATCATAAGGGTCCAAATATGCCACCTCCTCCTCCTCCGATCCAGAATCTACTGACTCTGATAGCAGTGGAACATCACAATGGAGAGGAAGAGGTCGATATAACCGCCCAAATCGTAGACGCACTGGACAAGGCAATATGTACCAACATGGCCCCTGGTGGCCACCAGCCCCATGGGGATACCCACAATTTCCACCGCCCATGTCTCACTACCCAATGCAGCCCCAATTCTATGACAGCCAAGCTTTTTTAGCACAGGGCCGTGGCTGGAACAGGGGCAGGCGGAGAGGTCAAACCCAGGTACAATGGGCAGACGAACAAGACCTCCCAATCACCCGCAGCAAGCGAGGCCAATAACCATCACACCTGGAAGCAATGAGGACCTTGTGGTCAATTTGAGTTCACGCACTCGGTCCCCACTGAACACCAAGTGCTAAACAAAGGCCTTGGTTTTGTACCAACTAACAATGGAGACACTTTCCAGCTTCGGAGTGAAGTCAAGAGATTATTTCGGAAAGTCCGACTCCATTTCTTCTTTTCGCAGATAGCAGAAAAGATCCAATACAACCCAGCTCAGAAACGAACACAGGCCTCAAAACAGAGTCGCCCTTTGTTCCCCTCCTTCAACAGGTACCATCAAAAGTAGGCACCTTTGAAACTGCTGTGGTACAGAAGATAAATTCGCGTAACGTGTCCAAAACCGGCAATTTCCAAAACTTATCGAAAGGAGAGAGACTAGCACTGGAAACCCTATCTAATGATACAAACATTACCATAAAACCGGTCGATGAGGGTGGTGCAATAGTAATCCAGGACACCACCTCTTATCGGGCCAAATGTCTAAGGCAGCTGGGTGATACCAACTCCTATACACTCCTGTGTGTGGATCCTACCACACGGCTTCTCACTGAAATAAAAAATCTAGTGGAAGAAGCGAGTGCGGAGGGCTGGATAACATCACAAGAGGCAAAGTTCTTGGTTACATCACATCCAGCCACTCCGTACTTTTATGCACTGCCTAAAATCCACAAAGCAGCCAGGCCACCCCCAGGACGACCCATCATCTCTGGGATTGGATCGCTCCTCGTACCTCTTTCGTCCTTTGTAGACGTCTTTCTGAGGCCCCTTGTGAAAACCATGCCTACTTACCTCCAAGATACCAAGGACGTTCTTCGGCTACTACCAGAGGTCGAGTTTAACACCAAGACTGACATCCTTGTCAGTCTCGATGTAGAATCTCTATACACTTGCATACCGCAAGAAGAAACTCTACAGGCCTTACAGGAACTCTTAAAAACCACCTTCCATGAGAGCATAACACCCATCCATTTCATCATGGAACTGGCGAGGATCGTAATGACCGAGAACTTCTTCAAATTTGAAGATTCGATTTATCTACAGATATCGGGAACTTCGATGGGCAGTAAATTTGCGCCGAGTCTGGCAAATTTATACGTCCATCTGCTCGAAACCCATCATGTCCTCAACCACAACAACCCGTATTACCATCAAACGGTGTTGTGGAAGGGGTACATAGATCACGTATTTGTGGTGTGGCTTGCAGACAGTCAGTCTGTACTTGCTTTCCAAACCTGGCTTAACAACCAAAAACAATTTTTAAGATTTACTGTGGAATACAGCAAAACAGAACTTCCATTTCTGGATTTATTGATCATTCCCAAGGAAGGTCACCTCACAAGCAGCTTGTACCGGAAACCAATGTCTCGCAATTCCTTCGATAGTCATCACCCTCGTTCCCTGAGAGAGAACTTACCCTTCGGACAATTTCTCAGGGTTCGAAGAAACTGCTCTGAGAAATCCGACTTTCAAGAACAAGCCGGAGATCTGTCTATCAAACTAAAACGACGACTCTACCCGAGTAGTTTGATCAAAAAATCATGCAAAAGAGCCTCTAAAAATCACAGTGAGGCGCTACTTACAGTCCCCGTGGAAAAACCGCCTCTTGAAAGACTAACTTGCATCACCACTTTCAGTACGGCCTCATCATCGGTCCAAAAGATCATCCGACACAATTGGCGTACACTAAACACTGCGGGTGAAAACATTCCATTGTCACTCTTCTCTTTCAAAAGAGGTTCTAACTTAAGAGATGAACTCGTCCACACCAGACCGCTTCACATCTCGAATGACACAACAACTACACAATGGAATCTTCCCCCCGTGCAAGGACACCACCCATGTGGGAATTGTTCTGTGTGCCCACAGACCAAGAAAACGTTATCAGTAGACATTGGCACACCACACCCTTGGGTGTTAAAACCACACGCAAACTGTAATAGCGATAAGGTTATTTATCAAATCACCTGCCCCTGTGCCCTTCGCTATATAGGCATGAAGACGAGAAAGGTGAAACTAAGGATACAAGAACACAAAAGCACCATTAGGCGTAACAAACAAGCAACCCGGATGACCAATCCCTTTCTCACGATGAAACACTCTGTTGAAGACCTGGAATGGCTAGTACTAGGACAGCCATTCATACCTCCGCATGTCAGCGACATTTCCCATTTTTTGTTCATTAAAGAACAAAAATGGATTTTCAAACTTAAATGCGACACTGAGGGGCCGAACAACGAAATACCGTGGATCCAGCTCTGATACCACCCAACACAGATAATCGTGGTAACAAACAAACCATAGTCTAAAACATCCACTAAAATCAGAAAACGCGGCAGCCACATGTGAGAATCAAGCACCTTCTGATGGCTAGTTTCCAAACACGTTCCCCTCCCTTCTTTCTCTAGGATGTTACCTATCCCTTGGAGAATCAAACATTTCAGTTGCGATGTATTTACATCTAAAACTGACATAGGCTTCATTGATCGAAACCTAAACCTATTTGTCCACTACAAACACATGATCTGAGTTACACAAACGGGTATCCGGTTTCCGGTCTTTACAAAATAACCAATCATCATGAACCATACCTGTCCAGTGGTTTCTCAATCCGGTCCGCTTCCGTCTCATTCTTAACAGACGGAGTAGCAGCGTTTGAGCTCTTTGTTTCCGGTTCATGCTAAGAACCAATCAACGTTGTACACTTCCGGTAACATACCAACACTCAGGGTTCCTCTCTAGTCCGCATATGGTCGTCATAGCCCGCCAAAACGGACATGCTCACCACCTTCCCCTCGGCTCAGATGACAGACTGAGGCAACGATGTACAGGTCAGTGATACACTATCCTGACTCTTCAAAGCCGGGCTCAAGATCTCCTTAGGGTCGAGCCCCACACTTCATGTCATATTCAAATTTAACGAATTTCGAACATGTGGAACATGCTTTTTGAGACACATTGTTAAGATCAAAGTATAGGTGTCCCTCTCTTCCACACTCTTCGCGCAAAAATTACATACACTGTATGAGCTGTATGAGATTTCTTCTCATTACATTTGAGCGCTTTAAAATTACATCACCCAGAGGCGCCCTGTATTTGTCTCCATCACTACGCCTGCGCTGCAGTCCTGCCAGTAGTCACTGCCTACATTGAGTTACATCAGAAGTAATACGCACTTTTGGGCGAGGTTTATACATGTTATTCTTTCATGTCTCCTTACCCTTGTTTAGAGCGTGGCCTCTTTGCCCTGATCGAGCGCCAGGCGAGGTGAGGTCTTCTCCATAACCTATATTGGTGAGTCAACCATACCGAATCTTGGTACACTGATTTACACACATTTGATGTTTTCCAAAATGCTGACATCTGCTCTGTTTCGTGTGTATCTTTGTTTGTTTGTTTCTTTTTCCTTAGGAGAGTTTGTGATACAACGATATGAGACTACCATAGAGTAAAAGTTTACTGGTAGGTCTACATAATCATCACTCATTTTGTTTTGAATCATTGTTGCAGTAGTGTACATCATAGGTCCTGATGAAAGCCTGTCTAGGCTGAAACATGTCGACCAATAAATATCTATGACGGATAGTAATTCTTTTCATACTATCTTCACTCTGCTTTTAATCATGCCGTTATGATGGTCACACCCAATAAAGCAGTTTTTTGTCATAATAACAGGTATTTTTAAATATCACCACATTTACTTTTCACACTTTATGAGCACTGCAACCTTTCCCTTCAGCCTACTAATTCTACCTACTGGCTGTCCGTCTTACTGGAGGATCCGATACTAGCACTCCTCGAAAAATATCTGATGAGGTGTCTAGCGGATACCAGTTTCTATTTTCTAAACCAGATGACGGGGCTCCGCCAATGGGTGGGCTGATGGGTATTTTCACACTCCCTTCTCTCCTCTGGACTATCCTTTCTACACACCACAATTGAGTGTTTAGCATTCTTATAGGATCTTCAGAGACCCTTGGCATCTTTCTTGTGTTATTTAATTGTTCAGTTGGGGGACAGGATGCAAGCAGGTCTATAAACATTTCTTCCCCTCGGACCCTCTTCATATTTTGTTCTTTGTAGGCTTATTGGTAGTCCCCAATTAAAGCTTGTTGACACCCACTCCACAGATGAGCAAGTAGTGTGCCACATGTGTGTAATAGGTATTTCACCATAGTAGGTAGGGGCACTTACTTCTCTTGGCTTGTGTTCCCCCTTGCCAAACCTTTGCTTTGATGCCGCTGCACTTATTTCTGTACAAAAGGGGGTGGTGATGGACGGAGCATCTGAATCAATCAAACACTCACACCCAGTCAACAGATCTGGGTTTAATCCATCATCGTTCTTTAGTCCACTCTGCCACCCCAGTTCAGACATGGCCATATGCAAATCAGTCTGACCCTGTGCCTCATGGGAACAGTCCAGCCCAAACTGCCAAGCCATGCCTTCCCTGGACCGGATTCAAGCTTCCTAGGACCAGTTTCTGGCATTATAGCCGTCTTCAGCCAGGCTTGCTTGAATCCAGTGGCAAATTGAGCAAGGGACTCACGTCTGAGCATACCCTGCCAACTTATGGTGAACAAAGCAGTACAAAAGGGGGTGGTGATGGATGGAGCATCTGAACCAATCAAACACTCACACCCAGTCAACAGATCTGGGTTTAATCCATCACCGTTCTTTAGCCCACTGTGCCACCCCAGTTCAGACATGGCCATATGCAAATCAGTCTGACCCTGTGCCTCATGGGAACAGTCCAGCCCGAACTGCCAAGCCATGCCTTCCCTGGACTGGATTCAAGCTTCCTAGGACCGGTTTCTGGCATCACAGCCATCTTCAGCCAAGCATGCTTGAGTCCAGTGGCAAAGTGAGCAAGTTCAAGTTCAAGTTCAGGAATTTGTATAGCGCACTACTCACCCAGAGGGTCTCAAGGCGCTTGATGGAGGGTGGGTGCATTACTTATCGAATAGCCAGGTTTTTAGTTGCTTTCTAAAGGAGGGGTGGTTCTGAGTAAGTCGGAGGTGAGTGGGGAGAGAATTCCAGGTTTTGGCCGCTAAGTAGGAGAAGGATCCTCCTCCCATGGTGGATCTGGGGATGCGCGGGATTGCGGCGAGGGCTTGATTGGATGATCGTAGTTGGCGGGTGGGTGTGTAGAAGGACAGTCGTGTGTTGAGGCATTCGGGTCCTAGGTCGTAGAGGGCCTTGTGTGCGTGGGTGAGGAGACGGAATGTTATTCTCTTGTTGACGGGGAGCCAGTGGAGATCCTTCAGGTGACCGGAAATGTGAGCATGACGGGGAATGTCCATTATGAGTTTGGCTGAGGCGTTTTGGATGCGTTGGAGTCTTTTCTGTAATTTGGCTGTGGTCCCGGCGTAAAGGGTGTTTCCATAATCCAGTCGGCTGGTGACCAGTGCGTGGGTGACTGTCTTTCTTGTTTCGGTGGGGATCCAGCGGAAGATTTTTTTGAGCATGCGTAGGATGTTGAAGCATGAAGATGAGACGGCGTTGACTTGTCTGGTCATCGAGAGGGAGGAGTCAAGGATGAAACCCAGGTTACGTGCGTGATCTGTAGGTATGGGTGCTGTGCCCAGGGCCGGTGGCCACCATGAGTCGTCCCAGGCAGAGGGGGATGATCCTAAGATGAGGACTTCCGTTTTGTCCGAGTTAAGTTTTAAACGGCTGTTCTTCATCCATTCGGCTACTTTTTTCATTCCTTCGTGTAGATTGCTTTTGGCGGTGTTTGGGTCTTTGGTGAGGGAGAGGATCAGCTGGATGTCATCTGCGTAGGAGATGATGTTGAGGTTGTGTTGGCGCGCGATGTGTGCGAGGGGACTCATGTATACGTTGAAGAGGGTGGGGCTGAGTGAAGATCCTTGTGGTACACCACAGATGACTTCGGTGGCCTCTGATTTGAATGGGGGGAGGCGGACTCTCTGATCCAATCCAAAGCTTTTCCTTGTATTCCGACGTTGTTGAGGCGTTGTATGAGTGTGCTATGACATACTGTGTCGAAGGCGGCGGAGAGGTCGAGTAGGATGAGGGCAACTGTTTCTCCGTTGTCCAGTAGCAAGGGACTCACGTCTGAGCATACCCTGCCAACTTATGGCGAACAAAGCGGTACAAAAGGGGGTGGTGATGGACGGGGCATCTGAACCAATCAAACACTCACACCCATTCAACAGATCTTATTTCTGTGGCCTATTCGCCAGAATACTTAGACGTATCTTATTCAAGGCTCATTTACAAGCCCACCCAGTTATACCCATCAGACCCACTTTCCTCCAATTAAAACTACTAAACTACTGTGACAATCACAAAGTAAGACTTTCTGCTCCAAAATGCACATTTTGAGAACACCTCTTTCTCGTTCTATATGTCCATGTGTGTGCTAACCAGGAAGTGAGAGGTCAAGGAGTGACAGGGAGGGAGGGGGCAAGGGGATCTCACTACCAACCTCAATATTTGACAGGCCTGGGTGATTGTCCCACAATAGGCTCTGCCTCTAGTATGATATGATAGAGGGGTTGTGGAATGCCAAAGTTATACCTTCCAATGTTGGGGCATAGAGAAATGTATCAGGTGTGATCAAAATTCTTAGCACCTAAGTAGTGAGAAGTCTTATTAACATATATATATATATATATTACTTACTGGCGGTCGCCCGTAGGTAGTTATAGTTAGGACCTAGTTTCCATAGGTAACCCACAACATTCTATTTGGAATAACTTTTGCGCAGGTCGACGAATACATGCAAAATTCTCCAAGGAAATGGCCTGCTCCACTCCGCTCCTTCCCTGAAAGTTTCGGGGGGATTCGTGAAGCGGGGGCTGAGAAAAAAGGGGGTCCCAAAACATGTTTTCCCCATGCATTTTTCTATAGGGACCTTTAAGTGAGGCTACAGCCCGAACTGCTGAACGAAGTTACACTAAATTGGCAAAAAGGTAGAGTTTGGTTCGCAGATTACGCTTTTTGTTAAATGGTGTAAATCCGTTCAGTAGTTCCTGAGAAAATCAAAAGTAAAATCATAGATATATCTATAGACGAAATACTGTACGCGTACTGTCCGAGGATAGTACGCGTACCATTACGAGCATGAACTGCATGCTAATTGGCTGTCAACTGTCTTTCAACACTCCAAACCAGGGAGTGTTGGCAGCCTGGCGCATACTGGAGGTTCCTGGTGGGCTAGTTGGCCCCCAGGGACCCCCAGTATTCAAGGGGAATTAGTTCCCCTCTGCAAACGCACCAGTGGGCTGAGTTGCAGAGAGGTGTAATGAAGTCACGCCCCTTTTTACACCGCTCTGCAAAGCAGCACCGAGGAGCCTACTGGAGGTTCCTGGTGGGATAGTTGGCCCCCACGGACCCCCAGTATTTAAGGGGAATTAGTTCCCCCTCTGCAAACCCGCCATTGGGCTGGGTTGCAGAGAGGTGTCAGACTCCACGCTGCAGGATCCGGTTGTTGTACATAAAACTCCACCTCCCGACCTCACCAACACACTGTTACTAAAAACACAGTGTGTTCGAGGGATAGGGCGAGGGAAAAAAGAAACGAAACAAGGAGGGGACGGAAGGGGACTGCAGGGAAGGGATGGTTGAAAGACAAGAAAACAAGTATACGGGTTACAAATGGTCACAGGTAAATCTTACTCTAATTTCATTCTCACTAAGTAGATTAAATGATTCACCTTTTCTGAAGAAAGTGCACTCCACCTCCTCCCTGTTGTATCAAAGATGAATAACAGAACCGCTAGTCCCTATGGAACATAAATACCAGTTACACTCATATACCACAGAGAACAGTTGTCCAAATCTCTCTATTCTGTTTGTACGTACCCCGCCTTGTGATAGTTCAGTGCCCCAAAATAAATGTATATAACTCCACCATCCAAAGTGAATCCAAAACAAAAATCTGTTACTTGAAAGACAAGTGTGTTCCTTAGTATATGTACAAGTAGAATCCTTAGTAGACACGGCAAGACGTAGCTTCCTACTACAGTCATCCGCTCTCCAGTATGACAATCCACCGTGTCCTCAATAAAGAATGCTCCAAACACGGCAAGGTGTAGAATGCCCACAACCTTCCGCTTTGGCAATTGACCCTCTAGACACTAGTGCCTTTCTTCGTAGCAGTAGTGAGCAGAAAGACTTGCCCCACTACACTCCGCTCTCTTTTTAACAAAACAAGAACTCCAATGCAGGACACCACCGCGCCTGTCTTACAATCCGATGTTTTTCTCTTGCACTCAGAAAAGAACGATTCAATTCAACCCAAGCAACGCATTAACTGCCACGCGCTGCTTATTTAACTCACAGTACTTGAAACGAGTAGTCGGGGTCCGCTCTTCCTCCGATAGAACTCCGCTCCTCCTCGCCACGGTATGAAGCGGATAACAGGAACGCCAGGAGATTACTGAAAGGGTTTACAACACACGCGCTACTCGGAAGAACCCGAGTCAATCAAAAGTACAAAAGCGCGTTACTCTTTCACTCGCCGCTGGAAACGGAATGAAAGGAACAAAGGCCTCTCTCTGCTGGAAACAGGGAGAAGACGAGTAACAGAACCCAGCGACAGGAAACCAAAAGCACTGTCGAATAAAAAATTCACAAACAGAGTAGAATGGGCCCACCCAGCCTTTATAGGACCACGCCCCCCTCCCAGGACTTCTGGGAGTTGTAGTTTTTATATTTTTGGCAGGCGCCTTGGCAGATCCTGACAGTATGTCCCCGTCCCTAGCGCCTCCTAGGGCCAGGCTTAGCAGGGAACCTCCTGTGGAAAGAACGCACCGCATCAGGAGCATGCACATCAGAACTGGGCTCCCAAGAATCGTCTTCGGCGGTATACCCCTTCCAAGACACCAGGTATTTAAGAACACCCCTGCACCACTTGGAGTCCCAAATGCTCCTCACCTCGTATTCCATACCCCCATCACAGAACACTGGCGGAGGGGCCGCTCTGCGAGATGTAAGCGCAGGCTTCAGCAACTGTACATGAAACACCGGGTGTATTCGCAGAGATCCTGGCAATCTCAGTTTGTATGTTACGGGATTCACCTGTTTCACAATGGGATAAGGGCCGATGTATCTTGGGTGGAACACACTGCGCAACTTAAACTTAATGTTCTTAGTGGACAGCCATACCTTATCGCCCACCACATACTGACGGCTCTCTATCCTGCGGCGATCCTCCCACTTCTTGTACACCTCCTTTGCCCTGTTCAGATGCACCTGCACCCCCTTGTGTACCTTCCTCAATATCAAGACCTTTTCTTTAACAGAAGGCTGGTCGTGGAGATCAGCGGGGATGTCAACCGGCAAAGTGTTTGCATCAAATCCAAAATTAGCTTTGAAGGGTGACATCCCCGTAGAACTGTGCCAAGCGTTATTGTAGGCCAGCTCCGCCATCCACAACAGATCTACCCAGGACTCGTGAGCTTCTTTAGAAAAGCATCTCAAGTATTTCTTTAAAGTCTGGTTCAGACGTTCTGTTTGCCCGTCTGTTTGAGGATGGAAGCTGGTAGACAAATTGGACTCAATATTCAGGGCGCGACACCACATGCGCCAGAACCGGGCAATGAATTGAGGCCCCCTATCTGACACTATCACCCTGGGTATTCCGTGCAAACGGACAACATTGCTAGCTAACAGTTGTGCCGTCTGACTAGCATTTGGAAGATTTTTACAAGGGATGAAGTGTCCCATTTTGGTGAGGCTATCTACTACTACTAAAACGGCTGAAAAACCCTTATCCAACGGAAGACCAGACACGAAATCCAGACTAATATTCTGCCAAGGTTGACTGGGTGTAGGCATGGGAATAAGTTTCCCCGCCTTCTTAGTGGTTACTCCCTTGGCTCTGGCACAGATATCACAACGAGCCACCCACATAGTAACATCCTTAATCAGGGTGGCCCACTAGAAATGCCTTTGGATGGTATCGATGCTCTTACGAATACCGGGATGTCCCACTAGCTCTCCCTCATGACACCAGCTAAAAGCCTTTTTCTGCAAAGGTACTGACGGCAACAACAACTTATCCTGAAAGAAAGGCAGCCCGTCTCTCACCTTCCTATCCACTATGCCATGAGCCCATGACATCCAGCCTCCAGGATATTGATGACTTCTCACGTCATCCAAAAAGGTCTCAGCTCTCACTACACATAAGACTTTCCCAGTAGGAATGATGGCCTGTTTCTCTTCCACACTTTCTGCTGGCATAGTCTGTCGAGATAAGGCATCAGCCTTTCTATTTTCAGACCCAGGGCGGAAAGTGGCCACAAAATTGTACTCAGCAAAAAAGAGCATCCATCTCATTTGCCTTTGTGTTAAATGTCTGGCAGATGACATAAATTGCAAGTTTCTATGGTCAGTGTATACTGTGATGGTATGAAGAGCCCCCAGAGATATTGCCTCCACTCTTGAAAAGCCGCTTTATAGACAACAATTCTTTTTCCGCTATTGTATAGTTGAGTTCAGCCGAACTCAACTTCTTTGACAGAAAGGCCACTGGGTGCAACTGCCCTGTACCTGCATCCCTCTGAGACAACACCGCCCCTATAGCTTCATCCGAAGCATCAGCCTCTACCACAAAGGGATGTTCTAGATTGGGATGGGACAGTACCGGGGCGGTAGTGAACGAAGACTTAAGGGTTTGGAAAGCCTCACCTGCTTCAGAGGTCCACTCAAAAGGCATACCCTTCCTCAAGAGTCTTGTAATGGGCACTGCCAGTAGCGAAAAATGCAAGATAAAGCGACGGTAGTAATTCGCAAAGCCCAGAAAACTCTGGACCTCTCTCACATTCCTCGGAATTGGCCAGTCTCGCACTGCCTTCACCTTGTGCTCGGACATTTGCAACCCCAAAGGACTGATCATCACCCCCAGAAATTCCACACTGTACACTCCAAACTCACATTTACTGAGTTTCACAAATAGACTATGTTCTCTCAACTTAGCCAGTACCTTGCATACTTGCTCCACATGACGGCCTTCCTCCATAGAGTACACCAAGATGTCATCAATGTAGACAACTACGAAAAGTCGATATATTCCTTCAGGACATCATTGATCAGGACACTTCAATAGACAATTCTACTTCTGCTGTTTTCTCAGGAACTGAAAAGCCGCAGGGGCATTACATAGCCCAAACGGCATGACCAGATATTCGTATAGGCCATACCGCGTCTTGAATGACGTCTTCCACTCATCCCCCTCATGAACCCTGACCAAGTGATAGGCACCTCGCAAGTCCAAGCGAGTATAGATCACAGCCTCCCTCACTTGATCAATCAAAACAGTAATGAGGGGGAGAGGGTATCGGTTGCGAATGGTATTCTTTTTCAAGACGCGGTAGTCTACACAGGCCCTCAAATCACCATTGGCTTTTGCAATAAAAAAAAGGGGAGAGGCTGCAGGGGAACGTGGAGGTCTTATAAACCCTATGCTCTCATAATGATCGATGTACTCCTTTAAATGGGTGGTTTCAGGGACAGACAATGCATACACTCGACATGTAGGAATCACTGCCCCATCAACCAGATCAATCCGACAGTCAATATACACTTTGACGACACCAATAACTCCATCGCTAACAAATTAAGCAGGGACCTATCTGCCCTGCAGTTGCTCCAGCTGGTCTCATCTCCTACACATACGAAAGGCCACTTGCTGGATCCAGTTTTCAGCAACTGTCCTCATTTGAAGGCCTGTCCTTCTATAGCACTTCCTTGGACAGACCATGCCTTAGTCCCGTTGCTCTGGACAACAGAGAAACCTCCCAACACCCACTGTCCAAGAAACCCGAAATTGGTCTAAAATACCGCTGGCCCAGTGGACCCAGGAACTACAAAAATCTATTCCCTCAATCGGCCAGACCCCCTCACAGGCCAATGAAATATTCAATGAATGGATCCAGAGTTCCCTAAACGCCACGCTCCCCTTGAAGAAAACAGTTTTCAAAAGATCTAGAATTTCAGCTCCCTGGTATTCCATCGAACTAAGGGAGAAAAAGCGTTTCTGTAAGAGACTGGAACGCAAATGGCGACTAGGATACGCGGAAACAGATAAAACTATTTACAGAGACGCCATCAGACTATACAAAAAAGACATAAAAAGTGCGCAATCATCATACTACTCTAACCAGATCGCAGAGGCCAGCTCCAGCTCGAAAGAGCTATACAAAATAGTCAAAAGCCTCACCACCCTCCCTACCCCTCCGTCTATAACGGAGAATCCACAGCTCCGCTGTGAAGACCTGGCTAATTTCTTCTCTCAGAAAATCAACCTTATTTACTCATCATTTCCATCTACAGAACAGATTGTTCTGACTAAAGCACTCCCTGGTCCCCCTCATAACCACTCACCCTATCACCCTCCGGTGCTGGAGGAATTCCCCCAGTTGCAGGCAGATCACCTCACCTCCCTCATGCACCAAGTGAAGTCGGGCTCCCCCAGAGACCCAGCACCCCCATATGTTCTAGTCTCGGCTATTCAAACCATCCTTCCCACACTGCTTGGAGTACTCAATACCTCGATCGCTACCAGCACAGTACCAACAGCGTGGAAGCAGGCTATGGTGAGGGCCCTGGTCAAAAAACCTAACCTTGACACCAAGAACTTCAACAATTTCCGCCCGATCTCCCTGCTGCCTTGGGCAGCCAAAATCCTGGAGAAACACATAAACAGTATAGTAACAACTTTTCTCGAACAATACCAACTGCTCGATCCATCCCAGACTGGCTTTCGCCCCAAGCATGGGACCGAGACGGCACTGTTGGCAGTCACGGAGGAGTCCAGGAGAATCGTAGATCGGGGAGGATCGGTGGCAATCATCCTCCTCGATCTAAGCGCCGCATTCGATACCGTTAACCACGGTATCCTCTTGCAGCGTCTCCTGGACATCGGAATATCTGACAGAGCTCTGGAGTGGCTCAAATCCTACCTGAGCGATAGATCCTTCCAGGTGTATGAGGGCAATGTCACCTCCTCCAGCAAGCCTCTGGGGTGCGGAGTCCCGCAGGGATCATCCCTAAGCCCGACGTTATTTAACGTCTACATGAGGCCGCTGGCTGAGATCGTCCGCCCGTTTGGTATTAAGATCGTTACCTACGCGGACGATACCCAGCTGGTGGTCTCCTTGGCACAGGCAGGCGGTCCCTCGGCGAATGTAGATCTCGCAGGTTGCCTGGAGACGGTCAAAAGCTGGATGACCAAGTCTTGTCTCAAACTTAATGGAGACAAGACAGAGCTCATGCTCCTGGGTCACACTTTACCATCTACCATAGACACTCTCTGGCCCCCCAGCTTAGGTCCGGCTCCAGCTCCCAAAGACGCTATTAAGAGCCTTGGTGTCTGGCTCGACAGGTCCCTGTCCTTTGACCAACAGGCAACAAAACTTTCTGCCACTTGCTTCGGCATCTTGAGAGTCATCAGGAAGATCCTGCCTCTACTCCCCTTTGAAGCAAGAAAAACCGTAGTCCTGGGCCTGATCCAATCGCGGCTGGACTATGGAAACGCATTGTATCTCGGAGCTCCTGACTTCACTTTACGCAAACTACAATTAATACAGAACTGCGCAGCCAGAACACTTTTACAAATCCCCCGCAGATCCTCAGTAAAACCAGGACTAAGGATACTGCACTGGCTCCCCGTAAAGGAAAGAGTAGATTTCAAATCACTCTGCATCGCACACCAGACTTTCTGGTCTCGAGGCCCGGCTATCAATCTCCCTCTCATCACACCCTACCTACCCACTAGACAGCTGCGTTCCACCTCTGCTAATCTAGCCACTGTGCCGCAAATAAAGAAATCAAGGTCCGGAGGCCGTTCCTTCTCCTACAATGTCGCAAAAAAGTGGAACGCCTTACCTCAGCATCTCAGATCAAACCCTGACATTCTCTCCTTCCGCAAACAGCTGAAAACGCTACTGTTTACTGTATAATCAATGAAGCTGAATCTGCCTTCCTTCCAACTTAAACCTCAGCAATATTCTTAGCGCTTGGACGCCTCAGGGCAGCTACCCGCGCTTTAGAAATCCGAATTCATTCATTCATTCATTCATATGCCCTATGAGGTGGTAATTTCTCAGCTCTGCTTTCACTAAATACATCCTGAAAAGCTTCATAGTGTTTTGGAAGCACCACCTCCTTCTCTGCGGCTGTAGCCACCATAAACTGTAATGCTAGCACTGCTACCGGGGAAGACACATAAGGCACCAGATGTTCCTTACAAAACCCCGATGAGAAATGCACTGTGCGTGATTTCCAGTCAATAGAAGGGTTATGGAAGGTGAACCAAGGCATCCCCAAAATGATTTCGTATTGAGGAGCATCGATTATATTCAACTCCACTTTTTCCACGTGTCTCCCTTCGGACACTTCAATAGACAATTCTACTTCTGCTGTTTTCTCAGTTATGAGACCTGATTTAATGGGCTGCCCATCGACTGCCAAAACCTCCTCTGGATTGCCTCTGGGTACCCTAGCTATCGACAAACGAGCCACCAACCCATTGTCTATAAAATTACCCGTGGCACCCGAGTCCAGCATAACCATTACTTGATGGGTTTTTTGCTCACACTCCAAGGTCATAGCTAGCACCAGGTGGGACTCAGTTTCCCCTATCCCAGAGGAAGACAATGATGTGAGTTTCCAGTCGGGGGTCCCTTCCGCCCTAAGCGTCGATTCCAACACTTCGTCAGACTCTCTAGCCGTATTGGAAACAGCCACCTTTTGTTTTTGTTCCAAGTGTTGGGAGTCTTGGGTTTAGAAGGGCACTCTCGTACATAGTGTCCTTTCTTCCCGCAATACATACAAAGGCCTTGGACTCTTCTACTTTCTCTTTCTGATTTGGACAAAGGGGGTCTAATAGCTCCTATTTCCATTGGTTCTACCCCAGCCTCCGCGGTACCCATAGCCCTAGGAGGGAAGCTCACAGTACGGGCATAACCCCTGTCCCATTTCCTCCTGTCCCCACTCCGCTCAGTCAGCCTACCATCCAACCTTAGTAGCAAATTCACCATGTCTACACATGTAGTGGGCTGAGGGTCTATGTGCGCCACCGCATCCTTCAATTCATCCCTCAAACCCTGATAAAACAAGGACATTCTTTAGTCCCTCTGGCCATTCCGTTTCAGCTATCAAACGGTTGAATGTGGTTAGATATGTTATCAGATCACTTCTCCCCTGACGCAGGGATAGCAACTCTTTGTCAGCACTAAAATTAGTGGCCCTTCTGTCAAAGACTTTCTCAAATTCTTCCCTGAACGCAGTCCAGTTAGACAATATGGCATCATCTCTCTTTACCAGGGGTACTGCCCAATTGGCTGCATCCCCCACCAAATAAGAGATAGCAAACGCAACCCTGGAGTGGTTCGTAGGAAAAGAGGCTGGCTTACATGAGAAGTGGAGCATGATCTGTGTCATGAACGCTTGCGTTTTGCGTGGATACCCCCATATCGTTCTGGGATGGCTAAAGGAATAGGGGGAGGAACAGTAACTTGTATCTGGGAAGGGCCAGTAGAAAAAGGATTCTTAGATAACTGCTCAACCCTGTCCTTAAGAGCAACTGCCTCGGCCTTGGACGATGCCAGTTCTTGTTGGACCAAAACCAAAGCCCGTAACACATCCTCCAAGGTGGCCATATGTACCCCAACCGGACCAGGCAGAATGCAATTCGTGGGTTCGTGATTCTGTCAGACTCCACGCTGCAGGATCCGGTTGTTGTACATAAAACTCCACCTCCCGACCTCACCAACACACTGTTACTAAAAACACAGTGTGTTCGAGGGATAGGGCGAGGGAAAAAAGAAACGAAACAAGGAGGGGACGGAAGGGGACTGCAGGGAAGGGATGGCTGAAAGACAAGAAAACAAGTATACGGGTTACAAATGGTCACAGGTAAATCCTACTCTCATTTCATTCTCACTAAGTAGATTAAATGATTCACCTTTTCTGAAGAAAGTGCACTCCACCTCCTCCCTGTTGTATCAAAGATGAATAACAGAACCGCTAGCCCCTATGGAACATAAATACCAGTTACACTCATATACCACAGAGAACAGTTGTCCAAATCTCTCTATTCTGTTTGTACGTACCCCGCCTTGTGATAGTTCAGTGTCCCAAAATAAATGTGTATAACTCCACCATCCAAAGTGAATCCAAAACAAAAATCTGTTACTTGAAAGACAAGTGTGTTCCTTAGTATATGTACAAGTAGAATCCTTAGTAGACACGGCAAGACGTAGCTTCCTACTACAGTCTTCCGCTCTCCAGTATGACAATCCACCGTGTCCTCAATAAAGAATGCTCCAAACACGGCAAGGTGTAGAATGCCCACAACCTTCCGCTTTGGCAATTGACCCTCTAGACACTAGTGCCTTTCTTCGTAGCGGTAGTGAGCAGAAAGACTTGCCCCACTACACTCCGCTCTCTTTTTAACAAAACAAGAACTCCAATGCAGGACACCGCTGCGCCTGTCTTACAATCCGATGTTTTTCACTTGCACTCAGAAAAGAACAATTCAATTCAACCCAAGCAACGCGTTAACTGCCACGCGCTGCTTATTTAACTCACAGTACTTGAAACGAGTAGTCGGGGTCCGCTCTTCCTCCGATAGAACTCCGCTCCTCCTCGCCACAGTATGAAGCGGATAACAGGAACGCCAGGAGATTACTGAAAGGGTTTACAACACAGGCGCTACTCGGAAGAACCCGAGTCAATCAAAAGTACAAAAGCCCGTTACTCTTTCACTCGCCGCTGGAAACGGAATGAAAGGAACAAAGGCCTCTCTCTGCTGGAAACAGGGAGAAGACGAGTAACAGAACCCAGCGACAGGAAACCAAAAGCACTGTCGAATAACAAATTCACGAACAGAGTAGAATGGGCCCACCCAGCCTTTATAGGACCACGCCCCCCTCCCAGGACTTCTGGGAGTTGTAGTTTTTATATTTTTGGCAAGCGCCTTGGCAGATCCTGACAAGAGGTGTTATAAGGCCACGCCCCTTTTTACAACTCTCTGCAACGCAGACCCCTGGCGCATACTGGAGGTTCCTGGCTGGGCTTGAGGTGATATGTGTGCAAACATGCCCTGTGGCACCTTTTAAGTTGGGGAATTAATTCCTCTTCAATCCAGAGGTCCCCTAAGGGCCAACCAGCCCACCAGGTACCTCCAGTAAGCGCCACGGAGCTGCGTTGCAGAGTGTTGTAAAAAGGGGGCGTGGCCTCTGAACACCTGTCTGCAACGCAGCTCCCTGGCGCATACTGGAGGTACCTGGTGTGCTAGTTGGCCCACAGGGGACCTCAGGATTGAAGAGGAATGAACTCCCCAACTTAAAACGCGTCACAAGGCGTGTTTACACACTCGTCACCTCAGGCCCCGCCCCATTCTTTCACTATTGAGCAAAATATTCCTTTAAAATCAGGCGAACTACGACTTCCAATTTACTCACCTGTTATCAGGAGAGACCTCAGTGCTGCATCTTGCAGCCCAGTTAGCTGAACTAACTATAACGGGGGAATTTCAATGGTTTTGTATGAGTGAAATGTCCAGCTAAGTACAACATGTCTGAAACCTATGGTTTTTTTCAGTGAATTTTTAAGGTTTTTTAAATGCTAATTCCTAACTATAACGAGGCTGAAACCTATGGTTTTTTCAGTGAATATGTATATATATGTATATCTATATCAGCAAGTGGGATCACTATACATTAATTTTGTCTCACATAGTTTTCGTCATTACAATCACATAAGATTTTCAATTGTTCCTTTTGTGACACCTGATATAATCTGTTCCTTTTTGCTACCTGCTATACCTGTGGCCACAGTTAGAAATTGCGCTATTGGTTGACTGGGGGGTTATTTCTGGTCATGCAGCAGCCATAATCCTAGTCAGGGTAAGGCACAAGCAAACCCTCTTAACTTAGAGGCAATGTGTAAAGTATTTGTGCAACACTTCAAACAATAAATCAGTACAAACACCACACAAAAAAATCCCTCACCAGGTTAGAAACATAGAGCTTAATTTAATGAATGAAACAAGACCAAACCGACAAAAATCCAATCAGTAGAACCGGAGTTATGAATTTTTAAAGAATAAACTGCAGTATATCGCTTAAAAGTATAAAGCGCTAACCATGACCATCTGGTTGCTCTGGACCAGGTCAAATTCAAAAGCTCAGGCTGACCACAATGAAACACAGCCCCAGATTAGTCCAGCTGAAGGTTTACCTTCTCAGGTTTTGTGCCAAGAGTCCTGTTCGCATTGAAGAAGGTCGCAAGGTCGAGCCTCACTGGAGGCTGTAGGCGTGCCACAAAAGATCAGGCCAGGCAGCACGGATGGGCAATCTGATGGTTCACACTGGCAGGTAACCGTGAGCGGTCAATGCTGCCGTGCAAAGAGATGGGCTGGTGGCGGCTCCCGCTGATTTTTAGTTCGAGTGGCGCTGTTCCAGTGTGAATGGGTCCGTTCATGGTTGTGAAGTGCCTAAAAGCTTGAAGTAAGAGCCTGCTGAGCCACACCAATGGTCCAGGACCTGAGAGGCACCTTTCTGGGGCCAGGTATTCGTTTAATACGGGTCAAGGATCAGTGGGGATCCTCTTATGTCCCTGAGGCTCAGATCAGGAGGCCAGCAGACTAGCCCTTTGAGTCGCCCAGGGGGCCTGGCTTCAAGATGAGTTCCAGGTCCAGACCGTCTTCTCCAGGCAAGAAGGCAGCAGGCAGTAGGTCAGCAAAGCAAGGCAGCAGCTCCTTCAGTGTAACAGTCCAGTAGAGTGGCAGTCCTTCCAACAGCACAGCAGTCCTTCTTCCTGGCAGAGTATCCACAGGATCAGAAGTATACTGAAGTGGTGGTATCTGAGGTCCTTCTTTTATACACAGTTGTGGCTTTTACCTGGGGAGAAGCTTCTCGAGGCATGCCATTGAAGTGCACAGATGCCTAGCCTTCCCTACCCGAGCTCCAGACTAACTATAGGGAGTATGCACCTCTTTGTGTGGAGACGGGACACAGACTTTTCAGGTGTAAGTGAGACTAGGCCCAGCTCCTCCCGCAGATCCTGCCAGTGATGGTCCATCCATTCACACTTAAGCTACCATTGTGTGTGGCTTTCTAGGAGGAATACACAAAGCCCAACTGCCTGCCAACTACACCCAGTCATGCGACACGATACAGAATGCAGACAGCAATTGGCTAAGGCAAGAAAATGCCAACTTTCTAAAAGTGCAAAAAGAACAGATGATGCAAATATTCACCCCCTGTCAACAGATCTGGGTTTAATCCATCGTTTTTTTGCACACCATGCCACCCCAGTCTGAACCCAGCCATATGCAAATTAGTCTTGACCCTGCTCCTCATGGGAACAGTCCAGCCTGAACTGCCAACCCAGGTCCTCCCTAGACCGGAAACAAGCATTCCAGGGACCGGCTATCGGGTATCACCCCTCTTCAGCCAGGCTAGCTTGAATCCAGTGATGCAGTAATCACTTGACCCACGACTGGGCATACCCTTCCACTTAGGGTGACAAATGCAAAAAATAACAGATGATGTATGGAATGCTGAACAATGCAAACATTCATCCCTAGTCAACAGATCTGGGTTTAATCCATCGTTTTTTTGCTCACCGCGCCACCCCAGTTTTGACCCAGCCATATGCAAACTGGGGTGAATGTTTGACATTGTTTCAGGATTCCGCCCATCAATTGTTCTTTTTGCATTTGCTGCCTTAAGTGGGAAGGGTATGCCAAGACTTGGGTCCCATACTCATCACGCCACTGGAGTAAAGCTAGCCTGGCTGATGAGGAGTGATACCCTGCAACTGTTCCCAGGATGCTTGTTTTTGGTCCAGAGAGGACATGCCCTGGCAGTTCAGGCTGGACTGTTTCTATTGGGCGCAGGGTCAAGACTGATTTGCATATGGCTGGGTCTAAACTAGAATCCATCGGGTTGGGAGAAATAAAACAATGGATTTAAGCCCAGATCTCTGTACTGGGGATGAATGTCTATCATTGTTTATGAATTCTGTCCATCGATTGTTCTTTTTGCAACGTTATAAAAGTGGCATTTTCAGAATTGTAATCTTAAATCCAATTTAACCATAAGTTAGGATATTAAATGTGGATTCCAGAGACACAAAACATAATCAAATCATCTCTTCCTACTTGAAAATTACATGTATAAAATGTGATAAGGCAACTCTAATGTTATCTTATGGGATAGTTAGGCCTAGCAGTAGTGAAAAACAAATTAAAGAGTTTTTCACTATCAGGACATATAAACTTAAAAGTACCTCTTGCCTTTTCAATAGACTACACCCTGTCCTATGGGCTGTCCTGGGCCTGTCCTAGGCGTTTCTGTATTGAAAAGGAAGGCCTCCTTTTGCCAGGTTGAAATGGCAGCTTAAAACTGCACACAGGCTCTGCAATGGCAGGCCTGAGACACGTTTAAAGGGCTACTTAAGTGGGTGGCACAATCAGCGCTGCAGGCCCACTAGTAGCATTTAATTTACAGGCATGGTGCACGTGTAGTGCACTTTACTAGGGTCTTATAAGAAAATTAAATATGCTAACTAGGTATAAGCCAATGTTACAATGTTTAGGCAGAGAACACATGTACTTTAGCACTGGTTAGCAGTGATAAAGTGCCCAGAGTCCTAGGGCCAGCAAAAACAAAGTCAGCAAAAATAGAAGATCTAAAGGAAAAACGTCAGGAGGAAACCAAGCCATGGATGCCAGGTCTTAAAGCCACCAACTAAAATTCTGTTTTAAAAGAAGGAACCCCTTTCCTGCTCGACCAATCGGTACCGCACGGCCTCTCCAGAATTTACATGTCTTCTTTTTACAATTTTCACTTTTCTCTGTCATCATATCAAACCAGCCTTGGCTCCTCAGTTATCCTCTTAATCTTTCCTTTTGGCTTCAGAGTAAATGCAGTTTTAACACTTTCTGTTTATGTCCAATTGCTATTTTACCCTTTTCTACATGGGAGAGGCGAGCAACCGAAGCTTCAGCTTGCTGGCTAAAAATGTACCTCCAAAAACTAATATCACGGCTTAACACCAAAACGTCCCTAAAATGTAAATCCAGTTGCATTTGATTGGAATTCATAAATGTGCGAAAACACATATGCTACCAGCTGCATCCATATGAAATGGAAATTGTAATGTCGTTTTTCCACAGGGGTAATAAAACCTGGGTTTATTTGCCCTTCGATGAAAGATCAGAACCTTACAACACATAGTGATACCTTTTTTGTGGGTTCTTTTGTCTTTTCTGAAAATAATTTTAGTGAAGAAATCTTATGAAAGGAAGTATAATATCTGCCGAAAACGAATGGGAAATAAGTCAGTTCCCCCAGCTTTAAAGTGCGTCATCAATATATTATTTTAAGTGATAACGATAAACTAGCTCGGATGGGGAGGCTGTTGCTGAACCTGGAATGTACCACACGGGGCCGCGGGGGTGAACCTTGATGACTACATATCCGGTGAAGCAGTGAGTTCAACTTGGCACAAACACCGTGTTGACCGCTCGTCTCCTTTCACGAGGAGCGTGCAGGATTCGGCATTTTCCCGGAAAGCGATGTGTATTATGACAGATTAGGCCAAGGCTGTTTATGATGTGAGGTTTGACAATGACTCTGACCCGGAAGTTGGGGGAGACAGTCTGCAGGAAGGACGAATGCTATTTCAAGTAAACCCGTTGACAGTCATGCCATGGCCTGTCGTGACTGCTGCGTGGTGTTAGGTGAGGGCCGCGCGTTTACACATTTATTTCACATAATGCTTTTTGAGAAGAGGCAGAGGCAATGCCATCTGGACAGGTTGTATCCGAAGACTTGTTTCGATTTCAATTCATACAATTTTTTTTGCTGACAACATTTCGGGTACAATGCAGTTTAAATAGGGCGCCTTTTCTTCTATGAAGTGTTTGGTATATCTTTGCGTGTGCCTAAACAACAACGTTACCACTGTGTTCTAAATAATGCAGACGTCAGCTGTGCTGATGACTAAAAGGGCCTTGAGTTGAGGGGGGTGCACCCTGCTTCCCCCTCATTCCCTCAGGTCCAATGGGTGGGTAACTAAAGGGGATTCTTCGAGGATGAGAATGAAAGCCAGTCAGCAGAAAGCAGGTGTCTATTTTATGACCTTAGGCCCTGAGGTACAGCATCAGGTGCATGGCTCTAGCCTGAGCTTCATCCTTGAACCAACAAACCCTGTCTACAGACTTACACACAACACACACATACAGACACGCACATAACACTTGTACACACACACATATATACAAACACACCGCCTCCCCATCTTATACATCATTATTCATTCTCTGCATTTTAGCCTCCAGCTCAGACATGTAAACTATTATTCACAGTTACAGATTCTCCAACAAGTCTAAGACACACATTCACCCAACTGACACCTTGTTGAAGTCTCCAATATACAGGCAGACACACAACGATAATAAACAACAGTCACAGTAAATCCTTAATGGGTCAGGGAAAACCTTGTTACCCCACAAGGCAAGAGGCTCTCCACATCTCACATCAAACAAAAACATGGAGGCAAGTCATGCTGTACACCATTTCTACATGCAGAGCTCATAGCCACGGACGTCAGCACAGATAGGGCACAGAACCTTTGAACCTCCTTTGAGAAGGGAATTCCATATCATCCTCAAGTTTGCACAGTCGGAGCATAAAACAATGACAGAAAGTATAACTATGCTTCATCCCAAATTAGAACATTGGAATGGTGAGCACTCCATTGAAAACAATGGAGTGCTTTGGGCTTCTAATGGCCAGTAGAAATCCAGAGCATCAACATTCAAATATTTGTTCACAGCTGTTGCTGTGAACAAAAGACCTCACGGAGCCCGTGGGGATTTCGATCCCCTCGGATTCCGTGAGGTCTTTGTTTTTCAAGTTAGAACATTTTGCCCGCTAGTTTGGAATGTTCTAGTAGTTTAGAACCCTCCATAGTGGGCTCTACTAGCCATTGAAGGCCTGCTCCCTTGTTCAAGGCCCTCACCTTGGGCTCGGGACTTTAACACTGGAGTGGACCGTTAATGGCTATTACCACCCGCTACTGCGGGCTCTAAGGCTATATTAAAAACTCTTATAGCCAGACTCCGAAGCATAATCCAGCTCCTCTACAACAAAAAGATTTATACACTAGTATCACCCGACATCCACATCATATTTGTACATACCTTACTGTATCGCTGTAGAAGATATTTGAGCGGTTTTCTATCGCCATACTTTCTCAACCACCCAAGGTTGGACTGTATGCTTTCTACATACAGGCACACCAACACAAACCTGCTCCTGTGTGCAATCAGCATTGTACAGAACACAAATGTGCACCCGTACACACTAACCATATGTACAACACGTACTGGACCTCTATGCCATCCATACATGCACACACATAAGCCAAATTGTATTCAATCTCCATATGTATTTCGGTAGTAGAAAGCTTTATTCGAGTTATAGACTCATAAAAGCACAACATGCATATTATAAAAACATCACACTTAATCAAGGCATTTCATCCAATACATTAAAACAGTTGCGCAAGCTTAATCATTGTAAAACAAAACATTATACAAGTAAAACATAATCAAGAAACATTAGGAGAAACAGAAAGGGCTCTCCGCCTAATGGACCAAGCCCACCCCAGGTACTTTGCTATTCCCATGACAATAGGCTCCTCAGAAGTAGTGCAAATAATTCTCTGCGCCTCAGCCGCACTGGATGTCCCAAGGTTCTTGCAGATAGGGGTTAACCAGACCCTTCTTGGGGAGGCATAAGCCTTACAAGCAAATAGGAAGTGTCCCACACTTTCCTTAGTTGCGCCGCACGCTGGGCAGCACTGGGTGTTCAAACTCTTCCACCTGCCTGTTAGATCTCTCAACGGGAGGGAACCAGATCTTAATTGGAAAAACAACTTTCTGTCCTTAGGAACAGTTATACTGTCCCAGTAATTTTCTAAAGCAGGACACATTTTACTTTCCAAAAAGCGACCTCCCATTGAGTCAAATTTAACCCTTCTCCAAAGCCTCTCGTCTATCCATTCCCAATATAGTGCTTTAAGTGTGTTTTTACTTGGGAACACTTCCCCCGACGGATTGTCCCAAAGGTTGGAAAGACCTAGTTCACCTAGCAATACCCTTAGGTTTTTCAGCCATGATATTTTATGGAATGTATCAATCTTGATTATTGCCAGGAAGCCTTCCCCATAATGCCTAATTTCAGGGGTAGACCAAAGTCGCCTCCAAAATAAGATGGGACGCAGTCTGGCTCGGTCGGTTACCGATCTTCTTCCCAGGTCAAGACTAAGAGGGATTAATGGTGTACTCTGGGGCAGTCCCGTAATACCCCTAAGAAACCTGTTCTCAGCTATCTGTAATGAGGTTAAGTTGTCAAAACCAAACAGCTCCGCCCCATATAAGGCCGATCCTATTGCCTTAGCATCGTATACAGCGAGGACAGGTTTTATGGGTTTAGTTTTAGATCTATTGTGCTCCACCCGTAAGGCCCCCGATATTTGCTGATGTTTCAAGACCGCCTTTTCTATGTGGTGGGACCAACCATAATTACTTGCGATTTGTACCCCTAGGTAGGTGAACTCCCTTACGACCTCAAGCCCAATATTATTCAAATGTATCCTAGGGCGAGGCTTCTGTCCTCGGGAAAAAGCCATCAGCTTGGTCTTGCCTATGTTAACTTCCAGGCCATGCTCCTGGCATAAGTCATCAAAAATATTCAGGGCCCGTTGCAATCCAGCTGGGGTTTTGGACATTATCAGAGTGTCGTCAGCGAACATCAGGATTGGAACCCTGATGCCCGACAACGAAGGCGCATCCACACTGGCGTCCTGCATCCTGCTGACTATCCCATTGATATATAATGTGAAGAGCAAGGGCGCCATTGCACAACCTTGGCGCACCCCACGCTCCACAGGGAAGTCAATTGAGGATTGGCCATTTGTCCCCCACTGTACTTTGGCAAAATTGCATTCGTGCAACCTCATAATTAAAGTAAGCAATTCTGCGGGAATGCCTATCTTACTTAACACTGCCCAGAGCTTACCCCTTGGGACTAGGTCGAAGGCAGCCCGCAGGTCGACAAAAGCGACATACAGGCTGCCCCCACCAACAAGAACCGTCCCCCACCGTAACATAGTGAAGCGAAACACCTGATCGATGGTACTGGTAGCCCTTCGAAAGCCTGCCTGACAAGGGGAAAGAGAATCATTTTCATCAACCCAGTCCATAAGTTTGTTTACCACCATCTTCCCAATTACTTTTTGGACGGTGGCAATCAAACTTATGGGCCTGTAGTTAGCTGGAAGGGATCGATCTCCTTTTTTGTGGACGGGTATAATAATGGCTCCCTTCCACTGTTCTGGGACTTGCGCACCCTTTGCAATCGCGTTCCCCAATAGGAGCACATATCTACCCCACCTATTTTTATCATTTTTAAAAACGTCCGAGGGTATCCCGTCTAATCCCGGGGCCCTGCCCCCTTGAACGGAGCTAATTACAAATTCAACTTCCTTGGCGGAAAACAATTCATCCTTGGCAAATACAGCCAAGATTACATCCCCACCACCCCACTCCTTTGTCTCAGCATATTGGGGCCTAAAGTAATTCACCCAATCGGATTCAGCAACATTATTATCCGGTTTTTTTGGGATACCGCCTCTGCCCCACTTTACTATCTTCCAGAAAAGCCTGGAGTCCTTTGCTCCAGAGGCCTCCTTCAGTTCCTCCCAGTGCTTCTCATCCCAGTCTTTTTTGGCCAAGGAAATGCTAGTATTATATTGCTTCCTGGCAGTTTTGATTGCTACACTGTCCCTGCTTCTGATAGCATTACCCAGTGTTAATCTGGCTGCCCTGCACTGTTGGTTAAACCACCCTGCTGGTTTAGAGGAAGCTGTGCGATTACCCTTACATGTTCTCATAAAGTATGGCTTTAGGGTGGCGAAAAGATTATTATGGATTTCAGTGATCGCCCTAGATCCTGGCAGTGTTGCACTAGCTAATTCCATGGAAGCAATTGCTTTGTCCACTTCAGACCCAATAAAATCCATGGAGGCTGCATTCGCCAATATGTATTTCACAGTTAACACCACATGCATGTAGTTATGAAAATTCTCACAGTCCAGCACATAAACCTCCATCACACTGGTTGGGAATCATACGAAATATCAATACGTATACCATTTTCAGTCCCACATGCAAGTTCACAAAAACAAATCCACACAAACCTACAAGTTGCAAGTTTATACTATCTAAATCCCCACCCCATCCTACCTCACAAACTATTCCCGCACCCTATCCCCGCCCACCCGCACTATCTGACACATGCAAACATGATATCTTTCATGCAACACAAGAAATTCTAAATATTTGAATTCCGTCGATATTCAGTACCTACATGCCTCCTTAACTCGACACATGTAATGCATGACTTTAATAAATTCCTAAAAATGATGGTTTCCAGCCAGATTTAAGACGTGCAACACTGAATGGGTCAAACTCAGACTTGTTCCCCCAAATTAAAGTAGATCAGAAATACACAGTTGGTGAGACCTGGAAGACAACTAGAGACACATTTTATCTTTTTGCCCAAGAGGTCACAATACCTTTTACTCTTGGCAACCAGTCAACACTGACCTGGGTGCCGCAATGCACCAAAGCAAAGTCTCTTAAAATTCGGACCTCTTGATCCTGGATCTTTCCTCTTGGTCAGAGACATCAATCCACATTCACTGCTCAACCTTTTGTAGCTCCTGTTGTTCAGTCTCTGTCTTTCTAATCAGGCTCAGTAACAGTAACTCTTTCCACTGTTGCATCAGATGACTCTTTCCACTGTTGCATCAAATGTCCAATGCCAACCACACGGCACTTTTCCTTGCAGCTCCTCTGTGGCAGATCTGTAACACTTCTTGCATAATATCCAACTCTAATAAGTCACTACTAGGCTTTCGGTTCTCTGCTAATAGTCCTACTAGGCTTCTGCTGCCAAACAAATAGTACACTGATGCCTCTTGCTGGCAGATTTGAGGGTGATCAGTATCCAAAGACATCTACATGGTCTTGGGGCTTTCCTCAATCTCAAAGCAGATCTCTTCCTGAAACAGGTCCAATGCTCCTCCACGGCCTTCTTGCATCTCAACACAGGTCCTTCGACAAAATTGTCTTCAATTTGTTAAGTCCTAAGGAAGGTTTTCCATGATACAGGAGCCAGCCAGATAGAGGAGGGCATCTTCCTTATTTACATGTTAGCCCCTTAAGAATAGTGTCAGATAGATAGCGCTAGAAAGGCTGCCTTCCACCAATTCTAACTATCTCTAGGCTTCCAATACACACACATGCACACAGACAGACACACACACGCACACACACACACACACACACAGACACACACACGCACACACACACACACACACGCACACACGCACACATGCACACAAACACTCACACACACGGACGCACGCACACACGCATACACACACACACACACACACATACATACTCTCTCTCTCTCGCTCTTCATCATTGTTCACACTCAGCATCCCAGACACCACCTCCAAGGACCAATAGTTTATTTATTTTCTAAAAGTATTTCTATGTTGCAAACGTGTGTGCTTTGGCAACAGAGTGCTTTACAAGTAAAAAAGAGATGGAAGAGCATATCTGAAATGGTGAGAGTTAAGAATCAGGTATCTAGGTAGGCAGTAGATAGCTTCGTGGGTAAGGGGCAGTAGCTAGTTAGATGCTAAGAAGTTCTTGATAGTTGACCAGGTAGAAAAAACATAGTAAAATAAACATTTTGAATTGAAAAAGGTAAGGAAGCAAACAGGAGAACAAAAAGCAAGACAATTATTGTGAAAAGGGATATAAGAGAGGGAAAGAAGATATTTTTCAAGACACATGAAGAAAGGAAGAGGCAAAAAAGTGAACCAACAGCAAACATGGAGGTTGCACCTGTTTTCCTTATCTGTGCAGATGGCAGAGTAGTTGTCTAATGGCACAGACTGCCTTAGGAAAGGACACAGAAAGAAATAGGACAGGTTGATGCCCGGGAAGTAGTGGATCAATGGCAGTATGGACATGTAGGTCACCTCCAAGATGAGGAAGGACCGGGAATGTGTGGTCATGCAAGGAGTAGAAGTATGGCACCAGAGAGAAAGGCTCAAGGTGTAGGGAAGAAAGGATCACCCAGATAAAGAGGTTGTACAAAATGGTACAGAGGGAGAGATTGGGTCTGAAAAATGGGGAAGGGAGAAAACCAAAACGTTTTAATCAAAGCAAGCAAGAGAGGGTCAGTGAAGCCCAAATGATAATCTGTAATAACAGTGGCAACTTTCAGGACAGCTGATCAGATTATGTTCGATATGACGATTGAGACAACACCGGGCAGAGTTAACCTGCCTTCATCCCCACAATTACATTACCCACATCATTTCAACATACCACTGCAGTGACCTCATTAATGCAGATTGCCTGATACATTGTCCCTTATCGCTTGAGAAGGTCATGAAATTGACAGCGTCCATAGGGATACCTTGTTTATGATCCTTTCTAAAAAAAAAAATACAATATACAGCAGAGTGAAGCCCAGGGCTACTCACCTGCTAGAGGGAGGACCTATTGTGACAGGTACCATAAGGGACAAGAGGAAAGGGACCAGTAGGTAGGTATCGGATACAAATGGAGCAAGAGACGTGGTGGATTGCTGTGTTAAGAGAAGCGAAGGAATGGACAAAGAGAGAAGTGAGAATAGAAGTAGGGTAGTGAGGCTCATGAAGCATTTAAAGAAAGGTTCAAATGAACCAGAGAATATAGACGCATAGGGAGCTGCTGGCGTAGGAAGGAATTGAACTAATGGCGAAGAGGAAAGCCAGGAACAAGTCAGAAGAACAGTAGGCTGTTCTGCTTAGGTATATGGAGTAAAAGAGAAGTAGATAAACCAAGAGTAGGAGAGAGGGTTGCAGGATGTCTACAAGTAAATATCAAACAGCTGGAGCCAAAAGGGGCAGACATAGTGAGATGATAGGGTAAGGGACAGAGATCAGCCCTTACAATTATAAGGAGTCTTATGAAGGGCCTGGGAAAAGTACGAGGTGGAAAAAAAGACAAAATGGTTAGAAAGGATTAGCTGATGCAGAGGGATCCCGGTATGACTGCACAATGTTACCATCGCCCTTAAACAACAGTAAATGTATCCCTCCTGAATCCAGTGATTTCTCTACTGTTGCAGAGAATGGAGTGGGAATAGTATATGTATTATTCCTACAATTTGATAGTTTTGTTTATATTGTTTACATTTATATTATTATGATGTTTTTGGGTATTTAATATTATATTATTTGTATTTATTAATGTTTGTAATATGTAATATATTTTTAGTAAAAATGTAATTTTTTATTTTGTTTTGAAATTAAACTGATATGTTTTTTAGAATTGTTACCAATGTATTTGTTACAGTTTGTAATTTATTATGAATATACATATATATATAGGTTGTGCCATTGAAATATTTTATGCTTACCGTTTCTGTCCTTTGGACATTACTTGTCCTTGCTCGGGTGTGAAACGCCTCTTTGACACTGACTTTGTAGCAATATCAGGAATTTTATATTGCCTACATTTAACAGACTATTCTGCTGCATTGTGGCATTTGCAGTCTTTAACCCTTTCGATGCTGATGACGAGCTCAGCTCGTCATGATGCACAGTTGAGCTGTGCTATTGACGAGCTGAGCTCGTCATGAATCATGTAAAATATTGATTTCCAGCACAGGACGGGAAAACTGCTAGCAGCCAAGGTGTTAAGGGATTTCAAGCGTGTACCCGAATTAACTCTGAGGCAATATTTCTTTAACAATGTAAAGATGTTACCTCATGCTCGAAGAACGTTTCCCGGTCCCAGGGCTCCACGCAGCAGCAACTGGTAATAATATGGCAGAGATCACTTCTCCTTCCTGGTCAGGGTCAGATGCCGTGTTGTGGCGAAATAGATAGGAGCTCAAATGAGCTATCTGGATGATGGACAGTCATTATGGTCTACTAACAAGTATGGCGGCAGCAGTTTTAAAATTTGTTTGTGATACATTTTAGAATATATTGGCTACACTGGATGTTAGTTTGGCTGAACAGTTTAAGTGCCCGTATGTATCCCACCGAGCAGTGTTTAAATTGTTATACATGCTTCATCATATATGTTGTCTGCTTTACTGGTAACTTTGCAACTTTGGGTAATGCACTGTGCACTATATATTATTATGTTGCATCTTACCTACATTTATGTTTATGAAGAGCTTTAGACAGCGTGAGCATGCTGTATTCAGACTGCAATGGGAATACATGCGCTAAAGTATGTGTTTCATGTTTATCAATGAGGCTAGTGGGATGGCCTATTTAACAAATTAGTTATGCATTGCCAAACTAGATTGACAAAGGCCTCCTGAAGGCTGAAACGCATCTCTCCTTGTGCTCAGGATTGAGGGCGACCTGCACTGAGAAACAAATGATGAATCCAATGCCACTTCGTGTCCATGCCTGCTTTTCATGGAGTCCCTGTGGGAGTTGGGTGTTTTAGTTCATATATGTATACATACGTATTTATATATATATATATATTTTTTTTTAAAGTTCACAAAAAATGTGTAAATTGTCAAATACATTATAAGTATTATTTTAATAATAATTGTAAATTATATATGTTTAAATAAACACACATATATATGCGTTTTTTAAATAAGTTTAAAATGTATATATCATTTTAAATTATTTAAATGTATTTAATTTACATTGTATTTCTGTTTAATGTTATTAGATTTAATGTTTACTATATTTAACTATGTTTATATTAAAAAATGATATTTCTGTGTTAGATATTAGTGTATAACAATATTTTTTCATTATTTTTGTTATTTACATTATAAGTATAGGATAACAATATTTTTGTACTTGATATTTTTGACAAGATATTTTTGTCCCACAATATTTGTGATTTTGATATTTCGTCAGTGAACCCCGGGATACGCTGCCACAAGATACCCCCAATCAGCAGTTTCAATAGGCTTAGTAATGGTTTTATTGTTGTACATTATTAGCTACTCTTCAGATGGGTGAGACGTAAATCCTCAAATTAGTCTGTTCCGTAATCTCGTTGCTACAACATATGGTGTTATTTTGTATGCTTTTGGTTTGTTCCCAACTACTCACAATGTTATATGTGGTGCTTAAATGTCCTGGGCTACAGAAGTTATCTGAAATGCAACTGTGCCTATTCTTTTTTTTGTTCAAATATCTTTATTGCTTATTTAAAACAAGAAATACATTTGTGATGCAATAACAATACACTAGATCAGAATCAAGTAAATAATAAATTAGTACTGAAGCATTTAAAAAGAGAAATAATTCATCACCAAGAACCAAATGGCTGGGATAATAAGAGAGACAAAGATTTCATTATATTAAAAAAGTGAACAATAGATAAAATGACAAATAATATATATTATAGAGTCATCAAAAAATTACATATATCCCAAAAATATGTAACAGGTAAAACCAGGTACATATAAAGTGGCTGTATTGTTGAAAAGATCATTGAAATCTGCAGCGGTACCAGGGAAGAGAAAAAGAACAAAGGGATATTAGAGAAAGACAGAAATAAATAAAATAGGTAGGAAGGGGCATCTGCTTCATTGATAAGAAAATAAGTAAAAAAACTGGACTCAAAAGGATACTGAGCTACCAACCCCTTAGAAGATACATTTATGTAATTATCCAAATAACCGCCAAACATTACTAGAAATGGAAGGCGAGTAATGTTTCCCTTTAACAAAGGTATGAGGTCCATTAAGATATGAGACCCATGCCCACCAGGTGAAAGCATTTCCATTCTGTTGGTATAATTTTAACAGCAATGGATACAATTAAGTCTAATAGCTCCAGATCCGTATTGTAAAGGGGTAAAGGAATAACTGCAGCCCATAGACCTATTAAAATCATAGACAAAGAAAGTTCTATAGATGTGTTAAAAATTTATGATAAGTGTTTCTGTATCGGGCCCCCAAAGGAATATAATAACGTACATTCAAAGAACATATGTGGATGGGTGCCTGATACAAGATTACAATTCCAACAAAGATTACTATCTCGTAGTTTCAATTTATCTAAAGAAGCCGGGGTCCAAGGTACTAGATTTAGTGTAAAGAATTCGGATTGGATAAGTGAAGGAGCAATTTTATTATGTAGAGATTATTTCCCAATAAAATGCCAAGTATCTTGTGAAATATGTTTAAAAATGTCATCTGCAAAATGATGATACAATTTAACATAAGTAATCGTACACTGTGAAGGGAGTAGAGCGGATAAGAATTTATAAATTTTAGACGCAGTATGGCCTGAACGTAACCACATAGAAAGGAGTAAGACAATAACCAAATCCATAGATAGGGATATTTTAGCAATTTTAACCTTTAGTTTAAAAAAAGAATAAAAGTCCATGTTGCAAAGATTATATTTCTTGGCTAAGAAAGAAACGTGAAGCGAATCATGATTAAAATCATATAGGTCTTTCACCAATCTGATACCTTTTTCAGCCCACAAAGAGACTATGCTAGGATCAATGTCAGTGGAAAGTTTAGGAATATGCCATAAAGACGACCATCCTGAGTTATGAATAGGTGTGGATACTTTTTTATCCAATCTTTATATGTAACACGAAAGATAACAAATTAATAATCGGGGTTATCATCATTTTAAGAGTTTGTAATCTTCCCCACCAAGAAATATATTTAGGGGACCAGGAAGATAAAAGGTCCTTAACCTTTGATATGATATGAGATTCATTATGGGTGATAGTGTCCGAAAAGTTCTTACAGAACCAACAGGCACATGCATCAAAAGAAAAACCGGTCGCAAACGGGCAGATTCTCAGAATCTGCCCTTGCAACAGGTATTTTTGAATTTGGTATGCCATCCCAAATGCAAAAAATGCAATTTAAGTAATCTCTAAATTGCGATTACCTACATTGCAATTGCATTTAAGGAATCACAAATTGAGATTCCTTAAATGCAATGCATTAAAGTAAGAAAATTCCCGATTTCGCTAATAGGGGGCGAAATTTACCATGAAGTTGAACTTCATGGTAATTTGCAAAAACTTTGAAAAATGAACTTTCGTGCATTTTTCAAGGTTTCATGTTGTGCACACACATGCCCTTAGGGCATATGTGTGCGCAGCATATGTGCACCGATCAATTTTAGGGGTGCAACAGGGTTTCCTTTTGACACCCTTGCACCCTGAAATTGCATGTGTAGGAATCGCTATTTTTACAGTGATTCCTACATGCATAGGCTTTTGCGAGTCCTTAATTACGATTCCTTAATTATCGAAATTAAGGCCTCACAAAATCCTACCTTGATGCATGTGCCTTGAAATCCCTACCCTAGTATTAGATTCCCATAACCTTGGCGATTCCATTATTAATATGGCATAAAAAGCTAATTTTAACATTTTAAACCACTCTTTACATGTGAAAGAATTTGATCCTGGTTGGTAAAAATAAGTTGGTATCCTTAGCTTGATTATTCAGAGCAGCTCAAGTATAGCAACAGAAGTTAGTGGTGCCCTAAATTAAAGCACTGTTATCCACCAACGAAAAGAGAGCATACCTTAGGAGCAAAAAGAATGAAGTGGCGTGCTAGAATCTACCATATTGCTTCATCCTTTTGAACTAAAACCAAATGTTGAAAAGCTCTAACATTTCCATTAAAAATTAAAATGTCGATTTTTGTATATTTTCTGTTTGTGATTTAATGAACTATTTCATAATTCATGTATTTGTTTGATGTATACTTGTTTCAGCATTTTTGTGCATTTATTTGAGGTTAAAATTGTAGAAATGTCAGTTGTGATTCAGTGGGGAGTCCTGCCCTGGAATGGCCATGGTACAGATCTATGCCTATAGTGCACGACTGCCTACAAATATCATATTGCAGCAGCACACATTGCTAATGGCCTACCAGTTGCATATAATCCAACGTACCTCTGTGGTCCTGGAGGAACGGGAGCAGGAATTTCAATAAAGCAAATGTTCCTGGACAGAAAATTTGTAGGGAGACATGGGCTAGTCTTGTCCCTTTGTCTTGTCTTGTCTTGTCTTGTTCTGTCCCTTTGGAATCTGTTGTCAAGTCATTTGCCATTTGTTTCAACTGGTGTGTAAATGACAGACAGTCTGGTCCCACATTTTTCATAGCCTATACACGGTCCAGCAGACTTAAAATGAATGGTAGCAGAATATATGCATATTAGAATACTTTACTTGAATTTAATGAAACATTGCAATTCGAACATGCTATAAATGAGACTTTTTTGGGCAGTCCAGTGAACACTACTGCCACAAGATTTTCAAGTTGCACTCTGTTTTTTTTAAAATAATTAATTTAAATTCGACTGTATGATTTTTTTGTTTCTGTTTTTCAATATCACAATTAATTATTGTAAGATTGAGACACAGACCAATATGGCAGGCAGTCTTTGATCATCTGTCTGTTGAGGCCAATGCATTCTGTCCTTCCTCAAGACACTTGAGTACCTAGTGGGTGAAGAGACTATAAAAAATACTTTGCTTTTTTAGTTGTATAGTAAGAACTATCCAAACTAAAAAGGCATTCTGAGTGAGGCATCATTCATAAAGTATCTCAGTGTCAACTCCATACTCGCCTACACTACAGATTTCAGCAGTAGGCTACTGTGTTTCAGCTAGGGACAGAGATGACTTTTTGTCTGAGCAGCGGGTGTGAGAGGGTTGGTGAGGGTGGAACAGCGGAGAGGGCTGCGTGTTGTGCTCCAGAGGTTGGCAGTGAGATTGCAGATTTAGAACTACGGTGTATTAGCCCTGTCCTACTGGAGGGGCGAGGAGTCCAGTTACATTCCCCTTGGTGTCTCGTTGTATTGTCTAGCTCCATTTTGCCATTTGTGCACCTTCACACTCTAGTCTTCAGGACTGCATTACAGACCAGAGTCTGGTGGTTGTTAGATCTGGGTCATCAGTGGTGTGTGCGTGGTTAATATACTTCATTGGCATGCATGGTTGCTTCTATGGGTTTGAACGTGATTGTACTTTTGCGTGTCTTCGGAGGTTGGTACCAGTCAGGGTGTACCATCTGGGAGGATTTGCATCTGCATCACTTGAGTGTGTTTCTAAAGTGTTTGACTACAGTGTCTTGTAGGGTCCACAGTGTCCCTTCACATCAAGCTAGCTTTGCCTCTCTGTGGTTTCGAAAATGCGTTATTTATAGAAAGATCAGTGACTGGTAACAAAATGCATCATACATTACTCGTGCACCGTCTGGAACAGTCTTCGACTTTTAACGTTACATTGGCAGTGAAGGCTTTCTTTTTCATGGCTGCAAAGCAAATGCCAGCCCTGCCAACCACAATTTTACATTGGAAAGTTTTATGCAGTTTTACGGGTGACAGACACGGCACTTGAAAATATGTGTTGGCGACTGTTCAATTCGCATTTCATACCTTTCCCTTCCAATCCCATCTCTGTGCTTCTGTGCAGTGGCTCTTCTTTGTTATTTTCTTGACCCCCTGGGCATGGTCTGGCACCGGCCTACATTGCCACTTGATGAGTGGCATAAATATTGACAGGGAGTGCTAAATTGGGCCCCACGGAAGCACAACAGCACTATTGAGTGCACTAATGAAAAGAGCTTCCTACACTGGGGACTGAATGCTCAGCCTCACATAACATGAAGATCACATTTACTGTATATGATATGCCATGTCTTTGATTTGGCAAGCATGGTAGCGCAAGTAGTTGTGTCAATAACCTGGGAGATGAACTGTGGTTAAACTGAATAAGCAGCTACCTACTTCATTGTCTTATGAAATCTCTTTATTGATGTCATAACTACACTTTCACAATTTTGCCTTATTAACCTTCTTGTGTTCCCAGATTTGCTTGAAAATGCACCATTTGTCCACTCTTTACAAACAAATTCTTCGTGGACCTCCTATATAACAGTCGGGCTCGCTCGCTAAGCATGCACACCACAGGACCCTCATCAGCAGATTTTACACTTCACCAGCCACCACGGAAAGCCCTTATAAGAAGGACTATGCTAATCTCACGTAGCTGTTCTTAACCTGGGGTCCGCGACTGTTTGGAAAATTAAATATTATTAGCAGATTAATAAAGTATGTATACATAAAAAGCAAAATTAAAGAATTGAATACTCTCAATAGTAATTTAGGAATTCTGTATTGGAGGCTAAAAAATTAAGTTGGTATCCTTAGATTAATTCATGAGCGCAGCACAAGTAAAGCGAAGAGAATCTAGTTTGGACAATTGGTGGCCTCAATGGAAGCCCTGTTATGCTGTATAAAAAGAGAGCTATATTAGGGACAAATAAGGCAAAGTGATATGCTACAATCTCGCTTATCACTTTATCTTCTAGAAATAAATCTACATTTTGTATCTCTCCATTAAAATTAAAATGTAGCTTTTTGCATATATATTTTTGTTTGTGAATTAAATAAAATATTTCATGATTTGTGTATTTTTTGAAGGCCGCTTTGTTTCTGTACTCCTGTGTATTATGTTGAGGTTCAAATCATAGAAATTACTTATGCCAGGATCTCAGGCTTCATGTCATTATTTATGGACAGATTCCGAGTCTGGCGGTCTGAGGTCTGAGGACCGCCAGACTTGTGGTGGCGCGGTGGTGGCAGTCGATCCACCGCCGCACAGGTGGTCTGACCGCCTCATTAAGACTTGGGCGATTGTAACGCCATGGGACTGCTGACGCCTCCAGGGAACAGCCGTTCACTGGCAGTGGAGTGGCAGTCCTGAGGCCGCAAAATGCTTGGCAGGACCGCCATGGTCCAGGCAAGCATATTACAAGTTTCCTCTCTGCCACGATTTTCCTGGATGTGGCGGTGGAACCGCCATGAAAATCCACATCCCTGATAACCATGGCAGAGAGGAAACAACAAAGGAGGCTCTACAGGGCCCCCAGTGCCTCACGCCATGTGGATGCACTTTGGGGAGCACAATATGTGCCCCCCTGTGTGCATGCACACCAGTTCCGGCACGGCATGGACTGGACAGTCTATGCCGTGCAGGTACTGTTATTGGCGTTCCCATTGCGGTGCCCATTTTTAGATGCACTGCTGTGGTAAAAAAAGCCTACAAGACCGGAGGAAACTCCTGATCTGGCGGGCTTCCTGACCACAGCTTTGGGGCAGCAGGAGCGCAGCAGTGGGGTACCCCCCGCTCCTGCTGTGCCAAAAGTCATAATTGGGCCCTTAGTGGGGGTCCACTGAAGTCAAAAAGTTAAGATCCGCTGATTAAGCCTATTGTACTTGTTCTCCAGAAATAACACATGCCAAATGGGATTTACAGTTAAATAATCAATTTAGTAACAAAATGAATTTGAAGCTGTTACTTATCATTTCCCTTAAGGGACACTGTTTTAACCAATTAACTTAAGAACAGGATGCTGCGAATGAAGATATAGTGGATAAGTGTGGCTCAATGGTTAGAGATGCAGACCCTGATGTAGAGTTCTGGCCCGGGACCAGGGTTCAATTCCCTGCCACGGCGGGTCTTGGGCTCAAAATTCCACGGACCTGATAATTCTCGCCTCGGTGCCTATTCCAATCACGGAGTCCCATTCTGCAACTCTGGGCAATTGCTTGCTTAATCTCCACAACGGCCCCCACAACACTAAGGATACCTGGCTTCACCTGGGGGTGCCCAGGAGTGGACGCCTCACAGGGAAAGCCAGGATGGGTTCCACAGCGTTATTCGTACAAGCGCCTTGAGACCCTTGCGGGTGAGTAGTGCGCTATACAAGTATCAATATACATTACATTACATTTACATAGTAGAATCCTTTTAAAACTTCTACCAGATTAGGATTCTGAGGTTCACAGCTCGTAAAGAGTGTACCATACTTGTGATTAAATTACTCAATATTGCACTAGTGTGTTGCAAACAATGCAAGCTGAGACAAAGTGGTGCATGCTCCATACTATTCAGTTCAAAAAGGGTTTTGCACTAGAAACCGTTCACATAACCAAAACCATCTTGCTTCCAAGGCAGTGTTACTCGGGTAGGATTAGTACACACACCCATGGGTTTTGATGCAATTCCCAGTCTACTCAGGTAGCCAGACCAGGCTTTGTGACAAAATGAATGGCTGCTTTCAGCAGATTCAAACAAGGGGACATTTGTTCATTTCTCAAAAAAAACTCAATGTCTTGCAGAACACAACAAACGCATCTGAGAATTTTGCTGTTGCCTATGCATTGGATTTTATTATACTGGAAGAGTACTATTCTAGGACAAATCCTATGGTGGTTAGCACACACTGGCCTCTGTGCCATGGTGTGAGGCTGCGCATAATGCAACGCAGCCTGTTTTAGCGCTGGCACAGGGCATAACAGCAGCAGAAGCCCAACATTAGTAGTTATGGCTCTGTGCTATGTTTTCCCTTTCATGCAACATAGCACAGTTATTTTGGATGTTGCGCTGCATAGTGTGATTATTTATCAATCTGGGCTTTGGCTGTTAATGTATTTTACATTTGCCATAGAACTTCATTAATTCTCCTTTTGCAATTTTTGCAAGTGCCTACCTGCATTAAGCTAAATCATGGGTTAAAGATTCTAGGATAATTGGATATTAAGGTAATAACTTGACTTTAGTGTGACAAATAAAAACAATGGACAGTGCAACTTCTTAAAGCTAAAGAACCTTGAATTTGTTACAAATACAGGAACCTTCTTCACATGGCTTCCTTGTCGAGGAACCCAAATTATCACTGTGAATTGAAGAGTATTCAGTTTATTTTCTGAAATGGAAAGACACAGCAGAAAAACATGTTCTTAGGAAACTCGTTCATGTAATTTAAAAGCACATTTATTTCGAAGACTTTAAAATGATATTCAGTGCGTACTGACTTTGGCCTAGTCATGGCATTTAAAGCCTGGTTTAACTACCTAAAACACAATTACATTATGCATTATTTTTATTAATTATAAGTGCTTTCACATTTCTCAACTCTGATGATTTCTAAATCATCACCAAACTACTCTACACTGCAATACTTCACTAAACATTCTCAGCTTCTTCAAGGTTGTCGTCTCTAAGACCTTTATCTCATCATAAGCTCTGGCTTTAAGGACATCTAGTTCAATTTCTTCTTTTTCCCATTTTTTGGTTGTCTTCTTTTTATAACCACATTTCAGACATCGTTAAACACATGACTTCTAAGCGTTTTAATAATGGAATTTAACTAATTATACATTATTAATAATGTTAGTATTTTCTTCAGTAAGCCACCATTTACATCACCTTTCCAATCTTACTGAATCATGACCCAGTTGTTTCCCACATACTAGTCTCTCCTAAGGTTTTAAATTTACTCACAATAATATATTCTTAATATATTTAATAATTTCCATGCTGTTATCAGTCACAAACGTACAATGCACCTGGACGTTAATTACAAGGCTCACTCCACTTTCCTTAGCCCCAAAAAATGTCCAAATCTATTTTGTATTACCATTGCACGAATAGCAACAATTTCATCATACATTTTAGTTAGTTCACCTCCAGTATTAATAGCAAAGGGATCCACCAAAGTAGACACTTGTCTAATCTTCACACCATTAAAAGCCACTCCAGTAGGAGGAATCGACATACCAAACACACCCATAAGTACACTCACACTTTCCAATCATAACTGAAACATATATTCTGCTACATTTTTCTTGCATCATACACACAACGTCTTTCTCTTCCTGTGAAATTGTAAGCCTAGAATATACTTGTAAATTTCTTAAATTAGCCTCAATATCCTCTTTTAACTCTTTTAACTGTATCTCAATTTCTTCAGTAACTTTTGTATCAATTCTCTAATAACGTTGCACTGTACATCAGTAACTGTATACATTTTTCTCTTATCACTGCTATTAGTTTTAAAATTATAGAACATAATACGTCTATTATGTTTATTAGCAAGAACCACATTTTCAACTTCAGAAAGAAGGTAGAAAAGGGAAAAAGTCCCATGCCACAGAGATGAGATCTTTCTGGCATCAGACAACCTGTCGTCACCTGCAGTGTGCAGTGCAGTGGTGGTTGAGGAGGTGCACTGGAGCTGGGCAGTAGGCATAAGAGACTGGGGAAGGAGGTGAGACAGCCAGATAAGTAATTTTTTTACAGAGTTTTATATAGCGCAAACTTGACCACAATCGGGTATCAGAGCGCTTTACATAGCACCAGTTGCATTACATGAGGACACATTCATTTTTGTTAGGCACAGGGAGACAAGTGATTTGCCTAGAATCACAGGATGTTCTGTGTCATTGCCGAGACTCGAACCCAGTTCCCCAGATTCGAGACCGACCTCCCTAGCCATTAGGCCAACTCCTCTCCCCTCATGTAGGTCATGGGAGGAGGCGGGGAATGATGACAGCTGTAAAAGCGACACCATTGACGTATTTTCTGCATTACAAGTGCACATTGCGCTTCATAAATTCCACTGTATCAACAGGATAATATTTTCTTAGCCCCATGAATCTCAGTTCTGTGTTGTTCACACATGGCAAATAATGAACATCTTTCAAAAAGCAAGGAGGAAAATAGCTTTTCCTGGAAGAAGGCGCGGTGCTATGGCCTACCTCACGTACAACAAAAGACTAGACAGTAATTCTGAATGGGTGCTTGTGTATTCCTGCACCCATGTGTCTAGCTTGGAAAGGCAATAAATTAAAAACAAAAGTAATAGGCCAATTACATTATTTCAGAGACTTGTTCAATTGTTGCCAAAGCCTGAGGGCAAGTGATTATATATGTAAAGTGTCTGTTTTTTTGTTCCTGCTCCTAAGTAGGAGAGTAAATCAAACTCCCCAGGATATCTGAATTCAAAGGATAGTGACAGAGGAAGTTAACACCTCTGCTGGCTGCATGTCTGTTGGTCACCCTCCTTTTACTGGCTCAGCGACAGCACAGAGCCATTAAAGAGAGGATCAACCCCATTTTCATTTGTTAACTCTAATTTTGCGGGCACTTTTGGAAAAATTGTATTTTTACAAAAACGCCAATTTTGCTATTATTTTGCAAATTGTGAAATCTCGATATATTGGGGGTCTGACTAAAGACCAATTAATACTAATAAAATAAAATTCCTTAAAACTATTTCAAAAGCCAAGCAAAATCTCTCTTTACGTGTAGCCATCTTCTTTTCTAAAAATCTGACTTTTAATAAAATCTTGATCTCAAAGACAAGATGCAAAATCTTTACAAATTCTCTAAAATGTTAGTTTGCAGGCATTTAATAAAATAGACCTTCAAAATTGTTGATGCAAGCAGCACAGAAATAATAGAGGCACAATGTTTTAAACAGTTCAAATGCTCTTCTTATTAAGTGAGCGTTCAAAAAATAGTTCAAATAGCACTTCCGTTGAAATCACATGTTCATAAAAATTGGGCACCCACAAATCTATCCTCAAATGTATACTTAATAAGTACAAAATCTATCTTCTTCAGGGGAATTTAGTTACATGCAGAAAAAGAGAGTTATGCAGGCACACTTATGAACATTTCAAAAATCAAAATTTTCTCTTCTTAAAAACTTTAAAAAATTCAGTTCGATAACTCCATCAGGAAACAATTCATTATTGGTCACCTTTATGCTCAGTTCTTGTCAATTCATGGAAGTTTTTAAAGAGTAATTGAGAATCTCTTGGATCAATCTCTCTTCTTGTTCAATCTTTAGATATGCCCTCCAGGAGCTGCATATTCATTCTTTGGCACTCTTGTTCTTGTTGATCTTCTCACCTCAAGTTTTTTACGGTCTTTGTCATTCAAGTCTCCCACTGCTTCAGTTTAATTCACATCAATTATCTTCAGACTGCCAAATCTTTTCAAAGCTCTCCTTCGTCCTCTCACACCTTCAGACCAATCAGCTTGTATCAAGCCTCGACAACAACGCACACAACAGCAAGGAGCTCTTGAACGTCGTGAAGGAACTCTCAAACCCCAGCTCCTGCGCCAACGAAATCCCGCCCTCCCAAGCCCTGTGCGATGCCCTCGCTGCCTTCTTCCACTGCAAGATCACCGACATCCATAACAGCTTCAACCCTCAGATTAACCCTGCCGACCCCACCACACCGGACCCACCGATCCACGCCGACCACTACCTCCTCACCACATGGACCAACATGAACACCGAGGACAGTATGAAGACCATGAGCACCATCCACTCAGGCGCCCCATCCGACCCTCTTCCCCACCACATCGTCAACAAAGCCGACAGCTCCATCGCACCTCACCTGTGTAACATCATCAAACTCTCCTTCGAGACCGCGACCTTCCCTGAGAGCTGGAAACACGCCGAAATCAACGCCCTACTGAAAAAACCCAAAGCGGACCCGAGCGACCTCAAGAACTTCCGGCCCATCTTCCTGCTTCCGTTCCCAGCAAAGGTCATCGAGAAGATCGTCAACACCCAACTCACCCACTACCTAGAAGACAACAGGATCCTCAATCCCTCCCAGTCAGGCTTCCGCAGGAACCACAGCACCGAGACCGCCCTCATCCCTGCCACAGACGACATCAGAATCCTACTCGACAACGGCGAGACAGCAGCCCTCATCCTCCTGGACCTCTCCGCCGCCTTCGACTCCGTCTACCATCACACACTACGCACACGCCTCTACGACGCAGGGATACGCGACAAGGCCCTGGACTGGACCACCTCCTTCCTCTCCGATAGAACCCAAAGAGTCCACCTCCCCCCTTTTCCACTCCGGAATCACCTAGACCATCTGCGGTGTCCCGCAAGGATTATCCCTCAGCCCAACTCTATTCAACATCTACATGGCACCACTCGCACGCATCACCAGACAACATGACCTCAACATAATCTCCTAATCCGATGACACCCAGCTGATCCTCTCCCTCAACAAGGACTCCCTCACCACCAAATCCAACCTCCACCGTGGTATGAAGGCCGTCGCCGACTGGATGGAAGAAAGCCCGCTCAAACTGAACACGGACAAGATGGAGATCCTCATCCTCGGGCCCAACCCCGCAGCCTGGGCGACTCCTGGTGTCCCGCATCTCTGGACAAACCCCCTGCACCAACCAACCATGCACGCAACCTTGTATTCATCCTCAACTCGAAACTCAGCATGACCAACCAAGTCAACACAGTCTCCTCTACCTGCTTCTACACCCTCCGCATGCTCCGCAAGATCTACAGATGGATCCCGACAGACACACGGAAAACCGTCACCCACGCCCTCATCAGCAGCAAACTCGACTACGGAAACGCCCTCTACGTTGGAGCCCCGGCCAAGCTCATCAACAGACTTCAAAGAATCCAGAACGCCTCTGCACGCCTGATCCTCGACGTCCCACGCCGATACCACATCACCCCCCACCTGAAAAACCTGCACTGGCTCCCTGTCGACAGAAGAATCTCCTTCAAACTCCTGACCCAAGCACACAAGGCACTCCACAACACCGGCCCAGCCTACCTCAACAACCGACTCTCATTCTACGTACCCAACAGGAAACTCCGCTCCGCCGACCTGTCACTGGCCACTGTCACACGCATCCACAGAACCACTTCCGGGGCAGGTCCTTCTCCCACCATGCCGCCAAGACTTGGAACACCCTCCCTCTCTTCTTACGACAAACGGAAGACCTGCAAACCTTCAGGAGACTACTGAAGACCTGGCTCTTTGTCCACTAGCAGCGGCTCCCCCCCCCCCCAAGTGCCTTGAGACCCTCGCGGGTAAGTAGTGCGCTTTACAACTCCTCTGATTGATTGATTGATTGAAGCTTTCATCTTCAAGCACATTTGCTTCACTTGCCTCATTTTCATCTTCACTTGTTTCTTGATTCGACGACTTGCAACTGGAACACCTTGAGTTGCACTTGGGATTTTCAGAATGAGAGTTTTTGAAGTATGATTTTCTTGTTTGTGATTTGTTGTTCTCTTTGTTCTTCTTGCAATTTCCGCAAGAGCCTACCTGTGTTAAATTAAATCAAATAATAGATTAAAGATTCTACTGTTCCCTTTCATTGGAGGCTACTTTGTAGCCAGCAAGAAAAGACTAATGTTCTTCAAGCAAATGCTGTTGCAAAGCCGCCACTGTTATAAATGTTAATCATTGTTCAGTCAGATGTCATTTAATCCTTTAAAACTCCCATAACACACAGTATATATAGGTTGAGTGGGTTTTGGGGTGGCATGGGTAATTTTAGGGTCTAGGGTGGGTATGGGTTTTTGGGTAGCAAGGGTAATTTTAGGGTGCATATTGGTTAAGGGGTTGTGAGTTATTAAGGATATATACATATATGTATAAATTTACTATATATGTATATATATATGCAAAACAACACAGGATGCCCCTGTGAGGATGCCCACACGAAGAGTGTTCCCCCTGGATGCGGGCTCGAGCACCAAATCAGTCTCCAAATTTTCAATCAGTCAAAGTATGGCTTTACACGTTTCAAACTTTCGTTCTTGCTCACAAGCCCAACAGACTGGAAAACGGCAACAGAAATGTATAACACCTGCTCATTTTATTCAAAACTCCCCGCCTTGTGGGCGTGTGCTTTTGCCTTAGTGGGCGTATGCAGTGTTGCCACGCATATGTCTTTACCAATCATGCTTTTGCAACAAATTCATTGTAAAGGCATGCTTCGTAAAGGCATATGCGTGGTAAAATCCTGCGTAGTAAAGGTAATGCGTGGTAATGGTACCTGCGTTGTAACAGCCGCGTTGTGAAAGCATGCTTGACAATGACATACGTTTTTCAGTCATACATTGGATACAGAGGGCACTAATATTTTTTGTATGATGCGATTATGTCTGATCTTTCAATCATTTTGAAAGTTGTGACAAATTGTCCTATTGATCAACTCAGCAGGAAAATACATTGGATGATCAATCTCCTTACGCCTTATACAAATAGAGAAAAAGTGTTACAGTTTGAGTGCATTCACTGTAAAGAAAAATATGCCCTAGACATCCATGGGTGGGCTGTGGGATGAGGTTTTGTTTATCTTTAAAAACCCTGACTCTCTTGCAAATGGTGTGGCACAAGCTAACAACGATTACTTAGCACAATTAAGGGTCTCTGATGATTTAGTATGTATGCTTTTGATTTGTATCTTAAAAGTTTACTATCTTTTATCATGCTCTGACTCAAGAGAGAAGTTTGTGTTGTGTCTTTTATTTAGATCATTCTATTATACTTTCATCTGTTTGTTCCGACACCCACATATTAATACTGGCTAAGATGTTAACAACCTGTTTCAAGACCAAGACTAAATGCATTTTTTCCAGACATGGAAATTTGCCTTTTTAACCTTGTATATATTTTATACATTTAAAGATGCATAAACAATTTCTAGCACACACAGGTAGTTGCCTTTTAGTGATTTCATGCTACCGTATAATTGTAAGTTGTACAATTGACACGAATATCAGACTTTTAATAAACAGATTTTTAAAATAGCCATATACCTTACCCACCTACCTGGAACAGCTACCAGGCATAATAATTCTAGGCCCACATGAGCCATCAGGGAAAGTTACATCACCTATCAAAGTGGCAAAGGCATGGCAGATGGTGACATACACTGCACACAGGAAGCAAGGCTACAGACAAGAGACCAGAAATATCCTCCCACATTCAACTAACCCCATAAAAGTAGGTTATGAAAGGAACCGACTCGTCGCCATATAGCCTCCCTTTATACTGGTGGTATCTGGAAGCAGTGATTACAATTTGTGGTTTCAATGACTGGCTGTCATATTTTAGCATACTCCCCTTTTCAACACTGCTCTGAAATCCAAAGATAGTGCTCTCAAGCGCCACACGTAACAGCAGCTCAATGGCACATCCCTAATTAATGCACACTTCGCATATCCAACATAAATTATAGGCCAGACCACAGCACATTCTTCCTTCACAGATAAGACAGAACATAGTTGTCAAACACCAACACCTTCATTTGCGTTGGGTACCGGGCGGTACCTAGAGTGTGCCAAAATATCGGCAACTGGCTGTGAGATCTGGCCCTGTTTTCCAGACGAACCGTTACCCTCGCAGACGCTGACTAGCCTGTTGGACCTGACAGGAGGTCACAGACTCATAACACATTTATATTGGGCACTCTGAGAGGACCTACCTGGAATTGTCCCTGGAATACATGGCAGATGGGAGGAGGCCCTTGGTGAGGTCTTTGCGAGATTGGGCAAAAGTGCACATGAGGGCGCTTACTTTAAGCTCTAATGCACACTTTAAGGTCACACAATATAACTGTATACACCAGCCGTACCTTTCTCCCAGGACTCTTCACGTCATGTACCCCACTTGATCTGACAGATGCTCATGTTGTGGAACTTCAGAGGCAGACTTTGCACATTTGGTGTGGAGTTGCTCTCTCATAGTGTCTTACTGGAGTGAGGTCTTTGCAAAGTTTAATTGGGGCAACGGGAGGAAAGTCCAGTCTAACTCAAGCAAGATACTGTTGAGTTTAATCCCTGCCCCATCAAAGAAGTAACTTAGCCGCACATTCCTGATGCTGAGATTGATGTTGGCTAAACAGCGGATTGCTATCAAATGAATGGGTGCATATCACACCCAGATATACTGAGAGGTTGCAGGATATGTCTGAATGGGCAGTGTCTGAGAAGGTTAGTATGAAGCATGTGAGAGGTGATACCCGCTTGAAGGATGACCTGGCTGCATGGAGACAGATGCTGTTGGACCTTCAGAGTGATGGGGCGGATGTGGATTGGTCCAGTAATGAGATATCAAACTAATGCGTAGTGTGTGAGTGATAATTAGTTCTAAATAGCTCGGAAATGGTTACGTTGTGCTCCAGTGGGAGAACAAGACTGCGGATGCGAGACCGAATAATTGGGTTGTGCATCTGGACTACAGCGAGGGGATTGTAAACTGTATCACATGATTCTTGATTCGTGATTATTGATAGTACTAAACGTTTATTGCATTATCACACGAGCAGCCAGGGCAGTGGGGGGTGTTAGGGAATAAATGTATTTCTATATGTTTTTACCTAATCCTGCTTTTAAGTTCGTGTCATAATGTGAAAGAATTGATTGTGATATACAACATATTTGGAAATCAATAAAAAGTATGTTTAAGAAAAAACACCTTCATGGGCACTGCAAACACCAAAGACATATAATTGCCTTTAGTGTATCTGCCTCAACAGCACACCCTCCACAGACAACAGTACCCTACAACTAAACGTCAGAAAACACCAGCTGAAAGGGGCCACCCCCACGCATGCAATACAGGTTTGTAGTAGGATACCTGGTAAATGATGTCATTCAAAAACACTAACACTTGGTCAGACAATAGACTAGCACTGAACCTCATGTTATATCTTCACAGCAAGGTACACACATATGTGAACTTACTTTACTATGACTAAACAATATATTAAACAGTCCTATGTTCTCTGCACTTTCCAAAAGCAATGTTGATTGACCACAAACATGCAGGTCAATGGGACACACAACAACAAGTGGACTCCCATTCCCTGGCAAACTACAATACCATACAAATAGTAGAATTGAGCATACAAATGTGCATAAAATAACATAAAACTGTACTTGGACTTTGGCGATGACCTTCCATGTCAAAATTGCCGCATCAGACAAAGTTCGCTGTTAGAGTTTGAATCTGTTCATATAGGTCCACTTAAAAGTGCACCAACTAATGTTTTTCTAAATGAGTCAAATGGCTCACATATCTAGCCAACATAAAGCCGCCAACAAGACCCTAGAGTGTATATGGTAGAAAAAATTAATTACGAATCGTAGGATGAACTACAATACTAGTACTTATGCTTATTGTAAGTGAACCAGAAACCTGAAAGAGCCTGCTGTACGTCTTTTGCCAGTCTGAAGAGCTCTTTTGTATCATTACCGATTTAAGAAAGCTATATCAACGCTTGTAATCAATAAATCAAAGGAGTTGAGATATCGGACCAGACCGTATGAGTTTCAGAAGATGATGGTCCTTCTGCAACTGAAAGAAACCTTCACAAGACAAAATTCAAAGTCAACCCATAAAGGTTTATTGAAATTTAAGAATCAATACATAAGACAAAAAGTAATTACTTGGTCAAATTAAAATCAACATCAATAATTTATCAAATAATTCAAATGCGAGAGGATCAAAATAAGGTAAACTTCCAAAGTAGGAAAACAGCTAAACCAAATATATAGTTCAGCAAGGGGGCTAACAAAAGTTATGCTCAAATAGTTTAAGAATTAAGGGCCAGATGTTGGAAGGCTATTACCGGTTGGTAACGGCCGAAATGAACAAATTTCGGCCATTACCGACCGGTAATAGGCTTTTCTGATGTAGGGGGCCGAAATTAAGGATTCAGTAATTTACCGAATCGGTAATTTACCGAATCTGTAAAATATCGATTCGGTGAATTACCAAATTCCTAATGTAGGGAGCACTTAAATGAGTGCTTATCCCATGTTAGGATTCGTTATTTACCACCAACTACAAGTTGCTTCAGTGCCATGTTGCACCCATACACAATTGAGGTGTCAAAGTTACACCCTGCCACCCTTCACTGTTTTCCCCCTTTTACCGAATCGGTATTTACCGATTCGGTAATTGACATTCATTCCTATGGGCCTCCAGGCCCATAGGAATGAATGGCAATTACCGAATCAGTAAATACCGATTCGGTAATTACCGAATCTTAACGATTCGGTAATTTTTACTGATTTTTTTGCTACATAGCATTTACCGATTCTAAAATACCGAATCGGTAAAATTCGGAATTTTAGAATCGGTAAATACTATTTACCTACATCTAGCCCTAAGTTAATAGACAGACTAGTGCAGAGTCTGCACAGTTTGTAAAGAAAGAAAAGTTTAAGGGCACGATTTAGATCTTGGCAGATAAGGTCCCGCTGTCGCTTTTATGGCGGTCTTTCCGCCCTCCCACTTGTCCATCCACATGCCCTATTTAGATGTTGGCTATTACATAGACGAAAGACTGCTGCGGTCCCGCCATTCACACCATGAAATCATGACCGCATTGTCTGCACTGTCTGAAGGAGGACCACCAGTTTCTCCACCGGGCCAGTCATGATGTGCCTTCCCACCGATGCAACTGTGGCTGGGAAACCTCCACTCCTGAGTTGAAGGAATGGAATGCATGTAAGGCAGAAACTCACCTTTACTCGCCTTCCCACTTCTTGTACTGCCACGGACCTGATCCTACACGTCCTGCCTCTGCTACTGCCTGATCACGATGCAAATCAACACAGTCATGCTGGGAACTAAAGATAACCTCCACCATTACTTGCTTCCTTTTTTATACTTGGCTGTTCACATATGGACAGGACTCTTGCATTATTAAATTGCTCACACAAGCAATAGCATACCAATGTGCAATGCAAATGTCTCTAATGTTGATGTTTAAAAAACTTAAAGTAACACTCCTGTATAACCACATTGTGTTCATAAATTTGGTGCTAGCTGCTTTCCAAAAAATGAACACTTGCATAAAAATGGATATCAAATCAGAAATCAAAAACTCACCATACAAGTGTGTAAGTACGAATATTGTCACAATAAAAACATATGCATCACACATCATTGGGCTAAGTGCAATGTAACCTCATGTAGAAATTGCACTAGACAGGCTGTAACCCTCACCTTATAGATTGCCTGGACAATCAATGGCAGTCCCAAACTTGAAGCACACTACATATTCATCCATGTACCATTTCCCCTTGTGTAGTGCACTTCCTGTATTGTATATGGTTTCAGTTTGCACATAGTATTGCAAAGTGCAATGCATATGTGTACATACTTATCAGTAGTCAAGGTGAAACAAACACACCTGTCGTAAAATATCCTTAAATAATGTCTCAACATCTATTTGTTGGTGTAGGGTCCACTACCATGTTGAATGGCTGCACCTAAAGTCAAATGACCATTACATACCATATGAACCATGTATGCACTTGACATAGAAGACATTTAAAAAGTATGTAGTAGGTCCTGCCATCATGCTAACGAAAAATATGTACTACACATTTTACACTGAATTATTGCTCAGAATCCAACAATTGTAAAGGAAATTAATGCCAGGGCATACTTGATGAAAATAAAACATTGTTATATTCACAATGGGATCACTCTCTCAACTATTTTTAAATAAGGCAAATAATAAGGCAAATGCCAGTACAAAAGGTGTCCACAAAGTCCTGTACACATTTGCACTACTGGGTAACCTCCCCGGGTAGGGTCATCTAGTGGGCAGAGCAGACACCTGAAAGATGTTACTTGGGAGGGGGTGTTTGGGAGGGTTGCCCTTGGGTTTGAGAAGGGGAAGGTGTGGTTTTGGTCTTGGGTTTGGTAAGGTGGTCTTAGGTTTGGGGGAGGGGGGTAGTTTTGAGAGGGGTGGTTTTGGGTTTGGGATGGGGTCCTTTGCCATTTTTACGTGTACCTTGGGGGATAGTAGGGGTGGGTCCTGTCTTTTGAGAGGGGGGGTTAGGATGTATAGTAGGGATGGCTTATGGGATAGAAGGGGTAGGTATGCGTTTGTGAAGGGTGGGTGTGGCAGGGCTCAGGGCAAGGGCAAACAGAAATCTCTCAAGGGGAAAATGGGTAGGATGGTCAGAAGGGAGTTGGGGTTGAGATGTAGATGGAGTGGAAGTGTCAGTTGTACATGTGTCTGTTAAGGGTGCAGGTGTTTGTGTGTCTGGTCTATGTTGTGAATGTTGGGGTGTGTCTTGCTTTGTTGGTGTGTGTTGTATGAGTGAGTGTGGGTGTTTCTATTTTGTGAGTGTGTGTGCTGTGGAGGTGCTGGGATCGTTGTGGTTAATGTGACTGGGGTGGTGGGTGTGGTGTCTAGGGGGCATGCCTGTGGTGGTGGATGTGCTTGTGGTTGTGGGTGTGATGTCTGGGGCTGTGATTGTGGTGGTTGTGTCTGTGGTGGTGGGTGCAGTGTCTGGGGTGTGCTGGTGGTGGTGGATGTGTCTGTGGTGGTGTGTGCAGTGTCTGTGGTACGGTTGATGTTTGTCTGTTTGGATGAGTGCCTGTGTTTTTTGTATTGTTTGTGTTTGTGTGTGGTTATGCTGCTTGTGTCTGTGTGAGTGGGTACATGCAAAGGTGTGAGTGTGCTTGGGACAGGTCTGGGAATAGGGAATGTGGATGGGGATGGTGTGGCAGGTGGGGCACAAGGATGGGATGTTTGGAGACTGTGATCAGTGAGGAGGCTAGACCTTGAAAAGACCTTTGTAGGCCAGATACCAGTGTGACTGCCTCCCAGGTAGGCTGGCATCTGTTGCAATTGGCAGCCAAGCCCCTGGAAGGCATTCAGTAGCGCAGTCTGGTCTACAGAGATGTTCTGGGTTAGGTCTATAGAGTCCTCACTCAGCACAGCTGGAGTGACAGGGGCAAGAGTGCGGTGCCTAGAGTGAAGGGGAGACCACCCATTTTAGGGAGGTGGGTTTGGCCAACTTGGGAGGGAGGAAGATGGAGGGTGGAGATGGTACTCTGGGTGGTGGACAATGATGCAGGTGTGAAACACAGAGGGTACAAAGTTCCCAGGGAGCGTTTAGAGAGGGAAGGAGTGTGTAAATAAAGAATAAGAGAGTGGAGTCAGGGAGCGGCAGGCTCCCTTTTTAGAACTGAGAGACCTCACACACCCAGCGAGCTAGATGTCAAGCTTCATCATTGGCCTCTTGCTCCTCGTCAGACTGGTGCTGCAATGCCTGACGGGCGCCAAAAAGGCGCTCTTTGTGGGAGATCTTTTGTTCAAGCCAACGGTTGTGTGCGTGTGAGGGGGAGAATAAGGGGTGTAGTCATGTGGGGAAGGTGATATTAAAAAAGTTGAACCAATTCACAAGGATTTTTATTCGCGTGACTGATTCCCTTGGTTAAAAGGTGGGAGGGGATATAGAGGCTGTAAGGGGCACAGTGGAACTACCTCGACCCTCTAATCAGGTCGACATGTTTCTTGCTTAGTTTTGCAATTCCTCAGGACCTCAAGTACACAGTACTACACAGTGAAAAACCAAAAGTGAAGATAAAAAGAATCAATACAACCTCTCTGGGTCTGTAAGGGTGCAGGCCTAGTGGTTCTGCGGTATAGGGTTGAACTAGAAGAGATGTGAGACAACAAACCAAGTGACTTATAATGGCACCATCACCTCATCCAGTAATAGGTAACCCTTAATCTCTTAAAGAATACACACACTCCAAGGAATATTAAAAACAAAAGGGCCTAACAAAAGGCAAGGCCTGTGAACATTTTGATATGTATAGTAACAATAAAAACAACACCACACAAGAATGAAGGCGTAGGCTGATGCTTACCCTACAGGAGTCCCTAAAGGGCCTCGCAGTCTGTTCCCGTGGGGCAGCACAGAAAGGTATAATAACCTGGAGAGACGAAAATAAGTGCACACACCCGGTGCAAGGTTTTAAAATGGGACTAGGAAGAAGGCCAGTGAGAAGGTCATGGCTATGGGAGTGCCACGATATCAGGAGGCTAGGCAGGTCAACTGCCAGCACCAGGGCCCGACATCCGGAACATCCCAAGCCGGACCCAGCCCACCAGACCCCACGTCAGGGCGGCGCGCAGTGTGGTCCCATAGTGTAGGCATGTGGACACCGTGAGCACCTTTACATGGCACGTGTGCTCAAAAGATCGAAGCCTCCAAACCCCCGAGTGATGCACCTCGGGGGCAGAAACCAGGAACGCCCGGTATCTTAGCCCTTAAATATTCTGTCATTATAGCCCCGTGGACTGTAATTCTAAGCCATTCTTTCTTCATTCCAGTAAGTGTTGTCCAATCGTCATTAGTGGAGCCTGAGGCGGGAGCCCCTCCAACTCCAAGGAGTTGAGGAGCCGATCTCAAAGCCTCGGCTATAGCGTCTTCATCGAAGCTTAAGCCAGGGACGTCTTCCATGGTCAGAGGATCAATCCCGGTAGGAGTAATATATCCCCTAAGCTAAACAATGAGGGAGAGGGGGGCCTAGTAAACCATAGGAGGTTCTAGGGATCAAATGGTCCACACAGCGGGTTGTCACTGTAAGTAACCTGGAGAGGTTCCGTGGGAGCTAAGCCCACGCTCAGAATTCGGTACAAATGGAGGGAACCAGTTCTGGGTGATGTATGACAATAGTCCATTTTTAGGAAAACAGGTTTACAGCGGTCGTCCGTTTTTGACCTTGGTTTATACCTAATATCACTATTCACAAATTGTTTTGAATGTGATATAACCAGGCTAACCATTCACTCGCAACTAAGCTCCTGTTATATATTTGGTGATTACGGGGCTTTACTTTCACCACGCTAAGATGGCCGCCACTTTCCCAATGATCTACACCAAGCCTTGGGATCCGGCCAGCGCACCCTGCCTACGCATGCGCAGTCTGCCTTGCTTCATGACCACGCCCCCCCACCCGGTCGCTGAGGCGGGGTTGCGGACAGCTTTTAATCCCCACACACCGGCACTCCCGTTACCAGCTGTTCCGCGCTACTATGTGAGCGCCTCGCGTGCGGGTAGGTTCGCAAGCTTTGGGCTGCAACTACGATAGGTAAGAGCTGCGCGTGTCCTTTACCCAACAGGGCCCCTTGATATCACTGGCTCTGGCCGCCTATACCGTCAGGACACGGCCCACGATGTCCATCGTTCCACCCGAGCCTAATTTCTGGCCGCGCTGGCCCCCTCTAAGATTGGTGGGCGGGTATGTGGTCCCGGTGGGGCTGTGCATCAGGGCATTTACCTTGTTTTGTGTTGATGTGTATTTAAACCGGGCGTTCCTGGTTTCTGCCCCGGACGTGCATCACTCGGGGGTTTGGAGGTTTCGATCTTTTGAGCACACGTGCCATGTAAAGGTGCTCACGGTGTCCACAAGCCTACACTATGGGACCACACTGCGCGCCGCCCTGACGGGGGGGTCTGATGGGCTGGGTCCGGCTTGGGGTGTTCCGGATGTCGGGTCCTGGTGCTGGCAGTTGACCTGCCTAGCCTCCTGATATCGTGGCACTCCCATAGCCATTTTTTTTTTTTAAATATATTTTTATTGCAGGAATCAGTACAACAATACAGTAACGACCAGCATCATATTATAGCCAACTTTTACAAGATAAAGCCCACCGACCCCCTTCCATAGCATTGCTATACAGCCAAGCAGCCCATATCCCTGGGGTTGGGCGGCGAATGTAGCTGGGGTCAGTAGGATGCGGGAGCTGGTCCGGATAACACACTGTCCGTCCTCTGCTTTTCTAAACAAACCCCAACCCCCAAACAGATACCCCCCCCTCAAACTTCCAGTCATTGTGAAACTCCCCCCTCCCCCCCCCCCCCCACCATCAGCGCCAGGGAGCTTATCACTTTAGGATCCACTGCTTGACCCACGGGGAAGGTAATAGTGCTGTTAATGCTAGTGTCTAACGGGACTCGGGTCTAGTTGCTTCTTCGCTTTCGGAGTCGCTGGGGGCACAATAATCCCTGAGGGCCTGCACCAGCGTTTCCCATTCTAACGCGGCCTCCTGCGCCTTCTCATTGCTTTGCCTCCAAGCCAACTGATATCGCAGCGCGCTCTCCCCCGCCGCCCATTTCAAAAGTTCACCGTGCCATCTGCTGCCCGCAGGACCAGCACGTGCCTTCCAGTTCCTGGTCACCTCTCGCTTAGCAAGTAGGAGCCCCAGGTCGATAAATTTACTGGTGATTTTATTCCGGGGGGTATGGGGGAACCAGTGCAATAGCCCTACCGCCGCATCGAACGATAAGTGCCTCCCCGTCACCTCTTCTAAAGTCGCCGCCACCTCCTGCCAGTAGGACGTCAATCCTGGACAGGCCCACAGCATGTGTAGGAGGTCCGCCTCCTGAGCCGGGCACCTAGGGCATTCCGCCGAAGCTGTGGCAAAATAACGCCTGATCTTAACCGGGGTCAGGTACGCCCTATGGAGAACATAATAGTGGACCAGTTGGAAACGGGCGCTACGTGTACCCTTCCATGCTCGCCTCACCAGCTGGGACCAGGTCGTCTCCGGGATCTCCCTACCGATGTCCTCTTCCCAGCGGGACTTCAGTGTGGCGAGAGGGACCAACCCCTCGGTAATCAGCCTGCCGTAAAGGCAAGTGACCGCCTTCACTGTGCCCGCCGACATCATTACATACTGGCACACCTGGGACAATTGAGGTTCCTCTAGTCCGTTTTGCCAGTGCGCCTGGATCACTCGCACAATGGCCGAGTGCAGCAAAAAGTCGCCCCGGGGGATCCCAAAGCGGTCAATGAGATCCTGAAAGGACAGGAGCACTCCGTCCTCATACAGGTCCCCAACGAGCTGTAAACCCGAATCCTCCCAGTCCGCCAGTCGCGACCAGTCTCCTCTGTGGGGGAGGGCCGTCAGCATCCCCAATGGAATTTCAGGTGCATATGGGGTCCGCAGGTGACCTCTGTTATGAGCCCGATTCCAACAGAGTCGGATAGTCCGCTCCTCCATCGACAGGTCCCGAAGGACCAAACGCTGTCGCAGCGCGATAAAGGAGAGGACGTGCCTGGCCATACCCGTCCCTCTACCGTCTTCCGGGCCTCTGAACTCCCTGGCTATCTCCTGGGTGTATGACTGGAGCTGCGCCGCTAGGTAATACTTCTCGAAGTCCGGCACAGCGAGCCCCCCCTCGTCCTTCGGCCTCATCAGGGTATTGAGGGCCACCCGCCGCCGGCCCGTGCCCCAAAGGAACCCGACCACCATGGAACGCAAGCGGCGAAACGTAGCCGGCGGGACCCAGATCGGCAAAGTCCGGAAGTAATACAATAATCGGGGGAGCGCCACCATTTTGAGCAGGGCGATGCGTCCTGCCACGGAGAGCGGCAGCGTGGCCCAAAAGTCCATGCTGCCTCGGAGTGCTCGTATGCAACGGGCAATGTTTCCGTCTAGGAGGTCGGGCTGGTCGTGGTACACAAATACCCCAAGGTATTTAAAGCAGTCGGGTTCCCATCTGATCTCCTTACTTAGCGCCGGAGTGGGGACACCCCTACGCATCGGGAAGAGGCAGGTCTTAGACCAGTTCACTTGTAGGCCTGAGACGTCTCCGAACTCCGTAAGCGCTAATTCCGCTCCCCGTAATGCGTCGACCGGATCCTCCAGGAAGAGCAACAGGTCGTCCGCATAGAGCGAGACGTAATGCGGGCCCGCCGCTGTCCATAAGCCCGTATAGTGGGCTCCCGAGCGAAGATGCATCGCTAGTGGCTCCACCGCTAGTGCAAAAAGAAGCGGTGATAAGGAGCACCCTTGCCGCGTGCCACGCTCCACCGGATATCGCGATGAAATCAAAGGGCCCGATCTAACCCTGGCTGAAGCGGAAGCGTAGAGAACTGCTGTCCATTTGATAAATCCCTCCCCGAGGCCGAATTTCCGCAATACCGCGCTCAAGTAGTCCCACTCCAGGCTATCAAAAGCCTTCTCCAGGTCCACCGACAAAACTACCGGGGACGGGGCATCCACGAATGGTTCCCCAAGCAAGCGAAACAACCTTCGGATGTTCATGGTCGTATTTCGCCGTGGGATGAAACCGGCTTGGTCCTCGTGTACTAGGGAGCTCATATGTCCTAACAGCCTCGAGGCCAAGATGCTGCTCAATATTTTGTAGTCCACCGTCAGCATTGAGAGGGGACGGTAGGACCCCGGGTCAGACGAGTCTCGGCCTGGCTTGAGGAGAGGAACCACCAACGCCTCACACATCGAGCCGGGGAGGCGACCCAGCCTCTTCGCCTCCCTGTAGACCACCAGTAAACGAGGGGCCAGGAGGTCAGCATAAGCTGCATAGAACTCCACCGGCAGACCATCTAGGCCCGGGGTCTTGTTCCTCGCCATCCGTTTGATGGCCCCGCGGATCTCCCCCAAGCCGATGTCAGATCCCAGGGCGTCTGCCACTTCTTGTTCCACTGTGCGGAGTTCCAACGGGCTAAGATAGTTATCAAGCCGGTCTGGGTCACGCGCGGAGCGACTGCGGTATAAGCATTCGTAATAATGCCGGAAGCAATTAAGAATCTCCGGTTGGGTGCACATCTCAGTCCCATCCGCCCTACGCATCCTAGTCGTCGTTTGGGACTGGCGCGCAGGGTTGGCCAACCACGCCAGTAACGCGCTCGATCTGTCGCCTTCCGCTATAGATCGGACCGTGTAGGCCTTATAATCGAAACAGCGGAGCCGTTCGACCTCCACCGCCACCTTCTCCCTCGCCTCTACCGTTTGTGTTTGCAATTCCGGGTGTCCGGGTCGGCTAATTTCGAGCTCGCGGAGCGTTCGGTCCGCTGCGTCTAGATCAGCCAGGATAACACGCCGCATGCCCACCTTCTTAGAGATACAGTACCCCCTCACCACCACCTTGAAAGCATCCCATTCGAACGCCCTAGTACTCGCGGAGCCGCCGTTGGATGCAAAATAATCCGTGATACTCTCCCCTAGGTCTGCCTTGAAGACACTGTCCTCGAGGATCTCGGGGCGCAGCTTCCAGGTGGGTACCGCCGGCGTCCCAGGGAACCAGCGAATGTCCAGCAGGAGGGGGTTATGGTCCGAGATGGTCCGCGATAAATACTCCGATCGGACCGCTGCCGAGACTAATTCGGACGAACCAAGAAAGCCATCCAGTCTGACATGCAGCTCATGAAGGCTCGAAAAGTACGAATAATCTCTAGACGCGGGGTGATGCGCCCTCCAGATGTCCGTCAAACCCCAGCGGGTCTGCCAATCTTGACGGCCCTTAGCCGACCGCCGGACCGGGGAATCGGGGAGCGGGGGATGCGAGCGGTCTATGTCTACATCTACCACGGAGTTAAAGTCTCCCCCCAGCAGGAGGGGACCGGCGAAAAAGTGAGCCAACGAGCCCGATAACCTGGAAAGGAAGGCAGTCTGGTCCACATTAGGGGCATACACACAGCAAACATTCAAGTTCCTCCCTCCCAGCGTGCCTGATATGGCCACGAAACGCCCCTCTGGGTCCAACACTGTCCTCGTGACCTGGAAGGGGACTCCTGCCCTGATCCATATTAGCGCCCCCCTGGCATAAGCAGAGTACGCCGTGGAAAAGACCTGCCCTCGCCACCTACGCTGAAGCGCCGCTCCTTCCGCCTTGTTCAGATGCGTTTCCTGCAGCAGCGCCATTTGCACTCCCCTACGCACTAAATAAGCGTGGACCCTGTGACGCCTCGACATAGTGTGAAGCCCCCTCACGTTCCAAGTAATACATTTCAAGTTAGCAACATCAGCCATTGTCCCAGAGTGTTCTTGCACAGTCTCCCCGTCCGGGTCCCCACAAAACAAAAAGGACATCAATCCTCCCAGCGCTGACGGCGGCCATTTTCCCCAACCAGAACCAAACCCCCCAAGAACCAACAAAACCCCCTCCCAACCACCCCAGAACAGGACCCAAACTGCACCATCTAGATCCCATCCAAACTTCCACGGAGAACAACCCCAAAAACCCCACTAGTCCCACGGTCGCCACCGTAGGAAGGCCTTATGGGCCAGGTGCGGGCTGAGCGGAGGCAGTGGGCCCTCGTCGCCCAGGCCACCAGGACTATAATAAGCCCCCCCCTGTGTCAAAATCTTTCGGGGCAAGAGCAGAAGCCTCCCAACCCTCCCTCTCCCATTGTCAGCAATAAAGAACGGCAGCCGCCTCCCCCCTGCCGGGCCCCCACCCAAGACAAGGCAACCTATCCCATTACCCTTGTCCGTCCAAAAGGTCCTCCACCGATTTCGGTGTGATCACCGGTGTGTGGGTACTGTCTGCCACTGAGTCTTCCGAGTCCGATGGTGCCCCCTGAGCACCCGGGTTTTCTTCCTCCTCTTCGATGTCTTCGCCCCTCGCTCCCGACAGTTCCGACAGAACTTCCAACACTCCCCTCCGCTCAGATGATGTCTCCGCTGTCGAGGGCCCTCCCGTGCGGCTGCGGCGGTTCCTGACCCTTTTAGAGCGCCTCCTTTGTTCCGGCTCCTCCGCCTGATGGGTCGAGGCGTTATAACCATCCTTCCCCGTTCGGTACAGTTCGAGCCAGTCACAGACCTCCTCCGGGGTGTCGAAGAACTGGGTTTTGTCGTCGACAATGACTCGGAGCCTCGCGGGAAATAGGAGTGAATATTGGATGCCCTCACTCCTGAGTTCACGCTTAACCGCCAGGAAGGAGAACCGCTTGCGCTGCGTCTCGTAGGTATAGTCAGGGAAGATATTCACCTGACTGTTTGCAACCTGGAACGGGCCATTGTGTCTGGCGGCATTTAGGATCAGATCTCTGTCCCGGAAATGGAGCAACCGCGCCACCACCGGCCTCGGGGCTCGTCCCAGCTGTGGGGGCCGCGCTGGAACTCTGTGGGCCCGTTCTAGAGTGTAAAAGGAGGACAGGCCCTCCGGGACCACCGTGTCTCGGAGCCAGGTCTCCAAGTAGCGCACCATATCGCCTTCCTCGATCTTTTCCGGCAGGCCCACTACCCGAATGTTATTCCTCCTGTTTCGGCCTTCCGCATCCTCCGCCCTCCGTTCGAGGGTCTCGATTCGGGACATGGCATCCTTGATCGTCGCAGCCAGGGTCCTCTGCGCCGGTTCGATAGTCTTCACCGTGCTCTCCACCTCCTTGACCCGGTCTGAGAGTTTACCGTGGTCTGCCCTAAGGAGGCCCAGGCCAGTCGCCACCTGGGCAATGTCCTGTTGTAGAGCCGACCGAGTTGCCTCTATGGCTTCCAGTACACGGTCGAATTGTTGCTGGAGTGGTGCGCCACCAGGTCGTTTAGGATCTCCATGCTCTTCCTTGTCCTGGGCCTCAGAGTCCGAGGTGGCCTGGCTGGATCCCTTGGCTCCTTTAGGTTTCCCCATGCTGCCAGGGGCTCTCCGCAAAGGTCCCGGAGTAGGCGTCTCCGTGTGCAAGTGTCCAGCACGACTCTCCCGGGATTTCGCCCTCAAGTCCGGAATGGGCGACCTCCTTCTCCAGAGCCTGTGGAGACTCCGCCGTTTCGGCTCACGCCACCGCCACGGCGTCCGAGGGCACCGATAAGGGGGCGGAGACACCCGTCTCCGAGTCGGGCAGGCCCGTTCACCCACTACAGCTCCGGGGCAAGGGCCACCAACTCCCCCGGTTGTCCTGTGGTGCCCGAGTGTCGCGCCATCCATGTAGTCGGGGTGGCCAGGAACTCGCAGCTAGTTGCGGAGTCGCGGTGCAGACCACCGCCTGGACCTGAAGGCACCCGTGCCCGGCGCCCTCTAACGCGTGGGCACCCGCCCGGTCGTCCAATCGAGTATGGTCCCGCTGCGGAGGGTCCGAACCAGCCAATGTCCAATGCCTAAAGCCACTGAGGCTGGTGAAGCCGGGTGCCGGGCGACATCCGCGAGATCTCCTCAACTCCGTAGGTCCGTTCAAGGGGACAAAGGGGTCCGGGCGCCATATTGGGTCGCCCTCCGCCACTCCGCAAACTTCGGCATTTCTTCAAAGCCACCTCCGTCCAAACTCCACCAGGGCCCTCGGCAGGGTGTCGTCGCCTCGCTCAACCGAATTCGGGGTCTGGGGTGCCCCTCAGCCTCCGATGTTCAGGATAATTTCGGGCTTAGTCCCGGAGCCGAGCTCTCAGGCGACCATCGCCATCGGCGCCCAAGCCACGCCCCCCGGCACTCCCATAGCCATGACCTTCTCACTGGCCTTTTTCCTAGTCCCATTTTAAAACCTTGAACCGGTTGTGTGCACTTATTTTCGTCTCTCCAGGTAATTATACCTTTCTGTGCTGCCCCACGGGAACAGACTGCGAGGCCCTTTAGGGACTCCTGTAGGGTAAGCATCAGCCTACGCCTTCATTCTTGTGTGGTGTTGTTTTTATCTTTACCATACATACCAAAATGTTCACAGGCCTTGCCTTTTGTTAGGCCCTTTTGTTTTTAATATTCCTTGGAGTGTGTGTATTCTTTAAGAGATTAAGGGTTACCTATTACTGGATGAGGTGATGGTGCCATTATAAGTCACTTGGCTTGTTGTCTCACATCTCCTCTAGGTCAACCCTATACCGCAGAACCACTAGGCATGCACCCTTACAGACCCAGAGAGGTTGTATTGATTCTTTTTATCTTCACTTTTGGTTTTTCACTGTGTAGTACTGTGTACTTGAGGTCCTGAGGAATTGCAAAACTAAGCAAGAAACATGTCGACCTGATTAGAGGGTCGAGGTAGTTCCACTGGGCCCCTTACAGCCTCTATCTCCCCTCCCACCTTTTAACCAAGGGAATCAGTCACGCGAATAAAAATCCTTGTGAATTGGTTCACCTTTTTTAATATCACCTTCCCCACATGACTACACCCCTTATTCTCCCCCTCACACGCACTCAACCGTTGGCTTGAACAAAAGATCTCCGACAAAGAGCGCCTTTTTGGCGCCCGTCAGGCATTGCAGCGCCAGTCTAACGAGGAGCAAGAGGTCAATGATGAAGCTTGACATCTAGCTCGCTGGGTGTGTGAGGCCTCTCAGTTCTAAAAAGGGAGCCTGCCGCTCCCTGACTCCACTCTCTTATTCTTTATTTACACACTCCTTCCCTCTCTAAACGCTCCCGGGGAACTTTGTACCCTCTGTGTTTCATGTTTGATTGGACATGTACACTGGACCCCGCTAAATATTGTCCAGAACTGGTTCCCTCCATTTGTACCAAATGATGCAGGTGTAACAGGTACAGTAAGGTACACCAACACTAGGGAGTGCTCATTGGAGGAGGTCTCTGAAGTAGATGTAGAGTCACTGGTGCTTTTCATTGCACTGCCCTCACTCCCCTCACCCTCTGGGCCACTGGGCCCCTCGGTGTCAGTGGTCTCACCACCGGAACCACAGTGGCCAGTTGCATCCCCATCGATGTTGGCATTTTCTCCTTCGCCTGCCCATGATGATGCTGAAATTACATATACAATAGTTTTGTTGAATCTGTGTAAACAGAACAGACCATGGACTTTTATCACAAAACTGTTTCCAAGATTTCAGATTTCACCTACCTCAATGCTCTCAAACTTTGCTTCAACGTTAGCATTAGCTCATGCATGTACGTAAAACATTTCATCACAGTTATGTCATTCCCCATGATAGCTCCTATATCATGAATGATCTTATCTCTTATCCATCAATATGTATCTCCAAGAACTGTTTCACACCTCTGAATGGTTGGCGTTTATAGTTTAGAATAGTGAACTGATGTCACCAAAAAGGATATCAACCCAAAATTCCTTCATACAGTGTATTAACAAGGTCTTAAAATCTGCATACTGTTCATTCTCAAAAAGTAAAATATGAATGAATGTGTGTCAACAAATACTGCATTGTTGTACTAATATCATCATAAACTGAAAGCAGTTTACCTTTGTTTTGCCATTTCACAATAATAACACTTACTCCAAGTCACTAAAGTATATGTAAATTGTCGGAAATTATACATGAATGATGTATTCAATTAGTTTAGCAATGTATCACATACAATGTAGATACCTAGGCTGTTAAAGGCTGTCAGAGACAAAGATTTGGCGGTATTTGAGACATCTACAGCATAAGTAAGGACATAGCCCTTGACACATTTCTAATACATTTTAGTACAGAGCAAAAACATTTTCACATTTCACTTCTAAATACCTATAATAGTTGGTGGTTTCACTTGATGCTATGATCAATGTTGAATCGGGTCAGCTGGCGCCTAGCCTTGAAAACGTGGTAAAATGGATGACAGGGAGCTGTCTGAAACTAAACAGGGACAAAACTGAACTGATGGTCCTCAGAAATTCAGGAGTCCCCAGGCTTTAACCAGTTTGTCAAGCTGCTTAGGCATCGCTCCAGTCCTGAGTACTGCTATAAAAAAATCTCGTCTTCTGGATGAGTAAAGAGCTGACCATGGAGACCCAAGCAAATAAAGTAGCAGGTACTTTCTCGGTTTGCTAAGAATGCTCCGCAATATCCTTGAGCTGATTCCCTTACAGCTATGAAAAACGGTTATACCTGCTCTAGTCACATCACGTTTGGATTATGGCAACTCACTCTTTCTGGGCGCACCTAAATATGTCATCAAGAAGTTACAGCTCATCCAGAACGCTGCGGTCAGACTTCTGTGTCAGACCCCAATTCAGGAACCAGTGAGAAAGTATTGTAGAAATTTACATTGGCTCCCGATTGAGGAGAGAGTCAAATTGAAAGCACTCTGCCTAACACACAGAGCCATAAATAATAAGGGACCTAGCAAGATCAGAAATCTGGTTGGCTTACACCTCCCCAACAGATGCCTGAGGTCCGGCACTGAGCGCTTGTTAAAAAAAGGGCCAGGTGGGGTGGAAGATCCTTTTCCCGCCTGGCTCTCAAGCTATGGAATTCACTTCCAATGGAAGTCAGATTCATAGCTACAGAAGCGACCTTCAGGAAAAAACTGAAGATTTGCTTGTGCTAAACTCCACTCCTCCTGGCCTTCCGTGTTTTATGCCTAACGCTGGAAAGCCTTTGGTCAGCCAAGCGCTCTACAAATCCCCTATAACATAACATAGTTATTTGAAGTTTGTTGCGTCTTAGTGAAATTGTTTCACTAAATATGCTAGCTTTCACCGTCGTGTAAAATGTTTTAGAACATCACAGTACTTATTACATACACTAATTCCTATATAATACTTACTTCAAACATTGACATATAAATCACAATATGCAACATAATACACCATGATGCATTTCTACATTTGCCTAATGTGTCATGGGTTTGGCCTCATTTTGTGTTTTCCTGATGGGATACTCCTACATATATGTGATGGCACATTCCATCTTGCAAAATCCTTTTACGTTTGCCATTTATCTCCATCAGTGCTTTATCATCTGGACAGGACAAAGGACATTGACAAATACTTTAGGGTATGTGTCACTTTCTCACCATGTGTGTAGTCATTCCTGTCTGTGTTTGCACAAACATTGCATGCCTATCACAATTATGTGTCAATAAACAGTCTGGCTTTCACACATATATTTATTAAGGAGTGAGACTTCATGCTAATCTGTCACTTTTAACATATATGAAACAGTATTTCTGATGCAAAACACAATTTGGATATGTTTGGATTCCAAAACGTAGCCATTAATACTGATGTCACTAGCCATTTTGGATCAAATGCTCACTCTTGTTTGTGCAGAGTCCCATCTTACCAATGTGATGTTTGGTACATCCACTGTATCGTTAGTATGCTATGTCACATGTAATAGGGCTACCATTAAATCACCTACATAATTGAAGGAGCATCACATATGACACAATAAACACTACTGGCTTGTTTGGTACAACTGTCCCTCATGACATCAGACAACATGATATATATATGTGGAGTTTAGGCAGTCATGTGTCTGCTCAGAACGGTCCATTGGTTGTGAACAGGAATCAGGTGAGATCCTTTCCAACAAATTAATAGACAAAGCACATCATCATACACATTGTGCAAAATGTACACCCTCAAGAACTTTTCTTGTGCGTGGGACATGGGTCACCCTTAATGTTGATTGGAGAAATCCTAGCTGTAACAAAAAAATAGACATGTAACATGTGAAACTCTGATCAGAACTCACCCCTTTGTTGCTGCTCTTGGGCCCTCAACTGACCATCAAGAGTCGAATAGGCCACCACAAGAATGCAGGCCATTAGGGGGGTCAGGGTGCGGTAAGCACTCATGACATGTTGGAAGGATTGTCCGCGCTGAACTTGAGCTAACTTTCAGGCTTAGCATCGTAGGTCCTCCATGTTCTTGCGACAATGAACGCTGTGCTGCTTTAGACCCTCAGGGTCAGCACCTTCCTGGTGATGGTCTTCCATCACCAGGAAGGTGAAGGGGGTTGACCTGTATGGATACAAGAAATGAAAGAAAAAATAAATGGTTTGGTGACTTTTTGTTTGTCTGTATTGGCTTAACAACATTTTGTTTTACATCTAACACTAGCATAACTCATAACATAGCATACAACATATGTATTCTCACATGCTGACCAAAACCAATATCTTAATACACACTTTTGTACTGACATGATGCCTACCCTCATTTCATGTCATGGTCTAAACTCACCAATCAAGGTCTGTGACATCATATAGCCCAGGAGTCTCCTACATATTCTGTGATGTGATCTACTTCTGACCACTGCAAAAGATTGGGAACCACTGAAGCCTAAACATGTATACCTATGGCACTGTGAATAGTGGCCACTATGAGTAAGTGGCCTGCAGTTTGGAAATGACACACTTTGAAATGGGAGAACAATTGAATGAAGTGTTAGCTCAATAAGTTAGGCAACTCTCCCTTTCAACTGTCGTCCATTTAAAAGCATTCAGGGGTATATTTTAAAGTACACCACCAATTTTGACCTGGCAAGGATATATATTTATGATAGATGTATCTCAGTACTACAGTTGTTTGTCTCTGTGATGCAGCCCCAGCCTGGCCCATTATCCTGACGGAGCACTGCTCATTGTCAGGCCCTGTTTTTTGCAGCTTGATAATCCTGATGTCACATGAACAGTGCCTTCCCTTAACTTTTACATGCAAAAATGACCTTGTGCCCATCTAATAAATAACCTCAAGTCTGTGTCCTACTCTGAAGGGGTCTAGATACAACTGTTTGGCGAGCCTTGATATAGGCTGAGTGACTTTTGGGAGCATACACATAGCTAACATCATTTCCATTTTGTTTGTATAGAAAACATTTTTATGTACAGTTGTAAAGAATATATCATGTGTTTCTTAATTTTCATGATGTTAGTTTTCAACGTAGCAAATGTGATTCAAACATATACATGGATACATCTCTCTATACACACCACTTGGAATCTAAAGCTTTAAACACACAACACATACTAATGTTTTTGTTTGTTGAGATTGTGAAATGATTAGAAATCCCCATAATTGTGCTCTATAAGGAGCAAAATATATGACAGCTCACATCATTAACTACACTTCATTCAGGAACTCAAAGGGACATTGTATCCTGTGTTAATGGGGATAAAGACAGATGGACAGATTCCTATATACAGGAAGTTGCGGTTTCAGAAGTCTTTTATTCCACTGTCTTTACAGATGCCCATATACCAACAGGTGTTTCGTCTATAGCTGTGTCAGTTACAGCAGACCTCATCAGGACTATACATAAAAAAACATAAACATTTTGCTAGATCAGGAGACATATTCTTAGATTTATTCTAAAGTAACCGTCACCAGGGTCCGGCGACCAATATAGTTCACCACAAATGTGTCATCAGAATTCTAGATAGATGCTCCAATGGGTGATGTTAGGATTGATAAAGGTACAATTGTAAGTCTAGTGTATCTAACCATTTCTTGCTTGTACACATTTCAGAAATGTACCTGTTCCTCTGGTGAGCCATAGAGCTGTCCATACAGGGAAAGGATCTCCTGTACCAGCGAATTCAGCTCCTCTGGTGAGAAGACAGTGCTCTTCTCACCTGCCCGACCTGACATTGTTGCTCCAAGAGGCAACAAACAGCAGCAAAAGTGGAGGAGGTCTTAATGACAGCAGTGTTAGAAGGTAAGTAAGATTTTTTTCCAACTGCTAAGTACATGTACGCAACGTACACGATCATAAGTGTAGACGGACACAGCCATTGGTCTTCGTATGTTACTTTCACCAAAGTTAGCCTATGGCTGTGTCTGTCATGGAGTTAACTGCCCACTATGTGGTCAACTTCCGTCACGCCCGCTTGATTCCAAATGTCCTATCTGTGAGATCAGGCATCCTCCATTTTAGAAGTTTTAAATAGTGTGTTTGTGACTATTAAGTGCATCAACACCACACAAAATGGGGGCTTGTTTGTTTACATATTCATACTTTGATGGACACTCATTCCTTTAAAAAGAAACATTTATATGTAGTGCGTTACTGTGCTGGAAAATTTACACCGCTGTTTTCAATATTTTTTAGACGTGGACAGTGAACTATGCTCCATTCGCGGAGTTTGCGGACACGCGCAGTTCCAAAGATTTCCGCTCTGCGTTTTCCTCTTAACGTTGGCGGGTGTTGAGAAACCATCTGTTCTTGTTGATGAAACTGCCGCTCGAGTAGAAGCTGCACCCTCTTGAGCTTCCATTGGTGCCATTGGCTCTGATCTTCCAGTGCGGGACAAAAAACCGGTGCTAAAAATCAGCGTGAACGACGCGACCTAACGCACTCCGCCGATTGCGGAACTCCGTGTAGCGCATCAGAGTTTTTGGGTTGTGGAACTCTGCAAACTCCTCCATGGCCTTGTATTTTAAGAGGAAAATATATATTTCCTTAAATATTGTGTATATAATACATTTGAAATGTATTATTTACAATTTATGTAAATATAAATATCCTATTAGGCTATAAATGTAATTCGTGAAGCATATATTTTGTAGAGCTACATGACTGCAATGTCAATTACCAAATATATTGCTGTGTAAAAGGTGTCAAATGTTCAAATGTATTTTTCAATGCAGACTTATGAACCCTGGGAGAGTGAGGAGATGACAGACATAGGTGTACCATCCATTTCCAGACCTTGTCACCATGAAAGAAAGGGATGTAATCAAGAAGTTCAGAACTTCTGCCTCAAAACAAAAATCCTGCTTCTATTGCACCAATTGTGAAACTCATGGCAGTACTTCACTTTGTGGCCACCGGATCCTTCCAATACAACTTTCAGTGGTGTGCTACAAGAAGTTCTGAGACACATCAACAGCTTCATCCTGTTTTCATGGCAGCAGGATTTAACAACTGTGAAGGGTGACTTTTTTGGGCTGGTCCCCTACCACATATGGTTGGAGCAATTAATGGCACACATATTGCCTTAGTGCCACCACATGCCAAAGAACAGGTCGACCAGAATCGGAAACACTTTCATTCAATCAACATGCATGTTGTCTGCTGACATGATTTGCACATCACACGCATCTCTGTGTGTTTACCGGTTCTGACTTTGTACTATGGAACAGCCCCATGTCTCTGCAAAAGTCTCAACTTGGACCCGAGTGGGCCTGGCTTGTTGGTCAGTACAATCTTTCATTAGATGGTATCATGTATTTCTAGATGAATAACCTGGAATTTTGTTACATTATTTTGGCACTTTTTCATCTTCCAACTGGGAGACTTAGCTTATCACAACTGCCCATGGTTATTTGCACCTCTGAGGATTCCAACAATGCCAGGAGAAGTCGGCTTCAATGAGGTCCATGGAAGAATACGGTGGACACTGTTGTGGGCTTTTGGGCTCCTAAAGGTCAGAATTCGTTCTCTGGACAAAGCTGGTGGAGCCCTCCTCTACTTATCCAATATGCAGTGGTGGATGCTATTAATGACAAGTGGTGGGTAGGTGGTAGTGGGATGTTGGGGTATATAAAAAAATAATAAAATAAAAAAAGTACTTACCTGCTGCTGCCGGCTGCCATCTCAGTTTTCTTTTGCTCTGCTCCCGATTCCCACAGGTTGGTGCACACTGCACAGGCTCCTAGACACCAATCAAGATGCTGTTCTCATGCTGGTAATACTATTTACCAGCATGGGAGCAGCGCAGTGATTGGCGTGAGCGGGCTGTCTCAAATCTCTCTCAGGGCCTGAGAGCCTGTGCCTCTTCTCCACCCGGCTGTGCAGCATAGCTCGGGCGGAGCGATCTAAGTGTGCATGTCGTTTGGCCGTCCTTAGACAGCCGGGCAAACCGCCATGCGCATTTGTAGTGCGCACTACTGCTCCTCCCGGTGATGTTATCATGACACCGCCCAGCCCTTGACTTGGCTGACTGTAGCGCCATAAGAAAAATAAAATGATGATAAAATGGTTTTATTAATATTTTATTTTTCAGGTTTCCCTCTGCTGGCTCTCAGCGGAGTGGGAGCGACGCTGCTCCGCCTTAACGGAGGAGCCGCAGCTGCAATAAGGTGTGCCAAATCATCGTGGCCTGCTGCATGCTCCACAACATTGCCCTGTGACGGAACATCCCTCACATCGCAGAGGATGGATTGGAACCATGAAAAGCCCCCGGGTGAAGATCCTGATATGCCAAATGAAGATGATAGCGTTGAAGAGGAAGTAGCTGAGTTACATTGAGATGTCATTGACAGCTTCTTTTCATGAGTGTAAGAATATCTTTACATGTTATCTCTTTCACCATTTTGCCAACTATTGATGTGATAATGTGAGAAGTATGTGATGGTAATTTGTTAGGAAGGGAAAGATCAGTGAAATTCAGCCAGAAGATGTTTGTTGTTCAAAGTTTGGACACATTGACTACTGTGTTTAGTTACATTGTTTATCTCTGATTGTTTGTGATACTGTGCCCTCCAAAAGTTGACTTTGTAATGTGTCTATTGTGTTCTGTGTGATTGCTAATCTGTTTGTTCTAATCTGTTTTAGGTTCCTTCACCATGTCATCATCAGGGCCGGACTGGGAACAGAAACTGGCCCTGGCAAACTGCTCAGCCGGCCCCTCCTGGGGTGAGGGGGAGTGCAGCTGAGCAGTTTGCGGGGGCGGTTTCGGCTGATTTTGTTACAGGGGGCCGATATTGGCGACCCCGATAACAAAAACAGCCCCCTAGGGACCCAAAACCAGCCGCCACCCTAGTGGCCTACCAGGGAAACGCCCGGTGCCCGCTAGGGCCACTCCGGCCCTGGTCATAATGTCAGAGTTGTGCCATGTGCAGGTATATGGTGCTGTTTCCAAGTACAAAGAGAACCTGGGTTGATCCTGGGAAAGACAGACACAGACTTTGGGTGTACAAATCTAGTAGCAAGGCAACTTGCACTGTGATTGAATGGAAGATTTGAAGATTACATTAGACTTGTGGTAGTGGAGCCAAATTATTCGAATTTCCATTCACATTGACAGCATACTTATTGTGTGTAAAGTCTATGTAGGTGTTGACGTGTTTCATCATTGTAGGACAAACTTCTTTTGGCACACCAATAAAACCTCGTTGTGACATTACTCCAGATACTGGTACAGTGGTTTGGAATGAGCCTCTGTCTACAAAACGTAGTGCGGCCAAGTTTTTGTCTGTTGATGTTAGTGATGTGGGATTCCTTATGTGAGCCAGAAGACCTTGCTCCAACTGAGGACTTGAGTCAATGATAACTTGCCTATTCTCCTTCTTCCATGTTGGCAAGGTCTTGCGAACTGGCACTGAGTATTAGTGAAATGTATGGGTTGTTACCAACATATAACCATCTGAAACATCAGCCATACTTTCAAGATTGTTTTAGGGATCACTACAAGAGGAAATTAAGCCTTCTGAGGCTGGGTTGGTTTTCGAGTAAAGACCTTACCCCCAAATGGCTGCGGACCTGGTCAACTTCAAAGGTCGCCTTTGTGGCAAGGGCGTAGAGTCATTATTGCACCTATTATGCATATGCCCGGCACTTCAAACCTTAAGGAAGATGCTCTTGTTACCACTCCTAAGAGAAGCGCAAGTAAGAACCTGCAGGGCGGCTGTAATAAAAAGCCTTAGCGGGTCTTGGATACAACTTTCCTGCAAAACTATAAAATTCTTGGCTCACGCTGACCAAGAGCTGGAAAACAAGGAAACAATTAAAGACGACCTGGGCCAATTGGTCTCCCTAAGGCTGGCCCCGGACTCTCCCACAATCTCCTAAGGGATACTCTTTATTTTCACTTCTCCAGCTTAAAAACGTTATTCTGATTTAACAATGTGTTATTTCCATCAAGTTACACTTAATCCCCCAAGCATTTTGTATCCCCGCTTAGAATACCCATTCGTTGTCTGGTAGCTTTAATGAGATAGTTATCCCCTTGCCCAGCTCCATTTGTATTTTTTAACTATACACAGTGACTGCACTAAGCTTTGTGCTATTTTAAAGTATTATTTTTCTATGTGATTTTATGTTGTTTTTATGCTGATCCAAAGATGTCAAGTTTTATCTCACGGTGGTAAGATCCACCCTTTTATGATTTTCACAAATCAAATAAAGTTATGTGTGTGAAAATTTTGGCAGACAAGTATTGGTCAAATGGAGTAAACATAGTAGTCGATGATTGAATGGTATGACTTTTTGGGAGTCATGTTTGGGAACTTTAGACAAACATTAACTACTTGCAAATTGTTCATGTTTACACAATCTTTCGTTTTTTCTCATTGTCAAGCTATGACGGAAGGTAACAAATGCATTGATAGAGTTGAGATATACAACACCAGTCTATGAGTTTTTGACTCCAAAATGTATTGCACTAAACGGGATAAAGTTAAAGAGGGTGGACTAACTCAGCAAGTGAATAAGTCAGTCATGGTGAATATAATCATAGTTGGAGAGCCAAAATAGTTTGAAGTCCAGTGTCTAAAACACTACTGCCATCAGAAAAGCAAATGCGTCCAGGAATAGTCCCAGGGTAAATGTAAGGTAAACACTGGAGGAAATTATTATCAGAATTTCTTGCTGGTGGTGGCAGAGGTCTTGCCATCCTCACCTCCTGGAAATCTGGTTGGACGTCCCCTCCTGCAGGTAAGCGGGATCCACAGTTGCAGTACCTGGTTTGGCTGCAGGTGGTCCTTCCAGTGACAGGGCTTTCCTTTCTGTAGCTGTGGCAGATGTAGATGGGCCAGATGTTGTAGGACCACAGGACGGGGTAGATGGTGCTGGGAAAGCCCTGTTACAGCTGGGGTGTGAAGTGTAGGTGTAGGCACTGTGAGTGTCACTGGAGCAGTCTGCCCATGGTGACCAGATAGATCAATCTCCTCATCATTTTCCAGATTACTAGGAGTGCTGTCCTCACTGACGGCTTGATCCTGGGCTGAAGTGGGGGTCTCTTCAGTGGCAGATTCCTGCCAGTTGGACCTGTTGAGAAATTGAGAACAGTCTTTTTAGAAAAAATGTGCGTTGTGTACATTCAAATCTTTTGAGACAAACAATATAGATACCAAGAAGACTAAATAGGTAGAGATTATAGCTCTCAGCGCTACTGCACATATTACCCTCACTTTTAGAAATTTCAAACAGTAAAACTTCAAATAGGAAGTAATAAGATGTCCTGAAATTTTCATAAAGTGATTAGGAAGTATACCTGACATCCCAGCCTTTCAGCCCAACACAGTGGAGAGGTGAAATGTGTAATTGACAATTCCAAGGCTTAGCTGACTTCATAACAGACAGTTGGATGGATGTTTGACAATTGTCTTTCCTGTGAAAGCTGGCCTGTACACCGGGTTATGTGTATGTTTCCTAAATACCATCACACATTGTTACTTAATAGATTGACTAACACCGTGATATGTGAATTTATAAAACTTCTTTTTAATTGTCTTTTTTTCTCACAGATATTGTATAGTTTTTTCCCTTTTTTTACAGTTTGTATACATTTTTTAACAATAATTCAAAAAAATTCTAAACATAATTATACACCTAATCACAATAGTATATGATACATATTCTAGTACATATATCAACAATTGATTTTCATCGCCAAATACAAAACCGAATCCAACGCGTTTCGGCGAGTGCCCTTCATCAGGCGTTCTGTATTTTCAATTGATGATTAAATACTATAATGGTAGAAAATACTCAATTAATTTTTCTTGAAGACAGAACAATCTATACTGTACAACATGTGACAATTATTATGTCTATATTTGGCCAGCATTTTCGTCTATATAAATTATACAAGAACACCCTCTCCTATTGCCGATAGTTCTCTACCCTAGAAACAATCAAACTCCATCTGTACATATTTATAAATATATCACTATCTATATATTTACATTCTACATTTACATATATTTACACCTTTATTTCATTCAATTCAACATTCACTTTATATACATTTTTTAATTTTTATTGCAATTATAATCTTAGTCCATATTTGATGTGAGTTTAAATGTCTGCAGATTGAGACCAAAATTAAGACCATTAATTGTAGCCGCTGATCTAAATAAAGTTGAGTTTTGTGAATCATACCTTAAGCGTCTTGTAGGTATTTATACGCAGTATCTAAATGTTGGCAGTAAAAAAGTCCTGGATAAGATTAACATCTGTGGCAGAAAGATATGAGACTAGCATCAGTACCCATATGTATCTCGCTATTCACGTACTTAGGCTATGATCCCTTAATTGATCAATAGTACCTGTTGTTTATTATGGTCTGACATAGGTTGTGTAGCTCGAGTTCACGTCACGTTCGATTTAGTGTGGTGCTGGGTGCTCCCGTGACACTGGGTTCGTCAGGTGGTTTTAAATACTGCCAAAAAACAGAACGTAATGCAAAGGTCCTTATTACTCTAGGTCGCTATAAACCTTGATAATTCCTTAAGTAGGTTAATTTAAATAACACATACTTGATGGTTCTGTATTCGTCTTCGAGGGCTAAGATGGACAGCTATATGTAGATCAGTGGCATAGTAGGAAAAGCTGCAACAAAGAAAATTACACTTGTTGCAAAACTCGGCAGCTTATATGAAGGGCCAGCTTCCTAATATACATGTAACATATGACTATATATACCTGAAAAAATCGGCAGCCTGTAATTGTCCCTTCTTAAAAGCTTTGGGGGATTTCTGTAGTTTTTCTTGCTGGTTTGACACTAGTCGATGGTAATGATGAAATCCTATTTATATGGGAAAAGAACAAAAAACGTTGTATCATGATATAGAGCTTGCCTCGACATGAATTAAGATCTATGTCTCTATGCGCTCAACTTCTAATAGCGTGCTTAATAGTTGGGCCGAAGTCTAATGTCATCATGTCAACAGTGCAGTCAATTTTTGCAAGTTCCACTTATATTCAGCATAGTAATTTACATACAATTTTAGTGTCAACACAGTTTGATTTGTGAAACTCATGACATCAATTAAATTGGTTGATAAGAACAGGACAACACGCAGAAAACAACACAAACCATTTTCAGAAGAGAAAACTGAATAGGGACTGAGCACTACGTGACACTTTACCATGTTAAAATCTATTAGACAAGATAGAATGAGCAATATGACATAGCAATATTCTTTTGAAAAAACAGAAACAGGGCGTCATGGTAGTTGTAGATATTTCAAAGACAACTTCCCAACAGTTGCAAAACGGTTAGTGGAACATACAAGTAGAAAATATGAATTGGAAATGGACCAGTCACTTACAATACGACACACATATGAATTAAACACAAACTGGCAGCGAGGGTAGTAAGCAAAGTGCGCACTGGTGTCTGTCCTGGGGTGCTTAGTCTAACAAATCTGATCACGCTCTACTTTATGTGGTCCGACCTCCACTGGGCCACCAACAATAACTACAATCCATACGAAAAGAGCATGTAATTAATCAAAATAATGATAGCAATTCCAAGCAGTGCGCTCATATATCATCCATTCTCTGTGTATCCAACCAAGAAAAATCCCACTGGAGTCTTGTTTGATTGAAAAGCCAATTAAAATGTTATTATTCGATCCAATTTCTCAACAAAAAGATACATTATCCAATCAATCCAGCAAACACATTTTTCCATAGTTGCAAAAAACATTTTCAGTTTAAGCCATCTGGCACACTTAAACAAATCAATCTGAAGGTCAGTATAATTACATGCAACATCTGGATAAAAAGAGAGCCCTCGCTTCAGTACCCTTAATTCATCCTGGTTCAATTCCCTGTCCGATAAATTTATAACCTGTAAATTAACATCATCTTCCGAATCAATATTCCTCTGATTCTTCCTCACTCAAACCCTGTTCCTGTTCTGACTATGTTTCCCCTTTTGTGTATTTACTGTGCTCCTGCTTGCCCCTCCTTGTTCTGCTATATTTTTCTTCCTTCCCCTTCTCCTTCTCTGTATTTCTTCGGAAAAAGAAGAGCAAGTTGTGGGATTAGGACCTGCCACATTTATCCCTCCCTGATCTTCGTTAGAAGAGAGATCAGAGCTACTGTAATTCAATGAACTAAGCTCACCCTGAGGTTCTGCCCCTGTAATAGTTTTGGGTTTATTAACTTCATCAAAGCTTTTCGCAAAAAGTGAACACCCTACCCATGTTATAATCCCTTTCATCCCTTCTAATTTTGCTCAGTTTCTTGTCTTTCATCTGTAAATGGTGTTTGGTAATTACTTCCTTCAAAATAGCAAAATCATTTTTTGTAATTCTGACAGTTTCGTTTCTTTGATTTCTTGCTCTAACTCTGCACTTTGTAATGTCAACGTTTCTACTTTCCTCTCCGCATTCTTAATCAGAATAGTCATCATGCAAAATAAAGAGAAGTGGAAATTCTCTTCCCATCAAAAATCAAAATTCTCAACCCTCTTGGTATGCGTTTGTTTTCTACATAATTTCTTAATGTTAATCCCATCCCACCATTAGACAGTTCTGTTTTTTTCAGTCTTTCCAATTTCAAAATCTTGTTTCTTAAGCTATTATTCAACACGTTTGTGTTGCCCTCTGTTGTCCTGGCTTTGCTTTGCTGAAACAAGTCTACTGCTAGTTTCTCACCATCGTCCTCCATACTTCTTTAAATGACCAATAACTTTCACGTGCCAATAACCATGCACCATGCTGCACTGACCCATAAACAATCAATTAAACACAAACTGGCAGTGAGGGTAGTAAACAAAGTGCGCACTGGTGTCTGTTCTGGGATGCTTATTCCCAATGATCTGATCAAGCTCTACTTTATGTGGTTCCACTGCCACTGGGCCACCAACAATAACTACAATCCATACAAAAGAAGCGTGTGATTCATCAAAATAATGATAGCTTTTCCAAGCAGTACGCTCATATATCATCCATTCTCTGTGTATCTAACCAAGAAAAATCCCACTGGAGTCTTGTTTGATTGGAAAGCCAATTTAAATTGTATTATTCAATCCAATTTCTCAACACAAAGATACATTATCCAATCAATCCAGCCAACACGTTTCGTCCTACGCGGAGATCATCAGGGCTGTATATTGAAAACAAACTAGTCAATAATCGTTTACTTACATATAAGTTCACACTTTACCATGATAAAAGTTTACATCAATCACTATGAACATAATTGTTTAGAATTCCTACCTATATCCAATCTAAAGAACAACAGGCATGCTTAATCAAAGCAATACAGTTATTGGTTCCAAAACATAGAACTCAATGTCCCTATTTCGACATCATCATTGCTTCATCGATTCTACATTATATGCAAAAACATATATTTAGGCCATCTAGAGTACTACTTTTTTTCAATTCTGCACCACACAATGAATCATATTATATTACCTTCTAGTATCATGATAATCATATGACTTTCTGTTTCATGTTGTGCGACCATCCTTCTTCTAATATCAATCTTTGTTTATTGCAAACGTCTAGAATATGAGAGAAAGCACCAAGTTGCTTCAGTGTATGTAATGTTAGTCCAAGTCTACTTTGCAAGATAACCCTGAGGTCCCATTATCACTTATTCCCAACTTCCCATGCTGCTGTGTCTCAATAACCACTATTATTATTATTATTATTATTATTATATAGCGCCAGATTCGACCCCCGAAGGGGTATCTCCGCGCTTGCCTTGGGAACCCGTCCTGGCTTTTCCCTGTGAGATAGCCCCTACAGGGCATCCCCACGGTGAAAGCCAGGCATCCCGCCGCGGGGGGGGGCGTTGTGGAGATTAAGCAAGCTTAATGCCCAGAGTTGCAGACTGTGAACCCATGATTAGGTCAGGCACCGAAGCGAGAATTATCGAGTCCATGGACATTTGAGCTCAAGACCCTGCTGCATCGGGAATTGAACCCTGGTCCCGGGTCTGACCTCTGCTTCAGGGTCTGCCTGCTCTAACCAGTGAGCCACACCACCATTCTGTCCACAACTAATACACCCGCCATTCACTACCTATTAATAGTCCTCAAAGTCAGTAACACAATATTAAATAGCTCCTTCTTTTCGTACTGTCCCTTATCTATTCCATCACCATTTACGCCTGCTGGCTCCATAAAACATTTTCTAATAAAACTCCAGTACACTCACCAATTTTGTTCAGCGCTGCCTTCTAGCACGATTCTCCATATTTGTCTTTCCTACGTCCATCATCATATTCAAACCGATTTCCACCCTGCTCTTTTGTACTCTATTTCAACCAATCAGTCTTCATTCCAGTGTGCTCCCTCTCTGGTCCACACCTCCTTCAACCAATCCGTGATGTTATTACTCAGTAGGTTCCATTTACCAATCGCTCAGTTCCCGCTAAAATCAGCCTAATTTCCATTCCACTGATTCAAAAATCTACTTCTACCAATCAACATTCATTCTGTTTTCGTAATCAGGTTTCCGCTCTGGTCCTCCTGTCCTCTAGCCAATCACGTTGATTCACACCAGCTTGGGGTGTCACCTTTCGCCTGTCCTGCCTGACTTAAGGTGTAACCCGAATAGTCATTTGACATTTTTTGAGCCCTCCAGTTTCAATTACTTCCGTAAGTCACAAGGCACCACCCCCTGTGTGATCTGTACAGTCCGTGGCATATTCTCCACAACCTTGGCGCATGATCCTATTAAAATCATTTTTTATATAATTCTGAGCTTAACGTAAATCCGCTGTGTCACCTCCTTACCTTCAAACTTCATTCATCCTATTTTAAGCCAATACTTCTTATCCTTCCTGTCCCAGCAGAAACAAACCAACATACAGATCTTCACTATTAAACTCAAAGGGCCTTATTTATGAAGGCCTTGCGCCGCCGGTGCGTCACTTTTAACATGGGAAAAAGTGACGCACCGGTGGCGCAAGGCCTTCATAAATAAGGCCCAAAATGTATAACAGTCATTGATCAGAGTCATCTTGACCTACCCGCAGGAAAGCACCCTATCCATGGTTACTACTAATCTTATATTGTAACTTCTATTCTCTCTTTTCACACCGCAGTCATTATCCACTTATAATTCCATACCATCCAACTCCAAGTCCCTCCTGCTTCTCAACACCGTCTCCAATAACTCTACCCAGCATATACATCTATTTACAGGTACAATCACCACCTCTCTATCCACCAACCTGGTCCCATATGGTGCCCAGTTGGAAAGAAAACTCCGAAGGGACATCACCTACAATCCTAGTCACCTCATATCATTGGTCAACTCCATCTTATCGTTGGGGTAACAGTGATCACTATCACTGCGGTCCATTCACTCATGACCCCTAATGGCTACCAGTGGCTCAAAATGTTTTCAAGAAGCTATCATGGAGAATTATGGAACGTATTCATTATTGTGTCCTCCAACATCTAACATGGACCGCAGCGATCACTGTTCCCCCTAGATAATATGGAGCTGACCAATGATATGAGGTGACTTGGTTTGTAGGTGATGTCCGCTCGGAGTTTCCTTTCCATCTGGCACCATATGAGACCAGGTTGGTGGATAGAGAGATGGTGATTGTACCCGGAAATAGATGTATATGCTGGGTAGAGTTATTGGATACAGTGTTGAGAAGCGAGAGGGAATTGGAGTTGGATGATATGGAATCTTAAGTGGATAATGAGTGCGGCATGAAAGGGGGCGTGGCTAGCTGGCCAACAAGGCAGACGCAAGCTTCCAGAGCTCCATCATCAATCCCTTGAATATCCTGTTAAATACTGCCATCTCACGCCATCACAGCACATATGATGTGAAAATGTGCCGCTAAGTAGGTGCAGTCGCCGACTGTGGCTTAGAATTCCTGTGAGGGTGAAGATTACCAAAGAAGTGTGTGCCACCGGTCTTGGCGCAAAAAGAGGAGACAGAGCACCAGAGGCAGAAAAATAGGTTGGGCAGTGTGAGCCCACGGCACGGCATGGACCCAGTGAGGAGTGCCGAATAAGGTGGTAACCGATGCAGGTATGCTGCCCCACCTGGTGCCCCAATGTGGTGGCCAATGTGAAAGAGCGGCGCACGGCCTGCGTGTAGCCGGAGAGTCGACACCAGTAGAAGACCGTAGCTCCACGCCCCCACGTCCACAATGAGACATGCAGCCGCAGCTGAGGGAGGTGCCATGTAGAAGCTTGCTTGCCCCCATTGAAGTTGGGGGCAGCACAACAGCGACACCGCAGCACAGCGGACATTGAGGTGAGCAGTATATTTTTCCCCTCCTTCCGCTCGCTGGATGGCCGTGACTTAGCGGCCAATGGGGTGTCTCTGACCGGAGCCTGGAGGTTGGGGACGCCGGGCTCACGGATGGGCGACAAAGGCCCTGGGGTAGAACAGTGGCGCAGGTGTGCACCGAGGGCTCAGCTCCCCCTGGAGAGGCTCAGACACAGCGCACTTTACTCCTGTGCAGTGATCAAGCCAGAATATACCTGGAGGTGATGGTAGACTGCACTTGGGGAACGCCACTGATATTGCACCCCATCAGTTGGCTCTGCCTACATTGCAATCAACAGTGATGGCTAGCAGTGACTGAAAACCTGTGGTTGTATCAGTGGGAAGTCACCGAGCTGGAAATCGCCATAAGTCCTGTTGAAACTGCACACACTGTGCAAGGGGATTACAACACAGGACAAGCGTGAGGCACTTACACCTGTCCATGCCATTGGGTGACTACCACTGGCAGATCGACACAGCCCCACTGGCTGTCGCAGCTAAGACTGAGACGTAACACTACTACATTTGGTCTGCGTGGCTACCATACTCCTTCAGCGAATGCCGTCAGCACACCAGTTAGTAATAGGCCACTTATGCCTGAATGCGTAGCAATCCAATGCACGCGCTGGCAGCTTGGAACTGGTACCTGTGGAGGGCGGAAACATAGCAGAGATGCCACACACAGCACTCACCGCCAAACTGGATTCAGTACTGGTGGCGGTGGAGAAGATTGGATCCGCATTCAATCTGACACGGTCCTCTCTGGAATTCAAGAATGACAAAGTCAACTCGGATGTCACCACACTGCACTCTGAGCACAACAAATTGGGGAAAAAAGTACACCTACAAGAACAATCCCTCTCAGAGTTAAACCATCACACAGTCATACTGTGGCCCTGCAAGACCTAATAGATCGAATGCACGCACTGGAAGATAAAGTGGAAGATGCAGAAGGGTGCTCCTGCCACAATAATATTCGTGTGGTGGGCCTTCCGGACGGGGAAGAGGGACGCAACCCGGAGGCGTATGCCGAGCACTGGCTCAGAAAACTGCTGCTGACCCGAATGCTGCTGTCCCAGTTCATGGCCGAGAGGGCACACCGGGTGTCAACCCAGAAACGGCCCCACCCCCCCCGGGTGCCCGTCCATGCCCATTCCTATACAGAGTGCTCACTACAGGGACAGAGATGTATTATTGTGTATTATTGTGTGAAACCCGCAAGCTGGCAAACATCAAAGTTCGTGGCAGCCAGGTCATGGTGTTCCCTGACTACACAGTACAGGTGCAGCGCCACAGGAGCACTTACACCGCAGTGAAATGGCAGTTCTGCGATCTTGACCTCAGTTACTCCCTGTTATTCCCCACTAGGCTAAGAGTGGTTGCAAAAGGCGCGGTACGCTTCTTTGACTCACCTTCCGAGGTCTGGGTCTGGTTGGAAGTGTCAAGGCTGTGGACAGGGCAGAGGTCACGAGCAGAAGATGCCCGAGGAAACCTTGTAGGAGAAGATGTGGCGGGGGCTGTAAGACTCCATACAGGTATAGCCACAACTTCCACGGCTCCTGATCCTGAGCAGAGGAGAGTGGAGAGGCAAAAGGCAGTAGAAGTGGCTGCAACAATCGGAACTGCAAAGCAACATGTAGATCAGAACTTGAGTCCTACTAGATCATCAGCCACTAATGACTTGACACCTTCCAGGTTTGACAACCTTGAAGATTACCAACGGCCGGATGTCACGCCACAGACGGCAGATGACATCATATAACTGTATGCAGGCCTGCTGAACTGTGGGGAGAACTGAACACGCAAGTAACTGCCAATCTGGCAAACTATCCTAACACAACTGACTGATTGTTTACTTGCCTGCTATAAAAGAATGACACCCTGTATATTAACATGACCAATACCTACATAGTGCCACGACTGACGGCGCACAAATCTCGTGCAAACTCCTAAAATAATGGACTGGCTGGGAAGATATATAGATAGATCACAAAGCCGAGGGACCCAACAATCCCACCTAGCCAAACATCACACATACCTATGCTAAACTTCACACTGACATAGTTGTTGCTGTAGTTGGAGATCCCAGTTTGGACGAGCATCCCTTTGGAGTTCGCCCTTAATAGTTCTGCATGTTCCCATTTACTCTTGTGCTTTGTCTTTTAACATCATTATTTTGGAGTACACCCACGAACCCCATGAACCACCACACCTTGCTTGCCTTAAGCCACCCTGAATAACACAATGGCTGGACATGACATAAGTTGACATAGTTACGTGGAAAGTGCACGGTATGCACACGCCAGCACACAGTTGCTCAATATATGCTTATTTGCAGCGCAGGTCCACTGGAATCGTGCTAGTGCAAAAAACACACATGTCCTGAACAGAAATGGAGTGCTTGCGTATGATATGGAGAGGCCAGGTCTACGGTACTGCCCATGCACGAGGCATCCTTATTTGGATAAGGGTTAGAATCCCATTTATAAGTGAAGAGGTCATGATACATACGGAGGGCAGGTACACAATAGTGAGAGGGCGGCTGAATGGTCAAGTGATGTTGATGGGCTCCATTTATGCCCCAAGAGTAAATCAATCCTCCTTCTTAGACAGTCTAACTGGAGTACAGGCCAAGTGGAGCGGAATTCCATGGCTAGTGGGGGGGACTTCAATTCAGTGCTCAGTGTTGACATAGGCAGGTCATTCCCACCCCTAAGCAGAACCATGGTAGCCTCTAATGTGCAGGCCCTGGTGGACTGGCTCGACCACTGGGCGCTGCTAGACATATAGCGCACCCTCAACCCTGACACATGGATCTATTCATATTACTCCGCGGTACATGGACTTCCGGTGCGCTTGGACCACATAGTGGGTTCACATACCCTGCTTCCCCTAATTTGGCAGGCAGAATACCTAGGTTGGACACACTCCGATCATAACCCCAAACTGCTGAAACTCACCTTGGAGGCAGACTGGCCCTCAGTCCCACATGCCGGCTCCAAACCGCCATGCTGGAAGACCCAGCATTCCGCTCAACCCTTGGAATGGCAATCCTCGAATACTTAATGAAGGCACAGCAGGGGATACATCAGTGGAACGGGAAGCATTTAAGGTAGCAAGAAGGGGACATTGCCTGGGAGCCACCTGGAACATACGCAGGCAACTGTCCGACTCCCTTAGCAGAATAGAAACACAACTCCTATGGAATGAAACAGACGAGGAGAGCGGGGCATGGACGTGCGAAGCCTAGAGACATTGCGCACAGAGCATGCTGAACTGATAGAACGCCTCCGTTTCCACAACTATGCCGCACACACAGGCCGAACACAAGCCACCGGAGAAACAGGCAGGTCGGATGCTCGCCTGGCTAATACAGCAAGAGCGCGCTTGTAGGCCGATAGGTGTGCTGTGCACAGACACAGGGCTCTTCTTCTATAAGCAAAATGACATCCACGCAGCCATGAAACAGCACTAGACATAGCTGTATAAATCCCAGGGACAATGTGATGTGCAACGCCTTGAAGTGTTTTTAGGCCATAAACAACTACCTGTGGTGACACCAGCACATAGCGAGATACTGAATGAATCAATCTCATTAGAGGAGATCGAGGATGCAATATCTTCCCTGGCCACGGGGAAGACCCCAGGGCCGGATGGACTTCCAGCGGAGTACTATAAGGCGAACCAGGTGTCACTTGTACAAAGCCTTCAGGCCCTATACGAGGCGGCTGTAGAGTGAAGGCAACTCCCTCCATCCCTGCGAGAGGCACACCTGATGTACTAAAACCCAATAGAGACCCCATGGATGTTGGTTCCTATAGGCCTCTCGCCTTACCTTACTCAACATTGATTATAAGATATTAGGAAAGGTCCTGGCAGTCTGGCTTGAACAGGTGGTTCCTATGCAGGGCCACACAGATCAGAATTGCTTTGTACCATCCTGCAGCACTTCAATTAAACTGCGCTGCCCTTTCTGGGTCGTGTCTGACTCCACATGCGCCTGGCCAAGGGCAGACTGTCTCATACTAGACCTTGAGAAGGCATTTGACTTCCTGGAATGGGACTATATGTTTGCGGCACTCGAGAAATATAATCTAGGCCCCACCTTTCTACAGCTGACCCATCTACTCAACACCTAGCCGGTCGTCAGAGTCAAACTGGGTCCGTATATATTGGGCGAGGAATGCAGCAGGGCTGCCCGCTGTTCCCCCCTCTTCTTCGCGCTGGCGATGGAGACTCTAGCAGAGATGATGCATACACAGCTGAATGATGGCATCCCTCTAGGCGATGGCACACACAAAGTGTCGCTATATGTGTACCACCTCTTAGTCTACCTTAGAGACATTGCAGACGTGCCTGGACAGCTAGCTCAGATCCTGCGCAACTTCGCGTCAATATCGCGCCTGAAGTTATATGCTGACAAATCCAGCATATATGCCTTTGCAGAGGGGAAACCCAATCCGGGCCTTGTCCTTAATGGCGGAAGGGTGCAGTGGAGAGCGAACACATTCCAATACCTGAGCATTAAAATATATTGTCAGCCTTCAGAACTATATGATGGAAACCTGGGCAGGGCACTAACAACCACCAGATCCCAGATGCAATTTTGGAGCACACTCCTGCTCGCCGTGACAGGCAGAGTAGCACTCATGAAAATGGTGGCTCTACCAAGATGCCTCTACTATTTTACCAACCTGCCAATATATGTGCCTACTCCCTTGTTCACCGCACTGGAGAAGATGGTCTGAGATTTTATATGGGATATTGGCCGGCACAGAGTGGCAATAAAGAAACTATACTTACGCTCGGACCAGGGAGGCTTAGCTAATCCGTGCTTTGAGCATTATTACTTGGCTGCCAAACTGGAGTGGATTGCCAGATAGATGGCAGACTGGCACCGCGACAACACAGCAACCACGCATTCACCACACCCATTACCACAGCTGATCAGGCTCTTTTACCCTGGCGTGAAAACACGACCTCCAGAGCCCCTGCTGCTTAACATGGCATATAAATGCTTCCATAGGAGCCTCTACATAACCCGACACATAACACCCTACACTCCTGCACTCCCCTTAGAGGGAGCCCCCAGAGATCAATCAGTACTTACAGCTGCTGAGTTACGGAACTGGTACAAGGCAGGCTTACAATCCCTTGGGGACCTATACAGTGATGGGTCACTCATCCCTTACATAGCAATGGTAGAAGAAGAGGGGCTCTTCCAGGGCCGATTCCACCTTCATCGCTCGCTAGAGACTACACTTACGGCGAAGTGGGGCGAGCTCACAACTGAACCATAGAAACACGTCCCCATGCAATACATACATGTTATGGGAGAGGACAGGCTCCTCGCGCTGTGGTTTGCGGCCTCGCTTAGGCAACGTGTAGCGATTAACCTGGACCCACTCCGACACAAGTGGAAGCACGATCTGGACCGTCAACTATCGGAAGCGGAATGGACGCAGGTGTTGGTTAGTCCAGTGTGCATTCCTAGAAACATGAGATTCCAGCAAACACAATACTATATTACTCAGAGAGCGTATTTCACACCTGCCAAAATCAATAGATATTTCAACGCACTGACTCTGCCTGCCCTAGGTGCGCCACCCTTGATGCCAGCCTAATACACATGCTCTGGAGGTGCGCTAGTCTCCACACATACTGTGGGGAGGTGGCAAATGCACTCTACATCTGCACTGAGCGTGAGGTACCCTTTGACTGGCCAACATACCTACTACATAAATTCAGCAGATCCTGCAATACCAAGGTAACTTCTAGATGGATATATGTTGATACCACGCATACTTTTAGAACGCATAACATTACCACGCATTTTTTACAACGCAGGACCCTTTACCACGAATACCTTTACAACGCATTACACTACAACGCAGGTACTATTACAACGCACACCATTACAACGTAAGTATAGGTAAGTATATAATATTTTTAAATAATGTAATTAATAATAATTTAAATATTTTAATTAATTAATAATTATTTTATTATTAAATATTTAAATTAATTATATAAATTTTTCTTTATTAATTTTTAAATATATATGTTAAAAATACCCCTGTACCCCAAAACCCAAACCCAGCCCTAAAACCTAAAAATACCCCTGTACCCCAAAACCCAAACCCAACCCTGAAACCTAAAAATACCCCTGTACCCCAAAACCCAAACCAATCCTGAAACCTAAAAATACCCCTGTACCCCAAAACCCAAACCCAGCCCTGAAACCTAAAAATACCCCTGTACCCCAAAACCCAAACCCAACCCTGAAACCTAAAAATACCCCTGTACCCCAAAACCCAAACCCAACCCTGAAACCAAAAAATACCCCTGTACCCCAAAACCCAAACCCAACCCTGAAACCTAAAAATACCCCTGTACCCCAAAACCCAAACCCAATACCCCTAATAAATGTTTTTAAAAAAAGATAAACTTACCTATACTTACGTTGTAACGGTATGCGTTGTAATAGTATCTGCGTTGTAGTGTAATACGTTGTAAAGGTATTCGTGGTAAAGGGTCCTGCGTGGTAATGGTTCCGTTGTAATAGTATTTCGTGCTAAAAGTTGCGTGGTAACAGTTACATACCCTTCTAGATACCTAGGCATAGTGGCAGCCAAGAGGTTAATCACTAAGAAATGGAAGGCGCCGAGCCTCTATGTATACAGGCATGGCGCCACTTTGTGCTTGCATGGGCTAAGGTGGAAAGTATTGCAATCTAGGGTGAAGAAACCCTGGGCCTAAGAAAGACCCCTATCTCCACAAACTGGGATGCGATGCTAGTGGCCCTGCAGCAAGGCACAGGAGTGAGAGACTCTACCTCTCAAGTGACTAATCCAGTAGAATGACAATGCGTGCACACATCGTAGCCCCAGACTAACTTGAGACACTTGGTCAGTGTTCATATGTAACTAACTCACATATACAATACCGTAGTGAGCCGCACACCCAGGCAGCAGGCGTAGGTAGAATATGCAAGATCTGGATGGGGAGGTGGATGGGTTGCTCCAATATAGCCTATAATTCTCAGTTTTTGTTTCTAAGCTATTAGCGGTGTTAGTTATTATCACTTAAGCACTGTTGGATACCACAGGCTACTCACTATGTAAAAGCAGCATACAGTAGTCCAGATGCGACTCATATACATTGATGCAGAGATCTGGTGTTATATATCAGGTAAATTTCCTACATGTTATTATTCAGAAACACCTGTTATGAATGTAGCTGCACCTCTGTAATTTCTAATGTATATGTAATGTAACAAAAGTGATGCCACTGCATATCAATGTACACAGTGTCAACTGTTGTTACAATAAAAAATAAATCAAAAATAATATTTTTTTTAAAATGAGTGTGGTTTGAAAAAAGAAAATAGAAGTTAAAATATAAGATTAGTAGTAACCATGGATACAGTGCTTTACTACAGGTAGGTCAAGATGACTCTGATCATTGACTGTTATACATTTTGAGTTTAATAGTGAAGATCTGTATGTTGGTTTGTTTCTGCTAGGACAGGAAGGATAAAAGGAACAAGAAGTATTGTCTTAAAATAGGATGAATGAAGGTTGAAGATAAGGAGGTGACACAACAGATTTACGTTAAGTTCAGGTTGGCATAATATGTGATTTTTATTACGGTCGTGAGCCAATAGCAATAAGAGTCCAAGGTTGTGGAGAATATGCCACTGACCGTACTGATCGCACAGGGGGTGGCGCCTTGTGACGGATGGTGGCAGTTGAAATGGGAAGGCTTGAGAAATGTCAAAAGACTGTTCGGGTTACGCCTTAAGACAGACAGGACAGGGGGAAGGCGACACCCCGAGCTGGTGTGAATGAACGTGATTGGAACCTACTGATTAATAATGTCATGGATCGCTTGAAGGAGGTATGGACCAGAAAGGGAGCACATTGGAATGAACACTGATTAATTGAAATAGGGTACAAAAGAGCGGGGTGTAAATCGATTTGAATATGACGATGGACGAAGGAAAGACACATTTGGAGAATTGCTCTAGAAGGATGTGCTGAACAGAATTGGTGAGTGTACAGGGTTTTTTAGAGGAAATGTTTTATGGAGACAGCAGGGATAAATGGTGACAAATTGACAGGGGATAGTGCAAAAAGAAGAAGTTACTCAATATCGTGTTACTGACTTTGAGGACTATCTCTGGTGGCCTAGTGAGATGGGTCCTCCACCAGAACCTGTTACTAAGGTTCGTAACCTTGGAGTCGTGTTTGACGACAGACTGCTGTTCCACCATCATGTCAATGCGGTAATTTCCACCTCCTTCTTTACTCTAAAGAAAATTAAGAAGCTTCTCCCTTACCTTCCCACAACAGCTGGCAAGACATTGATCAGCACCCTTATTTTTTCCAGAACGGATTACTGCAATTCCCTCCTTCTTAACGCGCAGGAAAAGGTTCTAAATAAGCTTCAACTGGTGCAGAATGCCTCTGCTAGTATCTTATTGGGCATACCCAAGTACACCTCTATCACCCCTTTCATTCGACAGCTTCAGTGGCTTCCAGTCAAAAGCCGTACACAATTTAAGGCACTATGTATTGCGTACAAGGCTATTAACAATTCTGGCCCGCAGTTTCTTAAACAAGCTTTTCGTCCTCTTGTACCTCTCAGGACACTTCGCTCATCTTCAGGTCATCTGCTTAATGTCCAATGTAGTAGGAAAGCTGAAACACACAGTTGGTAACAGTTAATAGGAGCGCACAGCAAAATCAAGGTCAACGTAAGTTCATAGATTGTAAGTACAGTGCTCAGGAAGAGTGGGGGCCGGTTACCACAACCCCAAAGGTCAACCACAATGTGGTTAAGTAAACAAATTATAGTTCCTCTGAGAACTCCATTTAATAACACACAGTCTTTATGAAGTCTTCCTCTGATCGATTTTAATGTCCAATCCAATTCAAATGTATCACATCCAAGGTCCACCAATTAATAAGACGCAGCCAACACGTGTTTCGTCAAGTCAGTACAGACAAATGATTTCTTCAGGGCTGCAACCCAAAATATTTTAAAGTAAATAACAGATTTCACAAGTTGTACAAACCAAATTATTAACACTCCTGTTAAATTTGTCTCATTATGAGTATTTTTTGTTCATCCTGTAACTTAGAGATGCCGTTTTCTTTTTAGACTTATACGTACCGGACTAGTGAGATACAGTGAACACCAATTTGATAATAATATTGGTGAGTTTGCTTTGCATGTAGGAAGAGATAGTTTTTATTCTTCTATACGAAATTCTGGGTGTAATGGTGTCACCAACTAATCACAGCCACAATAACTGCAATTGTCCAGAACTACTGTTCTAGATTATTTTTAAAGACTTTCTGAATAATTGTTACGTTACAAAATTTTTCTACTCTTCGTGGTGATATGAGCACGACTTTGGTGTAGCTTGCTCTTCTTCTTAACAAAAACTTTGTAAACCTTGAACTTTTTCTATGAAATTGTGAAGGCTTGAGGGTGTTTCCCTTTTAGCTAGCTCTCCTAACAAATTTAATAGGAGTGTTAATAATTTGGTTTGTAAAACTTGTGAAATCTGTTATTTACTTTAAAATATTTTGGGTTGCAGCCCTGAAGAAGTAATTTGTCTATACTGACTTGACGAAACACGTGTTGGCTGCGTCTTATTAATTGGTGGACCTTGGATGTGATACATTTGAATTGGATTGGACATTAAAATCGATCAGAGAAGACTTCATAAAGACTGTGTGTTATTAAATGGAGTGCTCGGAGAAACTATAATTTGTGTACTAGGAAAGCTAACTGGGGCGACAGATGTTTCATGATGTCCACTGCTAGATTATGGAATTCCCTTCCCCTCACCATCAAAACCTCCTCCACCCTCCTCAGCTTCAGGAAGCAATTAAAAACTTGGCTGTTTATACACTAAAGGTATGCTATTGTTATCATTTGATCAGTTGAGCGCCGAGACACCCTCGGGTATTTGCGCGCTATAAAAATTGCAAAAACATAAACATAAATAGGTAGTGAATGGTGGGTGTATTAGTTGTTGACAGAATGGTGGTTATTGAGACACAGCAGCAAAGGGATTTGGGAATAGGTGATAATGGGGCCCCAGGGTTGTCTTGCAAAGTAGACTTGAACTAACATTACATACACTGAAGCAACTTGGTGTTTTCTCTCATATTCTAGCTGTTTGAAATAAATAAAGATTGGTATTAGAAAAAGGATGGGTGCACGACATGAAGTAGAAAGTCATATGATTATCATGATACTAGAAGTTAATATAATATCATTCATTGTATGGTGCAGAATTGAAGAAAAGTAGTAATCTTGATGGCCTAAATATATTTTATGCATATAATGTAGAATCGATGAAGCAATGATGATGTCAAATTGGGGACATTGGGTTCTATGTTTTGGAACCAATACCTGTATTGCTTTGAGCTCATGATTGAGCATGTCTGTTGTTCTTTAGATTGGACATAGGTAGGGAATCTAAACAATTATATTCATAGTGATTGATTTAAACTTTTATTGTGGTAAAGTGTGAACTTATATGTAAAAAAACAATTATCGACTGGTTTGTTTTCAATTTACAGCCGTGATGATGTCCGCGTAGGACGAAGTGCATTGGCTGGATTGATTGGATAGTGTATCTTTGTGTTGAGAAATTGGATTGAATAATAAAATCGGAATTGGCTTTCCAATTAAACAAGACTCCTGTGGGATATTTTTTGGTTGGAAACACAGAGAATGGACGATATATGAGCATACTGTTTGGACACGCTATCATTATTTTGATGAATCACATGCTTCTTTTGTATGGATTGTAATGACACACATATGGGTAATGGGTTATTTTGTGATGTAACACTTACAGGCACCATACCATCATTTGACATGTAATGGAGATTGACACCTGTAATCTTAAATGAAACATAATACATTAGCACAAACAATCTAAATTAAACAATCTAAATTATCTGTAACTGAAAGTTTGAGATTTGTATGTTATTAAAATATGGGCAGAACACATTAGGAACAGCTAACTTCAAAACAAACAGGACATTGAGGTTTAGTGAGAGTTTGCAAAGTGTAACTTGCCAGACTCCACTTAACCATATATTCCTGTCAAGCTGTCAGGATGTAGGATCTGCAAGACCTTTACCTCCCAGGGCATGAGTTGTACGAGGGGCCTGGGAGAACCACCATCAGTCCTGATGGCCTTCATGTGGAGCTTGGAGGCCAGGTTACGCACTCTCCCCCGCAGCTCTTCCTAATTTCCTCTTGTGTTTTCTGGTTGTTAGCTAAAGCATTCACTCTGTAGACTATTCTGGCCCACATTTTCCTTTCCTCTGATAGGGGTATATTCTAGGCTTGGCTCCAGAGAATTGGGGCGCTACTCTTATGATTTCATCCACCTTGACCGACAACTCGACCTCAGTAAAATAGGGATTTTTGTGGCCTGGCATTGTGCAAACAAATATCGAATAAAAAAAAATTACCACTAGGTGAAAAATTAAAAAAGATGAAGGGACAAGTAACAGGAAAAATTAACATAAAAACCTAACTTAACAGGGAGAAGCTCTGTTGGCAAGTGTCGTAGTGCAACGGAATGGCAAGAGATCATGGTCTGAAATGGAGTGTAATTTATAGTTTGGAATGCAGTTGTTTTCATTTGGCCAATGGACATCAGGTGTGTTCTACTGGCATCCTTCCAATGGCCACAGTGATGGTGCATTGTTGAGCTCGTACCGCGACAGACTCATTTTTTCTGGGAACCATCGCTAGAAGACTGCCAGCATAACTTCGTAATCTATATCTGCTCGGTGGGAACCCATCACGCTGACGGCGACAGAGTAGTATTCTCCAGTATTGGAGTCTTCAGCATCAGCAGCGGTGTTCAGCAACCACGGCGAGAAACACTCTGTCAACGCAGACTCCGAGGCAGCCTTCATGCATCTACATACGGCGGTGATAGATCCTCAACTTGGCAGAGTACTTGGGACCTCATTGGGACTGCAGTAAGACCACCAAGTCCTAAATCGGGCCCTGAGTATAAACAGACTGACGTGGAGTCTGCCTTTGTGAAAGTAAACAATAAGTTTAAGTATAAGTCAACAAGCTGAATGACATAAACACTGCTCAGTTTGAAAGGCGAGAAAAGTCCAGCACACATCCTAAAAGGGGCTCATTTTATAGGTTTCAGATAGTAAAAGCCGCACACTCAACATGATGGGAGTTGAAATAATAGGACTGTACTAATAAAGTTGCATACACATAAACCAATGGCCTGTCAAGGAATTATGATACATGAAATAAGAAACATTTAGGAACGCCTATTTTCATGCTGTATTGCTTCTCATTTAAAACAATAGGACACACCTAAACCCAGCACTCCAGAGAGGAGGCAAATGTACTGCTGCACCTATAAATAACACACGTAAATCAGCACTCCCAAAAGATGGGGCAATAAAACAAGACCCATCACTCTCTTAAGGCGAGGCAAGAAAACAGATACGATTACATTTAAAGTGACACACATATATTTCTTAATTCAATACTTCGAGAAGGAAGGCAAAATATATTCGTTAATGCAGACTCTCAAATATCAAGTATCTTAGTCACAAAAACAGAATAACATATGGCATATATATATGGAGCAGAGAAACTCAGAAATTCATGCAGTAAGTAAAAGAAATACATCGCCGATAGTTCACTCAACTTTCTTGCCAACCTCAACTAGAGGAGCCCGTGATAGCCCAGGCAGAATTCTCGTTCGGGACCCTCAAAAGTTTCCTTCTGCAACATGTCTTTTTCCACAAGTGTGCTCCCGTCTGGTTGCCAAGATTTCCCAACTTTAATACCTTTACTCAACCTGATGAGAATATTCTGGAAACCTCGCCCCCTTTCTTCTGTTATGAAAAACCAAGCAGACCGTACTGGTCTGTGTCAAGGTCAAGACAGAAGCTGGCCAGGCCCCTGTATTTGGACTCCGAGACAGAGCTATACATTACACACATTTCTCTGGCAACAACAATATGTTCCCTGAAAGGAACCAAGCATGCATCCCATACAACATATTCCAGTTTACTCTGCTCAATGAGGAGCAAAACAAAGTGAAGAGAGAAAGCATCCCCTCCCGACGGTGTGTAAGCACAGAAAATTGAGTCAGCTACACAAGATGGATCCAGGACAGAAAATGGAGTCAGTTATACAAAATGGAGTCAACGTTCAATATATCATTCTTTTTTTTTTTTTTTAAGTAAATTTTTATTGTGATGGAAGCAGGTTATTCTGTACAGTGCCTCATCTGAGGGATAACAAAACCAAGCATCAATTAACCAGGCAATGCCTCACACAGCCATTCGGCCCACATCCCGGGGGACGGGCGGCGTTCCACTTCCACGGCGTCAGATCACTACTGCCCAGAAAACAAATCGAGGAAAACTGCACGTACTATCAATTCAAAAATGGCCATCACTTTTACGTTTTTCCCCCTCCCCCCCCCCCCCCCCCCCCCCCAAAACTCTTGTTTCATGAAAATGTATCCATTGCAATGTCTTATAGCAACTTAACTATTTGGTCATTTCTGGCAGCAACTATACTTCTATATCCCTCTCCACCTCCTCCAGTGTCCAAAGATCGATCCCTAAATGATGCATCTCACAGTCGGTGCCCCAGGGCACCCCTTATGCAAACAACTTGGATCCCCTCGGGCCCTCCCCCTTCTCTGCCCTCAGGGAATAAAAGAACCTAGACCTCTCTGCCCTCCCCTCCCAGACCCCCCGTCTAAGCCGTGGTAGTACCGCCATTTTGCCCAGACCCTGCAGAATTTTTTCGGGCATCCCCTGGCCTTGTAGGTTACTCTTTCAGCTGCCATATAGAGGTCCAGCCCCCTCCTCCATTCCTCTATGTCTGGCGTCTCCTGTGCTCCCCAGTGTTTTGCAATGTCCCGTTTCGCAACCACCAGTGCCAGCACTAGGAATGTGATGAGTGGTCGCGGTAGGTCAACCTCAGTAGTCAAACCCAGCAACGCCAACTTAGGCTCCTGTTGGAGTGGGATCCCCAGAACCTCTCCCAGTTCAGTGAAGATGTGTGTCCAATAGATCTGTATCCTATTACATGCCCATATAGTGTGGAAGAAGTCTCCCTCCTGCTGCAGGCACCTGAGGCACCGGTCATCTGCCACCCTCCCCATACGTAGGAGATGTTGTCGGTCATAGTATGTTCTGTGTAACACGTTAAGTTGTATGAGGCGTAATCTCGATTTGATGGCCACCTCCCTAGGGTGCATCAGGACCATCTCCCAATCCAGGTCTTCCATCTCTCCCACCTCTGCCTCCCACACTCCTCTAAGCTTTGCCAAATCCCCCAACATGTTGTTAGTTAGAGTCTTGTAGGTAAGGGAAACCGCCTGTCCCACCATCTGTTCTTGGAGTAGGCGCCCCTCTAGCGGCGCGTATTCCGGGATGTCCTGTAGCGGTATTTTCTGGGCCCTCCACGCTTTGCAGAACTGTAGGTATTTAAAGAGCTGCGATTCGTGGAGGCCGAAGTCACCCTGGAGGGCCCCGAAGGACTTCAATTCCCCCTTAACAATCACATCTCCTATATTGGAGATGCCTATATCGTCCCATCTTTGGAATCTGCGTAGTTTGCTGAGCTCCGTCAACCAGTTTTTGGAAAACAATAGAGAGAGCAAGGGATAATGTCACTTGGGAAGTGACAAGAGATATCTCCTATTCCCCTGGTAGGAATATTTATGCAAACAAAAAGAAGGAGTATCCCCAGCGTCAGGTTTTTTGAAGGAAAACACTTTCGGAGGGTGAATTGTTTGGCACAAGAAAAGGAAAAAGTCAACCTTTTTGATAGGAAACCCCTCACTCACCACCTAGTGGTGACTTGCTTCATCATCGGGGTCCACCCTGGTGACCTAGCGTCACCAGGATGTGCTTCGACACCTGGATTACAGTGGAGCAGGTGTGACTGTTTGTGCAAAAAAGAGGTGTTAAAAATTGTCCTGGTAATCTTAAAAACAATTTTTATTACAAAGTAATCAGAACAATGTTTAAAAATTATTGGCGAGATGTACCTTGGTGAGTTACGGCCAAGGTATCTCTATATGTGTGTGGATGGCTTGGTCAACATGTTTCTACCTTTTGGGCAGTAGCCCGGTATTCTTCAGGACCAAAAACAGGTGGATGGGGGGTGTGTGCCCCCTCACAGGAAAGTATAGAATTTCTACTGAATCCGGTACTCTTTTACTTCCCCCCACAGGTCTTTTTTGTAACCAGTTTTGCTCTTAATTCTAAAGAGCTCATCAACCGCTGGTAATTTTTCCAGTTGGTATACAGGGGATAGGTGAGGGTGTGCCTTTTAGGGGGCACACACCCCCCATCCACCTGTTTTTGGTCCTGAAGAATACCGGGCTACTGCCCAAAAGGTAGAAACATGTTGACCAAGCCATCCACACACATATAGAGATACCTTGGCCGTAACTCACCAAGGTACATCTCGCCAATAATTTTTAAACATTGTTCTGATTACTTTGTAATAAAAATTGTTTTTAAGATTACCAGGACAATTTTTAACACCTCTTTTTTGCACAAACAGTCACACCTGCTCCACTGTAATCCAGGTGTCGAAGCACATCCTGGTGACGCTAGGTCACCAGGGTGGACCCCGATGATGAAGCAAGTCACCACTAGGTGGTGAGTGAGGGGTTTCCTATCAAAAAGGTTGACTTTTTCCTTTTCTTGTGCCAAACAATTCACCCTCCGAAAGTGTTTTCCTTCAAAAAACCTGACGCTGGGGATACTCCTTCTTTTTGTTTGCATAAATACTCCGTCAACCAGTGACAGTGCCACAGCGGGTCTGCCGTGTAAGCTTCTTCTCCCACCCTATACGTTTCGTGGCCCTGGTCCAGGCTGTGAGGGTCAGAACCGTTGCCGGGAGGAGCCGCGCCCTTCCAGTGCCACCATACAGGTAGCTTAGTAGATTCTTAGGAGACATTTTATGCCTCTCCAAGGCATACGTTGGGTGATCCGCAGGGATATGCAGCCAGGCATTGATCGGCGTCAGATGCTCTGCCCAGTAATAGGCCTCCAGGTTAGGCAACGAAATGCCTCCACTGTATTGATGCCTCTGGAGCGTAGTCAGGGCCACCCGTGGTTGTTTACCCAGCCACAGAAAAGTGCGCAGGTCCGAATGGATCCTATTGAACACCGCAACCGGTATCGGATAATACTCGTTTTGTAGCGCATAAAGAAATTTTGGCAGGATGATCATTTTATACATGGCCGCTCTACCCAAGAGTGTGAGTGGGAGCTGTCTCCAACGGTCCATATCAGCCACTGCGTTCAGTATGATACACTCCAGATTCCTCCGGAACGATAGAGCCACATTCGAGGTGATGTATACTCCGAGGTATTGAAAGCCTTCAGTGGTAGTCAGGAGTCGCTCCGGCAGCCATCCCCACTGGTCCTTTCCCCCAGGGTCGTACAGGATAGACTTATGCCAATTTATTTTATGACCCGCTCTCCCGCCATATAGCCCCAATTCTCGAAATAGCGCCGGGCCTGTGGACTCTGGTCTAGTAATGTAGAGGAGGACATCGTCCGCATATAGCGAAATCTTTTCTTGGCCTAGATCGGTGCCTGGCTTCACAAAGCCCATAATGTCCTCGTTCTGACGGATCCTAGCTGCCAGTATCTCGATGGTGAGTGTAAAAAGCAGAGGAGAAAGGGGGCATCCCTGCCAGGTACCCCTCCATATTGGGAATTCTCAGGACAGTCTGCCATTCACCCGCACCCTCGCTCTAGGGGTAGTATAGAGGAGCTGAACCCACCTCTGGAATTTTGGGCCGAATCCAAACTTCTGGAGCACCGCCATAAGAAAAGGCCAGTGTACGGCGTCAAAGGCCTTCTCCGCGTCAAGGGAGAGCAACCAGTGGAGTTCAACTCGTCCCTTCACCTCCTGTAGCCAATTGTGGGCCCTTCTCAGGTTCAATTTAGTCGCCCTATCCGGCAGGAAGCCGGACTGGTCCTGGTGTATTAGATCAGGTATGGACAACCGCAGACGGCCTGCCAGGATTGTCGCTAGGATCTTCACCTCCATATTCAGGCGGGATATCGGGCGGTAGGATGCACAGTCCTCCCGAGGCTTACCTTCTTTATAAATTGGCACTATCGTGGCCATAGAGAGGTCCGGCGGTAGCTCCCCCTCCTGATATGCGTCAAAGTAGAGGCTCTTGAGGTGTCGGGACAGGAGGTCCGCCGCACGCTTAAAAAATTCTGCGGGGAAGCCATTAGGCCCCGGTGTTTTCCCCGGTTTCAATTTTGCAATCGCTTCAGTTATGTCCTCTGTCGAGATGTCTGCCTCTAGACCCACTACGGCTTCCGGAGTCAGCACCGGAATGTCTGTCCGAGACATATAGGCCAATGCCTCGTCGCTAGTGCCCAAGTATTGCGCGGCATAGAAGCCTTCATAGTGAGCGGCGAAATTATTGGTTATCTCCCCGTCTGCACACACTAGTACCCCCTCCCTGTTTCTAATAGTGTCCACCCATCTAGCCGCTCTCTCCTTTTTACTGAGCCATGCAGTAGCTTGCTGGACTTGTCTCCCACATCATAGAGGTGGTGGAGGGTGGCCAGGGATTGCGTTTTTGCCTCATTAGTTACCAACTCTCTGTAGCGCCTCTGGGCGTCTAACAGCTGTCTAAGGGTTTCCGAGTGCCTCTCGCGTTGGTACTCCCTTTCCCGGTCCAGCACCGTTCGTTCCACCGCCATAACTTCGTCATGGCCCTTATGCCATTCCTCCCTCAGCCTGCCTCCTATTCTGTCTCTCAAGACCGGTTTTAGGGCTTCCCAGAATGTGACCCCGGAGTCCACCGAGCCCTTGTTCTCGGCCACGTAGACCTTGATGTCTGCTCTGAGACCCCGGACTATAGATGCGTTTTGCAGGTCCCATGCCGCAAGGCGCCAGGAGGAATCCATCGCGCCCCGACCTCCTCCCACTCGTACGAACAGAGGCGAGTGATCGGACACACCTCTGGCTCTGTATTCCGCAGTATCTGTACCTCTCAAGTGTTGTCTGGACATGAAGACATAATCTAGTCTCGAGAACACCTTATGTGCCCCGGAGTAATACGAGTAAGCTGATTGGGAAGGGTTGAGCCACCGCCACACATCCAACAGTCCCAAATTGTGCATTGTGCGCGAAAGCACTGTCTGTGCCTCCCCTCTAGCCGTGCTCCCTGATCGGTCTCATTGTATTTCCATGACGTCGTTGAAGTCTCCCCCCACCACTTGGATCGTGTCCGCCGTGTCTAGCAGAATAGTGGATATAGCCTTGAGCGTTCGTGCCTGGAGTTTGGGCGGGGCATAGACTGAGATTATTGTGTATATGTTCCTATTCCATGAGCCCTGCACCCCTACATATGTTCCCAGTGGGTCCGCCCAAGTTCGAGTTATATGGAAAGGGGAGGTTTTTTTGATGAGGACCGCTACCCCCCTAGAATCGGACGTGTACCCTGCATGAGCCAGAACTCTGTATCGACCCCTTGCAATGAAAGCACACTGTGTTCCCTTGAGGTGAGTTTCCTGTAAGAGAGTGATGTTGGGGTCTACTCTTTTGATGTAGGCATTCACTAGCCCTCTCTTGATCTTAGCTCCTAGCCCATTGACGTTCCAAGACAGGATACTAGCCCATCTCTCCCCCAAACCTGCTATATCTAGTGTATGCGTCATTTGAGCCCCAGATATTGTCTCGAGAGCGGACACTCCATTATTTGTACTATGGCAATCCCCTTTGTACGAGGGTCATGGTAATTCTCATCATGTTGCCCTGCCACTTCCCGACTACTTTGCTGCATCTGTACAGGGTTGCTCTCTGGCCTACCTTTGTGGTGAGCGTGTTCAAAGTATGCTGCCGCCCCATCCCCTCCCTCCCCCCCTTCCCCAACATTCACCCCTCGAACCCCAACCTGAGTCAACTTGGAAACCCCCCTTCCCACCCCACACCCTGCCTCCCTCCCCATCCAGTCGCACCCTAACACAGGACAAGACTATCCGCAGGAGTAGGCCCGTCGCCCACCCACACATCCCACCCTTCAGAAAATCCAAAACCAGTACAAAATGAAAAGAACAAAAAGGGGTGCCAACTTGCGTGCTTCCCTAAGATGTGCTGCCATCACCACTGTCCAGGTGCACCATTCAAGAACGGGAGTCTTGCGGGTCCATCACTGAAGCACTGATCTGCCCCGAGGAATCATGTTACAAATGTCGGATCGCCTCCACCAGCGGGTGGACCGAGCCCGGCCCCACTCCCCCATCCTCTCCTCCAGATGTATGGTTCCCCAAGTCCTCCTCCTCCTCCTCGTCCCCTTCTGAGCAGACATCATTCCGGAGACAGCTGAATCTGGAGCCCGGCACGGGTTTGTCTCCTGCCGACGACGCCCTCCCGCGCCGCATGTCTCCTGATCCCTGGTCCCGGTAAGGAGTAGCCGGGGTCTGTTTCTTCACCCTCCGTGACTTACGCCTCTGAGGCTTTGGCAGTTCCCATTGAGACCTCTGCCTTACTGATCTGTCCAACTCTTCTCTTCCGGCGGTCTCCCTACTGTTAAGGATGGGGCGCTCTTCCAGCCACTGCCACGCATCATCCGGGTGTGTGAAGAAGATCGACTTGTCCTTGTAAAGTACCTTAAGTTTAGCGGGGAAGAGGAGCATGTATGAGATATTCAGGGTTCTTAGTTTCGCCTTTACTGCATGGAATAAGCGGCGTTGCTTCTGTACCTCTTGACTATAATCAGGGAAAATCATTATCGTCGTGTTTTCCAGTCGGATCTCGCCCAGTTTCCTTGCCTCTCTCAGTATCAAGTCTCTGTCAGCGAAGTTTAGGAAGCGGGCAATGACCGGCCTCGGCCTCGCCCCTTCAGGCGGTTTTGCCAGGAGGGCCCTATGTGCTCGTTCGATAATAAAGCATGGAGAGAACTGCGCGTCAGGGAAAGTCCCTGTCAGCCACTTGCGGAGGAACGACGTCATACTCGTCCCCTCGATTCCTTCTCTAAATCCCACAAAGCGCAGGTTGTTGCACCTCGCCCTGTTTTCGGTGTCGTCCACCTTCCACAGCAGCTGACGGTGGGAGGCTTGCAGTTCCTCCATGTCTCTCTTCAGGGTGGAGACCGAGACCTCGGTCTCGCCAATCCTCGTTTCAGTCGCCGTCACCCTGTCGGACAGCTTACGGAAATCTTGCCCGAGTAATGTCACTTCAGAGCCCACTTCCCCGATTTTGACCTCCAGCGCCGCTCGTGACTCCTGGATATCTGTCCTGGAGGCCAGGATGGCCTCCATCAGCATTGCCGTGTCGGACCGCGCCCCAGGCGTCGTTGGTAGCGACTCCATCTGGTGTCTCGGCGCCGCAAAGTTATCCATAGGCCCCAGTTTCTGAGTCTTGGGGAGCGTATCTCTGTTGCCCATGGCTGTCTGCATCTTCAGGGTTACCCCCCCCTCCTTCAGGGACACCCAATACCCCGGGGGGTCTCACTCCCTTCCTTCGATTGGTGGTATCTGAGAGTACGGAGTCCTGTGCCCCTCCAACCTCTACTGCTCACTGCAGCCTCCGTCCAGGGACTCACACAGCTTCCCCCAGTGAACGACCAGCACAAGTGGACTCCAATGCCGGCCTCCCGGCCCAGGCCGATATCCCCCAAGGGGCAGGGCAGGTCTCAGATATAACGCCAACTGCTACCTCCCGGAGCGGGGGCCCCGGAGCAAGCCCCGGTGCGCCAGAGAGTCGTCCCCCGAGGGGGGGGAAGTCCTCCACCAGGGTGTGTGCAGCCGCAGCTGGGTGAGGCGCGCCCCCCACCAGCTCCACCAGTTCATGTGCTTCTCGCCAGCCTCACACGCCCCCCCCGGCGCTCTGCAGCAGTCACTCTCCGATGTTCAGGGCTCAGGTTCCTGGGCCGCCATCTTGGTGAAGGGTAACCGGCTTCAAGGTGACACTAACACTCTCGCCGGGTGCTCAGGCTCACTGCCTCGCCCCCTTCACATGCGCCTCCACCACTGCGCCGCCTCCTACCAGCCTCCGGAGCACTCCAGCGTCCTCCCGCCCGCTGATCAGGGCTCAGGCTCGGCGTCCGCCATATTTGTAAAGGGCGGCCGGTCCCGTATTGCCGCGGTCACCTCCACCGGGTCTCTGAATTTGCTTCCTCGCCCAGTTGCAGGCGCCGGCTGCCGCCTGCAGCCTCTCCTCGTCCCCCGGTGCTCACCAGCGGCCCTTCTCCCGTTAATCAGGACTCGGGCGCCATCTTGCCTCCGAACGAGAGCTCCACGGGCCTCCCGCAAAAGTCAGAATATCCGCGGAATTCGATCCCGCCTCCGCCAGGCGAACAGTCCCGCTGGCTCCGGGGGAGTTTCTGCTCCCGGTTCTTGTTTTAGGTGCCCTGGGGCATTATTGTGATGCCGGATTCTGTGACAGCACGGCGGGAGCTCCGGTGCGGCACTTCCTACCCGGCCATGCTGTTAGCCACGCCCCCATCAATATATCATTCTTAATCGCATTACATTCCATCCTTTGACCATTGACTTTCATGACATACTGGTCTGAAATCAACTGCTTTAGGTCGAAGCATAGATAAGAGACAAGGTACACACTGGATACAACAACATTATGATATCAAGATACATATTGCTAATATTATCCCACATAAAACAGAGTGAAGTTTACTAAAACCTGGTAACCACCCAAACAACCAATCCCACCATCCTTTTTCTACATCCTGCTTGACATCTTTAGCCAACTTGTTTAAAGCTTCAATGTGGGACTGAATTGATTTAGAATGATCTGAAAGATTGAAGCAAAACATACTATCGAAATCTGAACATTCATAATCATGTTTCAAGGGCAAATAATCATTTGCAGCTCTGTTCTGCTAAAGCAATTGATGTTATTAATATTTTCACTGTCAAACATGCTAATTCACTAACAGCCCTAGAATCATAAATGGTTAAGAATGGAATTCCTACTATTGAAGCAGTTAAACTGATATATTCAGACTCAGATAATAAGTAAACTTCAGAATCACAAAGTTCACTGAGTTGAACAGTTTCTCTCTTATTCCAGACATTTGATGTTGGATTTAATGGGAACATCCTTAAGCATAATCTAGTAAAGGCACACTGTCCACTTGTGATATTTGCTGTAATATATGTGTATATTACATTACCACAAGAAAATAACCACCCTACAGGCACTTTAAAATGTATGATATGACTGGCAGCAGATACTACATCCTTACATGAGATATTGTTAGGCATATTTTTACATGTACTCTTATTTCGATTTTTGCATAGGATTTTTTGTTCCCACGTCATCTTTGATTCAGTTCCTTCAATTCGTATTTGAGCACATTTACCAATGTTAATTGGATTGCAGGTTAGATTATAACAAATATCACCTTCAGTGACATTGTACGTTATCACTTGTGTTAGATTATCATCGGTAGTTTCTGGACAAAACCCGCAAAACTCATAAGTGACATTTGAGTTCTGACATCATTTTCCTCCACTGCCCCGTCTGCATTTGTGAAATTGAATGACTGCAGCAGTACATTGACGGGGGTAGGTATAGCTACTAGGCACGTGGAAATACGATCCATGGTGCTCTTCGTGTTCATCATGTAAAAGTACTACCTGTTGAAGACTGTCCGTGCAAGACAGGACCACATGTTGTCATTTCGATTCAACAATGATGTCAGTCTGTGCTGTTGGCTAGTCACTTCGGAGTAAGGGGCTCCTGGTCCCTCCCAGTCCCACTCGAACATGACCAAACACACTCCAGCAAGCGCAAGCAGAGCACAAACATGCCATGCTGTGATCTAACAGAACAGAGAATAAACAAGTATTATTGTTTCTCGCAAATAATATTTATCAGCAAGCACATGTTCCCACTTCTCCTGCCCTGGTTTCATGATTAATAGGATGTTATCCTTTCCTGTTGCAATGACCTCTGCCTGTTTAGGGACTATTTGAAGATTCTACCCACACCTTGGCCCCTGGAGTCTTGTCAGTGGAGCCAATACCTCCTTCTCCTCGTGCGGTGAGAAGGGCTGGGGCAGTTCCCTTCTTGACTATCGCTCCGTACACTGGCATAATCATTATTTGAGTGATTCTGTCTCCAGTTTGCATTACCAAATCAGTGTCTCCACTGTTCAGCAGAATAACCTTGATCTCACCCTGCTAATCTGCATCAACCACCCCTCCCAGCACTTGAATGCCTTTGAGAGCCGCCAACCCAGATTGATGGGCGAGCAAGCCAAAATGCTCCGGGGGACTCTTGATTCCCACTCCTGTCTCAAGGAGTGCTATATCTCTTGGTTTGAGTCTGTACAGTTTCAAAGCATGTAAATCAAGACCTGCAGCCTCTAGTGTTGCCCGGTGCGGAGCTAAGACTCCAGGACCTGCCTCCCAGTAGAGAATTGTATTAGTGGCCACATGAGGCCGAATTTGCAAAGCTGGGGTTAGCATCCACATTCAGAGGGGTTTCTGCATTTTGCAAAGTATTGTTCAGTATTTGTAATACTTCATTCAAATTATCTCTCCAATTTTTCAGTGACCCAACAGACAACTTCCTCAATTGGTCTTTCATCAATCCATTCATTTGTTCAATCAAGCCTAAAGCCTGTGGGTAATAGGAAATGTGAAAGACCCACTCAGTATTATGTTGTGCACAATAATCCTGCACCAATTTGCCTTTAAAATTAACCCTGGGCAGAAGACGCGGAGTGGCACTCTGCAGAGTTCCGCGGAGTAAAACAGAAACTAAGTGGAAGTACGCTCCGCTCCACCCTCCTAATGTAAGCAGAAAATAAAAAAACGTACCTGCTCTGGCGTCTCCGGGCTACCCTCCTCCTCGCCGTGGTTTCTCCTCCTCACCGTCCTCGCTGGTCGCAGCATACTCCTACATTGTACGTGTTGGGAGGACTGCGCATTTGCGCATGCGCAGTCCTCACAAGACATACAACATAGTGGTATGCTGCGCGAGGAGGAGAGACCACAGTGAGGAGGAGGGCAGCCCAGAGATGCCATAGCAAGTAACTGTTTTTATTTTCTGTTTGCGTGTGGGCAGGGGCGTGGCCACGGTCTAACTCCGCTCTGCCACGAAGTCAGAGTTTTGCCTGAACTCTGCGTTCCCAACAGAGCACGGAGTTGGGAAAACTCCACAAACTCCGCTGGCAGAGCGGAGTTCGCCATCTGGGCTTGTTTAAAATGAGACCCGTTGTCACTTTGAATTTGCAGCGGAATTCCATAGTAGAAAATCAAAAAGTCTAATGTTTTCAATGTGTTCAACTAAATAGCACGTTTCCATGGAATATCCAGAGTATTTGTCCACAGCCGTGCAAACATATTGACATCCTCGACTAGGTAGCATGGGCCCAATGTAATCAATCTGCCAGATCGGTGCTGGTAATTTTCCTCTGCGTAGCTGGCCACTCGCTATCTGTGGGACTGGTCTGTGCTGGGTATGCTGACAAATAGGACACTGTATTATTGTGGTTTTTTATCAGATTTAGGGGAATATGTATGCCTCTATTCTCTGCCCACATGCTGGTAGCTTTTTCTCCCAAATGTCTGCCCATTTAGCAATTCCGATTCAGAAAAGGGGGTGGTGATGAACAGAGTGTCTGAATTAAGCAGACCACTCTTACCCAGTCCAAAGATCAGGGCTTGACCCATCACCGTTATTTAGCTCACTGCACCATCCCAGCTCAGAACCTGGCTATATGCAAATGAGTCTGTCCCTGGCCCAGTGCATCATGGGAACAGGGCAGACCAAACTACCAAGCCAATTCTTCACCAGAAAGGAGACAAGCTTCCGGGGACCGGTTCCTGGCATTTCAGCCATCGTGGGCCCGGCTTGCTTGAATCCTGATGGTGCAGTGAGCAAGGGACTCAAGTCTGAGTATACCCTGCCACACATATAGTGGCCAAAAACGATTCAGAAAAGGGGGTGGTGATGAACAGAGTGTCTGAATTAAGCAGACCACTCTTACCCAGTCCAAAGATCAGGGCTTGATCCATCACCGTTATTTAGCTCACTGCACCATCCCAGCTCAGAACCTGGCTATATGCAAATTAGTCTGTCCCAGGCCCAGTGCATCATGGGAACAGGGCAGACCAAACTACCAAGCCAATTCTTCACCAGAAAGGAGACAAGCTTCCGGGGACCGGTTTCTGGCATTTCAGCCGTCGTCGGCCCGGCTTGCTTGAATCCTGATGGTGCAGTGAGCAAGGGACTTGTGTCTGAGTATACCCTGCCACACCTATAGTGGCCAAAAACGATTCAGAAAAGGGGGTGGTGATGAACAGAGTGTCTGAATTAAGCAGACCACTCTTACCCAGTCCAAAGATCAGGGCTTGATCCATCACCGTTATTTAGCTCACTGCACCATCCCAGCTCAGAACCTGGCTATATGCAAATTAGTCTGTCCCTGGCCCAGTGCATCATGGGAACAGGGCAGACCAAACTACCAAGCCAATTCTTCACCAGAAAGGAGACAAGCTTCCGGGGACCGGTTTCTGGCATTTCAGCCGTCGTCGGCCCGGCTTGCTTGAATCCCGATGGTGCAGTGAGCAAGGGACTCATGTCTGAGTATACCCTGCCACACCTATAGTGGCCAAAAACGATTCAGGAAAGGGGGTGGTGATGAACAGAGTGTCTGAATTAAGCAGACCACTCTTACCCAGTCCAAAGATCAGGGCTTGATCCATCACGGTTATTTAGCTCACTGCACCATCCCAGCTCAGAACCTGGCTATATGCAAATTAGTCTGTCCCTGGCCCAGTGCATCATGGGAACAGGGCAGACCAAACTATCAAGCCATTTCTTCACCAGAAAGGAGACAAGCTTCCGGGGACCGGTTTCTGGCATTTCAGCCGTCGTCGGCCCGGCTTGCTTGAATCCTGATGGTGCAGTGAGCAAGGGACTCATGTCTGAGTATACCCTGCCACACCTATAGTGGCCAAAAACGATTCAGAAAAGGGGGTGGTGATGGACAGAGTTTCTGAATTAAGCAGAATACTCTCACCCAGTCAAGAGATCAGGGCTAGATCCAACACCGTTTTTTAGCTCACTGCACCATCCCAGCTCAGAACCTGGCTATATGCAAATTAGTCTGTTCCTGTCCCAGTGCATGATGGGAACAGGGCAAACCAAACTATGCAAACTTTGCGGTAAGATTTCCTAGATCTCTTGCCCCAACTCCTTACCCTACACTTCCTTTGAATGTATCATCCAGTTTTGGGCATGCCACGTAGGAAGCCAACCCATTGGCAGTGGACCACGAGTCAGTGTATATATGATAATTTCCTGGCTATTCTTGTTTAAAGGCTTGATACGCAGTATATAGGTTCTGCAAACTGACTACTCTTTCCCTATCCAGTAGCAGTCAACAATTTCTTGTCACAGGATTGTGTGACACCTCTTCCGGTGCCTTTTACCCCCACATACCTGGCAGAACCATCAGTAAACCACACATGCTTCCTGTCTTCTGAAGATAATTCTTTAAATGGCCCTTCCCACCCCACTTCACAGGAGATGTCTGTATTTCAGGCACATCATGCAACACCTCTGTATCTCCCATTGGGGCTTGTGCCACCTGCTCATGCAATACTGCAATGCCTTTGGGACCTGCTCAGGCCCTGTCCTGTATGTTCCATTTCCACTTGATTATGCTGGCTTCCTGCGCATGTCCTATTCTGTAAGTCTTGAGGGAACTCATCACCCATTGCATTATAGGAATCTCAGGTCCCAAAATCACATTGTGCCCTAGTTTCAACTGCTCAGTATCCACCAGGGCCCAATAACATGCAAGCAACTGTTTTTCAAAGAGAGTGTACCGCTATCCAGCATCTGATAATTTCTTTGTCCAAAAAAACCCTAAAGGCACCCTCATTGTTCCTTGCTTCTGCCACAGACTTTAATTAGCATATGGTCCATGTACTGTCACATTCAGCTCAACATCCCCCTCCCACACTGGCCAAAATTCCAAAGCACACTGTATAGAATCTTTTGCTGTTTCAAACGCAATTTGTTGCAGCTCTCCCCATTAAAACTAATTTTTCTTTCGCATAACTTTGTACAAAGGGGCCAAAATCTGACTGAAGTGAGGGATATGCTGTCTCCAAAAACCAGACAATCCATTGAACCTCTGAGCTTCCTTTCTATTTTGTGGCACAGCAAATTCTTTGATATTTTGTCTCACCTGCAGCACCACCTCTCTGTGTCCCTGATGTCATTGAATACCGAAAAACTTTACACTTTGAGAGGGTCCTTGTACTTTTGCAGGATGTATCTCCCATCCTTTACTCTGCAAAAGTTCCACAATCCTGTCCAGCTGAATCCGCACTTGCTCTTGTTTCTCCCCCTGTATCATCACATCATCAATGTAATGGCAAAACTGTACCCCAGGAGTAACTGGTTCCTTGTCTAAGTGCTCCACCACAGCTGGTGACAAATAGTAGGACTATGCAAGTACCCCTGAGTCTGTTTTTTTAACTTGAATTGCATACCAGCCCATGAGAAAGCAAATTACTCTTGGTTCTCGGGGCTATTAGGATAGGATAGGATAAATATTTATAAAGCACAATTAAACCAAATGGTGTCTCTTCCGTCTCGCTGAGCGAGACGGAAGAGAGACTGGTATCAGCCAACTAAGAGGCAAAGAGCCTGGCCTTTTGGAAGCTTCCTGAAGGTCTCGAGTGAATCCGCCATGGTGATAGAAAGAGACAAAGAATTCCAAAGTTTAGTGGCCGCCACGAAAAAAAAGAGCGACCACCTCATTTGGTGTAGAGAAGAAAGCATTAGCAATATCAATAGTTTCTTACAAACTCACAGGATGCTTCTGTATTTTCTCAATTAAGGTAACAGTATCTGGGAAAGCAGCAGTCAAAGGAGGTATGTGTTTATTCAATCCGCGATAATCAACTGTCATGCTCCAACTATTGTCACTTTTGCACACAGGCCACATGGTGTTATTCCAGGAGTAAGTGATTGGAATCACCACCCCAGCCTCTATCAAGTCTTTTCTGGTTTCACAGATCTCAACATGCCCTCCAGGAATGCTGTACTGTTTCAAATGAATTACTTTAGTAGCCTGGGGCAACTTTACTGGAGGAATCTTCAAGTGACCCACCCTTACGGCGGCAATTGAAATGTACCTTTTTGATCCAATTTGATAGTACCCGTCCTCCAAATACAGAGTCACTCCCTTCAAGATATCAATTCCAATATATTCAGAGAGGTGCACAATCAATACAGTGTATTCTCATTTTGCTAACCTCCCTATTTTCATTTGGACCATTGTCTGCACAGCTGGTGTCTCTTTTCTGCCTAAACCTGTGATAGTGAAATATTGTCCTTTAAACTTTTTCGGATTTCCATATATCAAAGTACCTCCGCTCCGGTGCCTACTAGGGCTCAGACCTTCTGAGCATTGCGATCTTTCCAATAAATTTCTATGCTATCATAAGGCCTATTATCTTTGCGAGCCCATCTCTCTACCGGAGCTTGACTTATTTCCTAGTCTGCTTTCAGTCTGTCAACCCTTGCCCATGTCAAATCTAGATACAACGTAAATGTAAAATGTAAATTGATACTTGTATAGCGCACTACTCACCCGCAAGGATCTCAAGGCGCTTGTACGAATACCGCTGTGGAACCCATTCTGGATTTCCCTGTGAGGCGTCCACTCCTGGGCACCCCCAAGGTGGAGGCCAGGCATCCTTAGCCTTGAGAGGGGCTGTTGTGTAGATTAAGCATGCTATTGCCCAGAGTTGCCGAGTGGGACTCTTTGATTGGAATAGGCACTGAGGCGAGAATTATCAGGTCCGTGGAATTTTTTGAGCCCAAGACCCGCCGAGGCGGGAATTGAACCCTGGTCCCGGGCTAGACCTCTGCATCAGGGTCTGCCGCTCTAATCATTGAGCCACACTTCTCCATACTTTCGAGGGACCTCCTCCTCCCTCAGGTTCTCACTGAGCCATTCAATTTCTGAATCTCTCCCTCCCCTCATCTTCAAATGGGCAGTGTTCTCACCCTCCTTTTCCTCTTCATCCACCTCTGGCCTTCTTTGACTCACTTGCATTTTATTCTGCTTATTCACTTTCCTGCATCCTTCTTTCAAACCTCTTTTCCGATACATCTTCAACAGACTTCTAGTCTCTGTTCCATCCATCTGCTCTTTCTTCACTCCATCCCTCAACAAAGCCATAAACATATCTCTCCTGGACAGCTTGTTATTATCTGTTAGAGCCTCAGAGGATCCAGCCACTTCGCCCTAATGTGCTAAGCTCTTTCCCTTTCTCACCAGGCACTTTTGCAAACACACAACCACTTGTGCTGCCTCAGCGTTGGCGTTGGCCCAGTGCATTGAGCCCACTCGTGGGCAAGCATACCATAGGGGGTTACTTCCCACCTAGGTATTTCAATTGGTATCTAGGAATTTTTCTTTCCCCTTTGAATTTTTTTATCCTGTTTGTGTCGCCAAATTGTATTGCTTCTGATTTGAAACAATAGGGCAAACCTAAACCCAGCACTACCAAGAGGAGGCAAATGTACTGCTGCACCTTTAAATAACAAAAGTAAATTAGCACTCCCAAAAGATGAGGCAATAAAACAAGACCCAGCACTCATTTAAGGTGAGGCAAGAAAACAGATTCAGGTGCATTTAAAGTGATACACACATATTTATTCATCCAATACTTTGAAAAGGAAGGCAAAATATATTGGTTAATGCAGACTCCCAAATATCAAGTAACTTAGGCACAACACCAGAATAACAAATGGCACATATACATGGAGCAGGTAACTCAGAAATTATATACATGAAGAACGTAAAAGAAATACATCACCAATCGTTCACTCAACAACCTTGCCAAACTAAGCTGGAGGAGCCCCTGACAGCCCAGTCAGAATTCTTGATCGGGACCCTCAAAAATTCCCTGCGGTAACACATCTGTTCCACAAGAGAGCTCCCGCCTGAGTGCCAAGATTTCACGCCTTTAATACCTGTACTCAACCTGAAGGGAAGGTTCTGGAAACCTTGCCCCTTTCTTCTGTTATGAAAAACCGAGCTGACCGTACTGGTCTGTGTCAAGGGCAATACAGAAGCTGGCTATGCTCCTGTATTTTGACTCTGAGACAGAGCCACACATTCCAGACATTCTCTGGCAACAACAATCTCTGTCCTGAAAGGTACCAAGCATGCATCCCACACAACATGTTTCAGTTTGCTCTGCTCTGTGAGTAGCAAAAATAAGTCAAGAGCGAAAACATCCCCTCCCCTCCCCACCCTGCAACTGCGTACAAGCACAAAAAATGGAGTTAGCTACTTAAGATGGAGTCAGCACAGAAAATGGAGTCAATTATACAAAATTGGGTCAATGGTCAATATATCATTTTTAATAGCATCACATATGCATAATTATGATAAGGCGTACATAGGAAATTAAGGGAATAACATGACATTTGAGAAATAAATAAAATGAATGGACAGAGCACAATCAGCCAAAGAACCTTGAATTTGTTTCAAATACAGAAACATTCTGCACGTGACTTTCTTGTGGTGGAACACAAATTAATATATTTCAGCCCAGCAAGTAAATAGCACTGTGAAATTAAGTCTATTTAGCTTATTTTCTGAAATGGAAAGACACAGCAAAAAATCATGAATGCAGGAAACTCATTTGTATATTTTAAAAGCACATTTCTTTCAAAGACTAAAACATTAAATTCAGTGCAAGCTGACTTTGGCTCAGTCAAGGCATCAAAAGCCTGCTTTAGCTATCTAAGATACATTTAAATCAAACATTATTTTTTATCAATTAAACAGTCTTCCACATTTCCCCAAACACGATTTCTGAATCATCACCAAACTACACTACAATACTTCATCAGTCATTCTGTTTTTTCAATGTTGTCTGCAAGGCCTTCATTTTATCATAAGCTCTTGCTTCAACGACATCAAGTTCCATTTCTTTTTTTTCTCAATTTTTTGGTTGTCTTCTTTTCATAATCACATTTCGAACAACCCTTAAATACATGACTTCTAAGAGTTTTAATATTAGAATTTGACTTATTATACTCAATGTTATTATTATTAATGGTGTTAATATTTACTTTAGTAAGACACCATTTACATCAACAAGCCATTTACCAATTTTCCAATTCCCTTTCCAATCTTAATGAAACATGACCCAGCTTTTTCCCACATAGGGGTCTTTCCCAAGGTTTCAACTTTACTTGTAATATTATACTGTGAATATATTTAAAAATGTCCATGCTGTTATAAGGCACATGTGTACAACACACCTGGACATTAACTAAATGGCACACTCTACCTTCCTTACCAAACAAATATCCAAATGTATTTTATATTACCATCGCATGAATAGCAACATTTTAATAATTCATTTTAGTTAGTGCAGTATTAATAGCAAAGCAATCCACCAAAGTAGACAATTTTCTAATCTTCACATCATGAAAAGCCACAGCAGTAGGAGGAATCAACATACCAAACACATCCATAAGTACACTCACTTGTTCCAATCATAACTGAAACATCTATTCTTTCACATTTTTCTTGCATCATACACACAACTCCTTTCTTTTCCTGTGAAATCCTAAGCCTAGGATGCACTTGTGAATTTCTAAAATTAGCCTTAGCTTCCTCTTTTAACCCGTCTAACTGTATCTTCAGTTCTTCAACAGCATTTGTATCAATTTTCACTCTCTTATTATATTGTCTATTAACGTTACACAGTACATCAGTACACATTTCTCTCTCATCACTGACATTGGTTTTAGAATTGTAGAACATAATGGGTCTATTATGTTTATAAGTAACACTAACATTTTCAACTTCAGAAAGACCATAGGAAATAGGAAGATGTTTATACCTAACACCTTCTGAAACAGAAGACGGCAAGTAAGTACAAATTGGACAATTAGACACATTCATAATTTGCAGATATTAATTTGCATAAGTATTTTCTTCAAAACTTCCATTAGAACTATTTCTATTGTCTAATCTTGTATCTTTAGTATTCTAGTGTTATACAATATTTTGATGAATCAAAACAGCTCCAACAGGGCAATACATAATCACTAAAGAACAATTAATACTAATAAAATAAAAATCATGCAATCTATTTCTAAAGCCAAGCAAAATCTTTCTGTACTTCTAGCTATCTTCTTTTTATAAAAAGTGCCTTTTAATAAACTCTTGACCTCAAACACTAGGTGCAAAATATAAAAATAATCTCTGAAATATTAATTTAAAATGAATGCAGGGATTTAGTAAAATAGTCCTTCAGAAATATTGATGGAAGCAGCACAAAAAGTAATGCAAGCAAAACTATTTTCAACAGTTCAAATGCTCTTCTTGTTAAGTGAGCATGAAAAAAATAGTTCACACAGCACATCACTTCAAATCAAATGTTCATAACAATTATGCAGCCACAAATTTATTCTCAAATGGAAACTTAGGGGCCGATTACGATGGCGGGCAGACTTGAGTCCGCCTGCCATCGTAGCAGGGATTGAGACAGCCCACCTGAAAGGCGGTGGTCCTGCAACCCATATTACGATTCGACTGCCAACATGGCGGTCGCATCCACCAGTTTGACATTGTGGCCACACTGCTAAATAGCCATGTTGTGCATTTCTGTGCACAACGTGGCAGATACCACACGGTGTCTCCTACCTTGTGCATGGAAATGGTACCTCCTCAGTGTACAACGACCTGGGGCCCGCCACATACCCGCCCGCCTTTTCATGGCAGGATGACCACAGTGAAAAGACCGGCGGAAAGGGATATCGTAAACACAATGTTGCCCTATGTTTTGGTTCGGCAAGGCGGTCGGAAAAGGACTGCCTTGCGGAACCGTGGCGTGCGTTCTTTGCGAGCGTCACGCTTCCCTAACAATTCCCCCAGCCATCGTAATATGGCGGGGGAAAATTGCTGTCATATGTCGGAGGGCCCGCCACCTCACGGCTGGTGGTGGAGGGCCCTTCACCATCGTAATCAGCCCCTTAACATCATCGCTGCTGCAGCAATTCCCCTCCTGTGCTGCTTCTCATGATTTGCCATTGTTCAACCAGCTCAACCGTGCCTCATGACGAGCTGAGCTCGTCATGAGCATCGAAGGGGTTAATATGAACAAGATCAATCTTCTTCAGCTGTGGGTATTTAGTTAGGGGCAGAATTTTTAAAAAGGGGCACAGACAAAAACTAATTTCATAATTCGAATATAAGAGTTATACAAGCACACTCATGAAAAATTCAAAAATCTAATTTTTATCTTCTTAAAAACTCAAAAATTCAGTTTGATCATACCATCAGGAAAATATTCATTATCCGTCACCTTTACTCTCAGTTCTTGTCAATTCATGGATGTTCTTTGAATAGTAATTGAAAGTCTCCTAGATCAATCTCTCTTTCTTCTGGATCAATCTTTGCCAGATATGCTTCTTGTTTGGCATCCTTCTTGATTTTCTGACTTCAGGTTTTTCAAGACCGTTGTAATTCAGATATTTCACTGCTTCAGCTGAATTTATGTCAAATCTCTTCAGACTGCCAAATCGTTTCGAAGCTCTCCTTTGTTCTCTCACACCTTCAGACTAATCAGCTTGTATCAAGCTTTCATCTTCAATCACATTTGCATCACTTGCCTCATTTTCATCCTTCCTTCTTTCTCGATTTGATGACTTGAAACTGGAACACCTTGAATTGCTTTTGGGGTATCAGAATTTTAGTTTTCGAAGTAAGATTTTCTTGATTGTGATTTTGTTGTTCTTCTTGTTTTTCTTCTTATTTGTACTTTGCTTTTCTGGTTCCATATAGCAAATTTGAGTTGGTCTCTCTGAATTAGTGTTTTTTTAAACCACTTCTTCATCAGCATTCTTTAATCTCTTCTTGTGAGATGCACAGAGCCAAAGTGGAAAGCTTCCACACTTTACAGCAGTTTTTGTCACCAAGAGGACTTGATATGGGCTTTTCCACTTACACTGAGGCTCCTAACATGCTTCTTCACCACAACTCAATATCCAGGCTGTATGTCATGGCATGGTTCTTCACTTGTTGAAGATGCCACAAGCTTCACCTGGCGAGAAATGGGGCTTACTAAATCATCCAGATCTTTGTAGTAATACAATCGCAGATCATTAGTAATATACAGCAGTGCAGCTGAACGAATACCAGGAATCCTCATGGCCCTCCCCATCAACACCTCATGTGGTGTTAGTCATGTGCTTTTGTTTGTGGTACTTCTCTTGCTGAGGAATAGAACTAGAGGAAGCACATCTGGACATTTCAGTGAGGTTGAAGAGTAAACTTTTGTCAGTTTTGCTATTATATTGCTGATGGCCCTCTCCACCACAGCTGATATTTCAGGATGGTAACTGCAATGGAACTTTAGGGTCCTGATTATGAATGTAGATAATTTCCGACCCCTGTGCAACTCTTGTTTGCGCAGGGCTACAGAATCCTGAGTTGGATATTATTTAACACACCAAGTTGCATTTGTTTGATTTTGGCAAGTTAAGCCTGTCAAAATTTAACAGTGGAAAAGTGCACGATATTTATCATACTATGCAGATTTTTGTGCTTTAAATACCATGATTTGCATATTATTCACCCAAAAATCAGAATAGGCGCTACTTATCAAACCGAATAAATAACGTATCCTTTGGTAATGTTATTTATGATGTGCGATAAATACCACCTGGATTCCGGCAAACTTGGACTCAGGGCCTTGGACAATGTTCAGTGCCTATGCATCGAAATCCCATCGCCTCATTTTAAAAATGAGTTTCCCCATCTGATTCCAAAGAATCAACTCCCTCAGTTATAGCTTGGCTTCAGTCAGTTTGCCACAAAGCCTATTTGGGAATGTTTCAATCCATTTACTGAATAAACAAATGACCACTAAAATATAATGCAAATGATTATAGGGTAGCATCTATACAAAATCTAATTGCAATCTTGTGAACGGAGCTTCTGATTTTTCACAAATGACTCATAGCCTCTTTTGTCTTTCTTCCAACATGTACTTTCTGGAGAGCTGCACATCTTTGACACAGGCTTTTAACAATTATTTTAAAATAAGGATTAAAACAATATTCCTTAAACATCGCAGTCATGGAATGTCATCTCACGTGTGTAGTTACGGGCATGTATTTTGTCATCAGCAATAGCAATGAATCATCTGGCAACACAAATTTCTCATTAACTGACTTCCAAAGTTTTTTTTTGTTTGAAAACATCCTGTATTTCCTAACACTTTTTTCTTACTCTGGTACTTTACTTTGTAGGCCCCTGAGCTTATCTAAAGTTGTTGTTCACATTTTCCCCTTTGGTTTCAAAATTCACATCCAACTTTAATATACCGGACACAAGAGCACAGCATTTTGCAACTTGATCTGTGTAGTTATTGCCTACTGAAACCATGTCATCCTCACCCTTGTAAGCAGCATATTTTACAACAGCAATTTTCTTTGGCATTTGCAAGGCAGCAAGCAAATCTTGAAATTGTGATCACAATCCATTCTGCTATTTGTAAAGATATTACATCACACAGGTATGATGCTTCCACAATATGTGTCACTGTGCAAACTGCATATGCTGCTCAAAGAGTTCCATGATGAGCTCCACCTGCAAATAATATCAAATCAGCCAGCTTGAGTGGTACATTTTAGTGGCTGGTCTCAGTTTGGTGCACAAATGTGTTACATTAATACAGTCATGATAACCATCACCTGCTTCGTTTCCCTACCCTCCTTTGGCAAAGGCAAGAGTGAGGCTGTATTACATAGTCTGATTTAAATATTCCCTTTTGCCAATATTATTTGCTTATTCTTAACCAAGTGGCTATTTGTGAGATGCTGAGAACGGTCGCAAGTTCGCAATGTCTCTTCTGAATGTGAAACAAACACAATGAGTGTGTACCTCAACACAATCACCTCATTCTGTGCAATTGCAAAGAAGGTGCTGCAGTGTTTTTCATGTAACCATGGACAGTGGTGGCTATTGGATCCTGTCTAGGAGAAAAATATGTAATGACCTGATTTGCCACTCCATACTGTTAGGTGACACCAGAAAGTGCACACCCTTTCGTGTCTTTCGTGACAGAATAAATACAAATATTTCTTGTAATTGGGCATTCCTACAGCAGGTATGCTACATAACCTGTGTCCAAGCCCTGGGATGGCTTGCATGAATTCTTTGTCCCATGGCACTGGGTTCTCCACATCATTGTGAGTCAACCTCTGTAGTGGCTTAGCAATCAAGGTAAAGTTTGAAATCCACTGACCCCAGTAGTCAAACATTCGCAAACAAAATCCGCACTTCTCTCTGTGTAACTGGTGGGTTCAGTCGCAAAATTGCAGAAATGCATTCTTAGGACACATATCACATTACCTTATCATTGTTGTGTCATAAATAAATGACTTCTTTTGAAAGTATTGCAACTTGGCATCCCTGGCAGGGGATGCTTATGCACATTTTTCTGCCAAATGATTTTACAGAGCAAACACAAGGAGATGATGCAAATTTTCAGACACTCACAGATCTGGGTTAAATTCATCATCATTCTTTAGCTCACTTCACCACCCCAGTTCAGACCCAGCCATATTCAAATCAGTCTTGACCCCTCATCAGCCAGGCTAGCTTGAATCCAGTGGCAAAGTGAGAAAGGGACCCACGTCTGGGCATACCCGGCGCACTTAGGCCGAGGAAGCAAAAGACACATTATTGATGGACGGAATCCAGAACAAATCAAAACATTTACCCCCAGTCAAGAGATCTGAGTTAAATACATCAAATGATTTTAAAGACCATTTGTATCAAGTCTACAGCCCTCTCTTGTCCTGGCTTCTATAATCAGGCCATTGATGAACTGTACCAGTACTGAACCACAAGCCAAATTTCAACTTTCCAGTTCTTTATTCGGTATTTGGGAAAAGATTGAAGGACTTTCTGTATAGCCTCATGGGATTCTTCATCAAATGAAAACTTTATTTTAGAATCTGAATGTGAAAAGATACTGACTGAGTATCCTCAGCACGAGGAGTCGAGAAAAAGGTGTGACACAATTGTATGATAGTAAACTATTGAGCTTCTGCTGGAATCTGAAACAACATTTCTGCAGGATTCCGTAGCATGACACAACATGTTCTCAATATATCATTAATTTTGTGTAAGTCTTTCACTGTGCACCATTTTCTTTTCTTTTTTTAGTCACATGATCAGAGAGTTACATGAATGAGTTAGGTGAAATCTTGTCCTCTTCTTCACAAGTTAGCCATATTGAGGAGTACTGCAATACACTGAATTCGGTCAATGATCTGCACTGGCTCTGCACTTTTAATTAACCCAATTTCTTTTCTAAAAATCCCACACCTTCTTACTGAATGTATGTTTTAAATCTGGAGATAGATCATCTGAGGTGAGCTCTGGAAACATTTTACCTTTTGTGATTTTATTTTCAAATCTAAACTTCATCTTGTGTTTGAATGCCAACACTGTCCAGTGTGCAGTAGTTCACACAGTTCAATTTACACAAGGGATTGCAACCCAACAAATGAATTGGATACATGTCACTGATTATAAATTCATGCTGATTTATAGTTGAACCGATTTTCACCAGGACATAAGGTGACAAGTTATTAGTCACCTGTTTATTTGAAATACCTACAACTTGAACTTCTTTTCTCGAGAGGGGTAAGTTGAGAACCTTCACTGGGTGAACGTGGAGCAGGTCGCACCTGTACCAAATAAAAATGACACAGGATGGCCGTTAAAAATGGTACAGAATGGACATTTACTTCTCCTTCCACAAAAGGACAATCCTGGCCTACCTCTAGGACCACACCAAGCATGCAACCTCCCCTCTCAGGCACCATCACTGAGCTTGACTCAGTCCTGCAGGGATTCTGAGGGTGGTTTCAAATTGTGGAAAATTGTCATTAATCCCTGAGGGCCAAATCACAAAGGTAAAGTTAGACCAAAAGTCTAATTTTAGACCAAAAGTCTAACTTTATGACTTTTCGGTATCCACAAAGGGACTTATGAGTAGTATATTTAAGACTGCCAAGTTTGGGACGTAATTTCCGAACACATGACAGCTACATATTTGGTAGGTGACATCTTGCCCGGCAGCTGGAGCATTTGCCAACATGTGGCTTCTTGGTAAGTACTCAAGCCCCAGGCAAGTCTGATATGAATAATTGTTGTTTTAATATACATAACCATTATAAGTTACAAATCCTTATGACACATACATGACCCCAACAGATATTGCATGAACCATTTCATACATTATGAACTTTACTGATGCAAGAGGGACATGTAAAAATACTTCCATATTTTCTTCCTCAGGTGATGCTGTATATGCACTCTCCCCTCATCTCCTCACACCATACAAGCATGCAACCACTGTACCTCAGCATAGATAGAATAGGGCACACTAATTAACGGGAGTCATCAAAGAGTGCACTTTTGGCCTCCTAAAGTTGCTTTTTAGATGTATTGACCATACAGGAGGTGCTGTCGTACTCCCCTGAAGTTGTGTGCAAGATAATAGTAGCCTGTTGTGGCTAGCACAATATTGCAGTAAATCATGGCTTACTCATGCCTCTCAACATTCACCTAGGTCTGAATCCAGGGTACCAGACTATTATACAAAACAGAGAGCAGGGTTGACACTTTTTTATGTTGAGCAATCAATTGTGTTATTAACTTTATGTGGTTTCACATTATGTTGTCAATGATGATTGGTGGACATTTAATACTCTATCCATAGATTTCATCCTGAGACTACTCTGTAAGCTATATATGTATGTATGTAAACAATAGCTGTTGTCAAGAGTCAAAAGATTGGCTGTGCAACACATTTTATGCACATGTCAGTGAATAGGGTGGACAACATCTCAAAGGCCTTCACTGCCTTAGGGGATTAAATGTCACTGCACGTGTGAGACCTCCCAGGATAGTATTACAATAGGAATTTAATATTGATCTCTGAAACACAGTAATTGTGATGCTAACATAGTGATGCCATGAATTTAGAGCACTGTGTTGCCCATGATCTATTGTTCATCCATGTTGTATAATATGGCTAGCAAGATATCATAGTAGCATTACTACACAATCCTTCATTCTGCAAGTTGAATATGTGATGTACACCAATATTACTGAATGCCCAATGGTAAGCATCTGTGTGGAGTTGTGTGTAGGATTCATAACATGAAACATATGAATGTAGAGGTATTGAAAATATCTTGGAATTGATTCCCAAAGAACCTCCATGCACGTGACCAATTCAATTGTGCGTAATGCAGAATGCATCACACATGCAGGCCTAATGACCGCCTATTATCATATGTCACTGTCTCATGAAAACTTTCAGGTACCATGTGAGATATTTGTCAACAAGTGGCTGGCACTGTCTGAGCTGCTAATGTACTGACACATCCCCCCAGCACTTACGGCACATCAGTTAGTATGTTCAATGTAGTTTCACTGAAAGGGGAGCTTTGTCCTCAGGGCTCTCAGTCATCTTGGTGGTGTGTTAGTTAAACAGCGCAGCAGGATGGCAGAGAATCCTGCTTGGAGGTGAAAATGGCTCTGAATGAACATTAAAAGACTGCCTTTACCTTCCTGTATTGAACTCCCTACTTTTCAGTTCCTGTTTGTCATTTTCTGAATTAAATCTATGGGTTCCGGCTCAATGGTGTACTCTCCACCCCAGGTGAGGGCTCTCCACCCAGGGTGCGGAGTCCCTGCTCTGAGGGAGTAAACTCCGCTCTAGTGGCCAAGACTCCGCAGTCGTGCCAGAACCCAAAGATTTCATACAGGAAATGGCAAACAGGAAATAAAAACCATGAATTGGAGGGTGAGTGTAGTGAACTTGTGGTGTGAGTCCCTAAGCCTGCAAGAGTATGCAGTAGAGGGTGAACATCCCTATGCATGCAAGAGTATGCAGTGTAGTGCTAGTCCTGTTGCTAACTTTACAAGATTCCCTGTTGTTTTGGGATGAGTGTGAATTGAAAGAGACCAGTTGCTAAAATTAATGTGATATCCTGTTGTTTTGGGATGAGCGCCGTTTGAAAGACACTCATTGTGTTACGCACAAGATGCCCTGTTCTGGGTTCATGTGCTTTTTTATAGGTACCATGTATGTTTTAGATGAATTATTTGTATGTATTTTTGGCATTCTTGCAGCCCTGAAGTAGACCATGTTTGGGCAAAATTTGTTGGCTGTGCTTGTTTGTCTGCTTGAAGAAGAAAAGAAGAAAAAAGAAAAATTCAAGCAAACGCCAACTCGTCTTGTTTCTTTCCTCCCATCTTAGCAAAAGATTTGACTGTTATTACTTTGGAACTTTGTTTGCCGCTCATTTTTGTGTTATAACAGAGGGAGAGTGTGGGAAGGGGTGTCTATATAGAAGATGATGGTGCCTGTACAGGTGAGGGATGATAAGGGGGGTACGTGACTGTGTGGGTGGGCATGTGCAGGTGGTGTGGTGCCTGTGTATGTGGGGTGGGTTGCTTGTGCAGGTTGTGGTACTAGTGGCTGGGTATGGTGGAGTGTAAACAGATATGTTAGGTCCCTTCCGTGTGTTGACAGTGAAGGAAGACTTTGAAAGAGTTTCAACATGCACTTCATCATCTTCATGGCCAAGGCATGGTGTCTTGCACTCTCTTCCCTATAGATTATTATGATGTCATTTTACCTCCTTGCCAGGTACTCCTCCACAATCAGCACCTAATCATCTTCTTCATCCTCATCTTCTTCTCACCTCCTCTTATTGAGCATTGCTGGCCGCTGACATATCTGCTTGGAGGAGGATTGAATTCTCTCCTTGGATTGTCCACCATCCTCCACTGGAGGATGGCTCAGTTTCCTCAAGTGACTCGTGCTCAGCACCTGAAAGACAGAAGTTGCAACAGAATAAGTATTTGCCATAGTATATCTAGTGCAACAACACAAATGTTTGGTCTAATAATCTTTGCAGGTATCTGATGTTCCACATGGGACCTGGTTTGATTAAAACAACATGTGACTGCTCACACTGTAGCATTGAGATGTTCATGCCAGATGTGCAATGCAAATTCAGACTCACCAGCTCCAGCCACAGCTCTGTGTGGTATTGAGATCTCCCTTGATGTCAGCTGCAGAACTTGGCTACTTGAGTGTGTGGCGAAAGATGTGATCCTCGATCTAGTGGCTTCAGAAGGAAGTGACACTGTAATTAATGTTCAGCATGAATAATATGTGAACATGCAAAAATAACACAGGCATCACTGATGATGTTGGAACATATCACACACCAACTTCAAATGCTACATAAAGTGGCAAAATCTGCCAATTTCCTTTCCGGAGGATTTGGTTATTGTACACTATTTGGGAATCAATAGTGTACAACACTACATGACACTCTTACCTGACGGACGGATGGTAGTGGTCTGACTTCTGAAGCCAGAGTGTCTCCCAAATCCCTGTATAGTGTATTTTGGAGCACTGAGGAAGTCCTGACCGCAGCTGTAATGTGCCATACACATCCATATTTCAATTCAAAGGATAATGGGAATCATTTCACATGTATATGTCATAGGTATAGACTCAACGCAGTTGTGGCTACTCCTCTTTAGATGAGATGATATAAGCAATTTAGTACTTACTGTATTAATTTAACATGAATGTAGAGTCATTTTTTCATTAGCCCACATGTTAATATTTATCATTATTATTATTAAGCACTTACAGACAGCATAGCTATCCGTAGGCATCCCAGTGCTATTTGTGCAGCACAGGAGCACCAAGAAATTCAAATGATACATTATTAATTTATTATTTATTTATTTATTGCATTTATAGAGCGCACTATCACCTATCAGGCATCCTGGCGCCAGAAGTGAATGAGCTGGCTTACCTCCTTCAGGACCTCGGCAACCCTAGATCTTGGGAATAGCCATGTTTTCCGCTTTCTTCTGAATGGCAGGAGATCGTTGATTTGTCTCAACTCACCGGAAGATGTTCTAGAAAAGGAGATGTTCTAGAAAAGCCACGTTTTAAGCATTTTCCGGAAAGGGAGTAGCTGTTTTTATGAATGCAGAGAGAGAGAGGGAGGGTGTTCCATAGCCTGGCAAACTTTTATGAAAAGGCGCTCCCTCCACATCTTTACCTTCTAACTTGGGGGACTTTGGTCAAATAGGCATTGGAAGAATGCAGGGTTCTTCGGGGTGGTAAGATTGTCTCTCTGAGAGTCTGTGTTCAGTATAAGGTGCCTGGTTGTGATCAAGAGTAGAAATAAAAGTAGGGGGAAAGCAATTAAACTTTTCATAGATATTTTGGATTTTGCTGTGAAAAAACCTTGCTAAGTTGTTACACCGTAATGATCACGGGAGAGGAGACAAAGGACCTCATTACAATGTAGAAATTGGTTCTGACCAACTCTAGGTCGGCGTTTCCTCCGGACCGATTACGATGCTTCCGAACACTGTTTGTAAGGACTCCCATTGACTTCTATGAGAGCCTGTGTTATGACCGACAACACAGGCTCCACTGGGGAAAAGGGGTGTCTGATAAAAACCTTACACCCTGTGGCAAGCACCCCATGGTACCTGGGACAGAGTGCATGGTTTACAGAGGGACCCCAACCCAAGGTCTCAGGATGGAGAGGCCTGCTAAGGACCCCCAAAGTCAGTTTCTGACAACCTTTTCATGTCAGACGGACTTAGTTGCAAAGACTGTCAGAATTCGACATCGTAATCGGTCGGTCGGGAACACTGTCCATAGAGCTGTACGGATTGCCTACGGCCTACTCGGACTCTCTGATTACAGGTTTGGACCGATTCGGAATGACCAAATGGTTTCCCTTCCAACTGCAAGCATCAGGATTGTTTCTGACCTAGTTGGGCAGATGGGTTACGACGCAGTCAAGGGAATCTGACTGTCGGTCGGAAGCTTGCAGACAGACATCGTAATGAGGCCCTTAGGCTCAAGGAGGGATTTTGCAATGCCTAAAATTTCTTGCGCGGAGTTGGTGGCATAAGCAATTTTTTCTTTGAAGTAAGCTCCCTGACTCTTTTAATTTCAACTTGATACATTTTTATATATTCTCTGCAGTTCTGTTTGCTTGTCACCCCATAATCTTTCTTCTGGAACCTTTCCACCCTTTTACATATTTGCTTTAGTTTATGAAGATTGGTTGTGTGCCCAGGTGAGGATTTTCCTTTGGCTCGCCTAGTGAAGGTTTTTAATGGGATAACCTGATTAAGAGTGGATTGAATCCACTCTGAGAACTGACCACAAGCTGTAGTTGAGTCTGAGTCTAAATTAAGTTGAGATTCTGTAAGAGCTTGTATCCAATATTCCACAGACAGTTTCGACCAAGCTCGATCTTTATAACTAGTTGGCGTGAAATTCATGTGGGGCAGAGGGATTTGCAGAATTACTTGGACCATAAAATGATCTGACCAAATTAAAGGAATTGAACCTAGCAGTTTTAGCATTGTGTCATTAGAAAAAACAGGGTTGAGTAAGTGTCCTTTTTCGTGAGTGGGTCCTATGAGGAGACTGGAGGCTTGAGTATTTCCAGATTCGTCCAGGTGAAGGGTAACATTTCCTAATATAGTAAAATTAGCTTTCATACTATCCAAATTTGCGGCAATTTCAGGAAAGGACTGAAGACATTTGCTACTTGATCCAGGAGGTCAGTCAGTCAGTCAAATCTTTATTCGATTTTCATTATTCGAAGAAAACCATAAAAGTACAAACTTAATATATTTACAATACAGAAACTCTTTTAAAAAAAAAAAGAAAATGCATGATTTGACTAGAAGGTAAAACAATAATTAATTAATTAAGATTTGGACGGTGGTTTACACAAAATTTTAAAAAACAGACAATGTATTTAGCATATAGTTCATTTTCTAACATCTGTAGTGCTAAGAAAGCTGGACGGCAAGTTCGGAGCCCCATTTGCCTCATTATCGGGACAATCCATTGTTTGCGTGGAGCCTCATAGAACTTGCAAAACAGTGAAATATGGATTGAGGATTGCGAGGAATTACAGTCGCATGGACATGGTGGTAAATCCTTAGTCCAGTCATTCTGCTTTGGAAACGAAATCAGCCTATGAAATGTATTTAGTCTAAATCGAATAAGCAAAAAAAATTCAAATTGACTTAGGCTATACTTCAGATATGGCTGAATCGAAAAGGTGGTTTCAATAGTCAGCAGATGTTGCACTGAACTTTTTCCTATTTCTTGAATTAGTCGAAGGTCGCCCAGATGAAGGAGAGAGATCCTTTTTTGCTCTCTTCTGGGTATTTCAGAGATAGTATGTGGGTGTGTAAAATATCTCTGAAGGCCTAAATCATTAAAAAAGGACTTTACATAAGCTAACCATCTGATCTTTTGCATGTTATTGAGTAACATGCATTCCTCTATAAGGGAACGGGTTAACTCACACTGTTCGGTGGTCGAGATGCGCCGCCACAGCATTATAGGCTGGATCTTTAAGATATCTGATATATGATCCAGTCCTAATTCTAAGTGGCAGCCGTATGTCGTTGTACTTTGGGGGACTGACAGAAGATATCGGAGAAAGAAGTTCTCTACTCTCTGTAAAACTTCAGTGTTTAGGTACCCCCATAAACCTGAACCATAGGTGGCAAAACTGGTGCATTTGGAATGATAGATTTTTAGCATTTCTTCGGGCGATCTCTTGCCTAACTTTTGAGCAAATGCCACCAGTGCTTTCGTAGTCATTATAAAGGCTAGCTTCCTAGCTTGAATAGCCTTTACCCAATTTAGCTTGTTGTCTATTAAAATCCCTAAATAAGGGTAAGATGTTGTAGACTCTAAGCTAGAGTTGGTAACAAATATGTCTTTATTTTTTTTATTTTTTATTCTCGAGCCTATTTGCATGGTAAATGTCTTTTTTATATTGATTTTAAGATTCAAGGGGCTCATAAAGTTGCAATAGCTGGTTAATGAGCGTTGGCGCTGTACCGGGGTTCTTGCCAAGATAACGGCGTCGTCGGCATATAGGAGTGCCGGGATAGGTCGGCGCTGTATTGCTGGTAGGTCTTGGCTCGCTTTTATCAACTCAGATTGAATAGGAAGGGGGCCAGAACACACCCCTGTCTGACCCCCCTCCCTATCCTAAATGGCTCGGTCAGTTCTCCCTCTACCACATATCTTACCCTAGCAGATGCATCTGAGTAGAGCTCTCTTAAGAAGTTTACCAGCAGGGGATCTACCACCATATCTACAATTATTGCCCACATTTTTGAATGACTGACACAGTCGAAAGCGGCTGTCAGGTCTACGTAGACCATGTGCAGGGCTCCTCCCTTCGCTGAGACGTACTTCCCTATTAAAAGGGCAAGATTCAAAGCTTGATCGACCATACCCAGGCCTTCTCGAAAGCCATATTGTAAGCCTGATGGTATGCTATTATCAGAAGTCCAAACCTGGAGACGGTCTAACAGAATTAGTCCAGCGGTTTTACCAAGGGAATCGAAAAGCGAAATGGGCAGATAACAGGCCGGGCTATGACGATCGCCTTTTTTAAAAATTGGTACCAGAATTGACGTGGACCATGACTCGACTAAGCCTATACTAATAGCTGCTTCCAACACTCTCGTTAAAATAGGGGACCACAACTCTAAATTATATTTGAAAAGGTCCACTGGGACCCCGTCAGGGCCTGGCGCTTTACCAGATTTCGACATTTTAAGGACAGTGATGACTTCTTGATGTGCAAATTTTAACTTAAAGGATAGTAAATTTACTTCAAACACTCCGGTGGACCTAATAGACTATATAGACTATCATCTTCTTTTCTGAAGATGTTTGAAAAATGTCCGACCCAGGCGGCGGGGTCTACCGCCACCTCCAACATCGGATGGTCATTACCATCACAGAGAAAAGGAGATTTAACTATCCTTCAGAAGGTAGTATTATCTTTTATGGTGCAGCTCTCATGCATAAGGTATCCTTTATCTGGGTTTTGCAAATTATTTGCGCTAGCTTATAAGTTTTCCTTAGTTCCGCTATTTCAATTCTATCCCTATTTTCCTTAGTTAAGGCTACCTTTAATTTTGTGTAGGCTTTTGTGCACGCTGTGTTAAACCAGCCCCTCCTAGTGGATCCTTTTGATTTCTTCTTGCAGGATAATTCATCTCTTATTGTTTTAGTAATGATATCAAAACTAGACAGTACCAACTCAGGGGTAGCGGATAGATCTAAATAGGTAAACACAGAGGGCAATGCTTTCTTTAGTACATTGCTCAGTAATAATTCTTTGTCTACCTTACCCCATTTTAGTGAAAAACCGTTAAGTCTGTCTAAAGATAGAGATTGTTGATCCAATATGCTCCAGTAAACTTTCTTGGTCATAACGGTGGGGGTGCTTATTAAGACTCTATTTGGAAAATGGTCACTAACTGCGTTCACGATTGTTTCAAATTTGCCTACTCTTGATGCAATACTATTCAAGGTAAGAATAAAATTAATTATACTATTAGAACCTCTCCCATTAAAGGTTGTAGAGAAGGGGACGGGAGGACAAACTATTTCATTTGCAAAACCCAGATTCATAGCTACCATTATTTCATTCATATGGTCTCCACTGACCGTGTGTGAAAAATGTGTCGAGTTATTTCCACCCTCGTCCTCAATTCCACAATTTTAAGTACCGCTTCCTTTGCACAATGTCAAGTTAAAATCACCGCCCATACTAATGTTACAGACTTTTTAGTATGTTTTTGAGACAAATCCTGGATTAAAATAGAAATTTTATTTAAAGCATCAATTAATTCAGAAGTATTCAGATTATTATAGAAGTTTATAATAATGTGAAGGGACGCAGTATTATGGGCTATCATAAGAGCCTGATAATTAGTTCCTAGCCTTAAGACTTCTATTTTGTCAACATGCATGGCATTAGATACATATATTATCAAGCCCCCTTTGCTCTTCCAGAGGGGGATGGAACAGCTTCTGAAAAATAAGTTTTGTATCCTAGCAAATGTATTGGGGTACATAGCCATGTTTCCCGTAGTCCAATAATATTATGTGTTATTACTTGGTTTCTCCAATTAGTATTTGTAAATTTATGTTGTAATCCAGCCACATTCCAGAAAATAAAGTCTAGCATTAATTTATTTTTATCTATTTCAGGAGAGGGGTTGGGATTTAGCGGGGAATGTACTATCTGAGGCGTTACAGATGAATGGGACTGTTCAATGGCTCTCTTCTCACGTACGTCTACCCTATCTCCGGCAGACGTTAAGGTTATTGGGTCATGCATGCTAGATGGAAGGGCCTTTGGAGAAACTTAGTGAATCTGTAAGACTTGATACACATGGGACCGTGGGCAGTATATTGTTAAGTCAATCTATCCCATCCAAACCCGCAAATGCAGCAAATCGATTTTAGGTATGGATGTTGAAGATTTAGCCCCCCAGGGTATTCTGGTATGGGTTCATTAACCTTGGTTGCTGGGGTAATAGGGACCTAGGATAAAAAATAACTCAAATTGTGTACCCTGATTCCCTCCCTTCCACCCTCGTGGTACCAATCATTAAGATAGGGAATGACCCTGCGGTCCCTAAAATTAATGATTATAACATTGCCCTGAATGTCTTTAGGCCTCTGTCCTACCCAACTGAGCCTTTTCACGTGGAGGATTTCCCCGTTGATGTTGGGGGGTAGTGGTCTATTGTTCCTTAGCCAATAAATGACTGGGGACACCTGTTTGCTGCCAAAAGACTAGCGCATTGCTGGACTCGCGCTCACCTGCTGCACTTGCACTCAGAAGCTCGCCGCACCTGCTCCGCGGGTGCCGCTTCGCCGTGGGACTTGTGCTGACTCTGCCTGTTTCCTGTGGGGGCACCCCGGATTGGACTTTGGGACCAGCAACGCTACAGGGCTGCGAGCGTGCAGGGACTACCTGACCCAGGTGTCCCTGCGAGACCGAGCCCACCTTCCGGTCCGCTCTCCCTGTAGCTCCGCCCCCCGCCCATCGGAGGGCCGTTAAAATCAACTGGACTAGCCCCGGACCCTTGGGACACCTGTTTGCTGCCAAAAGACTAGCGCATTGCTGGACTCGCGCTCACCTGCTGCACTTGCACTCAGAAGCTCGCCGTGGAACTTGTGCTGACTCTGCCTGTTTCCTGTGGGGGCACCCCAGATTGGACTTTGGGACCAGAAACGCTACAGGGCTGCGAGCGTGCAGGGACTACCTGACCCAGGTGTCCCTGCGAGACCGAGCCCACCTTCCGGTCCGCTCTCCCTGTAGCTCTGCCCCCTGCCCTTTCCAACTACTATAAACAGTGTTCGTTCTCCCGCAGCGCGGGACGCAGCCCGGGGCAAAGACCGGGCTAAGAGCGGGCCGTTTGAGGCCGTTCGAGGTCTAAGAGGTCTGGGCTGGCCATATCCCTTGGCTGAACTTTTCATCATTTGAGTTATTTTCTACTTGTGCTACTGTTCCTCGTTGTTTTCCATCATGTGTACACGGGACAGTCGCAGTAAAACTGCCAAGGACCTTAACAAACCTAGTGGGACCCTGGATGATTTCCTCACAAAGACCAATTTGGCCATTGATGCGGAAATCACTAAAATGCAGCATAGGGTTTCCCTAGAACTAGATGCTGAGCGTAAACTGTCTCTAAATATTGCTTCTTCCAAGAAATCATCTTTAGGAAACCTTGCCCTAGCGCTAACCCCAGAGCGTACATCTGGCCCTCGTTCCTTGCTTACAGTGGTAGATATACACCACCCTCTAACCACATCCCCACCCGAGCAAGTTAAGGAATCTATATTAACACCTCTGGAGGAGTTTGCACCACCTACTCTTGTGGCTGGTATAAGCTCCCCAGTAAAAATTGTCATGCCCAAGATTGCTGCTAATGTTAAAAAGGTTGCCCTACAGCAGAAGAAAAGTCTTGCTAGGTCTACTTTTGCTCGCAAAAAGGCTAAAATTGCGAGATCTCAGTTTTTTAATAGTAGACGGCCATTGGGCACATTTGGGGTCGGGGAAGAAAAAGATAAAGCCAACACAGCTTTATTAGGCAGTGATACCATCCATGCCTCAAGCGGTGTTGTGCTTGATCCCCCGGTGGTAATTCTCCCCGACAAGAGCAAGGAAGGGCCAAAGGAGGGTAGATTGAGTGTGGTAGAGGGGGATAGAAGGGGGTATGAGGAATTTTTAAAAACTGTTTGGGACACACTTAAAAAGTTACTTACCCCCCTGGATCTTAGACTTTCCAGAATGGAAAACCATTTGTTAGAAATGGACAGGACTATAGTCACACTGGCTAGCCTTAGTCTTAAGCAAATGGAAGCTAGGTTTTCACAGGGTGACGGCTCAACTTCCCTGGCACTAGAGTCAGAACCCCCGACCCCTCCACCTCCAGGTCCTAAACCTGTACCAAAACCCCGCACGAAAGTTGGGGACAACGCTATTACTATTTCAAATCTTAGCGTTTGTCTCCCGTCCCAGGACCCAATACCATCCAAACCCAGACAACAAGCTTGCCCCGCAAAGAATACAGCACTATCTAATGCTAGGGCTCAAACTTGTCCACAACAGAATGTAGCACGTTCTAAACCCAGGCCACAAGCTGTCGTACAACAGCCTAACCAATTGACTAACAAGAATTTGCCATCTTTAGAATCTAGCCGACCGAATTTTCGTGGTGGTTATATCGACTTACCACCGGAGGCTAGTCCATATGTCATTGTATTAGCTGGTGTACCTATTCTTGACCCACAAACTAAAGAGAACCATTGGTCTCTTAAAAATAAGGTCATTCATTGGCTTAACACGAATAGACAGCTACCTAGTCACCAAAGAAGTCGGGTACTAATGGTGCGAAGAGTACCATGGGTTGGACCCACTCACAAAACCATCACTGGTGACTGTATAGTGGTGTCCTTTGCTGACCCCCACACAGCACAGCATCTTTGTTCATGGGCCCCTTGCGAAGATGACCACTCAGTCGTTGTTAGACCCCTCACTTTTTTCTATCCTCCTCGACGACAGCTTGAAATGGGAGGGTCTTGGACGACAATCCAAAAGCCCAGGCACCGAGGATATGGGAATGGTGGGTATAACCAGAATACCTGGTGGCAAGGGGTTCCTACATCAAATATGTTTGGCTGTTTGGATGAGGTTGACTGACTCGGGGGCGGTTGCTTTAAAACACCCAGTAGATCCTACTCCGTCCACCCTGTCAGTACCCAGTATGGCTTGTTCTATGTCGCCATCAGGCCCACAAATAACACTGGACAATGTTTATAATTTAATCCCGGCTGAGTTAGGAGTTCTGGGATAATCTGAGACTTCTAGCCCTAGTAATCCAGATAATGAAATTAAGGTGGCCTCATGGAATATAGCAGGTTTAAGGGGTCGCCTGGACAACGATGATTGGGTAGATTATATTACTACACATGATATCATCGTTTTCCAGGAAACTTGGTCAGTTGATCCCCTGTTTAGAGTAGGCTTCCTAAATTTTTATAAACCAGCAACGCAGGGCCCCAGGGGTAGGGCGTCGGGTGGTCTCACCATATGGATAAAAAACTCACTTGGTTTCAGCGTCAGGGAAATCCTGGTGAAGAATTCTGATCTCCTTTGTATATCCCTAAGCAAGGAGAACTGTAAGGATATTGTTCTAATTAATATCTATGCCCGAGGTTGTCAGGGTGGAAGGAAGCAACCTATCCTTAATGATTTGGAAGATTTCCTAAATGAGTATAAAAGTGACCAGCTCATTTTAGTGGCTGGTGACCTGAACTGCTCATTTGAACCCATCCTGAGTATTGCTGCGGATGTAGGGATGGATGAAGATATTGTCTGCAATATTCCCCCGCTAGCAATAACTAAGGGTGTCAGGGGTATGGAGGCTGCCCTCCACTGGCTTGGGCTCTGCCTGGAATGGGGGCTCCGGGCGGTGAATGGCCGTAGCTTGTCTGACAAGGCGGGAAAACCAACCTTTGACAATGGGTCTAGTGCGAGTCGCATCGACTACATATTGGTCAACATTGAATCCTGGGCTACTGTAATTGATATGTCAATAGAAACCAGGCCAGAGAGCGATCATAACCCACTCTCGTTTGTACTTAGGGTCCCTGGTCTAGGGCTCCCCCAGACAGAAACAGCTTGTATTACATCAGACCTAGTCTTGTGTGACAACAGAAGACGGGTCAAATGGTCAAGGGTCATAGCTGATCAAGAGCTTGTCTGTCAAATAGAAGAACTGGTCCTAGACACTAGAGATAGGATGACTGCATTATCTCTTAATGACAGGGCAAAGCCCATTATTGTTGATCTCCATGAGGCATGTTTTGCGGCTATTAGGGAACTTCTCACTAGGCCATGTAGAAAACAGAAAGGGAAGCAATTCAAAGGTTGGTATAATAAAAATTGCAGAGAAGCCCACGGCATTTTAATTGCTGCTGTTAAATCTAGAAACACTCCAGACATCAGGAAAGCGAGACAGGCTTACAAACGCATTATTTGGGAAGCTAAAAGGGAATGGGACGATTCGTACTGGCTTGATCTTCTTAAAGCCTGTGAGTCGTCCAACCAAATTAAGTTTTGGGAGTTAGACAGATGGGGCAGGGGCTCGGATTCACTAACCCCTGAAAATCATGTTTCCGCTGCAGATTGGGTGGAATTTTTTTCCGCTCAATTTAAAGATCCTAATATCGTCCAGTTGGCAGGTGAGCCCTTAGCGGGGACTATATCAGTATCTTATGGGGATAGGCTTACCTTTTGTACCTCAGACACCGAACATGCCTTAGGTTCTATTCAGTCTGGGAAAGCCCCAGGTATAGATGCTGTACCAGCGGACCTTTTTAAACTGAATTTAGATCTGTGGGTCCCTTATATAACAACTTTAGCAAATTCTATTGCAGCAGGGGCAAGGGTACCACAATCCTGGAAAGGGGCTGAGATACTTCCAGTTTACAAGAAAGGGGATCGATCTTCACCGAAAAACTATCGCCCTATTAGCCTGATCGATACTATACAAAAAGTGGTATCAAGAATGGCCCTGGCTAGAATACAGGGGTGGATTGAGCAGAATAATATACTCTCCCCCATGCAGGCAGGGTTTAGATCAGGCACCAGCACCCTAGATCAGGTGTTTTGGTCTTACCATGCTGTATTGGAAGGTGGTTTTCTTGGGCGGTGGTGTCATCTACGCCGCCTTTGTCGATCTCAGGTCGGCATTCGACCTGGTTCCCAGGGCAAAACTTTGGGAAGCCCTCAGACTCATGGGCCTTCCACCTGAACTATTAGAGCTGGTCAGGCGCTTACATGAGGATAACTTTGCCCGTGTAAGATGGGGGAAACAGGGTCAGGTGACCGCTAGCTTCCCTGTCGTACGTGGGGTCCGGCAGGGTTGCGTGCTGGCCCCTACCCTGTTTCTCCTGTTTATCAACCGGGTGGTTGCATTCTTTAGCGAAGCACAAACTGATGCTCCCACCCTGGGGGGATCAAAATATCCCATGTTAATATTCGCCGACGACACCCTGCTCCTTTCCAAGACTCGGAGCGGCCTACAAGCAGCTCTAAACAGATTTGCTGAATTTTGCACAAAAAATGACCTTCAGATTAATGCTGATAAAACTAAATTTATGATTTTTAACAAAAATAAACCAATCAAAAGTTCATTTTTATTAGACGGTGTCCCAATCGAACAGGTCAAAGTCATGACATATTTGGGCGTGACCCTTGACCATCAACTCACTTGGAACCCCCAGTTGGAGGTTTTAATTCTTAAATTTGTTCGCCTTGCAGGATGCTTGCTGAAGGAACAGAAAAAAACCTTGATCAAACGCATTACACCAGCGTTAAAAATCTATGAGGCCAAGGTTAATGCAGCTACCCTGTATGGTGCGGACATATGGGGCTACAAAGGCTTGTCAGCACTAACCACAGCACAGAACAGGTTTTTTCGGAACTTAGTGGGGCTTCCTCAATCGTCACCCATAAAACCATTGCTTTTAGACTTAGGCTGTAGACCACTGAATGAGATGGCACAGTATCGCCTTGCAGCTCTCTGGCGTCGCCTCTGGACGACCCAAGAGCTTAGTCTTTTCGCTCATGAATTGGGCGAGGTTAGATCATTGTGGGGTGCTCAGAAAATCCCATGGCTGCGGGAGGTCAAACAAATATTGTATTCCATGGGCCTCCCTGAATTATGGCTACATCCTGAATGTTCTAGGTTCCCATCTAAAGTGGAATTCAAAGAGCTATTTTGGGCTGCAAAGAAATCTGCACTGGTCTCTCTTTCATCAGAAAATAGCCTAACGGGACTGTTCTTAACACACAAGATAACACCGTCCCTTGAGCCCTACTGGGACTTGATATGCAAAACCCTTGACCGCAAGCTATATCATCAGTTTCGGGTGGGTACTTTGCCGATCAACTCCTTTACTGCAAAGTGGGCAAAGAATACAAGCAATAAATGCCCTTTTTGTCCTGACCAGGTTGAAAGTATCGGTCATCTTTTTTTTGCATGCCCAGCATACCGATTGCCTCGACTAAAATGGTTGAAACCAATTTGTAAAACCTTAAATTGTGGGGGGAATCGTGTAGCCCTGTTGAAATTACGCGACTTACGCACTGAAAAATCTGTGATTTGTGTTGCCAAATTCTTGGGGTGGATGTGGCTAATTCGCGCAAAGAAATTGTAACCCCTTTTAAATTAACTTAATTTTTTTTAATGTTTGTATATTGTCTGAAGGTAAATTCCCTTATATACCTGGGGTTCCATTGTAAAATGTTGAAATTGTTGAAAATGTTTTTTATATCTTCTGTCTTTTATGAATTTTATTCGAAATAAAGACTAATTGAACTGACTTTATTTTTGAGTTCGGAATACCCTTCGGTTTCCCCTGTCATCAATTCTGGAACTCTTGACAATACTGCAACATAACTGGCCGCTTCTGGTGGCAGGTCTATTTGAAAATTGGGGCCATTAAGGTTCCTGGTGTTTGACTTCTCTCTAACACTATTTCCGTAATTATCCACTGGCTTATTTGCATGTTCAACACACCCCTTCGTCTTAGATGATTTTGAATCACTATTTTTATTCTTCGAAGTTGATGTTTTGTCGGGCAGTGGGTGCGGGGTTTTGTTCGCCTTACTTACATCGCGCATCTCAGGTTTCACTGTCAGGGTTGTTTTCCTATTTTCGTCTACAAACAGCCTGATTCATCATACTCCCGTTTTGCGAGCCCCTAATATCGATTCATAGCGAATCGCTATTAAGGACTCGCAAAACGGGATTCATGTAGGAATATGCAAAAAAAATGCGATTCCTACTAATTCCTTATTTGCGATTAGCAAATTGCTAATCGCAAATAAGGAATAACTCCCCATTCATTCCTATGAGCCAAAAGGCCCATAGGAATGAATGGGGAGTATTCCTTATTTGCGATTAGCAATTAGCTAATCGCAAATAAGATAGCGATTGAAAGGGTGTCAGGGGCGTCCAAAGGACACCCTGTAGCACCCCTTAAATGCTAATATGAACAGGGGTTGCGCTCACACATGTCCAAAGGACATGTGTGTGTGCAACATGCAACTCAAAAAAATGCTTTTAAAAGCATTTTTCTGAGTTATCGCTATTTACCACGAGGTTTGACCTCGCGGTAAATAGCGGCCCGAAATTGCGATTTCGCAATTTTTAAATGGATGATGAATTGCATTTAAGGAATCTCAAATAGAGATTCCTTAAATGTAATCCATCGCAAATTTGCGAAAATGCAATTACCGATTTTTGCATTTGGGATGATGAATCCCAAATGCAAAAATCTCACTCGCAAAGGGCCAGATTCTCAGAATCTGGCCCTTTGCGAGCCGAATTCAGCTTCATGAATTAGGCTGTAAATCCTTTAATAAAGCTGTGTTTGAGGAAATAGCTGCTTCTATTAACACCAAATGATTGGCTAACCTTTTAACTCTTTCCACAAGAGGAAGTAGTAAAGACTTCACCAAAACTTCGATATTCCCCATTAGCTCTTGGTTTGAGGACAAGGGAGTCGGTGTCTGAGCTGAAGCTGTATCAGTTCCTGTGATATAATTAATTGGAGGATGTCTAGACGTATTAGGTAATTTTGCCTGCCTACCCTTATGTCTGTTCCCCCCTCTTTCTCTTTAATGTATGCCCTTTAGGTTGTGTTTGAACTTAATATTTTGGATTGGGCATTACAGGATTAGGTAGCAGGGAATCTTCTGATATTATTTCTAAAACAGGATCTATGGTAGAATCCTTGTTACTATATGACCTGCTGGACTCGGATGATGTTGTAACATCTCGAAGTAAAGAGGGAATGCTACTGTACCCATGTAAAGAATTTTCTTTCCCTGAAGTTGGGGTCGGGGTGGTCGCTAATTGGAGGGGTCCCAACGATGACCGTCTATTCTGAAGTTCTGTGGAAAGGCGGTGCTCAGTGATGGCTTTTTCATGTTCCAGCACAGAGGCCTTGTAATGAACTGGTTGAGGGTCCCCCTCACAGAGCCACCCACTAGGGATTACCTTCCCTTGACCCCTCTTAAAGGCATAATCCCTGGCACCATTTACACTTGTTCACCGTGTAGACTAAGGTACAGTCAGTAGTAGTGCAACCAGACTTATAACGATGTAACAAAGGGTCAGTAAATGTAGGAACTACAGTTCATGTACCTTAGGTTGTAGAGTCCCGAGTAGCCTGTATTTGAGAGATGAAAGGTAAGGGGGTATGCCCAGCTCAGCCTCTTCCGGCCTCTGAGGTCCACATAGGGCCCGCCCTTTGCCCGGGCTTAGCCCGCACGTGGCCCCGCGATGCGGGGGCTATGCTAGATTTTATGCACCTCCTGGCGCGATGATAGCGATGACCACTTCCGCCGCTGGGGAGGCTGGGGGTTGTGGTTCCGGGGTCCCCTCCACACTGAGGCCGCGATGGGATGATGACTGCGGCGGCGGGAGGGAGACGACCAGCGGACACAGAAGAAAATATAGAAGAGGCAGCAAGAAGTGTATCCTCAAAGTAACTGCAAGGGTGGCTGCAAGGTAAGGAAATCCCAAAAGCGTTGCCCGCTCCACAGGGGCTACGCTAGGTTTTATGCGCCTCCTGGCGCGATGATAGCGAGGACCACTTCAACCGCTGGGGAGGCTGGGGGTTGTGGTTCCGGGGTCCCCTCCACACTGCAGCTGCGATGGGATTATGACTGCGGCTGCGGGAGGGAGATGACCAGCTGATACAGCAGCAAATAGAGAAGAGGCAGTAAGAAGTGTATCCCCAAAGTAACTGCAAGGGTGGCTGCAAGGTAAGGAAATCCCAAAAGCGTCTATAAACTAATATACCAGAAAATGCGCTGGGAGGGGTGAAAGAGATCTCAAAAGTTATAGTCTCTTAATCTAAAACTTGTGTCAGTTCAATATGACAGCTAAAACCATCTTTCAGAATATCTGTGAGCCACCATCCCTCTTAATCGCATGATCCATATGTTGTATGTTATAGCCAGGAGGAAGAGCTTGAACAAGTTCTAGGTCTGATTCTACAAGTAACCAAGTGTCTGTCAGAAACATGCCATACAGTTTTTCCTCTTCTAAATGAGTGAAAAGTTCTAGCTTATGTTTGTTATGTTTTGATAGTGATCTGCAATTGATCAAAAACATTTTACAATTAGTTTGCGTGTTGATAAGTGGCTTGGGATCAGTAATCTAGGAGAGGGAGAACAGACAATGTTTACACATGGTTTCACCCTCATCATGCTAAAAGTTGTGCTGAAGAGTACTTGGGGATACTTACTTGGAGAGAGCCAGAGTCCCTGGCCCTGGCTAGACACGGACAAGTGCAGACGGATTTGCCTTAGAAACGCCTTTGGCACGTGCATCTGCACAGTGGGTCTCATCTATAGCAATAGCCTGAGACACTAGAGTGCTGACCAAAATGGCATCTCCCAGCGTCTCAAAGTGTGAGGGCAAAACCGTTAGAAATGAATAACTAAAAACATGTGCAAATTGAATTTAAATCACAGGTTTTAAAACAGCAATTCCCCTTTTCGTTCGCGTATTAGGCAAAATGTATAAGCACAATAACAATACTACTGTGCAACGCTAACCGTGCATCCGCACAGCGTGTCTCCTTTATAGTAATAGCCCCGAGACACTGGAGCGCTGACCTAAATGGCGTCTTCAAGTGTCTCAAAGTGCGAGGGCAAAACCGTTAAAAATTAATAACTAAAAACATGTGCAAATTGCATTTAAATAAAAGGTTTTAAAATAGCAGTTCCACATTGTGATCCCGTATTAGTGTCTCGTACACATGCATCATTGTAAGTCATTACTTAAATCATTACATATTACCTAGCCCACATTAAAGTCATCATTCAAAGGCAGCCCATGCGGCAGGTGGATGTGCATGGTGGGGAGACGTTCTTCTCAAGTAAGCTGACACGTAGAAGGGCTCCTGTTTGTCTACCAGGGAGAGCTCTGGCCACTTCTATCGGAGTGAACTTCTCCTTCACCCGCCTCTTCTCATTCCGCCACTTCTATTTGACATCTTTGACGGTATGGACATCTTCCCCTAACACAATGACTGCAGTTGCCTACTCCTGCCATAGGCCTGCCTTCTGTGTTGCACTGCTGAGGTGTGAAGGAAGACTATACAGTTTTCGGAGTTCCTCACTACAAATGTTACAATCATATTGATCTCCTACTCAGTGGAGTTCTTTTTCCTCCTCGTATGTAGCATGTGGATGGCAAGGCAAGGCGCAGAGCAGGCAGGTGAATTGCAGTTGTGGAAAACTCAGAGCCCCGAATGTGTGCTGCTTTCATGTTGTTTGTAGTTCAGGGATTGCAGGTGGTGTGATTTGTCTGCAGGTGTATGAAGTTACACTTACTCCGCACCGAGTCTGGAGATTCCGCCCAGAGGTTGGGGCTTCTGACGCGAGTGCAGAAACTCTGCTCAAGTGCGGAAACTCCGCTGTCATAACGATAGTACTCGCAAGTCCCTTTCTGAATACCGAAAAGTCGGAAAGTTAGGCCCCTTGAAGTGCCTTGGATTCTGCATGTTCTGCACAAAGGCCGCTAGGACTGGGACCTATGACTGTGTCCTCCCATTCTGTGCCATCTGATTCATAATCTGCTGCATTTGGGAAGCCTTTTGCAGCTCACTTTGAAATCTGTTTGGATTAAATCTACATTCCCATTTCCAGTGTCCACTTTTCCTCCAGATGTGACACGGATTATTTCTCATTTGTGCATTGTTAGTAAAAACCTCTACCATGAGGACTACCACTTCCACCTTGCATCAATTGCACACCACTGCCTTGTGCATTAACACTCTGCATACCAAAACCAGGTGCCTGAATGCCACTTTCAATGAATGAAGGGATTCATACAGCGCACGGCTACTCCGAGGAGTGGCCCGGTGCTAGAGGGGCAGAAAAAACCTTTTGGTACACACCTACTAACACACATCTTACTGTCTCACTGAGAAAAGCGAGGTTTTCAACGGAATGCAGTTTCGAGGGGAATCAGATGCAGATCACATGGGAGTTTGTTCGAGTATTTGGCCGACAGGAAGGAGAAGGCTTTACCCCCCTTATGGACATGTTTGAAGTGAGGAATTGATTGAAGAGAGGCAGAGAAGAGAGTGCAGCACTCTGGAAGGGAGATACTGTACAAATCTCTTCACCAGATAATCCAGACTGGCCAGATACCCTGCCGTATGAACCAGGAATAGGGCTTTGAATAACATCTGTTTCCTGATAGGCAGCCAGTGAAAAAAACTTCACAGCAGATGTGATGGATCAACACCTAGGAAGACGCAGAAGGAGCCTTGCCACTACTTTTTTAACCACGTATAGGCAGCTCACCAAAGCATTCATAGCTCCTAAATGGAGGGTGTTGGAGTAATCAAGACGTGAAATGACCAATGCATGAACTGCCACTTTCCTTGCTTTCAAAGGGCGGAGAAGAGGGAATTTTTCAGAGTGCGGAGCATGGCGAAGCATTTGTTCACCGCTGCCGAGATCTGGGGCAGCATAGAAAGAGCACAATCCAAATTCACCCCTTAGGTTTTTAACCACAGCAGCTGGAGGGGGCGGAACTGGTAGTGTGGGGGAGCCAAAGATCTTCCCACCAGTTAGACAGATGAGATCCAAATGGGATAATTTCCGTTTTGTCTGAATTACATTTAAGTTGGCTACCATGCATTCAGTCAAAGACGGCGTGCATGCAATCAATGAAGGAGGTTGCAATAGATGTGTCGGAAACATCAAACACAAAAAGCAACTGGGTATCATCAGCATATGAAAGATTTGACATCCAAACGGCTCCACCACAGAGGCCAACAGGGACATAAATATAATAAAAAGGGTGGGGCTGAGCAAAAAGCCATGAGGCACCCCTTGCTTGACTGCCTTAACTTCAGAAGAAGACGGAGCAAGCCAAATTGACAGAACACCTGCAGACAATTAACACCACCTGCAATCCCTGCAGTCGAAAAAGGACTTACACTAGTCTCACACAATGCTCCTCACACCTAAGGCAAACAATTGGTGCAAGAGGATGGAGTGTGGAACGTGTCAAAGGTGGCAGAAGAAGGCGGCTTGACCACCTTTCAGCAAAAGTTTTGTTTGAGCCACCAAGCACTTCTCCTTCATTGTTTTGTTTTTAGAATGGCAACAGTCACTACAATACTTTGTGTAGGCAGTGGTTTCATCTAACGATTTTTCTTGCATACACACCATACTTAGCTGAATATGAGCACTAATCTCAGGACACAATCCCAACACAAATGCCGAAACAAATCCAGAACTACGCTCTTTTGCAGGGTCATCAACTCCACTTTACTGTCTGTAAATATGCATGCATTTCTCATAAGATGCATGCACTGACTCGTTTGGATTTTCCGTCGCTCTCATGATCTTTGACCAGTTGACTTGTTTCTTAGAACCTTTATTTTGAAATGCTCTGTAACTCAATTATATTTATTTATAACAATTGGGGAGGGATTATTATGAAGACCTTCCTTGTGTGGCTCTTGTTCTGACCACTGTATTATAGCCTTACAGTCAGCACACAAATATTGATGCATGACAAGAGAAAATAAAGCATCCAAATCTGCCCAAAGAAGCTTTCTTTCTACCATTTTCAGCCTCCTCTCTGAGCTTTGGCAAATTCTTTGTAATAGGAAAACATCTCTCCTTGACTAAGGTACATGCATAAATGCTCCTGCATGCAGTTCTGTTGATGGAAATTCCTTTTCAACAACCACTTCACATTCAGAATCACTCCTACTCCTTCGCCTTACTCTTTTTGATGTTCCAGACCTATCAGGAGCCTATTAAATTACTTTTCGTACCATGTGTCATATCTTCCCATTCTTTGATCTTGTCGAGTAGCACTCTACATTTTTCTCCCAAGTTTTTAAGATCTTGTTTCTGTAATTTACTGTTTTATGATTTCATTCTAAGTGTTTCACAAATTTTCTTTTTGTTCATATCCATATTTAATTACCTAATTCTTTAGCCAACTGCTCACATTTCTGAAATGCATTCTGTGCACACTTTCCTACTTATGCACATAAATGTGGCAATTAATATTTATTATGTCAAACATGTGTCACTATAAGTTTCAGTTTCTACCATCATTTCCAGATCCCCATCACGTTTGAAACTACTAATCTCCATCACTTTCGTCTAACTTTGTGAAAATAAACCTGCCTCCACCTTATCTTTCCTCAGGCTCAGCTCTCCTTCAATCCATTCCACCTACACTTGCACATAAGCCTCTTTATATGGAGTTAGTCTCACTTCAGTAAACAATCTGTCCATAAACTCGTCCTTTCCTTTAGAGTCACTCTCATTCTTTTCCAATTCTTTCTTTTCCTCGTCATTGTTTTTATTGTTGTCAACCTTTGGTTTATTTTTGGCTGATTCGTCTGTTACTGCAGTTTAAGTACCCATCGTCTCTAGCACTTCCAGACGCCATGCCTTCTTCCATAAATACAATTTTACGTCCAGCCAATTGTTAACAGCTTTACTAGTTTGTCCCTTAAGCATTTTCACATGTGCTTTCTCATTCGCTATGTAGTCCCACTTATTCAAGTTTTTAAACCATGCAGGTCTGGGCTGCAGCTTCTTCTCAAATATTACATGCCTCATATTCTCAACCTTTTTCACTTCAAATGTACCATTCAGAGGAAATTGTAATATGTAATTGTTAGCTGTAATTCTTTCTCATCCTTTAAACCACAGGCACATGCTCATATCTGAGTTAAGGAGCATCTCATGGGCTGGGGTACCAACCCAGGTGAAAAGTCTCCCCCCCTTGGCTAACAATCTCAAACTAATTCTGAAATGCACCCATTGTACTCTGAAGCTAGCTTCACAATACACATAATGCTAGTGTCGCCAATCACAAAATGATTTCAAAACAATACCTGAAACGTAATACGTAATGGTAATAGCTAAAACAAATAAAAACCTTTGTCTCCCTACCAGGATACAGGACGGAAAATGAAACTCACCTCGGAAAAGGAGATAGCACTTTGAGCGCTTTCAATCATAACAAGGTAAGCTCTCAACCAGTGCCAACCTATCCTTAGAGCCTGGGTGTCTACCCTGGTGCACAAAATAAACACCAGTATTAAGGATTAATTCTCTTGGGCAACTGAACTATAAAAGATTTCCATAAAACGTTAACCTATAACCCGGTGTGGCGCCACCCGCCTTTCTCATCCGGCAACTAAATATTGTCTCAGTATCTTAGATTTCCTTTAATCTGTAACCCTATACATGAATTTAAAAACCTTTGCACCTAAATTTCATAAATTTACAATATCTCTCTATCAAAAGAAAAGTTTGCAAAGCTTCAAGAATTTGCACAACACATTACAATTCAATGCAGTGTGCAAACCAAAAACCATTGACATAACACTCTTTGTAGCACAACTAAAACACATGGGGGCATATTATCAAGGGGGTTTATCTCCGCTTTTTTGGCTTTAAAAGCCAAGAAAGCGGAGATAAAATTATCTCCCTATTACCTAGCTGTCGCTAACACCAGTTAGCGACAGCTAGTAGGAGATAGCGACCATCTTGGGCCCCACTTTGCATGTCAGTGATATTTATCACTAATGACATGCAAAGTGGGCGTGCCAAGATGTTAGCGACTGAAAACAGTCGCTAACATCGCTATCTCCTATTACCAACTTTTGGAGATATTCGCGCTAAGCGCAAATATCTCCAAAAGCTAACACCTGCCCTGAGCAGTTCTTAGCCATGTTATCCAATGGGAGGTGGATAACATGGCTAAGAGCATTAGCTCGGTAATGCATGAATATCGCTGACTTTTCAGCGATATTCATGCTTTGCGGCGATTTTTATCGCATTTGCGTTAAACCTTGGTAATACCAAGGTTTATTTGCGGTAAAAATCGCCGCAGCTCAGCGGTAAATTTTTGTCTCTAACCAAGTAATAGCGATAATTATCGCTATTGCTTGGTAATATGCCCCATGATGTCCTTCCAAATCACCTGTCTCAAGACAACATGCTCCAAGCAAGACAAGTCAGTAAACAAGGCCCAATTAAATCTCATGTAATTAAACTCCCTACAACACCAATAGGTAGTGCGACATTAATTCAAACAATTCCAGTATTCTCCAACTTCTAACATTTTTTCAATAATTACGTAAGTTAATTAATTATTCGAATAATTATAATTAATTGGTAAAATTACCCATGTTACTCCACCAGAATTCTGTAAGCGCTTTTAATTAATAAATCAAAAGTTGTTGAGATGCAGGACGAGGACAATGTGAGTCTTATAAGACGATGGCCTTTCTGCAAATAAAAGAAACCTTCCCAGGACAACATTCAAAGTCAAACCATGAAGGTTTATTCAACTTTAGGAATCATTACAGAAGGCAAAAAGTAGTTAGGTAGTTAAACTGAAATTAGCTCTAATAATATACCAAATAATACAAATACAAGAAAATCAATATAAGGTCAACCTTCAAAGCAAGAAAATAACCAGAACCAATGTATAATTCAGCAAGAAGACTAACAGAGATTCTGCTCAATTAGGTTAAATATTAAGTCAATAGACATACTAGCACAGAGTCTGCACATTTTAGAAAGCAAGAAAAGTGTAAGTATAAACAGATTGACGTTGAGTCTGCCTTCATAGAAGTAAGCAAAAAATCTACCTATATATCAGCAAGCAGAATGGCTGAAGGCTGCTCAATTTGAAAGGCAGGAAACGTCTGGCACGTATCCCTAAAAGGGCACATTTTATAGATCACAGGCAGTGAACGCCACACATTCAACAAGATGAGATCTGATATAAATGGGCTGTATTAATAAAATTAAATAGACAAAAACCAATAACTTTTCAGTTTGAGCAGTTTAATTGGCATCGCTTCTGGATTGGTAGCCAATGTAGCTCTCTGAGGTGAGGTGAAATGTGTACGTTGTGGCATTCTGGGTGGTTTGGAGTCTTGGTAAGAGTTGATATGTGATGCTGGCATTGAGTGGTTTTCCGTAGTCCAGTCTGCTGGTGAGAGCCAGAGTCCCTGGCCCTGGCTGGACATTGGCAGGTGCAGACGTACTTGCTTAAGGCACACCTTTTGCATGTTCGTCTGCACAGCGGGTCACATTTATAGTAATAGCCTGAGACACTAGAGTGCTGACCAAAATGGCGTCTCTCGGTGTCTCAAAGTGTGAGGGGAAAATTGTTAAAAATTAATAACTAAAAACATGTGCAAATTCAATTTAAATCACAGGTTTTAAAATAGCAGTTCCCCCTTTCGTTCCCGTATTAGGCAAAACGTAGAAGCACAGTCACAATACTACTGTGCAACGCTAACCGTGCATCCGCACAGCGGGTCTCCTTTATAGTAATAGCCCAAGACACTGAAGAGCTGACCTAAATTGCGTCTCCAAGTGTTTCCAAGTGCGAGGGCAAAACTGTTAAAAATGAATAACTAAAAACATGTGCCAAATGCATTTAAATAACAGGGGCCTTATTTATGAAGGCCTTGCGCCGCCGGTGCGTCACTTTTAACATGGGAAAAAGTGACGCACCGGCGGCGCAAGTCCTTCATAAATAAGGCCCCAGGTTTTAAAATAGCAGTTCTCCCTTTCGTTCCCATATTAGGCAAATGAAGTAGTATACTCTTATGAGCCATATCTGAGCATATGAAGATAAGTGACAACAGGGATAATAGACACACACCACTCACTACTGACATATCATCCAATATAGAAGACTATAAGCCTTTTATTAAGTAAATAATAAGTGTACTTACCAGGGTATGCCATCTGCCCAGCATGTTGTGCCTGAACGTATGTCATACCTGTATGTGGAGCATAGATCGCTGTAGACTGTGTTTTTCTGGCCAGCGTCACAGGGCCTAAAATGATATGAGTGTATTTAGTTTACATTGTAGTTGACACATGTAATGAACAACATATACTAGTACAGTTCACATTTTTGAGACTATTGATACATTCTATGTAAATTATCTATCGGTTGTCTGATTACAATGTAGTAAATAGGACTTTCTTTTGGGTATATTTACACTCTAGTTTGTCCTGTTGCTGTGGGTTGATGTGCTCCATGAGGTTGCCTCGCTGCAAGTGCAGGAACCTCAGCTCCCGTGGATGAATCTACTCTGGCTGTATGTGGCAATAAAAAGAAGAAGTCAACAGACAATACTAACAAATGATGATTATGTACAACTTTTCACATATTTACTCAATTGCATTTACAAGACGGTGATGGTTACTAAATCAGGCCCCATTTTCTAGTGCCATATACCAGTGTAAAATAAAATGACTAGCAGTGATGGGCCACTGTTTGTGAATGAGAAATTGGAAGTTATCATTTCCATCACAAAGGATTCTAGGACTTGTAGTGCAATAGACAAAAGGAGACACATGAAAGTCTAACTCTAACCATGAATATTAGCACAAAACTGAAGTAGCTTCCATGGTCACAATTACGATGTATTGTACACATGCATTATTGTAAGTCATTACTTAAATCATCACATATTACCTAGCACCACATTAAAGTCATCATTCACTGGCAGCCCATGCAGCAGGTGGGTGTGCATGGTGAAGAAGACGTCCTTCTCAAGTGGACTGACACGTATAAGGTCCTGTTTGTCTACCAGGGAGACCTCTGGCCACCTCTGTCCTGGTGAACTTCTCCTTCACCCCCCTCTTCTCATCCTGCCACTTCTTTTTGACATCTTTGACGATATAGACATCTTCCCCTAATGCCCCCTTATCCTGGTTATATAGTTTTTGATAGAAGTCCTGAAATATCAAGAAGATCTCCTTTGTTGTGGTAGCTGTAATGCCTGCCTCTGATATAAGCTCTGATATTCCTCCCTTAGTTGCAGCCTGCCGAGTTCTAATAGCTAGGATACGCCCAATTTGTTCGCTATACTCATATTGGTCTTGCTTCAAAGCTAAGTATTTTCCAGCTGCCCTCGAAGCAAATAATTCCCCGACTGCTGCCTTAGCTACAGCCAGGTTCTGTACAACCCTTGTCAGATCATCTTTTGCGCTTATTGCTTTGACCAACTCCTCTTCTAATATATCGACCGATCTTATCTTCTCCTCTATAGCCTCCTTCTCCAACTTATTCCGCTTGATAGAGAAGCTGGTGGTTTCCCCCTGATACCAGCCTTCAGGGCATCCCATACTACAGCTGGTGAAGCAGACCCCCTGTTAATCTCAAGAAATTCCTTGAGCCAACCTTCCATATGAGCGAAACACTTAACATCTTGTAATAAAGCTCTCTCAAATGTCCAACTACTTGTTTCTTTTTGTGAAGTTGGAATTAGAATTTCAAGAATCAAAGGGTTATGGTCTGACATCACCCTCGGTAACCTTTTAATCTTGGCCATAGATATTAGCGAAGGTGATATCAGGCAGTAATCTAGACGTGCTACGATCTTATGAGGTGCAGAGTAGTATGTGCTACCTCCCCGCCTGCGTTTTCCTGCTCCCATATGTCAATCAATCCATTATCCTGCATTAATTGTATCAGAGCTCTGTGTCTTTTCTTTTTCCTACCAATGAACCTGGCGGGGTCATTTTTCCATAGGCCATTTAGGCCGTTTAAATTCAAGTCTCCGCACATTATTATAGGCAAAGGCCAGTTGGTCAATTGTGTGTTAATATGAGTTAAGATCTCCGGGTCATCCACTGTTGGAGCATATACGGAGCATAGTGTAAATTAAAATCCCTGCATTTGGCATTCAGCCAAGACCCATCGACCATACATATCTGCCATCTGTTTTTTTAGTGCAACCGTCTTTGCCCGTGCCAATATCACCACCCCCGTGTTCTGGTCCTCTGTGTCGTGCATGTTAGAAGCTGGTATCCCAATTGTTCCAGTAAAAATTTCCGAGAGATCTCTACATGCGTTTCCTGCAAACACATAATGTCTGCGTGCACTGACTTTAAATATTCTTTCAGGTCCCTGCGTTTCTTTGCATCATTTAACCCGCAAATATTAATTGTGACTATCCTCATGAATTTTCTTTAATTTCCCGATTCTTTCTCCTGTGTACACAGCTCTGAGTTGCTCTACTCCCTGATGATGATTTTTTAACCCCATTTTTACTCTTGTTTCCCCCCCTGCCCCTCCCCCCCTCTGCAAGGCCTCCCATTCCTTGCCCCCTCCCCCCCTCCTAATGAAGCAAGCAGACTTAAGGTCTATGTGATGGAGTCTGGCCGTCAGCCTCCCTCTGCCGTTCTTCATTTAACTTGTGCATTTTACCCACTAGTGTGCATTGAATAATACTACCCTCAATGTTAACCCGTGCGCCCAGGTCTGCCGGTTGAATGAACAATAAAATATTCCAGTTCCCTCTACCCCTTGTTTGCTCCTTTTTGCTCTGACACCCTTATCCCAGCCCGCTCCCGTGACCCCGATCCTAATGTTTAAATACACCAAAATAATTCTACTGTTAAAAAAGTCACAAGGCGGCAATATACGCCTTTCCTGATTTTAACGAGTCCATATATGCTTTTGCTTGTATTTCAGAGGTAAAGACTCTGGTGCTGTTTTTATGTATAATCTTCAGCCTTGCTGGGTTCATTAGAAAAGCCTGTAAACCCATCTGATGACACAGGTACACCAGTTCCCTCAGTCTCCACCGCCTTTCAACTGTTGTATGGCAATAGTCTGGGGTAGTGAAAAAGGTTTGAGACTCAAATGAGCATTTGGAGTTGGGCCGGGCTTTAGAGTATACCTCCTGCCTTTGCAAAAAATTACCAAAATATATCAATATTACTCTCGGCCTCGGGGTTCCTCCCTGAGCTCCAGGCTGGTTCTTCTTCATCGCCATTGGGAAGTGGTGTGCCCTTTGAATTTCCCTTTCCCACTCCCAATGGCTTAACTCTGGGAACGCTCCTTTCATCAGTTTTAGGACATAGGCCTTTATATCATCGCCTTCAACTCCTTCCTCGATGCCCAGGACCCTGAGATTATTTCGCCGCTGGCGTTTTTCTAGGTCTTCCAGCTTCCACTGGACATCCGTAAGTTGTTTCTCATAGCTGTTTATCTTTACTGAGTCTTTAGCTTGGCAGTCTTCAAGGAGGCTTGTACGATCCTGCAGTTGAGTCACCCTCGTGTTTGTGTCCGTGCATATTTTTGCCACCTTTCTAATTGCGCCTTGCAGGTTCTTAGTTACCAATCTATTTTGTTTCCCCTCAATCTTTATCTCATCTTGTACTTATTTTATTGAGTCTAGTATCAGCTGTAACGAGGGGGCTTCAGCATCAGCCCCCCCCTGTGAGATTTGCTCTGGATAGGTGTTGCGGGTAGCAGAATAATCCCATTTCAAAGCGGTTTCTGAGTTGATCCCACTTGCCCGCCTCTGTCCGCTACTAGCTTTTTCCTGAGAGTGTGAGTCTCTTTGTCTCTGTGACAGCTTCTTTCTCCTTATGACTGTTTCTTTCTCCTTTGATGACGCTCTATTATCCCCCCTCATAGCTGGAGATCAGGCTGAGGTCTGAGACGTTTTCTCTTTCACTCTCTTCAATATCAGAGGGAGTTCCTTCTGACCCATCCATGACCGAGAAAAAATTATCAGCTAGATCCTGGGTATCCTCGGGGCCACTAGGGCCACTGCTTGCTGTGATCTCTTGGACTAACATATCAGTTGTTAGTGACTCTGTGCCTGCGGCGTTCGCCGAGCTTATTGCTGCAGTTTCCCCCTGTGCCATCTCCCGCTGATCTGAGAGATCTTCTGGCTATTCGTGGGGTACAGATACTGGATCCGGTGCTCTATGGCTTGCGCCATTCGCTAGGTCTAGATCTTCCCTGGCCTCCCCAGCTTCCATTATTTCCCCTCATTGTGATACGGGGGCAATTGGAGCTATCAGAGACGCTGGAGCTTCTCGTGGCACTTGCTGCAAAGTTTTCTTCCCTTTGGGAGTACCCGCGGCTTTGTCAGGGGTTAGTGCACTCTTCTTTGCAGGATCTGCCTGACTAGCAGGGGAAAAAAAGCCTGTAATACTTTTATGGCCCCCAATATTCGTAGCCCCTATTTTTTTACCCCTAGTATTGCTCCAAGTACCTGCATCGGTTTTTTTTTGCATTCCGCCATTCTCACCTGGGGTATTATCTGCGTCCTTCCTGGTATCTTTCATGACGCATTTCCCCAGGTCCTTTGGTTGTGCTGGGGGTTTTGAGGGCGCTACCGCTTGTTGTTCTATCTCTGGGGCTTTTCCTTTTTCACCCCTCGTAGTCTTCGGGGCCATCCTTAATGCCAGCAAATCGCTCTCGCTCACGCTGGGAGAAGTCGCTGAGAATGCTCTGATTTCGGCGATCGGTGCTCCGCTAGCCATGCTGCCTCTGCCTCTGCATTCACTTTTCGCCGCTCCGCTAGGTCCCCTGACTTTGCTGGCTTCGCCTGTAGTCCTTTCTGATTGCCGTGCCCGTAGCTCCGCTACCACGGCCGCCGCTAATGAGAGGAGCTCGATAATCAGCCTCTCTGCTGCCCACAAGAAGTCACCACCTCTACAGACTGTTTCCATCGATGGTACGTGGTTTTAATACATCATTTATTCCATTTAGATGCCGCCGGCATCGGGAGCGTTCTCGATCGCTGCTAGCCAGACGCCATCTTGCTCCCGCCAGCTTTCTTGTAGTTTGTAGTGCAGGGGTTGCAGGTGTTGTTAATTGTCTGTATCTGTATGAAATTACAGTAACTCCGCCCGAGTCTGGAGTTTCTGCCCAGAGATTGGAGCTTCCTCCTGAGTGTGGAGATTCTGCCCCGAGTGCAGAAAGTCCACCCAAGTGCGGAAACTCCACTGTCATAAAGATACTACTCGTAAGTCCCTTTCTGAATACCGGAAATTCGTAAAGTTAGACCTTTGGTCTAAAGTTAGACTCTTTGGTCTAACTTTACCTTTCTGAATTGGGCAATGAATGTTTTTGCTGAAATCTGAAACTTGGCTGAAATCCAAAACATGTTCTTCATTCACTTCTGTCCAAAATTGAAAAACAGGGGCCGGCATCCTAATGCTAATTTAGGTCTTGATGTTCAAATGCCATCTCTTGTTTTCACCTGCATCTTTCAACTTTGAAAGTTAAGAAGGTTTCTTCCATTCTTGACTCTGGATCACAAATTAAATGTAGACCCTGCTTTGTTACGCTTATGCCTAAATATGGCTATTCATACTATCTAGGCTTACCACTGTATTTTACTCACAAGCTCCAAGTGATGCTGGACCTTGCTGCCTGCAGGATTTTGCATGCTACTGGATTTGCTCATGTAAAGCCTCTTCTTAAGACTTTACACTGGCTACCAATTCAAGCCTGAGTTGAACTTAAGAAACTGTCCATCACCCATAGAGATATCTGTGGCAAGATTCTCATGTGTATTGACACTGGAACTAAACAGTACATCCTATGCAGGTCTTTAAGATCCAGAAAGAAAGATTTAGCGCGTCCCATAGGAAATGCTCTGATATAAGACCCTCATTGTAAGTACACACATCCCCACTCTGTTACTGCCTCTTAAAACTCTCTTTCTCTTGAGCTTAAGGGGCTACTTTCACATTCTATTTTTCATCTTCTGTTTTAGAAGTATCTGTAGTCATTTATGATAGGGAAGGGAAGTATTTTCTCCCTAGAGCCATGAAGCCTCAGGGTAATGCTATGTGTTTTTTCAAAGTTACCCAACATCGGACAAGAAGAGTAGGTCAATCTTGATAGGATGGCATTATTGTCAAAATTAAACTGGTTTGGAACTGTAGATTTCAGAATAATTTATGCATGAATTTCTGTAATCGGTTAATGGTGTACAGCCAGTCAAGAAAATATGGATCGCAAGGAAATTGATGGTGGGTAAAAGACTCATTTTACACAATTGGAAAGTCGGGTCAGTATTTAATATTCAATGTTAGATACACGGTGTGATTCATTAAACAACCATGCATTTTTTTTATAACTGTGGGAGAGATTTTACCAAATGTAAAACATATTTGTGGCAATTTTCTGGAACTTTATAGTTAGCATTTTGAAAAATTGTCTTCCAGCTCAATTTTTCTTTATTCCCTCTTTCAGGAAGTTCATTTTTTTTTCGTTTAAAAGTTTTTATTGGGGTTTTGCATTACAGTGTGCCATTTTAGACAGCAGACATATCACAGTTTAACAATCATTTATGTATATTGTGAGCATCCGTGACAGTTACAGATAGCAATGTCATTTATTTTCTAGTCCACAAAATATATCATTGTATCATCATCCACATGTCCACTACTGGTTTGTCTCGTTGTGTGGTAATGTAGTCTGGTGTGTCTGGTCTAATGCGTTAGATGGTAGCGAGGGTTGGTATATCGCCACTTCCTATATGCTTATATGCTGACCCCTTTTGGGGTGACTGGTCATCTATTCTGTACGGTTAAGTCGGTTTCCTAACTGCAGGTGGGAGTTGTAACTGTGAACTGTGGGTAGGAAAACTTGGGGGGGAGGGGGACGCATAGTGCTGGCAAAGGTGGTCAGTCGTGACGGGCCATGAGCTGACTGACTACAGGTCTGCTGGGTGAGCCCTGGGGTTATTGGAGGGGAAAAGAGCGGTCATGGGGGTAGACGAGATTCCCAGGAGTGCTGTCTATCTAACCTATTCAACCCCCTTGCCGAATAGCTACTCCGCTATACCCGGGATCTGCGTCGTGGGAGATAGGGGTGTGTGTGAGATGGGGGCTGAGTTGTTTCAGGAGTTTCTCCCGCTGCCGTCTCCTGTTTGAAATGAATTAATAACTGCGCCCATTCCATGGATACCGGATGTTTTCGTGTACCCTTTACTTCCTCCTCCCTCAAGGTCTCTTCCTTGGCTGACCCCCATTTGTTTATTGCGCCCACCCAAGCTGCCTTCGGAGGCCCTGTTGGAGCTCTCCAATGCATGGCTATGCTTCTCTTTGCCAGGAGGATGGCTAATGACGCAAATCGCCATTGTATTTTTTCAGACTTCTTTTTCCGGTGAACACCCAGAGCGCATGCCTCCCACGTGGAAATGTTTGGGAAATTGACTATCATTCGGAGCGTTTGATGTACCTTGTTCCAGTATTGCTGAACGTTGGGACAATCCCAGAACATATGTCTAAAGTTCACCTCAAATGTTTGACAGCTGGAGCATGTGAATCGTGTGTCGGGGTAGAAACGGTGCAGTTTATCTGGCGTGTGATACGCATGGTGCAGGACGTTAAACTGTATGTTTTTGAATCGTGCATTTCTGGAGACCTTTTTGGCGTATTCCAGAGCTTGCACCCATTCTTTATCATGGAATGCCCGACCTACGTCATCCTCCCACTTCTGTCGCAAAACGTCAAGGGAGATGTTAGTAAGCTCCCGGATCGCTTTGTAGTGCCAGGTAACTAAGTGCCTGCCCGCTCCCATTCGCAGTATCGTGTACAGTACTGGATATGTCAGGGGCTCCCCATCCCGAAAGTCCCAGTGTTGACGACCTCTGTCTAAGAGTTTCCTGTGCATGAGGAATTGTCCCTGTGTGAGGTCATACCACTCGACCATCTAGTCATTTGTCTTCAGCTGCCCCTCATGGAACAGAGCCTCCACTTCTGTTACGTCACAATGGGTCCAAACCTGGGGGGCTCCCGCGGTGTAGTATTCTTCTCTTCGGGGGAACCACACTGGGGGAAGCAGCAGGGAGCGGCGGGGAATATAATGGTTGTCCCTTCGACATGTGGTGGACTCGCATCATACATTTGCCGGCTATGGAAACCTGTAGCGGGTGCGTGCGTGCGTACCGGTTTAGTCCCCGGCAATAACATTCTTCTGATAGCGGGGAGGGGTAGCCTACCATCATCCGTTATTGTTTCTCCCGTGTGCTTCTCTGCTCTCTAATGAGATAGCCATTGGAGTTGCGATGCTAGAAAATATGATTTGAAGGATGTTGCCCCCAGTCCTCCACGAGTCGTGGGCAAGTACAACGTGCGCAAGCTACTCTATGACGGCCGTCTCCCCATATCAGGGCTGTAAGTAGCATGTTAAGCTCCCGAAAAAAGGAGCACGGTGGGATCACAGGAAGATTCGTGAAGCGCTAAAGCATTCTAGGAACTATGATCATTTTGGGTATAGCTACGCATCCAATGGGCGCTAGAGGTAACGTTTTCCAGAAACCCACTGCCGTGCGTAGGCCTGCTAATGCTTTGCAATGATTACCCTCGTAGAGATCCTTGGGGGAGTGGTACAGCCACACTCCCAAGTTCCGGTGAGTCGCTGTGCTCCACGCTAGTCTCTGGGTGCCCACCGTGACGTCCAGGGGTTCCAGATGGGGGCTGAGTGGGAAAATCGTCGATTTGTCTCAATTGACTCTAAGGTATGAGGCCTCTCCGAACTCCCGCAGCTCCTCCCATATCGGGGTAAGATTGCCCGTAACATCCCTAACATAAATTAATAGATCATCGGCGTATAGAGACACACAATGTATGGTATCTGCTATTGGAATTCCCCACGCCTCTCCCTCGGGTCCTAACCTTATAACCAATGGCTCCACTAACAGAGCAAAAAGGAGAGGGGAAAGGGGGCATCCTTGTCTGGTTCCCCTCGCCACCGGGAATGGGGCGGATATAAGTTTTCCGATTCTTACCCTGGAAGTGAGACTTCTTTAGAGGATCTGTGTGTATACCATGAGTGTGGGACCGATATTTATTTTCCGGAGGACTGCGAACAGATAGGACCAAGTTAGGATATCAAATGCTTTCTCCAGATCCAAGCTCAGGCATGCCGCTCGTGGGAATTTGCTCTGTCTTGAATATGAAACAGCCTACGCAGATTATACGAGGTATTACGTTGTGGAACAAAGCCACATTGGTCAGGATTTGACTGCAGCGATCAGCCAATACTTTCCCTAGAATTTTACAGTCTGCGTTTAAGAGCGTTATCAGCCTGTAGGAGGCTGGGAGTGTGGTATCTCTATGCTGCTTTGGGAATGTCACCAGGATCGACTCACGAAGCGAACCCGGGAACTCCCCTCTAGCGAGCGCATCCTCGTACATAGATGCCAACCGCGGTGCTATTTGGGTCATGAACGTGCTATAATACTCGGGTGGAAAGCCATCCAATCCTGGCACCTTCTTCCGTGCTAACGACCGTATTGCATACTTTATACCTGAGGGCGTGATCTTTGCTTCTAATTCCTTCCTGTCTGCGGGAGAGATTTCGGGCATGGGCGACGGGCCCAGAAATTGGGTCAGCCCACGAGGCGACCCCGGCACAGGGGCTCGGTATATTTCTGCGTAATAGTCATGGAATATGCGTATTATGTTGATTTGGGAGTATTTGGGATGCCCATTTTGTCTATGAGCTCTGTGATTGGGCGCATCGTTGTGTCTTGTTTCGCTAACCAGGCCAAAAGTGACCCTGTTCTATTGCCCTCCTGGTGCGGTGTAGCTGCATATGGGCGAAAGTTATATTTGCGCAGGTCTCGTATAGTTTCTGCATGAGAGGTTTTAGCTGCTGTCTGCTGAATTAGTGTGGCTTTCCCTTGGTCCATGTTTTTTTACTTTTCTGCCAATTTAGCCTCTGCGTTTTGCAGCGCACTTTCCAGTGTTCTCCGCACACCCCACCACCTGTTGAATGCAGTCCCCTGGAGCTGACCATAAATGTGTTTCATTCAATTAATCTGGAGGACGCCGTACCAGCATTCTGTAGAAAGTGTTCCTGAATGTACTCTCCATGGATTTGGTGGAATGCCTGGTCGGTGAGGCATTCCTGGGCTAGTTTCCACGTTGGAATGGGGGGATGGGAGCAGCCTCCACTTGAGGGTTAATGTGTGCACGTCATGATCTGACACTATCCTGGGCAAGTAGTCTGTGTGTTGTACCTTGGGCAGGAGTACTGTGGAGCACAGAAACCTATCTAGTCTAACTCTCAGGTTGTGGGGGATGGAGTGAAAGGAGTAGAGTTTGGCAGTTGGGTTCCGTGCTCTCCAGGCATCCACCAATGCCCACCGATCCACCCATCGCTGAAAAGGCTTGGACTGCTTATATGCGGGCGAGTGTACCGGCGGGGGTAGCGATCTGTCTAGGTGTACATCTAATGTGCAATTGTAATCTCCCCCTAGGAGCCACGGGACCGATGTGTGGTGGTCCAGTACGCCTGTGAGTCTATCCCAGTATTGATCTTGCTCTACGTTTGAGGCGTATATGCTCCCTATGAGTAGTGGTTGACCGACCCTCTAGTAGCCCTGCCATTAGTGCGTATCGTCCTTCCTTATCTATTAGGCGTGTTTGCTCCTTGAATGGTGTCCCTGGTCTGATCCATATGAGTGCACCTCTGGCGAATGCGGAGTACGTCGAGGCACAGATGATGCCCCGCCATTTTTTGCCCAGGCGGTCTACCTCCGTCTCCGTCAGGTGTGTTTCTTGTAGGAGAGCCACTTGGGCCTGTTGCCTCTTAATGTATGCCTAGACAGAGTATCGTTTGTTGGCTGTATGCATCACCCTGACATTTAATGTGATGAGTTTTATGTCTGTGTTAGGGATCTTGGTGTCATGTGGTACTATGTTGCGTCAGTGTTTTCCCATTGTGTATCGTTCCCGTCACCTGTTGAACACACCCATCCACCCGCTGCCCGTCATTTGTAAGTAGTTGGCATTGTCCGCTTCCGTTTCCTCGCCCTTCTGGGGACACCTGGGGTATAAGAGGGAAGAGGGGGGGGGTAAACTTTAACACTGGGGAACATTCCCAACTCGGGGACCTATCGCTCTGGGCAATACGTCCAAACTGCTTTTCATGTATAAACTTTAGTTCGTTCCTGTGGGGTGATGGCTCTGCATCCCTCCGGTCTCCGTTGCTATGGCGGACCGTCTATAAATGTCACGAGGGAGGCGCCCACTAGCACCACTTCTGTTCTTGGCCATGTGTTTCGGGCTGAGGTATTGTTCATTTTTTACCACTGATGTGACAAGCCTGGGTGATCTCGGAGTTGCGACACCGGGATTGGATGCCGCTCTGTCTACGAGTGCTCCGCCTTGAGGCCAGGTCGCTCTCTCTGTGTGCCCCAGGTTGCCACTGTTTCATTATATCAGTGTGTCCGCCGTTTGAGATGTCAATATTGGAGGTGTCATTGAGCCCTCTCTGGATGTGGGTGCATCATTGCCTTCGTCTTCCGAGCTGAACAAGTGTGGGCCTCTTTCTATGTCCGAGCCCTCCCCTGTGGGGTTCAGTGTTGCCACTGCTTGTAGTGCTTTCCTGCATTCCGATATGATTTGTGCAAGGTCCGGGGAGCTTGTAGTGGCTGAGCTGAGCTGCCCGCTGAGTTGAGTGAGAGTGACCCTTCTGAATCATCGTCCAGAGTGTCCGGGCGGTCGACCACCCTGTATGCCCGCGGCGTTCGGGAGGTGGGGCAGGTGCTGCTCCACCCAGTTGCTTGCATCCTTTGGATCCGTGAAGATGTGAGTGGTACCGTTGTGAATGATTTTGAGTCTGGTAGGGAATAGGAGGGCGTATTGTATGTTCTTTTGACACAGGGTGCATTTGATTGCTAGGAAGGTTGCTCTTTGCTGTTGGACAGCTCGAGAGTAGTCTGGGAACAGCATGACCTGTTTGTCTTCTACTTGTAGTTGTCCATGTTGTCTAGCTGCGCGGAGGATAGTGTCTCTATCTTTATAGTGCAGTAACTTCAAGAGAAATGGTCGTGGTGGGAGGCACGGTTTTAGTCTGCGTGCTGGGACTCGGTGAGCTCTCTCTATAGAGAAGTAAGGGGTCAAGTCTTTTGCAGGCGTAAACGTTGTGATCCAGGCTGTGATGTATTTGATTGGGTCAGTACTTTCTGCCCATTCCTCAAGATTCATAATTCGGATATTGCTCTGTAGGGACCGTCCCTCCAAATCGTCCTTTTTGTTTTCCAGTGTCTTTATCCATGCTTGCAGATCTTTTAAAGCGTTGTGGTGTTGCTGCATCTGAGAGTCCATAGTTTGTATCGTTTATTCTCCCTGGGTGACTTTATCTGCCAATTTCCTATGGTCGTCACCGAGGATATTGAGGTCTCTGGCCAGTTCACCGAATTTATTTTCCATCGTTACTCTAGAGTTTTCTATGGCCGCGAGGAACTCGTCTAGTTTCCTGGACATGGAGTCTTTGCCAGACGGCTCCTCTCTTGATCGGGTTACGACTGGTGTCGAAGGAGCTGCCTTCTGTTGCTCCGGGGCGTGCGACACCATTGTTGCACGATGGTGGCCCATGGTGGGGGGGTTCTTTTCGTACTTTGTGGTGACCAGAGTCGGTGACACTCAGCTCCGCTCACGGCCCTGGGAACAGCCGTCGGGCGGATGCGCCTGACCGGATGTGTGTAACACTCTCCAAGCCGCTATGGACACTCCTCGCCTTCCTCAGGGGTCCCTCTTGCAAGTCCGTCCTTCGGTGCGTGTGATGCACAGTTCAAATGTCTACTGGGCGCAATCTGCTTCAAGCCTCCCTGATGCTTCTCGCTTACCCCTTCACCACTCGCATTCGAGGAGAGCAGTCAGTGGCGACCTGGTGAGTTGCTCTGGCTCTGAGACGTGGTGCCCCCGTTCGGGTGGCATTTCACGGCTCCGTCAAGGCCGCGGCGATGTCCACTTGGTTTATCCAGCCTGCACCAGTTGTGATCTGTGACATTGGGGTGCTCCGCCTGTGGACTCCCCACCATGCAGCGGGCACATAGGAGGCGGGGTGCTCTTGATAGTGCTATCAGCTGGTAACTTTTGACTATCTGCCCCGGGTCCCATGCAGCAAGGGGACGATATGTTGGGGCAGGGGGCCTTTGTGATGCCACTTTGGTCCCCGGGACAGGGAGGCGTAGGCTGCCGGTCAGTAGTGTGTGCTTCTATGTACGTAATCCACTTCTCTCTTCCACCCCTCCGTGCGCCTCGAGTCCCAGCGCCGCCCGGGGTGAGAACCACCATGCTTCAGATCCCGGCCGCTATTCGCGGGATGTAGATAGGGGTATCCACCGACTCACGATGTCTGTTTCGCTGTGTGGTCTTCACAGTGGGAGGTTCCACCGTTCTGCACCCACCTTGCGTCGAGTACACCCCCGCAGGCCCGATGGATACTTGAGTAGGGGGGTGGTTGCAGCCCTCCCAATCAGCCGTCACCCTCCTCACTGCATGACTTGGATAGAATGGAACATGGGGTCGTGCTCCACAGCAGCCTCGGGGCTGCAGGGTAGGCGTTGCAGAACAGTAGTCAAGTTCCGAAGCTCGGGGACATCTGCCGCCCTGGGGCATATCTGGTGACCGCTGCACCTTCACCTGTCTGCCAACTGTGGTGTTCCCCGCTATCTGGCCCTAGTATGGTTGCGTCAGGGGGCCGGCGCCTGTCTCGCACCCCGGATGTGCGTGCTGGGCCACTGCTGGCCCGTCCTCTAGCCCATGTTTTTGGGGGACGCATGCTGGCCTCGTCAAGCTCAGGGGCTCCTGTTATGGGCCTGAGTCCGCTCAGTCCAGGTCTGCGCGACTGCGGTGCAGGTTCCGGGGGCCCCTAGGGGTCATCTTACTTCGCCCGCTCCTCAGGCACTTCCCGGGGATGGGGGGGCCCATAAGGTGACTTTGCACCAAAATGGTGCGGGATCTGCACACCCTGGCCCACCGTCCACGGGGACGCTCCTCAGCGCCTCGGAATGCTGTAATGCTCACCCCCTTTGGCCTGCCAGGGGGGCCCTCATCTGTAGCACCCAGCTATTTTTCTGCTGCCTTCTTCCTCCAGTTGTGCTGGCCCTGCACCAGGACGTCTGCGCTCGCTCCGCTGCTCAGTGAGCCGCGCCGATGCACGGCGGGACCGCCATCTTGTCCACCGGTCCCGGGGAGCTCATGAGGGGCGCTCCGGTTGTGCAGTCGCCGCCCGGTTCGGGGATTTGAACCCACTTGCGTCCCCTCTGCGTTAGCCAGGCCCAGGTGCTGCGTGTCATGCAGTTTGCAGGTGCATGGGGCTTGGATTATTGGCAATTACACGAGCGCCCGGTTGGAGCCTCAGGGAGATGTGTCCGCCATTTTGGCCGGCTTGGCCACGCCCCCCTTCAGAAACTTCATTTAATTAGTCATACACAGTTAACCATGTGGTATTGCTTCAAATGTAGATTGATTCCTTTTGTTATATATTCTTTATGTTTTTCAGTTAGAATGAAAATGTGTTAACCAGGAAGTAAAAATATTTTTTAAACATCACGCTGACCAAACCCAATGTATGGTACTTATAACATGCCTTCCAAAAGCTGTGGCTCGCATGGCTTTCAAAAGACATTGGGGAAAACAGGCCCAAGTGCTGACAAGTCAACACCTATTTAATTGGTGCAACCCTTAGCCCAAGCTGTCCCCTGACTTGTATCCCATCAGCCAAACTTATATGACTCTTGCATTAATTAACAGAATCACTTCCTATGTCAGAAATAAGCACTGTGGGTTGCTGGCGGGCAAATGGTGTGTCTGAATGAAACTACCTGTCACACCCTTTTCTTTAGGCACGCTCTGTAATGGGTTGCCAAGGGGCTTTAACAATTGGTGGGCCATCTGCGACCACGGATTAAGGTTGTGTTACCATAGTGGTCTCACCCATATAGAAGGTTGGTGGGCCAAACATGTCATATGGTTTCTCTTTATGGTCACAGTGATATATCAACAAAAAAAGGGCCACGGTGTCTTCCTACCAATGAAGCTGTGAAGGATCATGCCTCTCCAGGGGACCATCAAGCTTATGATCTGTGACTAAGAAGCCTAATGCGGATCAGGCCACAGCTATTACTATCAACTAGTATCACTGCTACCTACGTTATTGAACAAGCAGTAAACAAGGAATCAGTGGTCCATCTGGACAAGAACAAAATCCTAGATTGTTTGCAAGTTCGGGTGCATTCTTCACATGGAATTTTGCTCCGGAAATTTCATGATGGTGCTGGACCGAGCAGCTCAGCCGCCCTTGTCCTTCTCAACCTATGCACTACTTTCATCACTCTTTTCCCCACAATTTAACTTTGGATTCAGTTGATTGGGGCGAGAAGCATCAGTCATACATGGATAGCGTGCTTTTTGTTGGTCCCTCAGCTAAGGAATAAGCTGCCTGAAGGGCTACGCAGAGAAGTGAATCTCCTGCGGTTCAGAAAGTCCTTAAAAACACTGCTGTTTGTAAAGGTTATGGGTGCAATGTAGGTTGGCTGCTGCACTGCCTCTTTGTGTTGCATGAAGTTATTGTGTAAATTCCATTGATTTCCGAGCGCCTAGAGACCTGTAGGTGATTTGGCGCAATATAAATCTAATATAACAATAACAATAACAATTTGTAAGAAAGAATGTGAATGGCAGGTTTTCACTGCGGCATTAGACATGAGGGGTTTATTATGTAGGTCTTGGGTTTGTCAATGCAGGTGTTAAGCAGACCTATTACTTATAATATATATATATATATCATTTTTATTGTTTGATTATTTAAATTCTTACAATATGTAAAAGCAATAATTATTATTATAACAAATATATTTAGAGTAAATAATACTTTAGGATACAAACATACATTATTATATTAATCAAAGTCATCCATGTGTTAAAATATAGGAACTCTGAATAGTGTAAATCTTATTGTACAGATTAACTGTTAAATACGTCCTATATGTTCTCTCTGATCAAAATCACCAGGGTCTAATTTCTTTCTTATCATTAGAATACATTTTACAAATGCAGAGTTCAAAACTATGTCATTTGATTTTAGTCATCTTATTAGCGCTTGTCTACAAGGCCATATCCCGCGGGTCTTAAAATCCCACTTAAGTGATGTTCTTTTTCCTCCAATTTTGGGCATATACAAAGCAAATGAATAATGTTCTCTTCTCCATTTTTAAATAATCGGCAAGGTATCAGTTCTGTTGTACGGAGCCATGGCATTGCGTGACATGATCCTGGGAAAATGCCAAATCGTGCATTAAAAAAAATATTTTTTAACTTTAAAGACCAAGGGGTTTCTAAATAGGATTGTGCTGTGACAGATTTGTATTAGTTCATTAGTGTCCATCCATGTGTTCTTTTTGCAAAGGAAGCTTTATCTTTATGCATCGATAGTTGTTTGGTTATTTTAGTAATAGTTATTTTAAAGACTCTTTAGTTATAGGCATATCCCAAATCACGTGTACTTCGTATTCATCTTAGGCAGCTTGTAAATATTTCCAAGGTCGAGATTCCTGATTTGTTTGTATTTCCTGCCATAACAAATGGCACATTTGATTAGAGTTACTTATAGTAGACGGGGAGAGCTTTGGATTTGCTCCGTTCAGTCACTGATTTTTTAGGGCTCGACCTCTGCCAATGCGCAAGCATTGCAGATGTCGAACATATTATGGCTTATCCAGACCTTAACTAAAGGGGCGATTTGATGCTGTGCCCGTGAAAAAGCGCGTGCACAGCATCAAAGCCACCAGCCTCCCCCTTCAAGCTTACCCCAGCGTGAGCTCTGGCATTTCTCCTCCCCTAATTATTTACTGCCCACGGCCGGCCGGCACATCAAAGGCTGCTGCTCCCCGTGCGTCTCGTCACCCTTACTCTCAGCTATTCTTCCCTTCTTCCCTCTAACCCCCCCCCCTCGTTCCCTGGCCTGCACACTTAACTTTCCCTAGCTCCGATGCCTGGGACTTCATTCCGCTTTTTTTTTTTACAATGCATTTACCAATGCTTGTTTTTTTAAATTTGCCGTCTTGCATTTCTATCTACCCCTCCTTCCTCTCTCCCTCCCTCCCTATCGCTCAGCGCCGAGGCCGAGCCCCTGGTACAGCTTTGCAACGGAGGCCCTCGGCAACAGGGAGAGTCGATTTACACAGGCAGAAATGCAGCCTCTAGACTCTGCAGCCTGGGCCTACATACAAACAGGCAACCATGGACACGAAGAAACGACATAGCAAAAATATATCAATCTAACCATGGAGACTTTATGGCGACCATTTGCACTGCTCCAGGCAAATACCAGATCAGGCCTCTTTTGCTGTTAAACGATTGACAGTTATTACCCAAATCAATTAACTCTTGTTTTGTAGTTCACGAAAGCCTTGGCTGCCCCTGCCAGAGCACAATTCCCATACAGAGCAACAACGCCTATGCTCATTTGATCTCTCATTCAGTGAGGTTTTTCTTCGCAGTCTCAAACATAACTTTGCCATACATGCAGACGCATGCTTGTTAACTTACCCTTATTTGGATGATGTCCGCTTTTCAGTGATTTTCTCCATCCTACAAAGCACCATGCTTCTAAAGACTTCAATATGGGTAACCATTTTTGCAAACCTGCAACACCTTCCTAAAGAGGTTTAGTCCTCATTGAATGTATGTGATGAAATCAACCTCATTCGCGAGTCAACAAAAAGGTTTACATTAATACACAGGTCCCGTGATGCAAATTGAAGGAGAAAAAAAACACAGCCCTTCGTCCCATTCACTCCAGACATCTCCATTCGCACCTCTGCATTATCTTCCTAGAGCACAACCACCAGAGACGAGTTGTTCCCAAATAAAACACAGTGACTGCTACTTGAGGCCCTGAAATTAGAAGTGTGCACAATGCAGTTTCCGGGATCGGACATTAGCACAACTGATTTAAATATGCCTCAAGTTTTAACACGTAGAACAATGGTGGAAATTATAAAGCCAGTTCACAAGAGAAGCAACATTCCAGTTTTCACTCGCACAGCCACCACACAGCTCCACCGATGCATCCACCACACAGCTCCACCACACAGCTCCACTGATGCACCCACCACACAGCTCCACCAATGCACCCACCACACAGCTCGACCGATGCTCCAACTAAGCTCCACCAATGCACCCACCACACAGCTCCACCAATGCACCCACTAAGCTCCACCGATGCACCCACCACACAACTTCACTGATGCATCCACCACAGAGCTCCACCGAGGCACCCACCACACAGCTCCACCGAGGCACCCACCACACAGTTCTACCATGCCCCCACCACACAGCTCCACCGATGCACCCAGCACACAGCTACACAGATGCACCCACCACTCAGCTCCACTGATGCACCCACCACACAGCTCCACCGATGCACCCACCACACAGCTCCACTGAGGCACCCACCACACAGCTCCACTGAGTCACCCACCACACAGCTCCACCGATGCACCCACCACACAGCTCCACCGATGCACCCACCACCCAGCTCCACCGATGCACCCACCACACAGCTCCACCGACACAGCTCCACCGACGCACCCACCACCCAGCTCCACCAATGCACCCACCACACAGCTCCACCGAGGCACCCACCACACAGATCCACCAAGGCACCCACTACACAGCTCCACCGATGCACGCACCACACAGCTCCACCGATGCACCCACCACACAGCTCCACAGAGGCACCCAGCACACAGCTCCACAGAGGCACCCACCACACAGCTCCACAGATGCACCCACCACACAGCTCCACAGATGCACCACCCAAACAGCTCCACAGATGCACCCACCACACAGCTCCACCGATGCACCCACCACACATCTCCACCGATGCACCCACCACACAGCTCCACCGATGCACCCACCACACAGCTCCGCAGATGCACCCACCACACAGCTCCACCGACACAGCTCCACTGATGCACCCACCACCCAGCTCCACCGATGCACCCACCACACAGCTCCATCGACACAGCTCCACCGATGCACCCACCACACAGCTCCACCGATGCAGCCACCACACAGCTCCACCGACACAGCTCCACTGATGCACCCACCACCCAGCTCCACCGAGGCACCCACCACACAGCTCGACCGAGGCACCCACAACACAGCTCGACAGATGCACCCACCACACAGCTCCACGAAGCACCCACCACACAGCTCCACGAAGCACCCACCACACAGCTCCACGAAGCACCCACCACACAGCTCCACCGATGCACCCACCACACAGCTCCACCGATGCAGCCACCACACAGCTCCACCGACACAGCTCCACCGATGCACCCACCACACAGCTCCACTGATGCACACACCACACAGCTCCACCGACACAGCTCCACCGATGCACCCACCACACAGCTCCACCGATTCACCCACCACACAGCTCCACTGAGGCACCCACCACACAGCTCCACCGAGGCACCCACCACACAGCTCCACAGATGCACCCACCACACAGCTCCACCGAGGCACCAAACACACAGCTCTACAGATGCACCCACCACACAGCTCCACAGATGCACCCACCACACAGCTCCACAGATGCACCCACCACACAGCTCCACGAAGCACCCACCACACAGCTCCACCGATGCACCCACCACACAGCTCCGCCGATGCACCCACCACACAACTCCGCCAAGGCACCCACCACACAGCTCCACCGATGCAGCCACCACACAGCTCCACCGACACAGCTCCACCGATGCACCCACCACCCAGCTCCACCGATGCACCCACCACCCAGCTCCACGGACACAGCTCCACCAATGCACCCACCACACAGCTCCACCGATGCACCGACCACACAGCTCCACTGATGCACCCACCACACAGCTCCACCGATGCAGCCACCACACAGCTCCACCGACACAGCTCCACCAATGCACCCACCACCCAGCTCCACTGATGCACCCACCACACAGCTCTACCGACACTGCTCCACCGATGCACCCACCACGCAGCTCCACCGAGGCACCCACTACACAGCTCCACCGAGGCACCCACCACACAGCTCCACCGAGGCACCCACCACACAGCTCTACCATGCCCCCACCACACAGCTCCACCAGTGCACCCACCACACAGCTCCACTGATGCACCCACCACACAGCTCCACTGACACAGCTCCACCGATGCACCCACCACACAGCTCCACTGAGGCACCCACCACACAGCCCTACCGATGCACCCACCACACAGCTCCACTGAGGCACCCACCACACAGCTCCACTGAGGCACCCACCACACAGCCCTACCGATGCACCCACCACACAGCTCCACCGATGCACCCACCACACAGCTCCACCGATGCACCCACCACCCAGCTCCACCGATGCACCCACCATTGTGCTCCACCAACACAGCTTCACCGATGCAGCCACCACACAGCTCCACTGATGCAGCCACCACACAGCTCCACCGATGCAGCCACCACACAGCTCCACTGACACAGCTCCACCGATGCACCCACCACCCAGCTCCACCGATGCACCCACCACACAGCTCCACAGAGGCACCCAGCACACAGCTCCACAGAGGCACCCACCACACAGCTCCACAGATGCACCCACCACACAGCTCCACAGATGCACCACCCAAACAGCTCCACAGATGCACCCACCACACAGCTCCACCGATGCACCCACCACACATCTCCACCGATGCACCCACCACACAGCTCCACCGATGCACCCACCACACAGCTCCGCAGATGCACCCACCACACAGCTCCACCGACACAGCTCCACTGATGCACCCACCACCCAGCTCCACCGATGCACCCACCACACAGCTCCATCGACACAGCTCCACCGATGCACCCACCACACAGCTCCACCGATGCAGCCACCACACAGCTCCACCGACACAGCTCCACTGATGCACCCACCACCCAGCTCCACCGAGGCACCCACCACACAGCTCGACCGAGGCACCCACAACACAGCTCGACAGATGCACCCACCACACAGCTCCACGAAGCACCCACCACACAGCTCCACGAAGCACCCACCACACAGCTCCACGAAGCACCCACCACACAGCTCCACCGATGCACCCACCACACAGCTCCACCGATGCAGCCACCACACAGCTCCACCGACACAGCTCCACCGATGCACCCACCACACAGCTCCACTGATGCACACACCACACAGCTCCACCGACACAGCTCCACCGATGCACCCACCACACAGCTCCACCGATTCACCCACCACACAGCTCCACTGAGGCACCCACCACACAGCTCCACCGAGGCACCCACCACACAGCTCCACAGATGCACCCACCACACAGCTCCACCGAGGCACCAAACACACAGCTCTACAGATGCACCCACCACACAGCTCCACAGATGCACCCACCACACAGCTCCACAGATGCACCCACCACACAGCTCCACGAAGCACCCACCACACAGCTCCACCGATGCACCCACCACACAGCTCCGCCGATGCACCCACCACACAACTCCGCCAAGGCACCCACCACACAGCTCCACCGATGCAGCCACCACACAGCTCCACCGACACAGCTCCACCGATGCACCCACCACCCAGCTCCACCGATGCACCCACCACCCAGCTCCACGGACACAGCTCCACCAATGCACCCACCACACAGCTCCACCGATGCACCGACCACACAGCTCTACCGACACTGCTCCACCGATGCACCCACCACGCAGCTCCACCGAGGCACCCACTACACAGCTCCACCGAGGCACCCACCACACAGCTCCACCGAGGCACCCACCACACAGCTCTACCATGCCCCCACCACACAGCTCCACCAGTGCACCCACCACACAGCTCCACTGATGCACCCACCACACAGCTCCACTGACACAGCTCCACCGATGCACCCACCACACAGCTCCACTGAGGCACCCACCACACAGCCCTACCGATGCACCCACCACACAGCTCCACTGAGTCACCCACCACACAGCTCCACTGAGGCACCCACCACACAGCCCTACCGATGCACCCACCACACAGCTCCACCGATGCACCCACCACACAGCTCCACCGATGCACCCACCACCCAGCTCCACCGATGCACCCACCATTGTGCTCCACCAACACAGCTTCACCGATGCAGCCACCACACAGCTCCACTGATGCAGCCACCACACAGCTCCACCGATGCAGCCACCACACAGCTCCACTGATGCACCCACCACACAGCTCCACCGATGCAGCCACCTCACAGCTCCACCGACACAGCTCCACCGATGCACCTCCACCGATGCACCCACCACCCAGCTCCACCAATGCACCCACCACACAGCTCCACCGACACAGCTCCACTGATGCACCCACCACAAAGCTCCACTGATGCAACCACCACACAGCTCAACCGATGCAGCCACCACACAGCTCCACCGACGCAGCTCCACCAATGCACCCACCACTCAGCTCCACCGATGAACACACCACACAGCTCCACCGACACAGCTCCACCGATGCACCCACCACACAGCTTCTCCGATGCACCCACCACACAGCTCCACCAAGGCACCCACCATACAGCTCCACCAAGGTACCTTCCACACAGCTCCACAGATGCACCCACCACACAGCTCCACCGAGGCACCCACCACACAGCTCCACAGATGCACCCACCACACAGCTCCACAGATGCACCCACCACACAGCTCCACCGAAGCACCCACCACACAGCTCCACCGATGCACCCACCGCACAACTCCGCCGAGGCACCCTCCACACAACTCCGCCGAGGCACCCTCCACACAGCTCCACCGATGCACCCACCACACAGCTCCACCGATGCTCCAACTAAGCTCCACCAATGCACCCACTAAGCTCCACCGATGCACACACCACTCAGCGCAACCACAGCATCACTCAGCGCAACCACAGCATCACTCAGCACCACCACAGCATCACTCAGCACCACCACAGCATCACTCAGCACCACCACTGCATCACTCAGTGCAACCACAGCATCACTGGTTCAAATATGTTAATTCAATGTTTCAAACTGTTTTTAAGCTTTCACGCTTTATTACAAATCACAAAAAGATGTTAACATTTCACTTCTGTTCTTGGATTTTCGTCACAATAAAAAACAGTGAACATAATCTTCACAAAAGTTATTTACAAAAGTTTAAGCTATTGCCATTACAAATTAAATAAATTATTTAAGTATTAATTATTTAAAAAAATTAAAAGCCATTGTTATTTGTAATATCAATACATCTAAGTCACGTAAATACAAAACATGTTGCATTACAAATGGTATAGGTGTCACATTTGCGAAAGTTATAACTATTGGCATTGTAAATGACAAAGCTATTAATTTAGCGATTTTAAAAAAATAACACATAAATAAAACAAATTTAATTTATAAGACCAATAGCTCAAACTTTCCTAATGCGAGCCCTACTGCATTTCCAATGCTTGTTTCAACCAGCCTCTTTCAGCTGTTACCCTGTCAGTCACCTACTGGTGTTTGGGTATAGTATTTTACCTACAATCCCGTGATTGCATTGTACTGCATGAGGGACTACCTTACAACTAGTCAACCCTGTTTGCTCCCTTCTCTGTATCTTACTCTAACGTGATAATACAACATGTCTAATCACATTAAACCCAGAGCTATTAACTTTAATTATACTGTTTTGAGGATGGGTGTCACATAGCTTAGCTCAAATGTTTCTGGCTGGATCACTTGTTGAAAAATGAGCTGACATTTTTAGGGGCAAGTTTGGGGCAGATGTATATATAATTTGCCTCACTGCCAAGTCATGCAAAAGTTACACAAAGCAAGGCATTGTGTTCATTAGGTATCTACTTTTCAGTGGAAATCTTTTTTGCTCTGGAAAGTAGCCCTTATAGTAATGCAAACAGTGTGTTGTGCTACTTCGCGGTACTTTGTTTCAAGGGGATCTCACATGGGGGGTATTTGGCCTTCTAATGCTACCACCCATGACTTTTGACAAAAGTCCTATCTACATAAATTGTTAGGGCATTGCACTTGAGGCAAGGGCTAAGTAGGAGAAATCTTTTATTCTTTTAACCTTTCACACATTGCTGGTGTGCACTGTACAGCACACATACAATGTGTGATAAGTTTAAAAGTATATCAAGACATATTATTTTGTACTGAATAGGTATCCTTCCAGTACAAAACCTATGCTAGACATCACGCAGACACATTTGCACTAGGGTGAAAAAAGATATATGTGGTACTAGTTAGCCCGTTTTTGTTTGCCTGACCCGGGGACGACAGGAGAAGTGCATATATTAGTAGATATGACTCTGCGCTGTGCAGCTGTCTCATCCTAGTGCAATGGAGCCCAGCAACTTTGGTTGCTGCATTGTGTTGTAGTATATTTTTTAGTAAATCTACCCCAAGTCCCTATTATCAAACGTGCTTTAATACCAAAGAAGTATATGATCAGTCAGGTGGTTGTTACTTTCACATGCTATCTAATGAGCATGATAGAGATGACATGGTAATTCTGTGTTGGGCGCCAGGGACATCTTTAAAGATGTGAAAATGAGATAGGCTTTTCGGGCTGCTGCTAGTTAACAGATATGTGGATACCATGAAGGCAAATATTAGAATGCAAACTAATATGTGCTTAAAATCCAGGGATAAGCAGGCCTCACAGTTCAGCACCTTGCCACCTCTGGCTGCTGACCATTACATTCGCCTGTGGTAGTTTGAATACTGAGCATTGAAAGAGACATAAATTAGTGATGTATTTTTTATTAGGATCAGGCAGCATGCAGATTTGTTAAGTGCATCATAATGGTTAGTGAATGTCCAATTGCATAAGTCAGTAAATGCGAGCAAATGATTGAAAGAGGAAGTGACTGAGTCTTTTACTGCTGGCAGCAAATCGGTCTGACTTGGTAGCAGTGCTTAATCTGTGAAAGAATAAGTGCCCATGCCCGAAGCTCTGCTCAGGAGCCGGCGGCCAGAGCATTTTAATGTCTGTGCCCCGACTACCAAGGCTATAATCCACTGCCAGACACTCTCTGTCCCTTTATCTCACTCATGCAGGTTCATGCTTTCTCCCTTTGTGACGGTTTTACTGTCTTTCTCTTCCTCCATCTTCCTGATCTGTGTGTTTTACCCTCTCTACCACTCAGTAAAAACAGACTTGGATATATAAGTGTGAGTTCCCTCCCCCCACCAACAACCACTCGCTCAATTTAAGTACTGCTTGGTAGACAGTTCTGTAGCTTCCCCAGATTTTTGCAGTAAGTGACGTCACCTGACTGCAGGGAGATGCCTGTTGGGGTTTCTAGGACCACTTTACAACCTCTGAAAAGGCACCTATAGAGAGGTCTGTGAGCTGTGCTCCAATTCCTTTAGGGCAAATAATTTTGTTTACCTGCTTTGAGCAGATTCCGCCATTTGTGCTGGGTTATGGTTCCATGCAAATGGGAGACCCCCCTTGAGATTACATGGGGACAAAATAACCACTACAAAATTGGCAACAAAACCATGTGTGGCCCCTTCTGTAATAAAGGAGTGCCTCAAATGTGCCATAAAATAACACCATTGAGCCCTGGGATATTTTTTGTAAAATGACCCCAGATATATTTAAAAAAGCAAATATTTGTAGAAGCAGCTGAAATACTTGTCTACACTAAACAAGGCTTCCTGACAAAAAGTCTTTTTTGAATTCACCCCTGGCACACATGGCCTGAACAAGTCTTGCAAGATACAAGGTTGCATAGCCAACGAGAACAACATACTATTGGGTGCTCATCTGAAGACAACAAAATGGTGGAGGACCAATAGTGGCTGGTAAGGGCCTTCTAATCCAAAATTCCTCTGTTTTCCATGTTTTTTTTAAAAATCATTCCCCTAAGTAGGTAGAATATTCTAACAGCATTATAGCCCTTCTGGCTCAGGTTATACCATCCTTTTGAAGTCTCTTTCCCTTGTTATAGGCCCTAACCCGGGGTTCAGGCCTATTATTTGCGTGCAGGACTTTTAATGACGCATATAGCTCTCAGCATTGGTCTATGATGCTACAATAAGCTCTCAAGGATAGTTTTTGTACTGACGAGTTCAATGTTGCTATTATATTTTTTTCAAGCTGGCTGAGGATTTTCCGGCAACTTAGCCAATGATAATAATGATTTTCTAGGTAGAGGCAGAAATGATTATTATTCATTGTTTTAATATATTCTGATATAACTTGTTTCAAGTAGTTACCTTCATTCAATACTATATGCAGCTTAAATGCTATGGATGATTACCAGTATTCAAACTAGCTGGCAGACAGAACACTTAATTGCCCAGACCTACTTTGTTCCCAAAATGGAACCACATCAAGCCACTTGCAAAGATTGAAAACTCTAGTAATGGCAAACAGATTTGAGCTGCTCACAGCATTGGCACTGGGTGATGCTTCATAGGCTGTGTGCAAGCACAAACCTCACACAGGAAGCAAAATAACCAAGAGAATTCCAGCCTAGCAGGATCTTGAATCCGTTTCTGAAGATGAGGGAGGGAGCAGTAAATCTCAGGTAAGTAAAAAAGTGAGTTCGCGATCTCCCTGGTGCAAGGTGCATTATTAGGCCAGGGCGGAATTTCATTTACGCCATAGTAATCGGAGTAATTTTAGTAAATCCGTGTAACTCTTTGACATGGAACTACCAATAATAACATGAGTACTCCCACTCGTGCAATTAAGAGACATTTGGGGGTAAAAATCATACAGCAAGAGCACATTTAGTGAGTGTGAGCAGCTGCTTGCATTGCTGTTTTTGTTTTGTTGCATTTAGTGCTATTTTCAAGGCGCAAAATGCATCCTCGCATCTATTTTAGACTCGAGGGTGCATTTTGTGCTATGGAACTAGCACTAAATGCTGGGAGTAAATTGGGGTAAAATCCTACCCCAAGTGCACATTTAGTGAGTGTGGCTATTCACTCACTGTTCATGTTCTCTTACATTTAGTGCTATTTCTTAGCGCATAATGCATTCTAATGTCTCATTTGGACACAAGGGCAAGAGCGGCTCATGCAGGTAAGAGCGTTGCGGCCCATTTGGGGGAGATTCAACAGATAACCATGAGGGAAAATTAAATAAATCATGAGTGTTCCCTTGTCATTGTCTGTCGAAATCCCCCCCCCCCCACCAGGCCTGACCACCCACCCCTCTTACCTGCATGGGCCACTGTTGCACAAGGGGGGGGCATTTTTGTGCTTAGAAAATAGTGCTAAGTGCAGAATTACTCTTCTCATATTATTTCACATAATTTTCCAGAATTTTGGGGTAATTCCACGTGACAACGCTACACAGAATTCCGCACCTTTTGCCCACCCCTAGAGTGTATATGTATGTATATGGTATCTCTGTAGCGCAGAGAACTGTACATGGTCAAAGACAAGCTTAAAGTTGATGAGGAATTGCCCTCATGGTGCCGATTCTGTATGACTGAATTTGGACTAATGTGTTAAGCGGGTGACTGCTCTATAGCTGACAAAGACTCTTCAGAGACAAAGAACTGTCTAAGGTGGTGATAGACGGTGTTGTTGTACCTATAACAACAGGACTAAATCCAGGCAATGCAAATTAGATAAGAGTTGTAGAGGTTGATGGGGGGAGGGGGTATCCGTCTGGCACCACTTTTTCCCCTCTTGAAAACATGTCTACTGCCAATTTCACGGCTACCTCATATAGTAATATTACTGGGAAAAGCAACCACAACCCAACTCCAAGCATTCATCGAAAGTAATGACTTACTAGAAACCAACCATGTTAGATTTAGTAAAGGGGTTGGTAATTTCTTCTGTCACTGGTGATCTAAGAATGATCAGATCTAATCAAAGGTGGCGTGGTGCCACTGTGATGCCTTTCCTACTCCGGGAATTCTTGGGATTTTTTAAAAGGACTCTCACCCACTAGAGTCTACTCTCGTGGCTTGCTTCACCATCAAGTCCACACCTGGAACACCTAATGTGTCCAGATAGGCTCAACATCTCTACAGAGGGAAACATTGTAAGGGGAGTTTCCTTTGGGATATTAGTTCAAATAGATAACTACCTCGAAAACTAGAAAGGTTTTTTTAAATTAAATTTCAACTCTTACTCTGGTAAGATTAAAAATGAGTGTGATGTCAGATGGGGCAGACTCAAGAACCCCTGGCCTCATCTAAACCGTGGTCTACATGTTTCGGCCATCTTACCTCTCACAAGGTCTTGGGACTTTCTTCAGCATCTTGAACTAACAAAAAAAACGCTTTCTGGTTACAAGAGGTAATTTTATCTGTTTGAACACAGATCCCAAAGTAAACTGCCCTTACAAGTGCTCCCTCTCTAGAGAGGTTAAGCCCATTTGGACACATTAGGTGTTCCATGTGTGGATTTGATGACGCAGCATGCCACAAGAGTAGACTCTAGTGGGTACGAGTTGTTTTAAACAATCCCAAGGATTTCCAGAATGGGAGGGGCATCGCAGTGGCAGCCTCCCCCCTCCTGAATAGTTCTGTTTATTTGAAAGTTGAGTGGTTCCACTCTTTACACGTATTACTTCCCCTTTTTTTCGATTATCTGATCTAAGAATGATGAATGAGAGCGTAGGTCTGGAGTAGATACACTATTGGACCTCTCAGCTGAATTCAATACCACTGACCATGACATTTTAGATCAGCATCTAAAAATGTATCCTTTAAAGTCATTGCATTCAAATGGCTAAAATCCTTATCGTCTGCGCTAAGTTCCATAGGGTGCGGCCTTCTCTCCCATATTCAATCTATACATTCTGGCCTAACTGTTAAGGAATTTACTGAACTAACATATCATTATGGAGACCATACCCAGATCTAAAAAATCTGAGAAATGATCCAGGTCAACCGACTAAAGAAATAGTCTCCACTATAGAGGTTGAGAACTTGTGGATGAACCAAAATGATCTCAAGCTGAATTCATCTTAGGCGGAAAGTCTGCAAATTCGAAGAAAATTGAGACACTAGCATGCTTCGCTATGGTCCTCCTCAATAGGCGGATGCTTTAGGTTTCTGGATTCTTTGCATGCTCATGGGTGTGGGAGAAGTGTGGCACAGTGGGCAGAGCAGCTGATAACGGAGAATGAGTCTCACGGTTCGATCACCGGCAGCAGCTCAGCTCAGCATCATGTGACTCTGGGCAATCGCTTACTTAATCTCCCTGATGGCCCCCAGTGCCTTGAAACCTTAAGGGGTGATATATCTGCGCTTTACAAAGAAAAATAAGGATTAATGAAACATGGACAAATTGACCAAGTGCCCAAAAACTTGCCTCTGTGCCCACTGCAATATTTCACTTCCTTTCCTTTTTATATAGGATAAATGTGGCCAATGTTATGTGAATTTGTAGAGCACGACTAATCATCCGTGGAGGTATGCGGGCGCAGAGTAGGGCAGGCAGGAAGTACACTATTCTTAATTAGCGGAAAAACAATCTCTGTGTTTGTTACATGCAGTGTGCACGGTTTTTAGCTAGTGAAAGGACATGCATTTATTCATGCATTACACACACACTCGCGCAAAATCTGAGGTCATGAAAGAATGCAAAGTTCATTATCCCACCTGTAAAGTACTACAAATGGGAATCCGAACCTTCCAAGTATAAGGAGAGCAACTATGGACTGCAAATGCGCACTGAATCGTCACTGCATAGATTTCTGAAAACTCTAAAAGCTTGATTATATTCTAAATAAAGAGCACTCATGTTATGTTCTTATCCATGCTAACAACTCCCTGTCCTTAGCACAAAGACATTCCCTTGGAGTGTGTGCTGCCCTCTTATTAGGATCAACCAGATGGGATAAAAGCATTATGTTAGAAACGGTAAACAGACAAAATAACTACAAAATATCGAATGGACATAATATCGAGTACAAAATATAGACTGGATAGAATATCGAAAGGACAGAATATAGACATCAAAAATATTGTTTTGAAGGTAAGTAATGTAATATCGAATTATAAAATATAGATAGTCAAAATATCGAAGTACATGATATAGGTTAAGAAAAATATCGAAATTTAAATAATATCGAATTTTTTATAGTGTATTTTATGTGTTAAAAGTGTTTATTTATATTATAATGTAATTTAATTAATGATTTTAATTTTATTTAAATTTTGCGTAATTTAATTCTGTAGCGGTTTGTGGGTTTATAGGGAAATAGGGTGGGAAGTAATTTAATTATAATTAATTAAATATGTAAATGTATTTATTGTTATTTGTTTATAATTAATTGTTAATTAATTTGTATTTAGTAATTATTTACATTTTAATTGGCAATTAATTTTATTTAATTGATTAATTGATAATTATGTTAATTTAACTAATTTAATTTCTGTAGCGGGTTGTGGGTTTATAGGGGAGTAGGGTGGGAAGTAATTTAATTATAATAAATTAAATATGTTAATTTATGTAGTGTAATTTAATTATAATTAATTAAATATGTAAATGTATTTATTGTTATTTGTTGATAATTAATTGTTAATTAATTTTTATTTAGTAATTCATTACATTTTAATTACAAATTAATTTTATTTAATTGATTAATTGATAATTATGTTAATTTAATTCATTTAATTTCTGTAGCGGGTTGTGAGTTTATAGGGGAGTAGGGTAGGAAGTAATTTATTTCTAATTAATTAAATATGTTAATTTATGTAGTGTAATTTAATTATAATTAATTAAATATGTTAATTTATTTATTGGTATTTGTTTATAATTAATTGTAAATTATATTTTTCTGGTAATTAATTAAATTTTAAATGCCAAATAATTTTATATAATTGATTAATTGATAATTATGTTAATTTAAGTAATTTAATTTCTGTAGCGGGTTGTGGGTTCATAGGGGAATAGGGTGGGAAGTAATTTAATTATAACTAATTACATATGTTAATATTTTTTGTGTATTTATTAGATTTTAATTGTTAAGTAACTGTTTAATTATGAATTAATTAATTGTTAATTTTTAATTAATTAGTGTTAATAGATAATTAATTGTAATGATTAAATTAAATTAGTATTTGTAATTAATTATTATATTATATTAAAGTGGTAATTACTTTTAATTACATTTTTTATAGATATTAATATATATATCTTTTTAAATATTATATGAAGTATCTACTTTCTCTACTGTTGCACTCACTGGAGTGGGAAAAGTAATTTTTACCCCTACGCTATCCAACGTTTTCCCTACTGTTGCACTTTCTGGAGTGGGAATAGTAATTTTAACCTCTACGCTATCCAACCCTTTCCCTACTGTTGCACTCTCTGTAGTGGGAATAGTAATTTTTACCTCTACGCTATCCAACGCTTTCCCTACTGTTGCACTCTCTGGAGTGGGAATAGTAAGTTTGGTTTTTTTCACAACAAATTTTATTGATTGATCAGGTAAAGGCATATACACAGCTCTCCACAGTCAGGAGATCACTGCCAAATATCAACACATGTCTCAATATCTTGTACACCCAATCGATAAAAAGAACGACCCCCCCCTATCTCCCCCCACCTCCCACAGCCACCCAACAACCCCTCTACCCACCCCTTATCCCTCCCTAACCCAGTGCACGTGATCACAGTAAGCCTCCAGTAACTGTTTGTATCATGACGGGCACCGTGGGCATATGGAATTCGTTCCTAAGCTCCTGGAATGACTTGAGAGTTACACCGGTCATAACGTTTCCAAGCGAAGAGATCCCGATAGAATCCCATCCACCAAACCCCGCTAGCGAGGCCAGTGCGGGGAGCCGCCCGTTATTCCACAACGGGGTCTCCGCCGTCAATCTTCCCCACCAGCCCATGCGACGCAATGCTTGTCTCCAAATCGCAAAAACCACTTTTGTGGAACATGGCAGCCGCCTCCGCAGTCTGGCCGAGTATAAGATTGTGTGCAGCGTATTGTCCCCCATCAGCGAGCGCTCTAGAGCGTATGCCGGGTCTCCTCTATCTCCGTACCACCATTCATTCAGTACTAACAAATGGGAGGCCTGATAATATGACAGTAAGTCCGACGTAGCAAGACCACGACAATATGCGGATAGGAAGCATGTACGCAGCGCCACCCTGGCGGCACCCCCAGCCCACAAGAAGCGGCCTAGGACAGAATTGACCTGCCGGAACCACTGAGGTGCGATCTGGTGCGGATGGTTCTGCAGCTGATATAAAAGGCGCGGAGGTGCGACCATTTTAAAGATCGCAGACCTACCATATATGGTAAGAGGCATCCGGGACCATGTTTTAATATCCGTCTGGACCTTCTCCCATACCGGTATCACGTTGCGCTCCCATGAGATCGCCGCAAACTCGGACAGGAACACTCCAAGATACATCATGCCCCCGGCCGCCACCTGCAAGGCTGACGCCCAAGAGCCCATACCTACTCCGTCACCCAGCACCCATAGGGTGGACTTGCGCAGGTTAAGACGGAGGCCCGACACCTCGCCAAATATGCGCATGATTTCCAATACTCGGGGGCCCGATCTATCTAAATCCGTGAGGAAGAAGAGGACGTCGTCCGCATAGAGTGCGATCCTGTCAGTGAGGCCCCCATCCCACACGAAGCCCCGTAGCTGCGCGTCGATGCGTACCCAAGAGGCCAGGGGCTCCATGGCCAGTGCAAATAAGTACGGGGACAGCGGGCACCCCTGACGGGTCCCCCGACCGATCGGAAACCTCACTGAAACCGCTCTGGAGACACGCACGGACGCCGTAATATCATTATATAGCAGTTTGATGTACAAGATAAATACCGGGCCTAGATTAAGATGAGGCAGGAGCGCAAATAGATAGGTCCAACTCACAGAATCAAATATCCGCCAACTGTAGGGCTGCCCGCTCCCCGGTGGCCCCCATTGCATCCACAGCCGTCTGCGCCCGTCTAATATTGTGCCGCGTCTCCCTACGCGGCATAAAGCCAGCCTGATCCGGGTAGGGAATAGTAAGTTTTAGCCCTACGCTATCCAACGCTTTCCTTACTGTTGCACTCTCTGGAGTGGGAATAGTAATTTTTACCCCTACGCTATCCAACGCTTTCCCTACTGTTGCAGTCTCTGGAGTGGGAATAGTAAGTTTTACCCCTACGCTATCCAACCCTTTTCCTACTGTTGCACTCTCTGGAGTGGGAATAGTAATTTTTACCCCTACGCTATCCAACGCTTTCCCTACTGTTGCACTCTCTGGAGTGGGAATAGTAATTTTTACCCCTACGCTATCCAACGCTTTCCCTACTGTTGCACTCTCTGGAGTGGGAATAGTAATTTTTACCCCTACGTTATCCAACGCTTTCCCTACTGTTGCACTCTCTGGAGTCGGAATAGTATTTTTTTCCCCTACACTATCCAACGCTTTCTCTACTGTTGCACTCTCTGGAGTGGGAATAGTAATTTTCACCCCTACGCTATCCAACGCTTTCCCTACTGTTGCACTCTCTGGAGTGGGAATAGTAATTTTTATCCCTACGCTATCCAACGCTTTCCCTACTGTTGCACTCTCTGGAGTGGGAATAGTAAGTTTTACCCCTACGCTATCCAACCCTTTTCCTACTGTTGTACTCTCTGGAGTGGGAATAGTAATTTTTACCCCTACGCTATCCAACGCTTTCCCTACTGTTGCACTCTCTGGAGTGGGAATAGTAACTTTTTACCCCTACGCTATCCAACGCTTTCCCTACTGTTGCACTCTCTGGAGTGGGAATAGTAATTTTTACCCCTACGCTATCCAACGTTTTCCCTACTGTTGCACTCTCTGGAGTGGGAATAGTAATTTTTACCCCTACGCTATCCAACGCTTTCCCTACTGTTGAACTCTCTGGAGTGGGAATAGTAAGTTTTACCCTTACGCTATCCAACCCTTTCCCTACTGTTGCACTCTCTGGAGTGGGAATAGTAATTTTTACCCCTACGCTATCCAACGCTTTCCCTACTGTTGCACTCTCTGGAGTGGGAATAGTAATTTTATACTTCCGCTATCCTACGGTAATAATATTGGATATATTTTAATAAAATTATGTTACTATATATATTTGTTTTAACAAATATGATTGTAAAAAAATGTTTTTATAACTTTAATTAATTATTTAATTATTATAAGGTATTTTAAGTATTTTTAAGTATATTTTAGTAAATAATTTTTCATTTTAATTTAATTTAACATTGTTTTTAATAAAGACGATATTTTTACAAACTATATTATTGTAAACAACATTTTTTACTCTATATTTTTGTACTTACCTGTTTGTAGATACAAAGTCGACATTCTGTCTGTCGATATTTTGACGCCGATATTTTTGGTACTCGATATTATGTCCCTCGATATTATGTCAGTGATCCGTTAGAAATGCCCCTGTGGGTGGGAATGTTGTTACCTGAAGCGTGTGCCCTGGAAGACTATAGAAGTTGGAATATTTTGTTGCTCACAATGTGAGAGGTATGGTAACCAATACAGGACTTAAATCATTAGAGCATTTCAAGAAGAGTTTAGACTACATCTGTCACAACCCCTTTCAGAGGACCACGGGGCAAGCGGGGTTTACTGGGACCAACTGTGAGGGTTGAAGCCTATACCTCCTGATACCCTGGGGCTCGACCTACTAGGGATTCTGAGCAACTGGACCAAGTAGCCTTCTGCACTTCACTCTCAGTAGTAACATGGTCGAGCAGTCCAAGGCTATCTCAGGGGGGAGGGAGGTGGAGATACAGGGGAGTAAACACAGACTCACAACTCAAAATGCTCTCAGAAGCAGCAATATATCGTTCAGCTAAATACTCACTTTCAGGAAAAAAGAGAAGTATTTTATTTCTCCGACAAACATCCTAACAATCCCCCTGAGGTTGGGGCTTTAGTATTCCTTAGTGGTTCCCTGTCCCACCTCCTCCTCGCTCTAGTGCTAGTGGTTATTCCCCATTCACTACTGGCAACATTCAGGGGATGCCCCACTAGTAGTCTGAGTCTCAAGAGTCCACTCTGTTCTGAGGTCGAAAGTGTACCAACGTGAATGCGCTATTCTTGCCAGCATGCTCCCCCAAGGCAACTGCCACGTAGTCAGGCTTATCCACACCGACAGGCTCAGAGGGTCTAGAGTACCTGAGCGTGCCTCCTCTTTGGGCATTGGATTGACAGCGCTGGTCTAGGTGAGTTCACTGCACGTGGCCCAGACAGGTTGCACTCACTGATCCCCAATCTTATTCACATGCGGTACCACTCCTGTGGCGACTGGAGCTTCCTTGTGGCTCCTCATTGTTTATTGAGTCTCTCCCACAACAGGGCAAGGGGGAAGATAATGAGATGTTCCCGGTGATGATGTCTCATCTGGTGGTAGATGCATGGGGGTCCGACAGAATCCTCAATCCGACATTGCTCTGGGACAGTACACACATCTGACTAGGTCCGGTGACCCCCTTTGGCATTCAGGGTCACAGCTTCCCCACTAGACACGGTCACCGACCAATTTACCACAGCAGGTGTCCACACGGCACCCCCTCCTGGTGTATGGGGTTGTCAATCCTCAGCTGCACACAGGCTCTGACCTGATTGGCACAGCATTCCACATAGTTCCAGGCACCAGGGCAGATGGTCTTGGATTCCCCGGGTGATGTCCCATTACCGATCAGGGAGACTTGCAGGCTTTTCCCTCAGTCCTGATCACAGGCAGAAGCGTTGCAGAGCTTCCACACCTCACACAAAAGGAATGACTGCTTGGCAGATGTTAGGTTTTGGGCTCTCAAAATCACCTTCTTAGAGTCCATTCCCAGACACCAAAAGTGATTTTGTGTCTAAGTCTTTGAAGTTTATGTAGGGGGCCCGCTTACTTTGAAGTGCCCACTCCTCTGCCCTTCTATTCCTTGTGAAAGTCACAGGGGTGACTCCAAAGCTGATAGCCCACAATACAGTTCCTGGGAGTGACAGTGACCAGAGTTCAGCAAGGATGTCAACCACAGTGATATGTATATCAAAATGTTAGCCCACAGGAATGCAGCAATGCACAAATATGTCCTAGGGGATTTCTTTACCTCCCCTTCATGTTTCACTGTGCAGGACTGAGTGTACCAAAATGGAACTCTTAGTCTGCCATTTATTGACCATTCACAGGCACACATACAGCTAGTGCTTGTATACAGCATACACACACTGCATAGCACTGTATCCTTCTTGTACTATACCTCTCATAGGCACACATACACCCAGCACATGCACTTAACCTGCACGCATTGCAGAGCACTACATCCTTCATGTAGTGTACCATTCACAGGCACACATACACCAGCACTTGCATACACCATGCATGCACTGCACAGTACTGCATTATCCCTGTATTGTACCACACATAGGTACATGTACAACCAGTGCAGATCCAACACTTGTGCACTGCACAGCACTACACATCAACCCTATGTAGGCAAACAAGGGGTCAAGCTTACAACTGTGGAACTTTAAAATGAGTGAGCTGGTATGCCTCACTCCAGTGACTCAGTTTAAAAGGCACACATTCACTCCTACTGAGCACTACTCAGTCTGTTTCCACCACCGTGCTGCTTAACTCCTGGTGTAGGTGGTAGCCATCCACCACTATGAGGGTAGCATGTTGGACGCCACTCCTGGTCCAATAAGACCAAAGTTCATGAGACAGGCCTATGTCATGGCACACACACAGGATATGTGTTTGTCTATGACAACAAGACTCAGCATTAGGGATCCAGTACACTTGGGTAGTCAGGGCAGTAGTGCACTTCCATTACCATGCAGAGGATTTTTCAGTTCAAACAACTCTGAACCTAGATTTATTTCTACTTGCAGCCACGACACATATTCTCCATCGAGAACTTCCCTGAATATAGTCCTTGATAGGTCAAAATTACAATTGAACCACTCCTGGGTGAAAAGATTTCCAGAATATGCAAATCGTAAGTAGTTTATACCCCGCACACATTCCCGAAACGTAAAAGTGATGATGAGGAGGATGTCAGACAGATGGAAGATGAAGAATGGTGTATGGCACTGATGGCACCTAGAGAGGTTGCCATATCAGCTCACTATAGACTCATTATGTCAACATATCTTCACATGATTTATTACTCCAGACAAAATTTGTGGAAACTGGGAAAAGATCAATCCCGTATATGCCTTAGATGCCAAGAAGAAATTATGGACCATTTACATTTAATCTGGCAGTGTGTGGAGCTTTAAAGATATTGGTGTGAGGTGGGAGAAATATTGTCGGTGCTAGGACACACTATTACTCTAACCTCAAAAAGTGCATCACTAAACATTCTGGACAAGATGAATGCCAATAGGTATCAGAAGGCCTTAATGTGTTTTGGGCTGGTTATCCCGAAGGGGGACTTTGAGTAGACATGGAGAGCGAATGTCACTCCAAACATCGCTCAATGGCTAGTGGATATAAATTGCAGCATGAGTCTGGAAAAGCATGTATATAAACCGAGGGGCGGATTGAAAAGGATGATTGTGTATGGGGCAGGGGGATGGAAAGATTCAAGATTTGCAGTAATGATAATACGCCTGTTAACTGAGTATTGATGCAAAGGTTAGATCCATGCCTCATGCAAATGGTTTTGCTTTCTGACTCTTTGGAATGGATGTTATGACAGTATCCTTATGTTTCTCTTGGTTGTGTTATTAGCAATAAAAACAAAATGATCTATTAAAAGAATAATGACCCTTTAGGGCCGAATGTTCTAATAACCTTAAAGCCCTCTGTAGCGGACTCCACTGGCCATTGAAGGCCTTCTTACTTGTTAAAGGCTCTCGCTTTCGGCTTGGGACTTTAACACTGTAGCAGGCCTTTAATGGTCGGTAGAGCCCAGTACGGAGAGCTCTAAGGCTATATGAGAACAGAGGAATGTTTACAGCTCTATTGAAGACGGTGGAGTGGCAGTGGACCGTAAATTCTGGTATAGGCCCACTGCGATCATCATTACGATACCCTAATCTGAGGTCCTTGCCTCTTGCTCTTCCTTACCTCTCATTATGGTACTTGGAGTTGTACAGGTAAGTGAGAGAGGCCAAAGCTAGCTTAGGGGAAAAGAGTGGAGGCTTCCTTCTCTCTCCTCCTGCGGCTCCCATTGTCTTTGTTATGTAGTGAGTGAGAGCCATGGGAGAAGGATGGCTATGACCCGCAGGTGTATGTCTCTCCATAGTCAGTGTGGCTAGGGGACTGCAAGCAGGATGATTGAGTCCCTTGACGGGCCCCACATCCAGGCACTGATGTACAGTGACAACTTGAGACAAATGAGCATGCACAATGTCACTGTATTTCAGTGTGCAACAGAAGCCAGGGGACCTTTTCCTTTACCTTCAAGGTTTCCTGGTGGGTCAAACATTTTATACCACTGCAGCATGGAAGCAGGTCAGGCACCGGCATTGTCCCTGATCTATGCTTTGAAATCAGGTGACAGCTAGGGCTACAATCAGTACTCATGTGCATTGTGCAAGGCCTGAGCTATTGCTATTTTTCAGCGTGCAAGGGTAGATGAAAGACTCAGGAGTGTCTAAACCAGCCATTAAAGGCCTGCTCCCTTGTTAAAGAACCTCTCCTTCAAAGCCTCACCTGGGCCTTTACTGGCCAGTATGCACAGCTTCTGAGGGCTATCAGGGTACACTAGAAGACTGGAATTGTGGGAGCTTGAGTGAGGAGAATGCTATGGCAGGAGGATTAATGCACAGTGTAGGCCTTCGAATCGAACATTTCAATGTTTGTTTTTCTATCCTTAATTTATAGCATTCCACCCTCAGTACCCTGTTTTGATATAATTAAAACCTTTCTGCCTCTGGCTATATGGCAGTTAAATGGTTTCTCTCTGTCTGGTTATAAAGATTTATATAATTTGATGAGTGGACCTTAACGAGCATTAGAACACTGGAATATTGAGAGCTCCATTGAAGGTGATGAATTGGCTCAGAGATACTAATGGCTGGTATAGAGCATCCCCTCCAATTTTCTAATGTTATTGTGTTGCAGCCCTCCTTTTCCAAAAAGCGCTGGGACACTCTTTTTGAGTAGCCGTGCGCTATACAAAAGAATAAATAACATAACATAACATAACATAACATAACATAACATAACATAACAATGTTTGTCTTTGTGTTTCTCCCTTTTAAATATAGAACAATCTACCCTCTGTGGGTAGAATATCCTAATAGCCTTATAGAGTTTCTATCTCGGGCTGTACCTGTTGTCACAGGCCTTCTCCCTTGTCATAGGCCCTTGCCTGCTGCCCGTGCCTATCACTCGGGTTCAGAGCCATTTACTACTGGTTTAGCCCCTGGAAGCAATCTACAAGGGTATATTGTGGTCCCTGTAAATCAGCTGTCATGCTATATTACATGCCTCACATCACCTATCAGATAGACTTAAACCATGTTATAATTTGCAGGCTTGGCAGCTAGCAGAGTGTTGCCTTCAATCCGTGCTAGAAGAATATGTGTTTCTTTCATATCAAAGCTTGAGAAGTGTGCATGGGGTAGAAACTCTACCTGCCATGTATGAAGCTCATGTATATCATGGGTTCAATGTGCTAGCACTTATGGCGAAGAAGCCCAACTGGGGTAGAGCAGTTTCTTCTATGATTATTGCACAGTTATCAATTCAAGGAAAGTATTATATAAACTATGTCTTCATACTACTGAAAGGCCTTTCTGAGCTCTCACATCTTCACAGCCTCAAGCACATCATTCACAATGATTTTCATAATCAGGAAATCCATGTCCCCTTTGAGTAGAGATACTGATGTGGTACCCTCACAGAGCCTTTGTAATGAAGTGCTTAGTTCTATACCAATGAAATCTCTTATACTTATGAGTCATTCTTCCCCATTCCCCTTTAACCTCTACAGTTCCTGGGACAGGGGCTGAAAGACCTGTTCAAACATCTGAGCATCATTCTCATTTTGCTCAAATCTTGGTCCCCAAACAAGCTCTCCACAGTACCTTTATTGTAGGCTGTTGGCCTGGTGTTCATTCCAGTAATCACTGACCTTACGAATCTGTCCTCTGCCTGATCCTGACTTGTAATAACAAGCATTGGCAACGCCAATAAGTCTCACCTATGCAGGAGCCAATGAGTTTTAGCCATGTTGTACACCAGCACGTTATGCCTACACAGGCGTGGCAGCTGTTCAGCATGGCTAAAAGTTAGTGGTGTAGAAGAGAGTGGCGTGGAGTGGCACTGAGTGGAATGATGAAGAGTGGAGTAGAGTGTTGTAGAGTGGAGTGGCAGAGAGTGTTGTGTATTGGAGAGGTACACTGTGGAGTCGCGTAGAGTGCCATACACTTGAGTGGCGTAGAGTGGAGTGGACTGGTATAGAGTGCATTGGCATAGTTTTTTTAGATTTTAGCGCCATAGAGTACAGTGGCATTGAATTGAGTGGGGTACAATGCAGGTAGCACACTGCCATTACAGACAACACATTTTCAGTTGAAATGGCCATTGCATTTGCACAGACATACAGTGTTACTAATAGAACTATACAATGCACAGACAAAAATGTGTGTAAATTGAATCACCTAGTGTAATGGTTTGTTTTGACCATATTAAAGTATTTGTTTCCAACACACTTCAGAAATAACAAAAAATGTGCTTCATTTGTGTTCCTAATTCTGATATATTCTGAAATACCTACACGTTCATTTAAATGTTCCAGTGTGCAAGAAAAAAACTTTTTCTTACCCACAGTATCCAGCAAGATTGCCACATAAATGCTCTCGCTTTGAAGTCAGAGAAAGAAAAGTAAACAAGTGCCCTCGAAAGACAGCGTCTGACATTTGACCTCAGTCTTTGAATGCCCAGCAAATGTGACGAGATATGAACCAGATTTACCAGCCTGTTTACAGAAAGGGAGCACTTGGAAGGATACTGTAAATACGGTTTGGGTGAAGAAAGGTACGAACTCAAGCTGGTTAGTTTAAAACAAATAAAGGCAGCAAATGGAAAGCAAGAAAATATGAGTTGCGAACCACAAAGCCAATGGTAAGCAACAGGCAGAATGCATTCCTATTTCAACTCTCTGAATGTCCCAAAGATGTCTTTAGCAAACCATACAGCTGTGCTGTCTGGTAGGCTGCAACCTAAAAATGGCCCCAGGGCTGGCCTCACACACCTGCTACGGAGCACCTGGCTACCCTCCCGAGCAATACGTGAGCTACAAAAAACACTGATATCAAAACATAACAGTGATAGTGGGGACCAAACCAGAGTATTTTGCTCGACCACTTTCCCACTTATCTCATGATCGTCAACTCTGTCTTGTTCGACCATCTTGCAGGTGGTGACATTTCTTTTGCCAGTTGTTTCAATAGCTTGCTGTTTCCTGGTGCTGTTTGCCAATTCGTTTTTATTAATCTTTATTTACAACCACTAGGTGAGCCCCTCTGCTCTTTTGGGTTAAATGTGCTCTGCCATGATGAAAATATTCTGCTTATAATCAGATTTGATCACCACTCAGTGGACTCTGTTCTCTGCTTCCAAATTTGGATGTCCTCTAATTTTCTAAAATTAAATGGGGATTATACAGTGGTTCTGGTACCTGGAGGGGATTCCATCTGCTTGTCTGAATTTCCAGCCTGAAGAACTGCATGCTGTGTCCAGTCAGATCTCAAAAGTAAAAAACCTGGGCTTCATCGCTGACAAGCATATGTACGTGATGCACAGATTCATGGAGTTTCTTCTTTCTTCTTGCAATTGCTTCTATTGCACTAAATTCTTCCCTTCATTCCTTCCAATTCCACACCATGGTTATAGGTGCCTCTCTTTGTTGCTCCCTCACTTTGTCCTTTGTCTAGAACTCCTAGAGTTAGAAGTAAAAAGCTACAGCGGTTAGAAAATGTGGCCATTAGTTAGGCGCTAGAACCTGCATAAGAGTGATCACATATTGCGACTTGTTTTTTCTTTGCATAATCTACCCCTCAAGCAGCATGTCCATTTCAAGCCCATGTTCATAGTCTTCGCTGCTTCCAGCAGGAAAGAGTCCAGCTTTATATATGCCCTTCAGATTGCTTAGACCTGGAACCAAATGTTTCCTGCAAAGCTCTCCTTGCAGAAAAGGCTGCTGCAGAGGTGAACTCTTTAGAGTTCTTGAGGCTGCATTAATAGATACCTTGACATTAGGTCTATGACTCATCGAAGACACCTGAGGTTTTGCAGATCCCTGAAAACTCATCTGCTCAAAAGGAAAAATAAAATGATAATAACATATTGTTATTATCATTTTATTTTTCCTATTGCAGTCAGTGGTGTGGCGGGGCCGGCCAGAGCAGGGGGTAGAGTGGTTTGTACTCCCGAAGTGCGCATGACTGTTTGGCTGGTCAAAGACGGCCAGCCAAACAGTCATGCGCACTTTGCTTGTTTCCCACCAGGCTTCATTACACAGCCTGGTGATTAACATGAACAGGCTCCCTGTCCCTGTCTGAGTGCCAAACCACGGTGCTCAGACCAATCACAATGCTGCATTGCAGCGTTGTGATAGTGTAGTGTAGTTCCTATTTTCCCAATAGGCCCTGCACATTGGAATAACATAAACAGCAGTGTAGACGTAGAAGTGCGGTCTTCCATGTCTCTACTGACTATGCTAAACTTAATTGGGTTTGTTACCAACTAGCTCAGAGGTCACTGGAAACTTTCTTGACTGAATAGGAAGTGATCAGCTTCCCTGGCACAGACAAGAAGGGATTCAGTTTTCCAACAACCGCATAAACATGACAACTTTGCTCCTTAGAATAAGAGTCAATCTCTAGAGTTGTGTGAAACAATAGACAGTTATTTTACTCAGTCAGTTGTGCAGATTACTTTCACCAAGATGCAGAGAATAGAGAGATGGGCGTTTTCAATAAAAGGTATTATTTATTGAACAGTCTTTCTTCTCATGCAAGAGAAATGAATTGCCACAATTGCAAGACTTGTTATTTTAAAAAGTGCGTACAGTAAAATGAGGATTGCGAAATAATACTGTAAAAGCATTGATATGGTTTCTTAGCCATACAATGGTTAAAATGAATAAAATATATACATTAATATATACATTTAGCTAACGTACTCAACTAGTGCTTCTAACTACGCCTACCCCAGTGTACCTGACCTAAGCCTAATACTTGGGAGGGAGTAAGTAAGTAGCAGTTTAAGTTAAGTTGGTTTTGCCAAGGTTTGCTTCAAGAATTCTCTCTAAGAGTTTTAGTCAACACCATACCTCTGGAATAGAATGTTGGAGGTCTTGTATCTCCTTTCAGTACTCGATATCCCAGTCACCCGCAAGGGTAGGCTGGAAACGCCGGAGCTGGATTTTCTCGGCAGGAGAAAAGGCAGCGTCTCTCTCAGCGCGTCAAGGAAGAGGAGGGGCAGCGTCCGTGGGCTGCTTGCATCTGCTGGGCTCTGCAGGGGACAGCTGTTCTGTTCCTGTGTTCACCACACCATCGCTATCATCGATGTCATCGCATTTGCTTAAGGCAACGTTGGTAATATTTATACCTGGAAGGTGCCTGGTTTGACGAACTCGGAGTGTCTAGGAATCTAAGATAGTGGCATCTGCTGTGTCATCTACTGTAATGAGCTGCAGAGGTTTCAGAAATGTGGCTGAAATATGGCTCTGATCGTTTATGCCATTATAGGGGTATGAATGGATTATAGCCGTATAGGGGCATAAGGTCACAGTATAGATCGGGGTCCTAGATTAGAACGCGACACCCACTCCACGAATGTATGTCCATCAAATTACTAAAAACTAAAGCAATAAGATGCATGTGTAACATTGCCCACCCCAAAATACATATCTGCATTTGAAATGGCGTATTTTGAAATACATGGAAATATAGGTACTGTACGTCTTTAAGCATAGAAATCATTCAAAATTATAGCATATGTAATCAGTGAACGATTTTGCGAAAAAATTACACATGAAATATCTCTTTATACAGAAAAGAAGGGCGAGATAATTTCATCACATATAAATGCATTTGCTGTAACATGTGCTAGAGGCTGATGTAAAGTTATGTCTCTAGATCTACCTAAAAATAGAAGTTCTGTTCTTTATGAATAGTTCTACTTTAAGCAAAGGTTTTTCGTGCCAGAAAAAAGGTAAATATTTTGAAAAAGTGTTCAATTAAAAAAACAAAAAAAATTCTCAGGGTGAACGGGGGAATAGAGTTCCAATGTTTTTCAGTAGTTTTTGTTAATCAAAACTGAAGGCCGAATTCAGAGTTCATGGGAACGCTGTGTGTCGGAATGCTTTTCAAAAATTATTGTTTCTGTTCAGGGGAGAACATCATATCAGACAGGCTCTCAAAGAATTGGTCTACAAAATCAGGTGACAGTTCAACCAAGTTTGATAGTGCTGTAGCTTGACAGGTGTGAGAATGCTTGCTATCATCAAAGTCTGGATCAGCAATGCTCACAGAAGGTCGTACCTGGGTGATGTTGCTTTTATTTCTCGCTCCACCGTCACCACCTAGTCGTAGCACAGGAGTCTCAACGAATGCCGTCATCAGGATTGGTAGCCGCTGGGGACAACACAATGCGTGAGCCGTTACAGGACTTAGCAAAGTATCGATGTCCATTGGTACTGCTGATGGAAGTGCAAGACAGGTGTCCAACACGCATTCATCTCCGCATAGCATACATCGAAGCACAGGTAAGATGCAGGTCTGCCATATAGGTCTGAATGAAAGAAACCAGGTCATGTTCAGATCTCTCAGCCTGGCCAATCCAAGGACTCTAGTTATTCGGTCCCGGTAGCGTATTGCTAGGATCGTTTCTTCCATCCCTGCCGGAGTCATGTCTGTGTTTTGGCTTGCCATATCGGAGCAGGAGGGTCAAAAATAAAATGCGTGCTATAAGTCCCAAAATAAGGGGTATGCGGCCAAAAACTGAATGGACAAAATTGGGAATGATTCCCCGAATTGCTTTGAATGGTGTTAACAGTCCCGAAAAAATGGTCTTAAATACGCCTGGGATGCCTATGGCATTTGACATATTTAGAATTTGGCTAAGCATTTCTGTGAAATGCACGGGCAATTTGTTGATAAAAGGTCATGAATCTCCGAAGCTGTCCTTGCAACTTGGAGATCATACATCTCTTTTGATGACGTGATGAGCACTGTTGTCTGCAAAAGCACAGACTTCATTTTGCTTAAAGTATCAATTCGTATAGAAGAGACATTCAAACGAGGCCATATGGGAGTCTCGGAGTCTCCAGGGTCGTTTGGAAACAATGCTTGCATATAGCATTTGACCATGGATGTTACGCTTACGAGATAGGCTTTCCCTGGCAAAAGGCCACAACAGCTGTGATCCGTTATTAGAATGTAACTCCCATTAGAGAGCTGCTTAAAGAAAGGCTCTATCTGCGTTGCAGGTGTGACATGTTGGTGGCATGAAAGGTTGTTTGAATTTCCTTCACAGGCCCCGTGTAAATTAATACCCTGGCACAAAAGTATACCGCTTAGTGAATGTTTGCAGTTTTCACCACTAAGAAATACATTTTTGTTGCTGTCACTATAGCATGTGTGTGTGTATGGTAATTTCCATGCTGACTTAATGTACCCTTTACCCAAACGTTCATACTGGCCAGTCGGTATGTATTCAAGGCAATTTTTAAATCGGAAAGTTGTTATCGGAATTGTGATAATCCTGTGTATTATCCATTCAATGACAGGACTTTCTGACATTGTCAATGGTAATCTCTCAAGTTTTTCGATGCTCAGGATTGTATAGTCTGCTCCTTTCTGTGCCAAGCTGATTTGTTTATCAGTAAGGTTAAAGATGGAAAACAATGACGTTGTGTTGATGAGACGCCATGGCACGTAGCCTGAACGAAGATTTTGCAGCGTCCAGCCTAACTGTACAATAGAACGCAATTGTGACTGGCCATGCTGTAACATTAGCAAGTCTTTGTCTATTATATCTATGGCAGATGATACAATACTGTCCAGTGAATATATTCTGGAAGACAGAGTCATTAACCCATTGTCCACAACAGAAAGTGATTTTTCCAAATGAATACGATCAATTTCTCGTATTTTTTCAGCTGTTTCAATTTGAGTTACTTTCCAAGCCTCGTTGTAAGCCGCATATATACTGGTCGCTATGAAACGTTTTTGACGCCGTTTGCGAGGTCCCAGAATGAAATCGCGCAAATCAGCACCATCTTTAAGTAAAGATAAATGTTGCTTAATTTCTGCCAGTGTGGATGATTCTAGCCATTCAAGGCACAGCTTCTCTACACTGTATGTTGTTACTATCCCTGGATGTTGTCTCTGGGAGTATCTAGGGTCTGGTCTGGACATTGTTAACCCCTGTGTTTTGTTCAGGAATCTATCTTGACAGTTATTCGTGTCAGTAGGCCAGATTAACCACTTTTTCCAATCAGGATGTGTTCTGTTTAGATGTAAAATTTTAGATACGTCTATCTCAATATCTGTAGTTGCATTATCGGGTATTGGCTTTGGTATAGACGGTTTATTAAGGTCTTTAATCTTAGCTAGGCCAAGACAGGTTGTTTGGTGAATTGTGTCATTTAAGAACATTATTTGTTCTGGGATCATGCAGGCTCGAAATAATGCTGCTAATCCTTGTACCTGCCAATCTTTTGTACCCCAGATGGTTTTTGTTTCAATGTTATTTTTCCAAAAATCAAAACCAAATATCATCATTTTTTCATAAAATGCTTCTGAATATATCAATTTAGTGTTTTTCAGCATTGTTTTCAATCCTGTTTTATCCAACAGTTTATAATAAAACGTTTCTGCATTACTTGTGTTAAACCCTGAGAAGTACTGGAATTTCTCATAGAATGTTTTTGAACTGCTTTTAGGTGGAGTAGCACAATGTTCCCATTGGTTATATTCAAAAACATTTCTAGGTTGTGCAGATTTATGCAAGTAATGGTCACCGTAATGTGAGAAGCAGTACATCTGTTCATAATTAGACGAACCTTGTAAATAATCATGCTCTGTAAATCTTGCTGACAACACTAAATCAGACATCATATTATTAATACTTTCAAAATCCCAATCATCAGAAAATGTACTTGGTTTTACAAAGTCACTTAAGGAAACCTTGAACTGGTGAGGATATTTCAGGATTTCGACCGGACCATATATTTCATAGTCAGTTTTGTCCCATACTACCCAGCCGGGTATTGGAATGGTTATGACATTTACTGTTGATAGTTCTCTATTCTTCACGTGGGATGATCTGTGTGGTTTGAGGACTAAGTTGTGTTCTGACTTGCTGTGTCCATTGAACTGTAATACACTTTCCTAAAATTAAAACTGAAATTAGGCATAGTAGGAGTATAAGTACCCCTGAGATTATCCAATGTTCAATCAATGGTGCATCCAGATATACTTCTTTGATTTGATGAAAGAGTTCTGTTGCTTTTTCTTTAAAAGTCTTTGTTTCTGGCGTCACTTCAGGGTCGTTTTGATCTTCAGAAAAGGTATCGAAGTTGATGAAGTAGCCAGAGGCAGTTCTGTCAATTGTTGGAATTGTTCTTTCAATTTGTCTTTCGGTAGCACATGCTGATGCCACATCATTGTAGACTGGTGTTTCTTGTCGAACTGATTCAATCTGTGTTTCAAGTGGCAACTCTGTTCTCCTTTTTACCAGCAAGGGGCGGTAGTACTACTGATCTTGTTCCGTTGATTGCCAAGACAGGTACAGCTTTTCTGTAAGAAGGCCCAAATTCCTTCTTCACTGCTATTTTTTCTCTGACTAGATCCCCAATCTTTGGAATCCAGACAGGCCTTCCTGGGGCTGGTGGTACCTCTTCAGTGGTAGTTGGCTGTTGCTTTAACTTTATGTTGCTTAAGTATTTTCTTGTTTCATTCAAGTCCTGTAAAACAGCCAAACGATCTTTGATGTCAAAGTCTTTATTCTTATCTTCTACCACTGATACCTGACTATCTAAGTCCTGAATGTGCATTCTAGTTCCGAACAATAGTTCGTATGGGCTGAAACCTTTTAGAGAATTTCTTGGCAAATTGTTAAGACTGAGCTCTGACACTTATTAAATGTTTGACCCACCCATCACCCGAAACTAATAGCTTCGCTGTTCTAGATTGCTTTATGTCCCGGTTTTTTCTTTCCACTACACTGTTCCCTTCGGGGTGTGATGGACAAGAGTATCGCAACCTGACGCCCATACTGGCCATGGCCTCCCTATAAGCTCGAGAGCTGAAAGCAGGACCCTGGTCAGAATGGAACATGGCAATTGCGTATGTGCCGATAAAGACTCGCAGATCTTTTATAACAGTTTTGGCGTCAGATTGAATTTTAGTCTTAAACCATTAATAGGACGCTGGTTTGCATATAGACAGCATTACCCTGTCCACAAATGGTAACTGGGCAACACACTGGACCGGTTCATTACTGCGATCCCTGTCACATTCGGGACAGTTCTTTACATATATTTGATGTTGCACGCTCATCCCCGGCCACCAGTATACTGATTGTAGTTCAGTCAGAGATTCCTTCATCTGTATGTGCCTTGGACCTTCACCCATACATGCATGTTTGGAATTACCCTATCCCCCGCTCCAGGGATTCGAGCAAAAGGAACGGAGTTTGCATCAATTACATATGCATAATTGAGTGGATAGTTCACGGGTAGTGCTGCACAGTCGCCTTTTAAAGACGTTTTTACTGCCAGCATGGTTTCCCCGTCTATGTATTTTTCTGAACGCTTTTTTGTGGCTACGGAAGCCGGTTTAGTTGCTTCCGCTGTGGCTATATTAGCCAATGAATTCCCTGCAACGTGAACGCCATCACGTTGATGACTCAGAGACTCCGAGTGTGTATCACGTGAGTCTTTTGTAGTTCTTTCTGTAAAAGAGCTACCTGTTTCCAAAGCATTTTAAGCTTGATTGTGGCACCTGTGTCATCTTTGTAATCATTTTGAACCCAGCTCTGCAACCTATTATTGTAAGAGTTGACGCAAAAATGCGAATCGCACACGATTACTGTCGGGAATTCACGTTCCGCATTTTCAAGCGCCATCTTTAAAGATCTGATTTCAGCTCGCTGAGCCGAACAGTTTCTCAGTGATTCAGTTTTTGTTATTTTCGGTCTGAATTTACCACACAGCCAGCGACCTTTAACAATCGCGCAGGCTGCATCGTAGGATTTATTTTCTATGTTGTAATGCTGTACGAATCTGTCTGTGTAGATTATACAGGAGTATTGTTGTAGAGGAAGAATTTCGATTGGCAGAGGATATTCTTGTAAATAAGTTAAATCATTCCGTTTTTTCATGAGCGGGCCGTGATAGAATTTCATGTCTTCCGCACCAAGAGAATTTACACACTGTATCCATTTCGGATCCAGTGACACTGTAGGCAGGTTTACTGGGCTGAATAGTGCCTCGAAGGCGGATTCCGCTGTGACAACAGTGATCCTTCTGCCTTGTGCTAGTTCTCGTTCTTTCGCTATAGCTGTTTGCACTGCTTTCACAGTATTCTCTGTGAGACTGAATGTTTTTTCTGCTTGTGTGTACAAGTGAGATTTGTAAGCTAATGGTACCGTTTCTCCCTCATTAGAGGTCAGGTACGTGAATCCGCATCTTCCTGGGATGACTCGGATTACAAGGTTGCGTGTATTGTCACTTGTATCTAATTTTGTTTTTGCTAACATGTCTGTTTGCAGTGATCTCAAAATTTCTGTGTGTTTTTGAGTCCAGTTGATTGGTTTAAAATCAGCTTTAATTAGTTCGTAGAGAGGTTTCACCCTCTCCGCATAATTTAATATATATGTTCTTCCGAAATTCAGGAAGCCTAGAATCGATTGTAAGTTCTTCAGCGTTTTTGGTGCTTGGAGTACAGCGCACTTCTCTAAGAAGTTGTCCGCTAGGCTTTTTCCTTCACTTAATAATTCGTATCCTAAAAATAAGACTGTCAGATGGGCAATTCTTGACTTTTTAAAGTTGAATTTGTAACCCTCTGCAGCGAACCCAAGTATTATGGTATTCACTCTTTTCAAGTGAGTCTCCAAGTCGTCGTCTGTGAGATAGATATCATCTACATAAGATAATGCCTCATCATCATACATTTGTAGTAACTCTGTTACTCTGGCTGAGAATAGTCCTGGGCTGTTCTTGAATCCCTGTGGGAGCCTACAGAAATTTTTCTGTGACCCCATTACTGAGAAAGCGGTCAAGTACCTACTTTCTGGTGCAATATTTTGACAAAAGAATCCATTAGATATGTCTAATGTTGTTTTATATTTTTTTCCGAACTATGTTATTCATTAGTGCAGCACTATGCGAATTTTGTACTGCAAATGTTTTGCAACATGAGTTAAGGTGTCTGTAGTCCAAGACTAGACGATATGAATCGTCCGGTTTGGAGACAGGAAACAAAGGATTGTTCATTTGAGAGGTGCATGTTTCAATCACCCCCTGGTATTCAAGTTGATCTAAAATCTCCCTGACTTGTTTTTTAGCTTCTTGCTTAATTGGATACTGCCTTTGTGCAGTCGGTTGACTTTTTAACTGGATTTTGTGAGGAGGAGAGTCCTCATCCCATCCTACATGATTCTTGTATAATGCTGGTGCCTGGGCTACTGCCCATTTCCCCGCATATATATATTTAGTGTGAATCGGAATGTGATTCGAGAAGGCAGGCATAATCATTTCTTCGCCATGAGGGCACTCTCTGACAAACTTCGGGGGCCAATCTTTTTCAGCCAACAGGATGTCATAGCCTTTTGAGAGTTTATCCCAAAATAGACCCCTTATTTTCCTTGTCTTATCACCCTCTTTACGCAGTGTTATTTCGTATATCTTATGAGGTTTGCTAACTCTGGTGTCGGCAGTTTCCTCTTGAATGTATTCATTCGTGTCCACTGTCTCCAGATGACTCATCAGGATCTTGCGAGCTATGGTTATTTCTGCTGCACTGTCTAGCATTGTCTGTGCCCACTCCCCGTTTTTCAACTGTGTCCACAGTATTCTTGGCATGTTCGATTACTCTAATACTGGCTACCTTCTTTCTTGGAAATTGTGATTTTTTACTTTGAGCAGGTTCCTTGTCTTTGGACTTGGTGTGCTCTCCTGGGTCTGACCGTCCTCTTCTTTCTGATTTCTGCGAAAAAGATCGAGAGGGACGTGTACCAATACTTTGATATCTGTCAGGCTTCTTCAAACTATCGCTATTCCTAAGGTTATATCTTTTCTCAGAGGGCTCCCTCTGGGGAGACTGGTGTTCTCGAGTCGGAGTTCTTTCCCTCCGTCGAGGAGACCTTCCTCTGGACTGGAAAACTTTTTCCTTGGGAGTGGATTGTTTATTTCCATCCCAGTTCTTTTTAGGAGTGTTCAAATTATTTTTAATAAATAATTTTTCAGGATTTTCGAGTAGTTGGGGTTTCACTGGTTTCCCACCCAAGCTGTCTCTACCTAATTCTTCATAACATTTCTCTATAATTCTGGCAAGCTCAATTGGTTGATCTGTTATATCTGTTTCCGTCAATTTCTGGCGGATCGCCATAGATGCTGCTTCTCCTTTTATATTGGCTAGTAATATAGCCGTGACCTGCTTGAAGTCTTTCAGTAATTTCATACCAAGAGTTAAAGCAGGTTCTGGACCGTATTCATTCTGAATCTGTTTTAGCACATCTGGTATTACCGCCATGGACGGAACACTGTGTGTTTTTGTGTAAATGGAAGCAAAGACTGTACCCCAAGTGTCACAGTCCTCCACGTGTGGTGCGACCCCCATTGGAAGGCAGATGGTCAGGATTCTGTGTTTCTCAATAGGGGTAGTATTCGGAAATACTGCCTCTATTTGAGTAATTTTATGCGCTAACAAGAAAGAAATTTATTCCCGTTTTATGGGTGTTTTACCAAGACATGATTGTATGTTCTGTGGTGTAATTTTATTTATGTTCCCCTGATGAGGGTTCAGCTGTGGGACATTAACAGTTGTTTGGACTGTTGCAGTCCGCATTACATATTGGACTAATTGCCTATGTATTTTAATTAATGTTTTTAGCTGTACTAACAGCTCTTCTTTTGACATTTTTGCAATGTCCGGATGTGGTGTGTAGCTGGCTAGAACCGGCCACGTTGCTCCTGGTCTACCTAGTGGACCGAGCCTGGTAATATGATCATTATGTTTTAGGGCGCCTTTAAACCAGAGCAGATGCTCTTGGTATTTTAATGGGATTTCAATCTCCTCGAAAGGAGCGTACTCATCCGGTGGTTCCCCTATTTTGTAATAGTGGAACTCGTTTGTTGCAGCGTTTGCCGCTGGAAATTTTATCCATGAATAGAATACCTCTGTCTGCCGATATTTGTGTGCCTCTATCACGAAGACGACTGTGCCACCTTGTGTGGTCAGTCCATTTTCTATAAGTTTTAACGTTATAGTTTTTCTTATGTTGACCGGGAGGATTATCGCACCTGATTCATTAATTCCATCGGGACCCTGCTGAGTCTCATTTACTGCGGCATCAACTGTTCTGTTTTCAGTGTCTGACATTTTATTGTCAGAAATGTTTTGCAGAGCAGGTCTCCAAGGAGACAAAGATTAGGTGCACAATATTTTGGAACACTGTATCCTCAACGTTGAATAAACCAGAGCTTTACATCGGAATCTCTTCCTACTAAGTTCGGGCGGATTTTAACCTTTCACCCACTCCAGACATCTATTGGAGTATTTACGGGAGAAAGGGTCTGTGTGAAAAATGCACGACTGAGTTACTCTAACGTCTTGCGTTAGTTTTATCGCCTTACCAAACGTTGGGCGCCATGTAGTGTAGTTCCTATTTTCCCAATAGGCCCTGCGCATTGGAATAACATAAACAGCAGTGTAGATGTAGAAGTGCGGTCTTCCAGGTCTCTACTGACTATGCTAAACGTAATTGGGTTGTTACCAACTAGCTCAGAGGTCACTGGAAACTTTCTTGACTGAATAGGAAGTGATCAGCTTCCCTGGCACAGACAAGAAGGGATTCAGTTTTCCAACAACCGCATAAACATGACAACTTTGCTCCTTAGAATAAGAGTCAATCTCTAGAGTCGTGTGAAACAATAGACAGTTATTTTATTCAGTCAGTTGTGCAGATTACTTTCACCAAGATGCAGAGAATAGAGAGACGGGCGTTTTCAATAAAAGGTATTATTTATTGAACAGTCTTTCAGAGAAATGAATTGCCACAATTGCAAGACTTGTTATTATAAAAAGTGCGTACAGTAAAATGAGGATTGCGAAATAATACTGTAAAAGCATTGATATGGTTTCTTAGCCATACAATGGTTAAAATGAATAAAATATATACATTCATATATACATTTAGCTAACGTACTCAACTGGTGCTTCTAACTACGCCTACCCCAGTGTACCTGACCTAAGCCTAATACTTGGGAGGGAGTAAGTAAGTAGCAGTTTAAGTTAAGTTGGTTTTGCCAAGGTTTGCTTCAAGAATTCTCTTTAAGGGTTTTAGTCAACACCATACCTCTGGAATAGAATGTTGGAGGTCTTGTATCTCCTTTCAGTACTCGATATCCCAGTCACCCGCAAGGGTAGGCTGGAAACGCCGGAGCTGGATTTTCTCGGCAGGAGAAAAGACAGCGTCTCTCTCAGCGCGTCAAGGAGGAGGAGGGGCAGCGTCCGTGGGCTGCTTGCATCTGCTGGGCTCTGCAGGGGACAGCTGTTCTGCTCCTGTGTTCACCACACCATCGCTATCATCGATGTTATCGCATTTGCTTAAGGCAACGTTGGTAATATTTATACCTGAAAGGTGCCTGGTTTGACGTAAGTTTTTGGACATAAGACGTCAATAAAGATGTCACTAGGAAGTGATCGTCCTTTCAGTGCTCATTAGAGTTCTATTACTAATCAAAACATAGCAAGCGGGGCTTTTCCAGGTTGCTGAGTTTTATCTTGTTGAAGAACTCGGAGAGTAATCTAGGAATCTAAGATAGTGGCTTCTGCTGTGTCATCTACTGTAATGAGCTGCAGAGGCGAGTTTCAGAAATGTGGCTGAAATATGGCTCTGATCGTTTATGCCATTATAGGGGTATGAATGGATTATAGCCGTATAGGGGCATAAGGTCACAGTATAGATCGGGGTCCTAGATTAGAACGCGACAATAGGCTCAGGGGATCCTGTGTGCCCGAGTGCTTCTTGCTGCTAGCCAGGACTGGAGACAGGAAGATGAAGAGGAAGGACGAGAGGCGGCAGCAGGCCATTCTAGGTTCCTTTTTAAATTTTATTTTCACAGTAGTGCAAAGCAATGCATAGCAATATTTCAGACAAAAATAGCACATTTCCTGCCCAAAAAAAGTTTTGCACGGGAAAGTAAATACCCTTTTAAGGCGTTGTACCATTTTTTAAACACTTTGCATGACTTAGTAGCAGTGCAAAGTCTTGATAATCTGCTTCTTGGTTTTGTATCTTCTATTACTGTGTCATGTGGTCAGTTCTACTCAAACTTAGTAAAACCTCAGTTGGGAAGGACTCTGACAAGTAAAACGGACTAAAAAGTAATGCCTCAATCACCAAGCGGTAATCATCACTTTGAGCCCTAGCCTTCCTTATAACAGTCCTGGCATTCCCTCCCTCCTTAGCTCATATTGGTCCCATCAATTAGTGGGAATTGAGCATGACTCAGGATGAGTTTAGGCTTCAGATACATTTTTGTGATGGCAAGAAGAGGAGGAGCTCAAGGGAGAGAAATAATTTGGAATTACATCAGGAAATTCTGTTTTCTGAATGAGGTTGCTCCTCATTTTGCAAAAACTCTGAGAAGAGGAGGGAGGATCGCGGGTCAATGATCAGAGCAATACTGGGAAGCCGCAGATACTGGAATCAATATTAATGTCCTGACTGATGCAACTGCCTAACTGCATGCAACAGCAGCCCTCAAATATAAGTATACATGCATAGGGGTTATACTCTCCTCAGCCTCATTGAGTTTAATGTAGGAGCTTATTATCCTCCAGTTTTGGAGGATAATAGGCTCCTATGTAGAACTCAATGAGGCTTCTGCCCTTCTTGTAGCACAGAGTCAGCCTTGCTGCTGCCTCTGAATCTGCAAGGCGGATTATGGATGAAGGTGATACTGCGGCCATTCTTATGCTTGACCTCACTGTCAGAGTTTGCCACTGTATCCCACAATATTTTGGCCAAGCTGATCTGGAACAGTGGCATAAGTGGCAAAGCGCTGCACTGGTAGACTTCCTTTCTGCAAGGACTTAGCTTTCAGGTGTCACAAAATCAATGTCAGTCATCGATTCGCTCTCTGCGGCAAGGAGTGCCTCAGGGCTCATCATTAAGTCTGACCATTTTTAACGTGTAAGTTAGCCCTTTGCCTGAGGTCATCGAGCAGCATGGTTTTGCAATTATTTCATACGCTGACGACACGCAGCTCGTCATCACTTTGTCCCTCATCAGTGAGCATATGACTTCTTCCCTATGTGTGTGTTTGGCAGACGTCACCACTTGGATGGGCTTTAACTATTTAAAGCTGAATGCTGGAATGACTGAGGTTTGGGTACTGGGAAACCATCTCAATATTTGGTCCAACACTTGGTGGCCAGATAATCTTAGTTCTTTGACATCCCCCAAGCTCAAGGTTAAGAACCTGGGCTTGATCCCCCAAGCTCAAGGTTAAGACCCTGGGTTTGATGAGAAGCTTTCCTTCGATGCCCAGATCAACGTCCTTGCAGGAACTGTTTCAGGATGCTGAGATCCCTGAAGAATATTCTGCACCTTCCTCCTGAGTCTGCCAAGAAACGAGTAGTCCAGGCTCTGGTTCTATCCAGATTGGACTTCTGTAATGTTCTTTACCTAGGTGTTACACAATTGCGTTTGAAAAGGCTTCAACGTGTGCAGAATGAAGCAGCTCAGACACTGCTTGGCTCCTGAGACGAGCCCCTATTAGTGCAACACTGAGAAATTGCATTGGCTGCTGGTGAAACAGTGAATCCCCTTTTAGGCTCTACGTTATTGCTACAAGGTGCTTTCCTGTCAAAGCCCTGTCGATTTACAATCTATGATTACTCCCTATGCTCCAGCTAGAAATCTTAGGTCGACTGCTTCCAAATTGGCCTCTGTACCTAGATTTAAAAAAAGCCAGAATTGGTGGTTGTGCTTTTAGTCATATGACTTTGGAACTTTGGTTAGCCCCCTCCAAATTGATTTTTAGAACAAAACTAAAAACCTGCCTTTTTGGATCCAGTTAAGTTCTTCTTGTCTGTGTGCAACATTTTTTACATTGCAGAGGGCGGTGCTTTCAGCAGCACCCGTCGCAATGTAAAAAAGGCATTTGTGCATGCAAATGCAGGGGGGTACCATAGGCACCCCACATGTGCCCCCCACCCCCCACAACATTCTCGGGGCCCACAACGGCCCACCACATGCAGACTCTGCATGTGCCGCCATGGAAATGCACATCGCCGCCTGCATCTTGATATGGATGGCAGTGTCCTGTAGACACTGCCATCATATCAAGCCCCATTTCCACCCGGTCACCTGTTTGACCGGCAGAAAACCGGTGGAAAGTCTTTCCGTCCACTGGGGTGCTCCCTGCCATACTAATATGGCGGAGGAAAATGGGAGACAGGCGGTGAATAATGGCGGCTGGTTCACCACCGCCATATGAGCGGTGGCGATCTGCCAGGTATTATAATAGACCCCTTAGTGAGAAGTGGCAATATGCTTTACAAGAGGCATTATTATTATTATTCAAAGGCTGCATTCGTACTGGTCTCTAAAATGAAGGACACTATAGTGAACTTGATAAGTATGAATATATGCAGCTTTTAATACCGTGGGGCCAATTCACAAACTGTTTTTTCAGTACTAGACAAAGTACTGGACAAAGTCCATTTCTGCACTGCCTTATCCTTCTTTCAAGTGTCAATCTACTCTCCCTACCTCTCTCTTTGTTACACATACATAGCAGCGCAGAGCTGTGAGAGCTTTTCTTATCGAGCGCACTTTGGCTCTTTTAAGAATTTTATCTGTTCAATTTGTCTCCGTAAACACCTTGGGTCCACCATGGCAAACTTAGGACTAACATTCTCTGAGTCAGAAATAGCTGACATCCTGTCTGACTCCAATTTGTTCGCAGATCCAGTTGTTTCACAGGTAATAGCACATACTTCAGAGTGGGATAAACTCACAGAAATCAAAAGAGACAGGATACGAACCATCCTCCATGGCACAATACTGAAACAAAATCTCCTTAAAAACATAGCACCACGAGGACTACTTGTCACGAACGCCCCTCGAATCTTTCTAAATGATGCCACATTTAGAAAGGAATGGGCCATGATCGCGTGGCATTGCACCCGCGACTGGCTCGTCCTGATTATAAAAACAGCCCTAAGACTCTCCGATGCCCTACAGATAGAAATACAAGAAACTGAGTCAAAATTTAAAACAACAATAACTGGTTACAAGAAAAAACTTGACGAAATAAATAAAGAGTTAAACGAGTATAAAGACAATTTGACGCAAGCCAAAGTCAATAAATTTCAGAAAGATCTGAAAAAATTCGAGTATGACAAGGTATACCCATACTCAGCTGCAGCATATACTCCACCTACTAACAACTCAACTAATGATGACCAGTCTGATGACAATACATCCAACAGCAGTGGATCTAGCACAGGGTCATTTAAACAAGGAAGAAGACGAGGGAACAGGGGGAACCGAAACAATCGCGGTCAACAGAGCTTCCACAACCAACCACCAAGATGGCCAGCGCCACCCCAAATGCCAACAATGAGTCATCAATTCCCATTCCACCAACCACCATACCCCATGATGGGCTGGAATCCGGGATTTTTTCCACCTCCTAACTTCCAACCTCATTACCGCCAGCCTTTTTTAGACCAGGGCAGGAGAGGAAGGGGAAAGAGAAGAGGAACAAGTCAATCAATGAACCATGTGTGATGGGAGGACAACGATGCAGTGAGCAATCACACCCGCAACAGGGAACAACAACCAGGGACAAGCGGAATCTGAGTCTTATAAACAATTTGTCGGACAAAGTCCTGTCCCCAATCGAAACCACAGTCCTCGAAAGAGGCCTAGGCTTCGAACCAACCACTCGCCCTGACAAATTTAAGCTACACTGTGAGCTCTCAGCGTTCTTCAGGAAACTTAAACTCAAAGCTTTCTTCGAAGGGAAGGAAGACCCGAATGAAGCGCTACGTAAAGGTGATACTGGATTAAGACTGAACTCAACCTTTAACCCACCGATTCAGACAGTGCCAGCAGCTATAACTGCGTTTGAACAAGCAGTATTCCTAGACCTAGAAACCTATCAGGACACCCCATCCTATAGTAATTTCAGTACAGAGGAATACCAGGCATTAAGATCCTTGCAAAATGACCCAAAGATCACGATAAAACCAGCAGACAAGGGCGGTGGGCTGGTAATTCAAAATACAACTGATTATGAGAAGGCATGTGAAGTTCTCCTGGCAGACAGGAAGAACTACACCCCCCTAACACAAGACCCCACACATGACTTAAGAGCTCGGATCACCAACCTGGTCAAAAGAGCTGAAGAAAACTGAGAAATTTCCAAAAATGAGGCTGATTTCTTGAGCACGAGTGAAAATGTAACACCCTATTTTTACACTTTACCAAAACACACAAGTACCGGTTACCACCACCAGGAAGGCCGATCATATCAGGCATTGGCTCCTTGCTAGAGCCCCTCTCACGGTTTTGCGATCACTATCTCAAACTTATAGTGCAAAACACTCCTACCTACTTGAAGGATACTAAAAATTTACTTCAGTTGCTTCAAAACCTGGATTTTTCAGGAGAAACAGTGACACTGGTGACATTAGACATTGAGAGTCTATACACCAGCATCCCCCAGGATGATACCATCAAGGTCCTGGGGATGGCCCTAGACTCCATAACCTGGAATTACCAGGCATCTAAGACCTTCATCCTAGACTGTGCTACCATAGCACTAGAAGAGAATTTCTTTGCCTACAAAAACAACCTCTACCTGCAGACAACTGGGACATCTATGGGCAGTACATTTGCCCCCAGCGTGGCAGGCCTGTACGTCGCGGATTTTGAGGCGAGGCATATCACACAACCCGATGGCCCTTTCACGTCTTCTATCAAAATATGGAGACGTTACATTGATGATGTCCTGGTAATATGGACAGGCAATCATGAACAATTGCAGGCCTTCCTTTGTTGGTTTAACACACTAGACACTAACCTAAAATTCACCTCTGAACTGAGTAGGACAGAGGTCACCTTCCTGGATGTGAGGATTCAGGTGTCTGGGACAAGATTGACCACAAAAACATACCAAAAACCGACTGCTCGCAACAACCTACTTGAATTCACAAGTTTTCATCCTCGGCCCCTAAAAGAAAACCTTCCATACGGCCAATATTTGCGGATAAGACGCAACTGTTCTGATCTCCAAGATTTTAAGATCCGGTCTGCAGATCTAACTGACAAACTCAAGTCACGAGGCTATCCGTCCAAAATACCGAATAAAGGTTACAAGAGGGCTCGCAACCAACCACGAGAATCTCTCCTTGAAGACAGAGTTACAGACAACAAAACCATACCGCTGACTTGCGTTACTACATACGGCACAATGTCCAACTCCATGAAAAAATCAATCAATAAAAATTGGCGCATTGTGTCCAGTATAAAAACAGATTGGGAGAAACCATTATTCTCTTTTAAGAAAGGACGCAGCCTGAGAGACACCTTGGTACATACTCGACCCAGAATTGAAGCACCTACCATAGAGAGATCGATCACAGACATGTGGGGTTTACCGAGAGTTACTGGACACTTCCCCTGCGCAAATTGTAGTGTCTGTCACCTCACGACACACTCCAAAACTCTTAATCTTGAGCCAGGCAAAGTCTGGACACAGAAAGGTCACACAAATTGCAATACCCAAAACGTCATTTACCTGATCACCTGTTCCTGCGACCTACGTTATGTAGGCATGACGACCCGCAAAGTTAAGCAAAGGATAGGTGAACACCGCTCGAACATCAGATGTAAAAAACTGACCACCAAAATGAGCCGTCATTTTTTGGAACGGAACCACACTCCCAACGACATGCGATGGACCATGATCGAGCACCTGGTTAGCGGAATAAATATTCCCAACCGCCTTTTTGAAAAAGAACAAAGGTGGGTATACAGGCTTGGTACCCACCTTTTAGGTCTAAATGATGATATTCCCTGGAATACTGTGATGAAATGAACAAATATGTAGTCTAGCAATTTCTGACATGGCACGAATCAATACTAACAACCTATTTTTCACCACCAAGCTGAAAACCTATGTACAGGCTCTTAACAATGTAAACCCCTCACATAATACTGGCGGTAAAGTGGGTCTCATTCTAATAGTAATGTTTTTATATTACTACAGTGATACTATGACTTCCCTGTTTTTTGGATTGTCATTTTAATTTACCAATTGCTTCCAGTCAACCATAAGCGAACGCACTCACTAGCGAGATCTCAAATCGGCCGCCCCAGTCTTTAAAAACACTTCCGTGTTTAGCGTGACTAATGTTTACCCCAGGTCTCTTAGCAACCACTTCCAAGACCCCATGTGACCAATCGTCATTCACTCCCGAGCGCTCCGATTGGCAAAGCGCGTCTGACGTCGTTCACTGACGCGGAACCACGCCCACCCGGAAGCAATCACCGCCTCGTTGTTTTGCTTTTAAGCAGTGAACCGGGCCCGCCTCACCATCGTCGGGGTCTGGTCCGAGGGTGACGTAGGCAGACTGAGGGTGCCAAGCGTCAAGGGCGTGAGTTGACACTACCTAACTTTACCAAGCTAAGTACAGATCGCGCTCCGTTTTTACCAATGGGCATTATAGTGATTTCATGCCATTTTCTGTTTCCCTACGCGCTGCCATTTTACAGGGTGTGCCGAATACGCTTCCACCCCCCTCCTGAGACCCATGGTGTTTGATTCCAACACCTATAAAGTGAGACATTTTAATTTGTTTGCGATCTCATTTTGATATTTACTTTTGATCGCTCAGTTGACAATCTTCTATGAAGAATTTCACCTTTTAAATCCATAGTCACTCCTAGTCCATACCACGAATAGTACACCGCACTTCTCCTAGTTCATTCGAACCCTGGGCTAAGAGGTGGTGTTAACCATAGCGCTATTCAACCACAGCTAGAATGTTATCACGTTTGGAGCACGATATCTACAGTAACAACCAGTATCAATACTAAGTGTTTGTTCTGTCCTACTTGTGTGTCTCTGTCCTTTTACTTCCTAGGTGCAGAAACCGATAAGTAGAAGCCTCCTAAACCAGGAGTAATTAGGAAGAGTTTGTTCCTTCCTAATTTTTTTGCACTTTTTCACTTTTATTTAATTTTCACTCTCACGCCCCTAGGTAAGGGCGGGCCTTAGCGTGCCCATACCGCCAGGGTTTATCATACACAGTCCTGATGAATTGCCGGGTAAATTAACACCGTTTCGATGACAAGAAACATGTTGACAAACTTATAGGAACCCACCACTCCATTACAGTGGACTGTTTCCTCACATATTTTAATATCTCTGTCTTTAGTGATCATAGAATAAAAGTATTACCTCAGATACACTACTGACTATTTTAATACCTCCACCACTCACTATTCTAAGTTGCACTCAACACGCCCTGAACACACCATCCCGCTCCGCAGTAATCCTGGCGTTGCAGCACACCAAAGAGACATTCGGTCTCTTTGGTGGGGCCCGATGATGAAGCATGTCATCACTAGGTGGTGAGTGAGGGCTTTCTTCAACATCCCAGTGTGGTTGTTTTTGTGCTTCCTATAAAGGTCTAGCTTTTCCTGAAGACACTCTTTCTTTGATTACTGATTATCCTTCTTTCCACCAGAGCCCACAAAAGGTCTTTGGTGTGATTGATGTAAAAGATCATTACTCTTTTTAGGTGTAGCAAACAAAGTCTCTCCTCTTTTGAACGGTGAAGCAGAGCAAAGAACATAGGGAGGGTGACAGATTGTCCAACATAAAAAGGAGTTTAGACATTTGAACAAACCCTGCCCTGGTCCTCAGCACCAGTTTATCTATAAAAAGAAGGTGGTATAAGACAGGTGTACCAAGACACCCTGGAGCTCACTCATGCAATGTGGTGGTTGTAGTGACTGCAAGGAGGAAGATGGTTTTGAGAGTCAGAAGAAGCAACAAGCAGCTGTGCACTAACTCAAAGGGGGAGCACATGAAGAACATCAGTACCAACTTAAGATTCCACAGTGCCCTCGCAAATGGTGTGGGAGGTAACATGTGCAGCAAACGTTTAATGAACCGCATCACAACAAGTGATTTAAACAAGGAGGTAGACTGAAAACAGTCAATACCACCACTCATTCTCTATATGTGGCGTTGTAGATTGTGTGGACTTCGGTACAGAACCCTATCATGCTTCTCTGACACTAGATTTTTAAGAAGTGGTAGCCTGATCGGAACACAAATGTTCATTCCCAGAGGTTCCCGGCTGTACACTCTCCTGGCCCAATCCACAGCCACTAGGATAAATTGGGCCCAGTTGTTCTTAGTCATCTTTAGAACTCAGCACAGGAGAGGCAGTGACAGAAAAGCATACAGTAGTCCTGTGCTCCACTCTAGCCTTTATGAGTCTCTTTGAGAGAGTGTTCTTGGGAACCCCAATGCACAGACGTTTTGAAACTGCACATTATCGATTGTGTTGAAAACATCCAGTTAGGACACTCCCCGCTTTCGAAATATATCCTGAGCCGCCACTGAATGCAGCCACCATTGTGGACCACCAGGTGCAGCTTGTTGAGCTTGTCTGCCATGGTGTTTAAAGATCCCACCAGGTAGTTCAAGATCAGGAAGATGTCCTGACGATCAAGCCAACTCCAGAAGAGAGCACCTTCTGGCACAGGAAACAGGACCCCACTCCGCGCTGCTTCTTGCAGTACCACATGGAGTTGGTGTTGTTTGTGAGACTCTGCATCAGCCTTCCTTTGATGGGAGGGTCTTTCTGTAGAAAGGTATTCAGAGGATGCAGATCTCAGAGATAACAAAGTCCTCCATCCTTCTTCGGCATGAGGAAATAGCAAGATTAACAACTGGTCCGTAGTTCCAGGACTGTTTTGATGGCATGTTTACCAATAGAGCCAGCACCTCTTTCTGCAAGATGGCTTTGTAATACTTTAAAAGCCACCCTGTGGTGGGAGAAATTTGAATTGGGCCTGAAAGGAACTTAAGGGCATAGTCCTGCTGACAATCTGACAATCTGAAGGATCCCTCTGTCAGATGTAAGAAAATGTCTGACCCTGTCTCCCCAGAGGCAGTCTAAGGGCAGGTAACATTATAGTTAGGTATGGTAATAAGATCTTAATGGCACTTCATCGCAGCCAAAGTTGCGATAAAGTTATCACCCCATTCACAAGCTGGTTCTAACAGCCCATAGCACCACTTTACCCGCAATAGCAGCCGCAAAAAACATCGCCAGACGACCCAGCAACTATCGCTAATGAGATGCAGAGTAGGAGTTCTCGAACAAAAAGCTGTGACAACACCACTCCACCACATTCTCAACAACCAGCCAGATCAGCGATATGACCACAAATCATGCAATAAGGCCCGTTAGCAGCAGGAAATTAACACCTGCTCTGACCTGGTGCAAAGCCGGACGGCAGCCTGCACCACAAAAGGGAGCCCCGCCCACAGCCACACCTGAAGAACAACAGATGCCATGGAGCTACAGATCATGCAGCTTGGAGCCCCAACAGAGCCACAACACCCACCGCCACCACAAGGCCCGCCACCACCCCCTGGATGCCCCCGCACCACCCCCCCGGTCTACCACAGAGGCAGCGCAGACACAGACCGTGGACCTTCAGAAAATGCACCAGCCTCACAGACAGGACACCAGAGTATGTCATTGCCCACTGTAGGCTCAAAAGGACAACCATCCTCTGCATCCTGAACATCATTGTCAACCGCCAGAGTCAGAGGAGTTTCACAGCCAGCCCTACCAAAGTTCCTCAAACCTGTCCTGGATTCCACCATTATTATTATTATTATTATTAATTGAGTTTTGTTAAGCGCAAACAACCCAGGGGCCTCGTAGCGCTAGGTAATGTCAGACTATAGAAGAACGGAAAGGCAACTTTAGATGAAGAGAAGAGTTTTCAGTTTCTTCCTAAATTCCAGAAGGTTAGATTCGCTGCGAAGGGTAGTAGGCAGGGTATTCCAAGCCTTGGCGGCATTCCAGGAGAAAGAGCGTCCGCCCCATCTGGATCGTTTGATTTTATTGGTAGTGGCAAGAAAAGCAGTGCTAGATCGCAATGATCGATGGGGGAGGTAAGGAGTTGCTAAAGAACAGATCATTGCTGGTGCGGTCTTTCACATGGCCTTGTGCATGATGCACATAGATTTAAACAGTACTCTGGCCTTGATAGGAAGCCAGTGAAGTTTTTTGAGAGCCGCTGTGCCTGATTCTCGACGATTAAGGCCCAGCAAAAGGCGGGCTGCCGCATTTTGAGTAACCTGGAGCTTCCTAGTTGTAGAAGCCGGGGCCCCAAGGTATAGGGAGTTCCCGTAGTCCAGACTGGACAGGATCATCAGCTTGGTACCCCAGTACCTGTACTTCCCCCACACCGTGCAGGAACAGCTGTAGACCAAGCAAGGTTTCTATGCTATAGCTAGATTCCAGCATATTTTGGGGGCAAAATACTGCACATATGTACTACTTGTGCCCCCTGCCGACACTGAACACAATTACCCCAACAGAAAGCACATGCATTCCATCAATGTGCAGGCAATAGTGGACCACCCGGGACTCTTCACCAATGTCGTTGCCAACCTCCCCAGGCAGTGAGCATGATTCCTTCATCTTCTGACAGTCCATCATCAAGCCGCGCTTCCAGGATGGCACCTATGGAACAGCACTGCTCGTTGGTAAGTACCAAATGAACACACCACATACCTCAACTTCACAATCATGCAACTCACAACTCTGGGAGCGCACACATTACAAACTCACATACAACATGCCAAACAACATACCAACCCACCAGACACGACAGCACAACTTACTGTGGGAACCTGGGCTAGCCATGTACACAAGCTATCAACGGCATGGCACCTCAGACACACAATAGCAGTATTTGGGGAGAGGTGGGAACCAGGCATGTGTGAAGGAGGCAAGTGACCCATGAATAAGCATGTGCACAATGCCAATTGTGGAGTGGATGTGCTGGCCAAACTGCAGAATATCCATGTCAACACACACCGCTGGTGTTTGGAGTGTAGTGGACAGTGGACACAACCATGTCACTCCAGCCATTGGGGAAGATTGCGGAGATGTAGTTTGTTACGTCCCCCCCTGTCAGCGTGAGCGGAGTGGCCTGGCCCAGCGTACACCAGGCTAGCGTAGGGGTGTGAATAAAAAGCACATAGCGCTGGGCATGGTTCTCTTCCAGAATACCCAACGTCTCTGCCAGTGCGGCTCTTCTCACCCCACCACGAGCAATGTTGCCTGCGATCCTGTGCGCCTGCTGGACCCCGAGCCGCTAGTCCACGAACCTGTCTTGCACGCCCCTGCGCACCCAGGCCTCAATGTCCAACTGCCCACACCGGTGTGTGTCGGAGAGCGCCCACCATGTGGCCGTGCAACCCCCAGGCTCGAGGCCCATGACCTTCATCGCGGCCTCCGCGATACAGGCCAGCAGAACTCCATTCTCGTTGACGTACTCCACCGGCATACACAACGGACAAGTAGGACACACGTTTGGAACTGAGTGTTGATTACACTATGGCGGTGAACAATTTCTAAGGCTGAGGTTATGTCACTATATTCCCTTCATTCTGGTGCCACCAAGGCTGTGCAGAGGACTCGCATCAAACGTGTCTGTGGGCACTTGCAGACTGCGGCCTTCGGCCTACACTGAGGTCCTGAAGGCCTCACACCAATCCAATGCAGTCCGTTCATGGCAGGACACGGCATCGTCGCTGGCTAAACACACACTCAGCTCTGGTACCACTACCTATGTCACCCACAAATCTAATACAAATGCCATTCCAACATCGTGTGTTAGAGATCCGGGAGGAGCTGGCTGGACAGAGGTTAATCAGCGCTGACCACTGCCACCGTTCGAAACTGCGGCCAACTAGGTCGCATTCTTGGAACTGAGTCTTGATATCTTCGTGGCAGTGTACATGTCACAGTAAGCAAGGAGATGAGTAAGGGGAAGACGCACTTCAGTCCAGAGGAGAAAAGGCACACCTTTACGGACATGATGGGACACTACCAACCACTGCACTGGTGCCACTGACTCTGTGCAGCACATGCCTACCACACGTGGCTGTGGGCCCCCGATGACCGCTGGCTCCAGCACCCACTGAGGGGGAGTAGGTCACACATTGTGAACTGAGTCTTGCCCTCTACATGGCAGAGTCAAGTCATCATACAGGCCTCATCTCAGACTGCATACCCTTCCAGCTCTGGTGCCCCTAAGTGTGTGCCCTGAAATTCATGGTCGACCTCTGTTTGTACATTGGTTTCTGGGCCCATGGGCTGGAGGCTGTCTCCCTCTATATGTAGCTCATACTGACAAGGTTAAAAAGTGGAGTCTGTAGCATTTGACTCCGCCATTTGCCTTTTCCTGCTTGCTTATACCCTCTGCATCATGACTTGGAGGGACACCTTCCACTGTCTGCCACTACCCACCACGACATTCCCCATGGACATTGACAAGTACACGCTCAGCTCACGTGGCCCTACCACAGTGCACCACAAGTCACCATCCTGTGTCGGTGTGCCTGTGCCGGCTGCTGTGCATCAGGGGCCACAAACTCTGTGTTGCTCGAGTCAGGGACACATGATGTCTGCACCTTGTACTGCTGATTGTCTACTCACTGTTCTGGTTGTTGCTAGCACCACCCAACCCCAGAGGTGGCTTACACTACCCACACCCATCCAGCACAGGCGTCACTGGAGATGCGACCCTGGCAATAAAAGGGGCCGGGAGCACGTGCCCGTAGCCAGTCCCACAAAGCCACTCAGTGTGTCCGTCTGGTCATTATGTTTGCATGAGGGACCGGGGCCATTCCATATTACATTGTGCTGTGTACAGCGTGCGCAAGCATGTCACCGCAGGCAGTGGTGTAGACCTGGGACATGTAACCGTGTCGTATCTTCATGTGTGCGTTAGCGGGGTGGACAGGCGTACAACAGTACTCCGTAGGGGTGTGGCTCCTCCACACGTGGATCTGGGTGTGGTTCAGTGTGGGCCTTGCCAAGGATGTGGCTGATGAGCGTGTCTCTGTTATAGTGTCTGCGCCACCAGTTCCGCAATGGATGATGTTGCTATGTGGCATGTTCCCGGTGTGCGCGGGCGGCCAAAGTGGTACATGGGGGAGGGCATGCCCACTCGGGGTCAGGGATCACACATACCAAATGTTGTATGTGTCGCTATTAGCGCAGCATGAGCCAAAGATGTACCCTCAACTGCATGTCGAGTGCAGCCAGGCTGGTGCTCTACATCTGTGTCAGACCTGTCCTTGCATGGGCGTACACACATGAGGCTGGCCACATTCTGCGCAGCATCATCACTGTGTCGTACTCAGGCTTGTAGACATGTGCAGACAGGCATGTCAATGGTGTGCCGTAGGGTTGCATGTGATGTAATCACGCTGCGCACACTAGTGAACTTGCTCGGGGAGAGGTGCAGCAGTGAGGCTAGGTAGTACACAGTGATGCAACTCATGTGCAACACGCAGTACATGTCAATCAGGAATTACTAGGTCACACATCACACACCAAGGAACCAGTGTGCCTGCCAACACATCATGCAGTACATTGTTGTGACTCATGTCTCTCTGTTCTGTCACAGGTGATCAACAATATGCACTCTGCGCTTGGATGATGACAACCCTCCGAGCCCCAAACACGCAGGCCCAGAGGCAGTACAATGTGGCCCACAATTGCACCAGGGGCATCGTGGAGCACACATTTGGCGTGTTGAAGTCACATTTCAGGTGCCTAGACGCCACAGGTGGTAAGATCCTGTACAGCCCAGACCTCGTGTGCAAGAAGATTGTTGCATGTTGTATGTTGCACAATATATGTGTACGCAGCAAGGCCCCATGGATACGAGTGCCAGATGCACCGGACGATGATGATGAAGATGAGGCAGGTGGACCACACCCCACTACAGCCGCAGCAGGAATAGCCCGTAGAGACTACATCATTGACAATTTCTTCTCTGGTTGACATCAAATTATGTGGGCCCTTAGCAGTCATGGCACAGTATGTTGACTGACCACAAGCACTGCATGTGCTAATAAAAGTTTTCCGATACACATTCCTTGTTTGCAGGTCACTCATCTGTACAGCCACTTCAGCTTAGACAAGTGTGGGTGCGACATGATGTGCTGTTAATTGAGGGATTTGTTAATGGATGGTGGGTGTGTCACCTCTGTGCAGTGAGGCTGTTTATGGTGTCACATTTTTGAACTGCCAGTTTTGTGTGTCACAGTTGTTAAGGTATCCCACTCTTCGGCTTTTCCCATGTGTCCCTATTCATTCCATTTTGGCTGTCATATATGGCCCACAAGTGACACCAGGGATTCTTTTGTGCTCTCATGTGTGCTGCCATGATGCAGGGATGCACCCTGTGTCTCAAGTCCCACGACATGGGCAACATGTACGGAAGGGGGAGTCACTGTCCCTACATTAGTCTGTGCTTTCATTCTTGTTTGATCATGGACATGGCAAGTCGATGTACAGGGGGTGTTGTTTGTCCCTCTGCAATGTGAGGGGGACATGCGGTTTCACGGTGTGTAACATGTTTGTTTTCGTATTGGCGCAGGTTACATTCTGAATGCCTATCTGAATTGGACAATGATCATTTGTTCTGCGTCACAGCTGTGGGGTTTTGCTAGCACATTCTCATTTCACTGTTTATTTACTCTGCTTTTATGGTGCATTTTCCCTCTAGATGCAGGCCGGTCGCTGGTTTTTGGTGCTTTTTGTATTGCGATTGGCCTCATCAAAGGATTTTTCACATTCACGTTTCGCATCTTTGCGGTGTGGCGTTGATTTTAACGTGGACATTTGATCCTTTATCTGGAGACTATCGAATGGTACTGCTGTGTAGAGAATGCTTGGTTAACTCGGCGTAATTTTCCCACAATAGGTTACTTTTGCAATGGTTATCACACATTCTTGAGAATATGCCCCTTGGTTTCTCGTTTTACCCTGCTATATAAGAGACTCAGCATATATAATTTCTATGTTAGAGAATAGGAGCTTCAATAGGGAAACTCACTACCTGGTGACATTAGACATCGAGGTGTTATATACAAATATTCCACAGGATGCAACAATAGAAGTTATTAGTAGAACATTACAGGGAGTTGAGTTTGGAGGTGATAACAGATAATGTATCCTAAAATGTGTAACTATGGTCCTCAAGAATAATGTTTTACTTTTTGGGGACCAGCTATTTCTCAATTGCAAGGGGACCAGCATGGGAGCCACATGTGCTCCTAGTCTAGCTTGCCTCTACTTTGGAGAATTTGAAAAGAAACATATCTATAGTGAGATGGCCCCCTTTTATGAAAATATCAGCAGGTTGTACCGTTTCATCAACAATATTTTTTTTATTAGGGAGTGACCACAGGATATTCTGGAAGAGTTTTTAATCTGGCTCAATTTGGGAGATCAGAACTTAAAATTTACATCCCATCTGAGTAAAGATGAAGTAGACTTTTTGGACAGCTTCATAAAAGAAAATATGGGTAAGTTGGAAATGAAATTATACAGTAAACTAATGGACAAAAATACTCTACTCCACTATTCAGGTTTTCACCCTAAGTATCAGAGAGATAGTATCACATTTGGGCAATTTCTCTTTTTGCAGAGGAATTGCTCCACACTAGATGATTTTTATAAACAGGCAGATTTTTTAAAACAGAAATTTCAGTACTTAGGTTACCTGTAGAAATGTATTACCTATTAATTCAAATGGGATAGATTTTATAACAGGGATGCGATGTTTCACAGACAAAATAAAAAGAAAGAGATGACTAATGTAGTGTTCATGAGTTAGTTCTCAGAGATTAGTAACCGAGTAAAGAATTTAATTAATAGAAATTTGGGTATTGGCAATGATGAAGAAAATGTACAATTGGAGAAGCCATTGTCTGCTTTTAAATGTAATAAGAATCTCAGGATTCATTTAGTTCAACCCTACAGGGTGCGCAAATCAGGCTACCAGTCCACTCTAGACAATAAAGCTGCAAGAGGAAATCATAAGTGGGGCAATTGCAATATTTTTATAAACCAACCACAGGCTGGAATGTCTTGTTGAAGAATTTGTGGCTGCCAATGAGAACATGTTTGATAGCTTCCATTGCAGCACCGAAATCAATCAAGAATGAAATACAAATTCAGCAGCACATCAATAGATAGGAGTTAACACAGGATCGTCAGTAGGATCAGAAAAAGGCATAGGACCTATTTACTGCACCATGGAAAAGATGGCCAGCAGAAGACCTGAAGCAGCTGGAAACAGAGGTGGCCTGATACCCCCCCAACCTTCCACCCCTATGATGTAGTTCACCCAGAGCACTTTCTGCCAAAGTCACTGAGAGAATTTAGTAACATGGCGCGGTTTGTTTCCACGATAAGTGACGGCCAACTGAAGGCTCAAGACTCAAGGTTATATCTCCAATAGAGTGATCATCCAACATTAAATATGTACAAGCCACATCAACTAGCAATTGCACACCTACGTGTGTCGTTTGTCAGTGAATTTCTATAGTATGCTGCCATGCAAAATAGATATGCATCTACAGCTTGATACAAATATGGGCATGTAAATGTCTGATTCCATTTTCTTATCTCAGCATGAGAAAATATTGAATATGTTTTATTAACTGTCAAACCCCCCACCTTGTTATCTAAGAACCTTACAACTGTAATCACAAGCAGATGAATCTGATAGCATTCCACTGGAAGAATAGGAGATGGAAACAGGAATGCCAGGTGGCAGAGTACCAACGCCTACTAAGCTGCTGTTAAAAGCAGCAGGTGCACAATCTGTGTATCATACAAGACTATTGCAATGCAGCACTCCACAGTAAGACAAGAAACCTACATTGCAAATAGCTGTACGAACATGACAGCCACAGTTAGCATCCTTCTGGAGACACAGGAGAAGGGCAAGCTTTGAGATGGGAGGTCCTAGAAGGCTCAGCAACAGTTCTGAGGCATGTGTGAGGCAGCCACATCTCCGTGTGTGGCACTGCACTGACTCAGAGGCGTAATACAGAACCACTTAGCAGGCCGGCCACAATACTTTGGCAGGTCTATCGAGGTCTGTGGGTAGGTCTAGGACCTGCTGTTCTGGAGTAATTCAGGGTTGCCTAGGAAAGAGAATGTTGAGGTCAATGTAGCTGAAGCAGGTCTGACCGTCAGGAGCTGTTGATGGATGGGGTCTTCTTGACCTTGTACGCATTAAAAGAAGTTCTCTGTCATTAAAATGTGTCTGGATCATTCCTTGGAATATAATTGTGACACTGACATGGTCCACTGTAGTAGGATGTGTTGGAGGCCTAGTCGAAGTCACTGGTGCACTGAATGAGGTGCAGACAACGAATGCTTCATCTAGTGCAGTAGTACTTGGAGAGGAGAGTGAGAAGCCTCTAGTAGCAGCCATGCTTCAGTGGTAGAGGATCATAATGTTCATGCCATCAGAAATTGTGGCGTTCAGAGACAGCAGAGTCACATGCACAATGTCTGACAGACCAAATGAGTGCAAAGGGTGGAGGAAGGGATAGTGAATGTGAAATGTTTGCATCAAATGTTTATTTACACATCATGCTTGTGCACTCTTGGCATTGCTCACCATGAAGGTTCATTTATTTTCTGCTGAGCTTCAAAAAACAGGAAGATTTGTTATCTGTACATGCACATTTTGAAATACCTCAACCATACTTGCTACTTAACTCAGTTGCAGTTGATGGTCACATCTGTCCTCCGCTCTTGCAGCATCTTGACCCAATGATGCGGGGGTAGGTTCATGTTTTTAGTGCAGGCCTTTATTGTGGCTATGATTTGGCAGTGTGTCTCTTGAAGACACTGCAACACTCTGCCTCTTATGTAGGCAGCAGAATCTGACTTTCAGTGTTCCGAATGTACGTTCCACCACATATGTGGTCTGCTTGTGTGTACCCCGTTGTGCCTCCGTATCATGATTGACAGATGTATGGATATATCGTAGGTATCTAAGTTCCAAAAGGCCTAACTATTCTGATTTGAAGGTCCAATATTACAGCAAGCAATAGATCTACTGTTGACACTCATCAGCAAAGAAGTGCCATACATTTTAACAACCACCTGTGCTGACTTTCTGTGAAATCACATCAATTCAAATTTTCTACAAAAGTGATCCATTTTGCTTGGTTGAACCATTCCAAAGAGCTGTGAAAGGACTTCTGTTTTAGGCGGACCACTTTGGAAGTAGACTAGAATAGAACAGATTAGAATAGAATGAACATATTAAGCGCAGTGTTTACCACCATGGTATCTTGGCACTGGAGGAAAAAAAGCACTGGGAACCAATCACTCAGTTATCTGTTGGCATTGGCAAAATAGACAGGCCCATACCTGACAACTCACACGGTACCAATTGTGACACACGATATCGACTCCCATCACACTGTCTCCGAGTGAGGAGCCAATGTCACACGGTGGCAGAGAAAATGAGCTAAAAACCACTGTAAATAGTGGTGTGAAAACACCCCAAGACATCAGCCCCAGCCTCAGCAAGCCTTTTTGGGGGCGCGTGGGGGAGGGTGGATTGGGGGTGGGATGGGGTTCAAAGGTGCCTTGTAGCTACTTCTTAGCAAGAGGCTCCAACCCCTTCAAGGGCCCGCCCCCTCCTCATAGGTCGATTTTCTGTCCGTCGATATTTTGTCCTAACACATCCTACTATAGTGGACCATGTCAGTGTCACTTTTATATTCAAAGTGATGTTCCAGACACTTTTTTAATGTCAGAGAACTTCTTTTAATGCGTACAAGGTCGCAAAGATCCCACCATGAACAGCTCCCACCGGTCAGTCCAGCTTCAGCAACACTGACCTCTAATTCCCAGACAAACCCTCAATAACTCCAGACCACTACACCGACCGACCCACAGACCTCGACAGACCTGCCAAAGGATTGTGGTCAGCACGTTAAGTGGTGCTGCATTACGCGTCTGAGTCAGTGCAGCGCCACACACAGAGATGTGGCTGCCTCACACATGTTGTCTCAAAACTGGTGCTGAGGCTCCTAGGAACTCCTGTCTCAAAGCTTACCCTTCCCTGTGTCTCCAGAATTATGTTTGCTGTGACTGCAGTGTTTGTACAGTTATTTGTGATGGAGGTTTCTTGTCTGATTGTGGAGTACAGCATTGAAATGATCTTGAATGATACACAGATTGTGCGCCTGCTGCCTTTAACAGAAGGTCAGTAGCTGTTAGTATTCTGCCACCTGGCCTTACTGTTTCCATCTCCTGCTCTTCCGGTGGAATGCTATCAGATTCATCTGCTTGTGATTAGTCACACAGTGCTTGAATATCAAGATAAGGTTTACAGTTAATAAAAACATATTCAATCTCTTCTCCTGCAGAGATAACCAAAAGGTATCAGACATTTACACGCACATTTTTTTGTATTAACCTGAAGATGCATATCTATTTTGCATGGCAGCACTATATTCTCTATTGGAGATATACCCTTATAGCAATCGGGGATGGAAAAGTGCAACTACTCACCTGTGAGGGTCTCAAGGCGCTGGTGGGAGGTGGGGATGTCTCCGTTGAGGATAGGGTCACCCGAAAAGCCAGGTTTTGAGGTCCTTCCTAAACTAGAGCAATGTAGGAGATTGCCGGAGGTGGAGGGGGAGGGTGTTCCAGGCTATGACTGTGAGGTAGGAGAAGGACTTTGCTCCTGTTCTAGTCTTGCTGATACATGGGACGGTGTCCAGTGATAGCTGGGCTGTTCAGAGATGTCGTTTGGGTGTGTGGAAGGAGAGGTGGCTGTTCAGGTATGCTTGTCTGTTGTTGTGAAAGGCCATGTATGCCTGGGCAAGGTGTTTGAAGGTTATTCTTCTTTCGACTGGTAGCCAGTGGAAACCGTAGAGGTGTTTGGAATTGTGACTGCGACTGGGGATGTCGAGGATCAGTCTGGCTGCGGTGTTCTGGACTGTCTGGTGTTTGCGAAGGAGTTTCTTGTTGATTCCGGCATAGAGAGTGCTGCCCTAGTCCAATCTGCTGCTGATGAGTGCATGCGTGACGGTTTTTGTGGATTCGGTTGGGATCCATCTGAAGGTCTTTTGAAGCATTCAGAGGTTGTTGAAGCAGGTCGAAGAGACGGAGTTGATCTGGCGGTTCATTGTGAGTGATGAGTCTAGAATGATTTCATGCATGGTCCGTGAGGGTGGGGGGACTTTCCAGGGCGGAGAGCCACCAGGACTTGTTCCATGCGGAGGGGTGGAGCCAAGAATGAGGACCTCTGTCTTTTCTGAGTTGAGTTTCAAGTAGCTGTTATTCATCCAGGTGGCAACGGCTTTCATCCCTTCTTGGAAGTTGTGTCTGGTGATGTTGGGTTTCATTGGTGAGGGAGAGGATCAACTGGGAATCATCAGTGTATGAGACGGTGTTGAGCCCGTGGTTCTTGACGATGGTTGGGAGGGGGGCCAGGTAGACATTGACAAGGGTGGGGCTGAAGGAGGAGCCCTAAGGGCACTTCTCAGTTGGTCTTTGTCGGTTTCGAGAGGTAGAGAGAGGGAGTCTGACCCACTAAGTTCTGCCGGTGAGGAAGGAGTGGATCCAGTCAAGGGCTTTGCCGCAGATGCTGGCGTCATGGAGTCTGGTGGCTAGGGTGTGGTGGGAGACGATGTTGAATGCAGCCAAGAGGTCCACGAGGATGAAGGCTGCTGTTTTGCCCTGGTCAAGGAGGGAGCGAATGTCATCGGTTGCGACGAGTAGGGTGGACTTGGCGCTGTGATTGCTTCGTAATTCGGATTGGGAGATTTCCAGGACGTTGTTAGCTTCGATGAAGTTTGATAGCTGGGTGATGACAGCCTTTTCGATGACCTTGGCTGTAAAGGGAAGCAGGGAGTCTTGAGTCTTGAGCCTTCAGTTGGCCATCACTTATCGCGGAAACGGACAGGGCCATTTTACTAATGCCTGTCAGTGACTTGGGCAGAAAGTGCTCTGGGTGAACTACTTCATGGGGGGTGGGAGTTTGAGGGGGTTTAAGTTCACCTCTGTCTCCAGCTGCTTCAGGTCTTGTGCCGGCCATCTTTTCCTTGGATCAGTAAATAGGTCCTACACCTTTTCCTGATCTTACTGCTGATCTTGTGTGTAACTACTATCTATTGATGTGCTGCTGCTGAATTTATGTTTGAGTCTTGATTGATTCCGGTGCTGTTAGGGAAGCTGCCAAACATGTTCTCATTGGCAGCCACAAATTCCTCAACAAGACTTTCCAGGCTTGTTATTGGTGCATTTGTATAACCTCTTCCTTCCATGCTCCTCCTTCTCATGGTATTCGTGGCTTATTTATTTATTATTTTTATGCATTTTTATATAGCGCAGACTTTACCCGAAGGCGTCAGAGCGCTTCACATTAGGAACAGAAATGAAACATAATGAGAAACATTACAAAAGAGCAGATTACAAAAGCATACGTTACTTACATAAGGTAATAGTGACAATTGTGAGCAAACAAAATACATGAGGTAGTAAAAATTGTGAGCAACCAAAAATACATGAGGTAGTAAAGGTAAAAGTGACAATTGTGAGCAGACAAAATACTTGAGGTAGTAAAAATTGTGAGCAACCAAAAATACATGAGGTAGTAAAGGTAATAGTGATAATTGTGAGCAAACAAAATACTTGAGGTAGTAAAAATTGTGAGCAACCAAAAATACATGAGGTAGTCAAAAGTGCACAAGAGGAAAAGTGACAAGTGTGTAGTTATAAGAGAAAACAGAGTATAATTTGAGGTATAATACTGCAATAAGTGCTAGGCACAAGAACAAGCGTTACGTAGGCAAGGTGGCACTTGTGCAAGTATCAAAGGTAAAAACATGTGAGAGGTAGCAACCGTGTGTTACAAGGGCAAAGTGGTATGTGCATGTTACAAAAGGGCACCGAACACAAGTACATGGAGAATACTGCAAAAAGGCAGACACTCCAACCACAGGACAAACACTGGGAAGGCCATGGTCATGGAAAGTAGAAAATATCAGTAGTGGGAAGTCTTCCTCCAAATAGCAAGAGGACGTGAATTACTTTTGGAGGTGTCTCTGGAGGAGGAGAACTTTGAGGTCCCTTTTGAAGGCCTGGGAGGAGGCGGTGGTCCGGAGCTGAGGCGGAAACGAGTTCCAGATTCTCACTGCGTTGCCTGAAAAGGATTGGGCCATTGTTCTTTCCTTCTTGAAAGTGGGAGGTTCAAGCAGTAGATTCTCCGCATTGCGTTAAGGTCTAGAGCCTCCAGAGAGTTTCAGTTTATTCGCCAGGTAGCGGGGAGAGGAGGAGTGCAAGGCTTTGTGGGTGATACAAGCGGTCTTGTAGATAGCTCTAGCCTCGAAGGGAAGCCAGCGGAGGGTGGATAACATCGGTGTGATGTGATCGCTTCTTTTGGCCCCATAAATGAAACGAGCTGCTGAATGGAAGACAGACTTAAGTGGGGACAGGTGAGATTTGGGGAGGCAAGTAAGAAGTGAATTGCAGTAGTCTAGTCTGGAGAGGACCAGCGATTGCACCAGGGTTATAAGGTCCTGCTCCGGGAAGAAGCGACGGATTCCCCAAAGAAGGCGCAGTTGGTAGCGAGCAGATTTTGCAATAGAATTGATGTGGGGAGTTAGATTGAGTTTTTTGTCTAGAATGACACCAAGGGATTTTGCGCTGTCGACAATGATGGGTTTATTGTTGAGTAGATTCATCTGATCCATCCATGATTGAACCGGGGGAGGAGAGAGTGAGGAGAAGAGGAGGAATTCAGTTTTGGAGGGATTCAGAATCAATTGATGAGATGACATCCAGTTTTGAATGGAGTCGAGAGTGGAGCTTAGGATGGAGAGGTCATGAGTGGAGGCAACCTTGAGGTAGAGTTGAGTGTCATCTGCATAGAGATGATAGTGAATCCCGGATTTGCTTAGGAGGTTTCCCAGTGGTTCTAAGTAGAGATTGAACAATGTGGGTGCAAGTATAGAGCCTTGGGGAACACCTTGACCCACCGCCACAGGAGAAGAAAGACTGTTCGCTATTTTGATCATTTGAGATCTGTCAGAGAGGAAGGATGCAAACCATTTAAGCACAGTGCCCTCCAAGCCCATTCTCTGTTGAAGAATATTGAGGAGGGTGTTGTGATTAACAGTGTCAAAGGCTGCGGAAAGGTCAAGGAGAATTAGCAGACAGGCCATCTAAACAGGCCATACCAGCCATCTAGCTGCTCCTGCTCTCCTCTGCTATCCTGTCTAGGATGCAAAAACAACAGTTGATGGACAGAATGCAGAACAATGTCATACATTCATCCTGTCTAGGATGGTAGAGTGGGGCTGGTGGTGCACATCCTATTTTTTTTTCTCAAAACCTTTTTTGAACATTTGGCATGTTGCACACAACATTTGGCAGACACTGCAGCACATACCGCAATCATCAAACAGCTGGAAATTCGTAAGATATACTCCATAATACACATCACAGTATGACTTGCCAAGTAAAATAGAGCATGGAACAATGAGAGTGTACAAGATTGGTGGACCATCGATGAGCTATGTGTCAACTGGCTCAACTGCGTCAGGCCCCACTTCAGTGGCATGAGTGTTATTTAGAGTAGGATCCTAGGGGGGCCCATCAGAGTTGACTAATCTGTGAAAATAAGATATGAGGGGGACCCATATATCTGGAGGTCTGCTTGCAGCTGGCATTAAGTCCCAGAATTCGCTAAGGAGTGTCTGTCAGTGAGCTGCATCAGTTACCCAGTGTTTAACCTGTGGCGCCGGCTTCCGGCCACAGTGGACTGCCACCTGTCTCTTGGCAAGTACCAGCAGCATCGCGGCAAGCTTGCGGTTGGCATCCGAAATGTCTATGAACTGCCCCAGGAGGCACAACAGGGGGTCAGGATCGATGCTCTCCTGAGTGATATCACTGATTATGGAGCATATTCCCGCCCAAAAATCCACAACCTTGGGACACACCCAAGCTAAATGTGAGAAGTCTGTGCCAGGAGCGGAACATCGCATACAATTGTCGTTAGCCACCAGGCCCATCCTACGCAGAGTGGCGGGGGTGCGGTACAACTGATGCATGTATTTAAAGTGGATGAGCCTACGGCGGTAGTTGGGAGAGAGACGTTTTGTTTGGTTGCAGCTGTACTGCCACCGTGTAAGACAGAGGTCTCCGGCCAGGTCTCTGCTCCACGCATCAGTATTAGTGTGGGATGCAGCCAGTGACAGCGTGTAGAGCCTGCTAACCATCTTGTGTGGGGATGCAGAGGAGAATAAGTGTTCAAGCACAGCTTTGGGCTGGGGGGCGAGTGGAAAGGCCAGGTTGTGTTTTTTGCAGGTCATAGAGCAGTTTATTTAATGGTGCAGCATCTGCTGGCAGTGTAAGAAAGGTGTATTAGGGTAGATATCGGCATAAATGCATATACCAAGGCAGGCTGCTCGGCAAGCCATTCCCGCTGTCTGTAGTGGGGGGAATGTAGGGTTACGTGCGAGCAATGTTTGCGAGCCAGAGTGTTTACGTAGGCCGTCCCAGGCACAGCTCAGGCACTCCACTGTGTCTATCTCATGACGCAGGAATAGCACTGTTTGCAGTGGCCAAGGGAAGGTCAGGTCTGCCTCGACAGCGATATGTGGCTGGAACGGTGTTGGGTGAATCCAGAAGTGGAGGAAGCTGGCTTGGGCACGTAGCGCGTAGAGTCAGAGATCAGGGGCACCCATTCCTTCCCTCACAGGGGTAGTGTTAGGACATCATAGGCAACGCGGGGCTGCCGTACCGCACAGACCAGGGTGATAATGTTGGATTTCAGGTCTTTTTTAAATTGTGATGAGAGTGGGCTAGGGATGTTCATAAACACGAACTTAAGAAGCACAACCATTTTTTACGATGGCGATGCGCCCTGCCAGCGAGAGGGGAAGTTTTTGCCACGTTTGTATCCTGGTCTCCAGCCATTCCAGTGCTGTCCCGAAGTTGGATCTCCACAACTCGTCAAGATCGCTGGTCTGCCAGATGGCCAGATATCTAGTGGGACCTGTGGCCCAGATGAATGGATATTCAGTGCGGAACGGATGTGTGGCATCCGTAAGTGGGAACAATGCGGACTTGCCCCAATTGATCTGTATTCCGGATAGGCAGCCCAAGCGTATAACCTCCCTGGTCATGGGGGCCAGGTTCTCTTATGGCTCTCGGATGTAAATTGTGACTTTGTCGGCATACATGCATGTGACTAGAGCATGGGACGTGAAGCCAATGTCTCGCTGAGTATGGTGCTGCCCTAGGCACGCCACCAGGGGCTCCATTGCAACAGCAAATAACATGGGGATAGGGGACAGCCCTGTCTGGTGCCCCTCAGGATTGCTATGGGTGCAGTCACCTGGCCATTGACCCTTATACGCGCCATTGGGGATGTACAGAGAAGCGGAATTTTCCAGACGAAGCCAGGACTAAACCCCAGGCGGGGTAAGAGGTAGAAGAGAAAAGGCTATACAAGCATATCGAAAACATTGGTCGCGTCCAGGAGGGCGGCCACAGGAGGCAGAGAAGAGTTAATCTGGTGGAGACCCGAGAATATGGTGCGCAGATTATGTGAGGTGGCGCGACCCGGGATGAAACCCGATTGGTCAGGGCATGCAATTAAGGGCATCAAAGGGCGGAGGTGATTGGCCAGGAGTTTAGCATACATTTTATTATCGGTGTTAATTAAAGATAATGGACGATAAGAATTGCAGCTCTCTGGGGAATTATCTCCCTCTAACAAGAGAGTTATCATGGCTTCATGGAGAGATGAGGGGAAGCCTGCCCAATTCCAGGCCCTCCTAATACATCTCAGCCAAGTGTGGGACGAGGATAGGTGCGTACTTTTTATAGAATGCGGGGGTGAGCCCATATGAGCCAGGGGCCTTGTCGCTCTGGAGACCTGAATTGACCTTTGAGATGTCTTCATGTGTGAATGGTTCATCCAGATATTCTCGGTGACTGTTGCTGAGCCATAACAGCTCTATAAAATCAAAGTATTGATCAAGGGATTCTCTAGCGGCGGCTCCACCCACGGTATATATAAGTGTGAGTAGAAGGAAGAGATCCTCTCGATAATATCTGAAGGGGAAGTAGTTTGTCCAGTGGTCTCCTCTCAGAGTGCCATATGTAGTGGGATGCATGCAGCTGCCTAAGACAATTTGCCAGTATTGCCAGGCTGGTTGCCCTCTCCGTAGCGCCAAGCACGGGCCTCCTTGCAAGGAACGCTACCTCCCTATCCGCTTCCTCATGAAACTCTGTGAGCTTGGCCCTGATGGAGGCCAATGTGGCCAGATCAGGGTCCTGGGAATGCTGGAGAACCAGAGTTTTAATGTTCCTTTCCAGGCGCTCAAGAGTACCTCTAATACTCGACTAGAAAGAATGGGCTAGCCAACTGGTGCCGGAATTATTAGATGCGGACTGCAGATCCCTGACGAACCCGCAAGACATTGTTAAACAATTCGCTACACACATCAGCGCTGTCTACCACACTAGTGCACCATTCTGCGAAGAAGACTCCCAGTCGCTACTACATGATTTAGCGCTCCCAACACTATCGGAAGCTGACAGACACTTCTTAGAGAGTGAGTTGACAAACGATGAAATAGCGCTAGCCATCAGATCACTAAAGTCAGGGAAGGCATTCCCATTGAACTGTACAAACTTCGACCCGGACATACTTGCCCCATGTTTGCGGGCCATGTTCGAAGAAAGCTAGGACCTGGAGATCCTACCAATAGACTAGAGAGTAGGCAAACTGATCACAATTCATAAAGAGATTGCACCTCGTATAGGCCGATTTCCCTCCTTAGCCCAAAGTCCTCACCAAGCTCCTCGCCAACCGCCTCGTTAAAGTGATTGGTGGCTTGGTTCGCCCGACCAGTCAAGCTTCATGCCACACCGAAACACTGCACTGAACCTGCGCAGGGTACATGGAGTATTGGGGAGAGTAGCCGTGATGAAAGAAGCGGCAATAATCGTGTTGTTAGATGCGACCATGTAGTTTGTCACCGTTGACTGGCCCTATCTATTTGGAGTCCTTGCAAAGATGGGTTTTGGTCCAGGCGTCATACAATGGGTGAGACTCCTATATTCTGAGCCTCTGGCACAAGTTGTGGTTAATAATAAGAAATCAGAAGTATTCACACTGAGTAGGTGGACGCGCCAGGGATGCCCTCTCTGCCCTCTCCTGTGGCCCTTGCACTGGAGCCACTGGAGACGTGGATTCGCAAAGACCCTGTGATACGAGGCCTGCGTTGGTCATCCGTATGGGAAGACCGCATCTACTTTAGGCAGATGATATTCGGCTATACTTAGCATCCCCGAAAGCATCACTCATTGGGGTTCTAGATATCTTGGTAATATTTGGAAGATACTGTTGATTCACCATTAATTGGACCAAATCTCTTCTTTACGTTCCTCAGAGGAGACCCACCCACCCCAATTTGCCACCCACCCACCCACCCCAATTTGCCCAATTTGAATTAACAAAGAGGGCTTTACTTACCTAGGTATCTATATTTCCCTAGATCAGACTCTCCGCTTTAACCGCAATCTTCTCCCAGCACTGCAAAGGTTGAAACGTGATGTTGCCAGCTGGATAACGCTTCCTCTCTCATTACAGGGCAAAGCGGCCCCCTTCAAAATGATGTCCATCCCCGCTTTTTGTATGCATTACAGAATTCCCTAGACCCAGTTTCCACATCATACTTTAAAGAAATCAAGGGACTCCAGAAGGATTTGTTGTGGGATGGGAAATCCCGTATAGCATTAGCCAAACTCACGCTGAATTGGTATGATGGGGGCATTAGCCTCCCAGACGTCCAAAAATACAACTAGCGGCCCACCTTGCAGCTATTAACCTTGGCACCTATGGTCGCCCAGATGATCCGGTATATGCTATGGATAGATGGCTCCTACCAGGTGGTAACTACAATAGGGCGCTTTATTCTAATCTCATCGCTACCCCTTACAGTGCCAACCAAGCACTTGGTCAAAGTGTGGCACACTGCAACCAGGGCACTGGGATGGGAGCACACACTCACGTTGGCAACCAGTCTATGGGATTTTGAAACATTAGGCAACTTGTGGAAGACGAAAGGGTTCAATAAATGGGAACTCATCGGGATCTCACAGATTAGGGATGTTTGGCTTATGGGCGAGGTGACAACGTTTGCCTCTCTGCAGCAACAGCACGACTTAGCGGTCTCGGAGCATTTCAGATAGGCACAGATCCGCCAAGTAATACGGTTGCACCTATCGACAGGCTCTTTCCCCCCAAAATCCTTACCATTGGAAGATCGACTGCTGGACGACCATCTGCCCGAAAAGGCCATATCCTTAACCTATAAGAAACTAATCAATAATATGATGGACCCTTTTCTGCCATTACGAGAGCTAGATGATGAGGAATGGCAAGAAGTGGTGTCCTTGCCAAGGGTGGTGGCAATTTTGGCTAGGCTTAGATCAGTGTAACTCAAAATTCTCCACATGGTGTATGTTATAGGCCTTGCTTGATTCGCATGGGTAGAGCTGAGGGAGGGGATTGTAGACGGCAATGTGGTCAAGTGTGCACATTTATGCATATAATTTGGGAATGCAATCACATACGAGCATACTGGCGCAAAGTATATGACATTATTAGGGAAGTGCTCACACATGCCCTCCGCCCGGAGGCACGGCGCTGCCTTCTGAATGTGTGAATGTGCCTACAGACCTGAGTAGCCTTAACAAACAATGGGTCACGCTGGGGTTAATGTTGGCAAAGAGAAATATTGCACAAAAGTGGGGTGCCTCGTAACCACCCAACATAGAGGATTGGAAAGCTGCTCTAGATTGGTGCATGTATAGGGAAAAGACAGTGTATGTTGCACAGGGTTGCCATGGAAAGAGGTTTGTGGATATGGGGCCCCTGGAATGAATACAGAGGAAATATTTGCAGCCCACCACTCAGCATTGATCTGGATGATTCCCCCACCCTATAAAGCGTTCTTAAAGGTGTACTGTTGTGCAATTCTGTTTGACAATGTCTCTGATAATCAGACAGTATACTCGGTTTCCTCGGTACTGTATCTCATTTGTCGATGAACATTTTATAAATAGAACTATTAAAAAAAATAGAGTGCCTCTAATAGATTTCAACACCCCGAATTGCTTTGTGATGCATTCCCTCCTGACTACAACCTTGAAGGCCTCCCAGAGCATTGAGGTTGACTCAATGAAGCCGGTTTTGAGCTCGAAGTATTCAGTAATGACACCCCAGATGTCTTGCCGGAACGCAGCATCACAGAGCGAGTTGGGAGGGAGGCGCCAAGAGAACATGTAAGGTAGGGTGAGTGGGAGGCGCAGTCGCACTGGGGCGTGGTCAGACAGTATGCGAGCCAGGTGATCTACTGAAGTGGCACAGGAAGCGACATCGCAGGTGGTGAGCCACAGGTCGATATGAGACCATGTGCCACGCGAGCCGGAAACACAGGGGGTCTTCGCGTATACCTAGGTGTGTATGTCGGCAGGCGTCTAGCAGGGAGTTGTCCTCTAGGATAGTGTGAAGGGTAGCAGTGGCCTGTGGGTGATGAATGCGGTCACCAGAGCGGTCCAGTGTCAGCGAAGGAGCAATGTTAAAATCACCCCCTGTTAGGGAAGGGGGCCCCAGAGAGGATATGATTTGCCAAACCTGGTTAAGAAAGCCTGGATCCTCAGTATTTGGGTCGTAGAGCACAGCGAGTATCAGTGGCTTGTATAGGGAACCAGCAAGGATAACATATCGACCCGCAGTGTCTATGAATGAATGAGTACCATGCCGAGGGAGGCCCTCGTAAAGAGGATAGTGATGGTGACACCTCTCGCGTAGTTAGAGTAGAGAAGAGTATAGGAGTCCCCCCAATGACGGAAGCGCAGTCTGGAGGAGACAGCAGGAAGGAGATGCGTCTCCTGAAGAAAGCAGACGTCTACCTTGTACCTATTGAGACATGCATGCATGAGACGGGCCTTGCAATAGTCATTAAGGTCCCTACTATTCCAAGTTACGAAAGTGGTGTCAGTCATGGAGTAGTAGTGTGTGAATTGATGAATCGGTGCCAGCTGCCTACAGTCGCACTAAGAAGAGCCAGTGTCTCGCAGTCTGAACAGTCATGAGGTGTTTGCGCGAGGAAACATGCCATGAACAATGCAGAAACTCCATAGCAGCAGATTCCATGAAGAGGTTGTCTGCTGCCAACCCAAAAGTAACAGACCCATACCCACGCCCCACCTACTCCAGTCTCCCAGTTAGGTGCCCCCCCCCAGGAGCCCAATAACAACCTTCATGATCCCCATAACATCAGGAACAGACAAATCAAAAGTGCACTGTGTCCGGCGTAGGGATCACCTCCCCCCACCCATCCCTACCCACACTAACCCCCCCAATCAGGTTGAGAAAAACCACCCTCTCAAGACTCAACTTGTGACATTGAACAAACAAGGGAGTTATCCCGTGGGGGCCTGGCTCCACCTAGCATTCTCCCCTAACTAAGGACAGGGTGGCCAAGCTATGTTTAAGGATAGGACAGAATGTGTGCAAGCATTGTGAACTTGTGGGTGTGCCCCAACTATAGTACCATCGGTGTTACATAAAGCAAAGTCAATGAACAGTTCAGGCATCTTTGTGCAGGCTAGCAAGCAGTAGTAGCAGTGGGTGGCACACCAACTAGTCATTGGCACTTGTTCCTGCTCCATCAGCGCGCTCAGAGTTATTCAGTGCATGTCGCTGCTGCTTCTCCAATTTTGGGGCTAATGATAGGGCGGCTCTTGGGTCATTGAAGAACTGTGTCTGTGCTCCCATCTTTATTCTCAACTTGGCGGGATAGACCAGGGCATATGGGACATCTTGCTTTTGGAGTAGTCTCTTGGCCGGCAGGAACTCCCGACGGGCAGCCTGACCGCCAGCGTAAAGTCTGGGTAAAATGCCAACGTGTTTCCCTGGTGTCGCACCTCGCCTTTGTTCCGTGCAGGGCATAGTACAGTGTTGCGATAGTTCAGGAGCTTGGCTGTTATTGGGCAGGCCGACATGCCCATAGGAGGCTGCAGCCCTAAGGATCTGTGCGCCCTTTCGACAATAAAGATCGGCTAGCGCATATCACCAAAGAGGTCACGCAATAGCGCTTCAACAAATTATTCCATCTTCGTGATGTTGGAGGACTCAGCCACGTCTGTGATGCAGAGGTTGCTCCTTCGGGAGTGCGCCTCCAAATCTTCATTCTTAGCTTTAATTAGCTCCAGTACCCTGTCCATTTGGAGCATCTTTTGCTTATCACCAGTCATTGTATCCTCCACATCAGACACCCTTGCCTCCAGCTGTAAGATTTGAGTTTCATGCGTATCCACCCTGGTCTTCACGCTATCTTAGCACCCAGAAAATTTGTCAAGCTTAGTAGCAATACTGCCAATGCTAGCCTTGACTTCCAACAGCAGTGCCTCCAAGTCATCGTCCCGCGTTGCACCTTGTTCAATTTGGGTAGCCAATTCGCCTGTCTCAGGGGTAGACTCCTCCTGGCTAGTCTGCCTACAGTTTTCAAATGCTAATTTAGTTTGCTTGGTGTCCACCTTGCCCATGCTGCCCGCGGGACTGGAGGATAAAGATCCACGCACAATTCACCTGATTCCCTGGAGGCTCGCAGGATCACGGTAGAGGCGCAGGAAAAAAAAAGTCAGTGCCTGGTCCGGCCTTTTCAGCAGTTAGATAGGAGAGTCCAACAGCAAAATCTGCACCAGCAGTGGGGCCATCCGCAACTGCGGACTCAGAAGAGCGGCAGGCCCCAGCACCTCCAGCAGGCACACTTGAGTCACAGCTCGTCGCCACCCCAGAGCAGTGCTACATGAGGTACCCCGTACAGGTAGAGCCTTGCCAACAGATAACAGTAGTGGGCTGCGCAGTGATTCGATGCGGCAAAAGCAGGATCCTAGTCAGGCCACAGTCATTAGCACCAACAGCCTGCGTCCTCCACCCACAAGCTCAAACAGACCTCCGTGCGATTCAGCCAGGCTTGCGACAAGGGGCCCAGTCCAAGGGGCTGCACAGCAGGTACACCCGTTTATTGAGGAGGGGTGGGATGGAGGGTTACTGTGCTCTAATTTCATCACAGGGGCGCTCCTTCCAAGATCAATGCCCATCCTGGGCCTCATGGTCTTGCTATCGGTGGTGGAGAACTCCTCTACTGCAGCAATGCTCCAGCCACCATCCTCCACCTGCACTTGGAGGCTTGTGAGCAGGCCTCAGGATCCGGGTTGTGAGGGCAACCGCACAGCAAAGGCAAGTCAGGCGGAGATGCGAGGAATGCACAGCGCCCCGTCGCGGGCCCAATGTGATCAGGGAGAGGCCACACCCAGCTGCTAGGAGGCAGGAGCCCCCGCCACAGTCATGCACTGTCCCGGTCCCCAAGGTATGGCACCCACGTACCCACTCCGCCATTGGCTGCCTCCCGCCGTGTCCGCCCCACTTACTTGGTGCTTCTGACGTGGATATCACCCCTGCACGGCAGCAGCCGATTCCCCAGACTCAGTCGAGGCGGCGTCCACCCAGCAGGTGCTATCCACGATGGTGCCGCTCCACCACAGGGCCCGCCCCTGGGTTACGTGCAGGCCCCAGACACGCACAGGGTGTCTGTTCTCGCTACCAGAGTGCAGTGGGTTGGAGATACAGTGATCAGCGCATTCCCCAGGATGCGGGCTCCACAAATCACAATGTGAGGGCCGTCAGAGCCCCTCAGGTCTGCAGGATTATGCCGGATAACCTCTTCGCTGCTGATGACGAGCTCAGCTCGTCATCAGCTACTGCGGTCGTGTGCTGATGACGAGCTGAGCTTGTCATGTAACGCGGCTTTTTGAAAATTGCCGCACACAGCGGGAAAAGCCGCCGCAGCGATGCAGTTAAGCTTGGCCGGCAGAGCCCACTCAAAGTGCGGCCATCTTGCAGCCGGCTAAGCCACGCCCGCACATCCTGGTTTTTAATGTCTTCAGCAACTACCAATGCGACAATCGGAATTTGCCACTGCTTCCAGTTTTTCAACTGAGACTCCATATTTTGTGATAGAGAAACATAAAGAATCACCATTTCAATCTGTGCTGTGGGCATACATTTTCATTGGAAATTCAGTTTGTGATTCAGCATAGGGGCCCCATGCAGACCAGAATTTAACACTGGCTGTTCGAATGAGTACCCCAGAACCTACCAGCTCCTTGAGACGCTCACGGGTGAGTAGTTGCGCTTTACCAACCGTGACTGAACACTAATCTTTCATTAAACATTTTTATTCTTATGAGTGGTTGTGTATGCCGGGCCCAGTGCACTGCTTTGCCCGGAGTCCTATAATGCTGTTGCGACTGCCCTAACCCCATGTGGTAGTGGACCTCCCAAAACTGCATGGGCCATAGGAGTGTATGTGCTCATCTTAAAATGATCTCCTCTGACAACCATTGATGACACTCACATTTTACACTGTAGCAGAAAGTGTCTTTCAATCAACCAATCAATCTGGATCTATATAGCGCTGCTAATCACCCAGTAGGGGTTCCAGGCGCTGGTATGTTCTGGGGGACTCATTTGAACAGCCATGTCTTGAGGGCCCTGAGGTGATGGTCCGGAGCTGCGTGGGGAGGCTGTTCCGTGTTTTCGTTGCAATATAAGAGAACGAGTGTCCTCCGCTTCTGCTTTAGAGGAGTATGGGCAATTGAGAGGATGGCAGAGTATAACATTCTTGATGGCTGGTGGAAGTTCTGGTGGTGGTTAATGTAGGCTGGTCCTTGATTGTGTAGAGCATTGTGTGTGTGGGTCAGCGTCTTAAATTGGCATCTCGACTGTACAGGGAGCCAGTCGAGTTGCCTGAGGTGGGGTGTGATGTGGGTTCATGGGGAGAGGTCGAGGATGAGTCAGGCTGCGGCGTTTTGTATGGTTTCAAGTCTATGCAGGAGGTGTGTGCCGATTCCTACGTAGAGAGCATTTCTGTAGTCTAGTCAGCTGGTGATGAGGGCCTGTGTCACGGTGCATCTGCTGTGCAAGGGCACCACTTGAAAATCTTACGTAGCATGTGCAGTGAGAGGAAGCAGGCGTAGGTGATGGCGTTTATCTGTAATTCCATGGTGAACTTCTTATGATGATTCTGAATTTTCTGGCATGGTCAGTGGGTGTAGTTGCGGGTTCCAGGTCTGGAGGCCACCAAGCGTCACTCCATGGGTTGTGTTTGCTGCCAAAGATCAGCGTGTTACAGAGAGATGCTGCCTCAACCTTCGCTGCCCAGTTTCCCATTTTCAGATTTAGTTCACCAGTCTGAAGGAGGTCATTTAATGGATCGGAGGTTGGCAGTGCAGCTGGCACCGAGAAATAGGAGCTTGGGTTTAATGACCAAATCTAGTGTCCTTCAGTCTGTTCAGAGGGACAATTACATTTACTGGGGTTGAAATCAATATTTCCAACTTAAATGAGTCATAAATACAAGTTTTGTGTCCTGCTTTGCTATACTGCGTGCTGGCAGGGTGGAGTGTTTTATTCTGCATTACTCCTTTCCATGTGTGTTTGTGCTTTGTGCAAGCCACCAGATCTCCCTGCTCCTGCATCAAATGTTTGAGGTACTTGGTGTTCTTCACATCTGTGTTTGTTATGTTTTTGATAAACAAGGGCTGAGCAGGTGATGCATGTGTTTCTTCTAGGTTGTACATCTAAGGATGATTCAGTGAAGTCTAAGTCACCCAAGATTGCTAAAACAGAGTTGGTATGTCAGACAAAACCACAAAACTGTTCGACATCAACAAACACATGAAGAACACATAGTACACATAAGGTAACCAGCCTAGGAGCTGCTGATTACTCTGCCTTCGCCAAATGCAGTTGGAGACTGGGAGGGACGTTTAGACCCTGGTGGCCGGCCCACCAGACTTAAGCACAGGTGGAGGTCTTCACCTCTGAGTGTTTTCCCTGTGCATCAGCCACTGACGCTGTAATCCGGCTGCCCTGCGATGGATGGACTGGTGGTTCAAGGGTTTTGGATGGTGTAACTGAGACTCTGCCATTGGAAAACTAGGGGTTCCTCCAAACATAAATGCGAGCTGGGCGCAAATTTGCTGGGGCAGGAGCTTCGCCAATTTATGTTGGAGTTCCCACTCTACCAATGTGGTCCATGGTCTGTGTTTACAATTACTTGTGCACGAACAGCCCAACCAATGACAACGCACACTACAAAAGGCAAATCAAATTACTGCCTTAAAAGCACTAACTCTGGAACCATGCACAGACATGCAGGAACGGACATCTACAAAGTCGCAAAAACAGTTTTTCCTACAGGCTGGATGAACTGCTTAGTGCAGTGACTAGGGCACTGGTGTTAATGCCGTTATTAGGAGGTTGAATGTCCTCTGAGGGCTCCCATTAGTCCAATTAGACAACAGTACTTTGGTAGCTACTGTTTGGTCTCTATAAATTGCTTTTCATTCATTCAAGTCCAGCTGCCAATGTGCCCAAACTAGGGAGCTTATTTACAAGTTCCTTGTGCCGCCGGTATGTCACGTTGTGTGACGTACCGGCGGCGCAACCTGCTGCCTGATATTTACAAGGACACATAAAGCTACCCTGAGTGGCTTTACTTGTGCTTGTAACTATCGCCCCTTCTTATGTAAGGAGAGTGACATCGGTGTTGCTGTGGGTGTTCCCCCGCAACACCCATCTATTCTGATGCCTTTCCAAATTTACGAGAAATCCTAAACCTCGAAATGCATTGAATGGTATGCCACCTCAGGGGACTAATAGCAAGGAGACATTTTTACATTTCTCCTCGTTTTTTCCCTCTTTCAATATGTGCTGCATTCTACAGCATGGATGGAAAGAGGAAATCACCTCAACTGCTTGTTTTTGTGCAGGAAGGTGTTCCTTCCTGCACAAAAACAATCTCCCCACCACGGTGCAAGGGTGCATACGCCGGAACATGGCAGCCGATTGTGCGCCAGCGCTGGGGAAAGCACAGGGATGAGACATATTGTTGTTAAAATGTTGCATCCCTGTGCTTTGAAAGTGACTCAGTGCGGCGCACCCGAATGGCTTGCGGATTGTAAATATGTCCTAGGTTTGTGACTCATATGTACCTCGATTTGTAAAAGAATGTTACGGATTTATAATTGTATTCATCATTAGTGATGTACAGTATGCATTTACATACACAGTTCCACATGTACAGACTGACTTAATACATTGGGGCATATTACGAAGCTATAGCGATAATTATCGCTAAGCTTGGTTAGCGGGTATTAAAATATCGCCGCGCTCCAACGATTTTTACCGCTGAGATACCTTGATATTATCAAGGTTTATCTCAAAAGCGGTAAAAATCGTGGGAAATGCATGAATATCGCTGTAAAATCAGCGATATTCATGCATTATCGTGGCAATACTCTTAGCCATGTTATCCACCTTCCATTGGATAACATGGCTAAGAACTGCTCTGGGCAGGTGTTAGCTTTTGGAGATAATCGCGCTTAGCGCGATTGTTTCCAAAAGTTGGTAATAGGTGATAGCGATGTTAGCGACTGTTTCCAGTCGCTAACATCTTGGCACGCCCACTTTGCATGTCATTTGCGATAATTATCGCTGACATGCATAGTGGGCCCCTAAATGCCCGCTATCGCCTATTAGCTGTCGCTAACTGGTGTTAGCGACAGCTAGGTAATAGGGCGATAAAATTATCACTGCTTTAGCGGGAAAAATTCCCGCTAAAGCGGCTATAATGCCCTTGTTAATATGCCGCATTGTTCTTTGAAACAGGATTCCTATGATGTATAGAAGTGGGTTTATATAATGGATGTTAACTAGGCTACGTTTCTGTGTAAAACGCAATTTTTACTAAAATGTAAGTCTTCTCTGTCATTCATTCAGTGCTTCTCCCCTTGTACCCATCCTCTCCTCCCAAGCTCAGCAGCATGCAATGAAGCTGAATTATTCATGTAATGGGATAATGCCTAGGTGTTAAGGTAATGTGACGTTTATTTTCTTGTGCCCTGATTTGCTTAAGAAATTATATGTTTGCTCACACCATGATTCTGCAAAAGTTCTCATGCAATAATTGTGTATAAAACACCCTTGATTTAGGGTTGTGAACCAGAGATTTTGAGAAGACTTTTCTGTTCTAGTAGGCGTGCTGTCCAATTCTTTACTGATTTTGCTGCCAATTACGATTTACAATATTTTCTGATTTCTAATTACTCTGTATAGCTCTGTATTTAGGCCTTTGTGCCATTTATTCTGTACCATATATTTTTGAATTTTGTTATAAAACCTTTTATTTTTGTTGACCTAGAACTCGATTATTGTTTGAGCCCATTACATTTCTATTGAATGTCAGTTTAATTAATGGACTGCTTGATTTTGGTGTTTTGAGAGATGCCTTGACGTGGGGAGACTTTTTCTCATGAAATTGAGGTTATCGCCATCTCTTATCCAGTAAATTGTGGCAAATATGACTGAGGTAAATTTTGGGGTGTCTCAGTTTTGGTTTACCCTTTTGCTTCCCAATATGTATGCAGTTTCTGCCTTAGATGTCTCCCTGATGTCCCACATTTGATGGACTAAGAATCTTACTGTTTGCATCTTCTGCTGTCTCCTGTTGGCACTATCGATCCAGGAACTTCCCAGTATACATTTGTATTTGCTTCTTCCCCATGATCTATTTCAGTAATCTACACATGCAGGGCCAGCCTTGTGCGAACTGGGCCAGGCCCAGGGCGCCTATGTTTAGGGGGACACACAAAGAGTTGACCTAATTGCGAGCTTTTGTTTTCTTCTTGCAGGTTGCCAACTCCTTTTCATTTTCTTTATAAATATTCCCACTCTCTTCTCTCTCTCCCTTTCTCCTCTCCCCTCTCATTTCTTCCCCCCTTCTATGTCCCTTCACTTCTAATTTAGTAACTAAATAGGTGATTCAGGTGTGGGACAAGAGGGGAAATTTGTGTTCACAGGCTGGTCACTGCTAAGGTAATTACCCAGGACCTGACTGATCTGTGAATGCAAAAGCAGCCCTGCCATCTATTTATTTATTTATGCGATTTTATATAGCGCAAACTTTACCCGAAGGTGTCAGAGCACTTTACATAAGAACCAGTTGAGAAACATAAGGACTTAGGATTACATGTGTTACATAAAGGATCCAAACAGAAAAAATTGCAAATGTACAAGATGTAAAGTCACACAAGGAGGAGATACAAATGGATATACTCTAAGAGTCACATAGGAATTGTAGATAGTACAAAGGTCTACTGCATATACTAGTGATTAGAGTTATCTCTATATACATAGCGAAGGGATACACATGGATATACTCTAAGAGTCACATAGGAATGGTAGAGAGCTAAGCGGTCTACTGCATATACTAGTGATTAGAGTTATCTCTATATACATAGGGAAGGGATATGACTGGATATACTCTAAGAGTCACATAGGAATGGTAGAGAGTACAAAGGTCTACTGCAAATTTATTTATTTATTTATTTAAGCTTATATCGCACACAGCTACCCACAATGGGTTTCCCGGCGCCAGGGATAGACTATAGAAGAAAGGAGGGTGAATCACCTGACTTGAAGCCGCAACCGACTATTGGCCACGCTGAATAAAAAGCAAAGTCTTCAGAGCCTATACTAGTGATTAGAGTTATCTCTATATACATAGGGAAGGGATACACATGGATATACTCTAAGAGTCACATAGGAATGGTAGAGATCACAGCGGTCTACTGCATATACTAGTGATTAGAGTCATCTCTATATACATAGGGAAGGGATATGACTGGATATACTCTAAGAGACACATAGGAATAGTAGGGTACAAAGGTCTACTGCATATACCAGTGATTAGAGTTATCTCTATATACATAGGGAATGGATATGAATGGATATACTCTAAGGGGCCCATTAGGATGACGGGCGGACTTTGCCCGCCCGTCATCCCATCGTAAATCGGGACCGCCCGCCATAAAGGCGGGGGTCCCGGGGGTGCCATTAGGATGTGCCCGCCACAGTGGCGGGCACATCCTGTATTTTCAGCATTGTGGCGGGCGGTGCTCTCTGCACCGCCCGCCACAATGCTGAAAATTGAATTGAACATTGTCATTTGCAAAGCGGCAGGCACCGCGCGGTGCCTGCCGCTTTGCAAATGACAATGAAGGGGGGTACCAAAGGTACACCCCACGTGCACCTCCCACCTGTACTTCACTCTGGGGGCCCACAGGGGGCCCCCAGAGGGAAGACCGCATGCCTTTCCGCGGCGGCATCGCCGCCGCGGAAAGGCACTGAACACCACGCATCATAATATGTCTGGCGGTGTCTATTTGACACCGCCAGCATATTATTCCTTTTCCGCCCGGCCGCAATGCAACCGGGGCGGAAAAGTGGTGGGCGGTGTTTCCCTCCGCAGCGGTCCCCCCCGCCATTGTAATGTGGCGGGGGGAAAAAAGTGGCGGGCGGGCATTTCTGTCGGGCGGATCGCCACCGCCACCATGGCGGTGGCGATGTGCCCGTCATCCTAATGGGGCCCTAAGAGTCACATAGGAATGGTAGATGGTACAAAGGTCTACTGCCTATACTAGTGATTAGAGTTATCCCTATATACATAAATATACAAACATAGTAGATTTCCTCAGGCAGAGTTCCATTAAGTGGGGTCGGAGGGGGGACGTAGTCACACCACCAAGGGAGGGTGGGAGGGATTTGAGGGTATGGAGAAAAGGCAAAACAGAGAGGGGAAGAAACATTTGAGGATCCTCATGGGGGAAAAGAGGGAAAAGGGTTAAAAGATGAGGGAATGGACAAGATGACGGGTCGGGGACCAGGGAAAAAACTGCTGAGAACAGCCGCAAAATGGCGGGCAGGACAAACGGAAAAGTAAAGAAGTCCATGAGAGACTGTGGTTCACAATTGCAATGCCTCAGGAGTTTCCCATACCGGGAGCTGTAGTAGTGGTCATACGATGCCCCCCTACTAAGATCATCTGCAGTAGCAAGGGGGGAGACAAGGCCAGGAGCAGTTAGGTGGCAGGGCACAGAGTTTGAAGAGCTCAGCTCGCTCCCCCTCCAACAACCACTGCTGAGCAACTTCTGATAAAGGCAGTGGTATCAACTGGAAAAGCAGCAAGTTACAGTTTACTTTTGAATTAATAAATGACTTGTATTTATAAAGAACACAGTCACCATCACTAGGGGTTTCTGGCGCTTTACAGACATAATGGGTGCAAGATAGATCAGCGTTAGCAGGCTTTTCTCATTCCCACTCAACGCACAGCACAAAAACAGCTCTGTTGAGTTGTCATAGTACCAGCTATTATTATATACAGCTCTTGGAAAAGGCAGCAGTGTAAAGGTGAGGGGAGTGGTGGAATTGAGGGAGGGGAGTTAGCATGGGGTGTCACAGCGCCTCTTGAGCAAAGTTCACCCCTGTATTCAGACATGTAAAACTAATTACAGAAACACAAACCCTCCATTGTGGATGGTTGTCACACCAGAGACTTTTCACGGATATCATGTGAGATGCCCTCCCAAGACGCGCAGTTACTCCCCACTTACACTCACAGGGCGCCTCCCCTCTCCTGTCAGGCATGCGGCATCTTGTTCCCAGCGCACTGCCATTTTCCAGGACGAACGTCTTAATTTAGCTAAATGAAGCAATGAGCATTTCATTTAAACACGATGCTGGGGAGCCAGAGAACCAGAGAGCAGGAACAAAGGAGGAAGAGCATTTCCCAGCCTCATAAGGTGGGGCCTGTCAGGTGTTGAAGAGCACACAGTTTACGTCATTTTGTAAATGCCTTGGGAAGTGCTGACGGTGGCTTCCTCCTCGCTTGAAACCGGTTTGAAGGTTCCAATCTCACTGTTGCGGTTATGTTTATTTATGTCTACGAGGGAGTAGGAAAATAGAGTATCCTGTAATACGAGTTGTCAAAATATTTTTCATTTGTGATACTCCAGAAAGGTTGCTGAGCTGGGTGCTGAGATGCATGGGTCTCACACGTGTAGTGAGCCAGCTGTCTAGTTGTTGCACGCGGCCTTAGGCCAGGCTTGGCCTCAGGTATAAATAAAGGGACTACCTGCCGCTCAGGATGGAGTCTATACCTGCATCCATGTGTGTGTCTCTCTGTTGTCGCTAAAGGTCCTGCACCAGTGACCATCTTTGGTCCTACTGCCAAGTGCATCACTCCTCTCTTCAAGCAAAATCCTCTTGATGTCTCCTGGAATGGGACCTGCATCCCTTTGCTTCTTCCACAACACATATAGGGCCAGTTGTAGGTAAATCTCATTTACCGATTCATAAATACCGAATTTTACCGATTCGGTATTTATGAATCTGCAAATGAGATTTAGATAAAAATTCGGTATTTTTTACTGAATCGGTAAGATTCGGTATTTACCGATTCGGTAAATACCAAATTAATTACCAAATTGGTAAAAATACCGAATTGCTAAGGGGGACAGGGTGTCACTTTGACACCCTGTTGCACCCCTGTAACTGGCTTTTGCGCCATGTGGCACACAGACATGCCCTTAGGGCAGCAGTGTAAAGGTGAGGGTAGTGGTGGAATTGAGGAAGGGACATGTCTGTGTGCCACATGGCACAGGTGTACATGCACAGATGTGCATGTACACAAGAATTCGTAATTTACCATGCAATTGTATTGCATGGTAAATACCGAATTCTAAAGGCCCTGTAGCACTGTTAGAAGTGCTACCTACATCACAAAATACAGTTTTGGTAATTTTACCGAATGGTAAATTTACCGATTCGGGAAAATTACCGAAAATGTACGTTTTTTTAGCCGCTACATCTCCATAGCCCTTTACCGGTCGGAAACAACCGAAAATCGGTATTTTCGGCCGTTTCCGACCTGCAAAGGGCTACCTACATCTGGCCCTAGAGCCATGTACCCATGTTTAACATTCAACTTGCTGAAGAAATTCTGCAGCTGAAAGGATGTAAGCAGCGCCTTGACACCTTCGAGTATAGTGCGCTTTACAAATACTGTCCTATCCTTTAAGACATTCACTCCTGTGGATTTAGTTCTGTGCCAAACAGGGTTGCTCATTTACTGAGAGTCATGTAGAAGAGAGCCAAGAAAGAACCGAGTTCAACACGATGTTGGCCATGGCAGATACCTGGGATGAGCTCAAGTGCCTGCAGGTACAGGTTTCAGACCAGGAGAAGAATGTGTGGATCAATTCAGGCTGTGTAAAGGGAGATGTAGACATTTGGGTTTCGAGTGATGGGAGAGTGGTGTTGCCAGATTAGATGTTGAGCCTGATGGCAAGACAAATTCATGGTGCGGTATATTTGGGAAGAGATGCGATGGTGCGAGTGTTCAGACAAACGTGGTACAATCTGGTACAATCTGCGGTTTCGTGCAGTGGCTGAGGCTGTGTCATAGATGTGTTAAATGCCAACAAATGAATGCTGGAAAGAAAACTTTGGTTACGATGAGTCACATTGGGAGGTCAGGAGGACCTTTCAATAGGATGCAGTTGGATTTTATTGAAATGCCTAGGTGCAATGGGCTGAGATACATCTTGGTAGTGGTATGTGTGTTCTCACAGTGGGTGGACGCTTACCCAACACAAAGGTGTGATACGTTAACAGTGGCAAAGTTGTTGTTGAGGGAACTTACACCTAGGTTTGGGATTCTGACCTCTTTGGAATCGGACAGAGGAACGCACTTCCATAGTGAAATCATGAAGATGCTTTGTACAGCACTGAATGTTGATCTGAGACTCCATTCTAGTTATCGTCCAGAGGATTCTGGAATAGTGGAGCAGACCAATGGGACTTTGAAAGCTCAAATGGCGAAGGTGTGTTCATCCACGTCCCTGAAGTGGCTTGATGCTCTGCATCTGGTGTTGATGAGTGTTCGTAGTACCCCAGACCGGAGGACAGGTCTATCACCTCATGAGGTGCTGATGGGGAGGGCTATGAGGTTACAGCGGTGCCATCGACAGCCTTGAAAAGCATCACAGATGATCTGATTCTTGATTATTGAAAGGGACTCGCTAATGTCCGTTCTGTGTCCCATCAGGTGCAGGCTGCTGTGGTTCCAGCTTCAAGTAATCTCTGCCACAACCTAAGTCCGGGTGACTGGATGCTGGTTCAGAAGCACGTGAGAAAGAGCTGTTTGGATGTTCGCTGGAGAGGTCCATAACAAGTCATATTGGTGACAAACACTGCCTTAAGGTGTGGACGACTGCCAAACTGGGTGCATGCTTCTCACACTCGTCGAGTTTCAGCACCCTTAGAAGAAACATCTCCACTCCCAAATGAAAATCCAGCTGTTGTGGCAGGGCCACAGGAGGGGACAAGCCAAGCTGTGAGGGTAACTGAAGAAGCAGGTTGCTCACTAGACCGAGCTGAGGAGGGTCACGACGGAAGCAACACTGCAACTGTCTCAGAAAGGGGAAGTGACTGTGAAGGTGATCCAGAGTCAGATTCAGCTGAGGGAAGTTGTGAGCAGGGTGAGCAAGGATAAAGCAGTAGAACCAGCAGAGCAGAAGAGCAGTCGCCGGAGAGACAGAGGCGGCTGAAGGTGAAACTGGTCTCCCAGAGGGATCTTGCTCCAGTGTTTGAAGAGCGTTCGAGCTGGAGTAAAGGGGGCTGAGAAAACGCTACTCGAGCGCGGTGGGTCTCTAAACAATATATTATCTTGCCTTAGGGCTCTGAATTGGTTTATATTTTCACTTTTATCTGGGGGCCTGCACACAGCATTTAACTTTAGCGCTAACGCGGTGCCCGTCTTTGAAGCGGACCCGCTTCAAGAGTAGCGCTCAAGTTGTTGCTGGAGCTCAAAAGGTTCCCTCCCTCACTTCCTATATTAGGACGGAAGCAGCGTTCGAGCTGGAGTAAAGGGGGCTGAGAAATTGCTACTCGAGCATGGTGGGTCTCTATTTTTAAAAATATATTATCTTGCATTAGGGCTCTGAATTGTTTTATATTTTCACTTTTAGCTGGGGGTCTGCACACTGCATTTAACTTTAGCACTAACGCAGTGCCCGTCTTTTAAGCGGGCCCACTTGAAGAGTAGCGCTCTAGTTGTTGCTGGAGCTCAGAAGGTTCCCTCCCTCCCTCCCTCCCTCCCTCACTTCCTATATTAGGACGGATGCAGCATCCGGGCAGCAAGTGCGCCGGTGGCGCAGCCTGTTTGCGCCCATCAGCGCCCAAAACACGCCCAGGGCCAGAACCCCTGCTCAACCTATTCGGCACTCGTATTCGAGCTCCGGGTTGGGATCGCCAGAAACGGCGATATCCCTGTTTAACCCTTACATCCACCACCCTCCTGCTCACCAACAACCACTGGATGTACATGTCTACTCACCGTGCTTTGAACCCCTCGAACTGAAGACTGCTGGACGCTGGTGGCGGTGGTCGCCCAGCGATGCTCTGAACAGGACCATCTGGCTTGATCGAGACTAATAGGCTGACCTCTCCGGCACCGAAGACCTTCAGGGCATGAGCGCTGAGTGCGGCGAAGATGGAAAGCGGATGCCCCGATGTCTCCAGAACAACTTGTAGAGCCCCGACGACATCTTAGTGCTCAGGGAGGCTGTTATGCTGTTCCGTTTTCCTCGCTTTCCCTGGAGCCAGGAACCGGGTGAGTTGCGGCTTGGCGAACGCTCGGCCCACGCCTCTCTGCGCAGAGAGCCCTCCCTCAGCCGTAGAAATCACACAACGGACCATCCAAACCCACCCTGGGACCGCTAATTTGTACCCTAGCAACAGCGGACCGCCGCAGTTGAAGCCCAGCAGCAGCGGACCAACCTAATCTTCCCGGGAGCCGCTAATTTGTACCCTAACAACAGCGAACTGACGCAGTTGAAGCCCAGCAGCAGCGGACTGTCCCAATTCGCCCGGGGGCCCTTTGGTTGAATTTCTGCAGCGGCGGATTGCTTCCAGTCCGCCCTAGGGCCATGGATCGTCGGCATGGCAGCAGAGGCCTCTGTTTGGTCTGGGACAGCTCCCCCCGTTTCTACTGACAACAGGGGGAAGGGGGGTCTCGGATGGCCAGAACTCAAACTCCTCCATTTTGCATCAAAGAGCACTCAGCTTCATGGAGAGGATCCTACAAGAATAGACATTGAAAGAGGGCTGAACACACACAGGAAAAGCGTTGGTCATCTTGGAATGGAGTAAAACTACAGTAAGAAACAAATATACACCAATTCTACGCTGTTAAGTGCCACGAGATGCTGCTAATGCAGCAGTGTATATTAAAGTAAATTACATTAACCTTAAACAGGGAGCAACGTATTTTAAAGTATAGCAAATTCACCGTAAACAGGGCATTATGGGCCCCACTAAATCGGCGGCCAACACACAAGGACTGATACAATTGTCACTACAAACAGTGCCCCTCTTCTAATTTGGCCTATAAACCAATTCGACTGACTTTTTATTAAAGCTAATCCCGACCCATTACTCCATGACTGTCAAGCAACCTACTTCAGTCGTATGAGTTCCATCCCCCGTGGTACCTGGAGACCCATCCTCTCTACTGCCCACCAGCCCCTCCCCTACCCAACCATGTCGACTTCTGACCTATCCGTGTCTGGGGAAATCTCCTATACTATTATCTACCCCCCTAAGCTCTCCAAAAACCGCCACTAAATCATTCAAGCACCCTACCCTAAAAAGACACCCTGAGACGCTGATATCCGACATGCGCTACTGCGCGGACATCGGCACAATCATTAATGACCTTATCTTCTATTCCAGAAGAACCGCCTTCTGGCAAAAAACCCTTGCTCACCTTCTCAATATCCGTTTAACCAGGAACATTCCACACGGCACTAAGCTCACAAGAGCACCCTCCCCAACCTTGCGAGCTGACCTCACCATCACCCTCTACAAAAACGGCATTGTTCTAATCCAAGCCTCAACCTACAACCTCAACAAATTCTCAGACCTCTTCCCCAGCCGACTGGATAACCAACACCCGTACCAATGACCTACCACCATGACTTCCTAACAGACCCAGCCATCCATATACTAGCCCTCCACTTCGGCTCATCCAATCCCCCCTATCATGTCTCCTGTCCCTGGCATCAGAATTTCCCCTACACCGGTGATCTCCTCCCACCTAGTGCACCCTCTCTGTCGAGGTGACTGATACGCTCCCAATGTCCCCTGTCCCTGAGAGAGCCAGACCTCTAATGGCTCCCTCCACTGATCACCCCGACCAAGGCACCTATAACAGAACCACCCCTAGACCTCCAAGCTCCTCCCAGCCAGTCATCCACTAAAATCGCGAGCTAGATACTCTCCCTCCAAAGACCCCTGAGCCTGCTCCAGCCAATCCTACTCCCCTCTCACTGTCACATGCCCCCTCGACTGGTCCTGAAATTTCGAACCCTCGCCCCTTCGTACCCCTTGTTTATACTAATCTTGAAACTCTGAACTCCAGAGCGGCCAAACTCACCCAGAGCATTCATAACTCCATTTTGGACCTTATGAACCAGAATGGTTCTCACTGGCTAACCTAAAGTCACAGCATACTTCCCCCCACTGAACACCGAGCCTCCCAAGCAACCTCTCCCGCTATCTCTGAGACATCTTTGCCCTTGCAAACAACCCTGCCTCCTCTCTGAGGAGGAATCCCGAGCTCTCCCACTCACTTACAACACTCCCACTGCCTCTAATCATCTAGACCTCATGGGAAACGAAATTCTAGTCATCCTCCAAGACCACAACTCTACCTCAGCCATCCCCCGTCTGCTAAATACGAGTCCCGAACACCCCATTAGCATGGTCACCATCAACCCCAACAGACCAGCTTCCCTAAACAACAGAAGTGTGGTAAAAAGCAACCTGGCACCTGTAGGTCTATCTGTCCAGACTCCTGACTCTCCTCCAGACACCCCCTTATCTGGTCTTTTAATCAACTGCCGTTCAGCAGTCAAACATGCCGCTGACATTGCTGACCTCGTCCTGGACAAAAACCTAGACCTAGCCATACTAACTGAATCCTGGTTAAATGAATACTCTTCCCCTTGCCTGGACCTATTAGTCCCGCCCAACTACAACATCGCCAGACTGGATAGACACTCCAATAAGAAAGGAGGAGGCATAGCCTGCATCTACCGATCCTCCCTGCTTGTCACAGAACTCCTAAAGGACACCTCCAACTCCTGAGAATACCTTGCACTCTCCGTCTACAGCAACTCATTACACCTTTGTAACTTGCACATCTTTTACCACCCTCCAGGTCCAAACAATGCTTTGACTGATCACCTCCTGGAAATCATGACAACAAAGATTTCCTCTAATGCCAGAGAGGTCTTCCTGGGCGATTTCAACCTGCACTGGAATGACGTTAAAGATCCCTACGTCAATGCTATCGAAGACCTTCTAACTGACCAAGCCCTGACCCAATCCTGCTCTATGCCAGCCCACTCAAAAGGAGCCATCCTGGACTGGATCATTTCTAATGATTCCGCTGTCAAGCTTATCTCCATAGACCCTTGTGACTGGTCGGACCATCACTCTATATCCTTCATTTTACCCAGGACTCGCAAGACAAAGTTGTCTCAACCGGTGATTCCCAAACGCTGAAACAGAGACACTAAGAACCTAGACTTTATGAAACTTGAGGATCGCTGCAAATCTGACCCACCCCCCCCCCTTGCACATAACCAAGGTTAGCGATCTCAATGAGCACTACTCATCGTCCATTTCAAACATTCTGGACGACCTTGCCCCTCTAAAACTAAAATAAAAAGAACACAAATCAAAGACAGAAACCCTTGGTTTACTGGCTCCCTCAACATGGAGAGGAGATCCCTACGTCATTCTGAAAGAAACTGAAGACAACATCCCTCCGCAGCGCATCTAAAACTTCTGCGCCAGGCAAGAAATGCCTACAACAAGCACATCATCAATTGCAAACAAAGAATACTTCAGATCAGGAATTGGGGAATGCCAAAAATAGACCCCAAAAGCTCTTTGAACTGGTCAAATTCCAATCTAATAAACTGGCTAAAAAACCGAAAGAATCCCCCAAATCGCTAATATCGTCAGATGCATTCTCCTCCTTCTTCTCTGATAAAATCGAGGCATTAGGAATTGAACTCAGTACCACCACCTGCCCCCAACCCCCTCCTGTCCTGCCACACTCTTCCGCTCCTACCATCCTGGCCTCTCCTAAAAACCAAGCCCGCTGGACTGACTTCGAATACTATAATGAAGACTCCATCTCAAAAATCCTCTCTACCTTAAAACCAAACAACCACTTCAATGACCCACTACCGTCCAACTGCCTCGCCGCTGCCTCCCAATCCATCGTTCCTTGCTGGACTACAATTATCAATGCATCTCTCCAACAGGGCTTGATCCTGGACCTTTTGAGAGCCGGCCAAGTCCTCCCAATCTTGAAAAAGCCTTCACTGGACCCAGCCTCCCCTGACAATTTCAGACCTATCTCCAATATCCCGCTACTAGCCAAAGTATTGGAGAAGTGAGTTCAATAGCATCTAAGCCAGCACATCGACAACTTCTACCTACTCGATGACTTCCAATCTGGATTCAGACCAGGGTACAGCACCGAAACTGTTATGCTCCACATCGTGGAGGATGCCCTCCAAGCCCTAGACCAAGTCAAAACCTGCCTTCTAATCCTCCTTGATCTATCCTCCGCCTTCGATACGGTCAACCATGAAAAACTACTTGAACGCCTCGAACTCAGGATGGGTCTGGATGGCATTGTACTAGAATGGTTCAGGTACCTCCTCCACAACCGCTTTCAGAGATTCCTCATCAATGGCAAACTATCAGTTCCCACCCCGGTCACAGTCGGAGTCCCCCAAGGTTCAACTCTGTTCCCCAACCTCTTTAACCTTTACCTAGAGCCACTCACCGAAGTTCTCCGTTCCGCCAACATCTCCTACCATATGTATGCGGACGACACCCAAATATGCATCAACATCTCTTCGTTCAATGAGATCCTCTCCCTGAACGAGACCCTGAAACTAACTGTCCAATGGCTAGCCAATAACCAACTCAAAATGAATGCAAAGAAAACTGAATTTCTCCTAATCTCCCCATCAAAAGCCAACCCGGAGATTCAGATGTGGATTAAGGCCATCACAGCCCTGAACTGCCCACCGACCATTGTGGACTCTGCCAAATCCCTGGGCATAATCCTCAACAGTAACCTCAATATGAGAGACCACATTAACTCGATGGCGAAAGCAGCCAGATTCCACTTGAGCTACCTTTGGAAGCTGAAACCTTTCATCGACGCACTAGACTTAAAAATGGCAGTTCAAGCACTTGTCATCTCCAGACTGGAATACGGCTGTTCCACCCTCACAGGATTACCAAAGATCTCCTTAGCGCCTCTAAAAGCCTGCCTCAACGTGGCCGCCAGACTACTTACAGGTACCAGGAAATTTGACCACATCTCTCCACACTTGAAAGCACTGAGCTGGCTCCCCCTAGAAGCCAGAATTCAGCTGAAACTGACATGCACTATACACAAGGCTTTATACACAAACTCCCCTGCTCATCTGGCACAGAATTAGTGATCTCTGGAGGAAGCAGGAACTCCAGGTTCTCTAGAAACCTCCTGCTCCAACCTGCCTCCTTAAAAAAAAAAGAACCTACAACAGGGCGTTCACCTGAGTAGCACCAAGAATTTGGAACTCTCTCCCACCTTCCATCAGGAAAATCCCTCTTCTAGCACGCTTCAAAACTGAGACCCAAACCTTCCTCATGGGTAAATTCCTCACTTAAGGCCTGCCCGCAACCACCTCATTGTGCGGGACTACTCTATGACTACCGCTTTCCCATATCACCAACTGCCCATGACGAGAACATATGGAACCTTTGTTTTTGTTTCTGACTGACGATGATTGTAACCATACATGTTGATCTTGTTTGTCTCTGCACTTTAAACCTTTTGCTTGTTCAACAATGTTACCGTGTAAAGCGCTCTAATACCCTCACGGGTCATGTCCCCGCTCTATAAAACACAAAAATAAAATAAAATATATGTACCTCACATAAAATAGTTCTGAACTCAAGCACCTCATCGCCTGTGCGCTGTAATCTATGTGGGTGGGTGGCTTCCCCGGTAAACATCACGAGCACTGCTGAGGGGAACCTTCCCAATATTAGTAACATCAATGTACGGTATAAGAACAATCCCTCATGTGAATCACGTCACAGTTTTGCACCTATAAACAAACATTCTAGACCTATCAAATGCATTTTGCTGAACACCAGATCGATGGTGAAACATAAATTCCAGCTAGAATGTCTGACACAAACAGAAAACCCAGACCTGGTTTTCTTAACTGAGACATGGGCTAATGAGAACAGTGCCGCTGATTGGCATCTAGCAATCCCAATGGGATATATTGTCGCCAATTCTGACCGAGTGTTGGCAAGAGGTGGAGGAATTGCTATAAAACATCGCTCTAACTAAACAGTCAGAGTTATTCTAGAGTCTATAGTAGACGCGGAAGCAATATCCTTCTCTATAAAATACAAAAATGCAGAAGTATTTCCAGGTCTATTAATCTATGGACCCCCTGGACCTAGAGCATGCTTTTTGAATTCCATCCACTGTTACCTGGAATCCTGTCTAGATACAGAGTACTTTAGTGTACAAGGTGACTTTAACTTCCATTTGGAAGATAATAATAACTCTGATACGACATGTTTACTAGATAAATTAGCTAGCTTTGATCTTAAGCAGATCATCGCTGTTAGACCTGGCATCCTTGGCGTGGTTGCCCCCTATCTTTTTGCCTCTACCTCCTGTATTTTTGATGCTGTGCTGGATTTAATTTTTGCCGGTTTAGATGCTTTGGACACTCTGCCACTGCTGATCAGTGTCAGAGTGTAAGTGCTCCCTGTGAAAATTGTTATTGTGATTGGATACACATGATTGGCATATTTGTATCACCAAGACGTCCCTAGTAAAGTGCACTGGGTGTGCCAGGGCTGGTGATAACAAAGCTACTAGTGGGCCTTCAGCACTGATTGTGCCACCCACATGAGTAGCCCTAAAATGGTGTCTCAGGCCTGCCACCGCAGTGCCTGTGTGCAGTCTGTGAACTGCCATGTCCTCCTGGTCAGTGTCCCCACTGACCAGGCCTCACCCTTCCCTTTCTGTGCACATTGGTCACCCTTATGGAAGGCCCAGGGTACCCCCCCTGGGTAGGGTGCAGTGTATGTGAAAGGTAGAGCATGTACTAGCGCAGGTGACATGCTCTGGTAGTGAATGGCAGCAATTTTCATGTTTCACTATTGTAAGGCTACCTTGCCCATAGGCTATCTGGGGAATGCCGGCTACAGTGGCTACCATTCTCCCATAGGAGCAAGGTAGGACATAAAAGTCTGGTATCCCTGAACTCAGAATTTAATAACACATCTTTTAGGGAAAGTGTTTTTTAACTCCTGTGTTTGAGAACAGCACCTTTAGAAAGTTGATGCTCTCTTGTCTGACCTTTCTGTGTGCCTTGGCCTGTTTGTGAATTGACTGTCTGGTTTGAGAGTGACAGAGGCCGGGGAGCCCCCAGGAGGCTGGCTGGGTCAGCCCTGGACTGAATAGCTGCATTTGCAACTTGAGTGGTGGGAGGAGATAGCACCTGGGCCTGAATAGGGCTGTGCCTGCCTTCCACAATGCTGGCTCCACCTCCTGCTGGGCGGCTGATGACCCTGTCCCTCACTCTGAAAGGAAAGGAGAAGCCAGGAAAACAAAGTGCTTATAGAACACCCAGAACTGGTTCAGACCGTGTTCAGGGCCCACTTGCACAAAGAGAACAAAGACTTTTAGGGGTATAAGTACAGGACTCCTGACAACAGAAAATTACATCATCCTGGAATCAAGAAGGAACCTCTGCCAAGGAGAAAGCTGAAACTGAAGAAGGAAGACTACCCTGCTGTTGCTCTGCTGGACTGACCTGCTGTTGCTTTGCTGCCAAGGAGAGGGGAAGGACTTTGCTTTGTGCTGTGTCCCCTGCTTGAAGGAATCTCCATGGGCCTGAGAAGAGCTGGGTCCCTGTTCAGAAGTCCCAGGAACAATAGGACTTCACCCCCAGCTTCCCTGAACTCTACTGAGAGAGTTCTGTCCTTCCTGGAGTGCGTGGCTCATGTGTGGTACCTCTAGAAGTTGTACCTGTGTTGGGAAGCTGGAAACCAAGCTTTTAAAGACTTTCTGCAAGTTTTGTTGCATCGCTCGCTTGTGGAGCGCATCCCCGACAGTGCAAGGAAATTCCCGCCGCTACAAAGGTCGAGATCGTCGCAGCTCCTGTTGCTGCTGCCAGAGCTGTCGCATCCTTCATTTGCGGGACACACAAGACCGGTGCAGGAAGATTACCATCGCTGCGAGTGTCGTCGCAGAGCCTGTCGTCGCTGGGTGAGATCGCCGCACCGCTTGCCTGCGGACTGCATCACATCGCTGCGCGTGTCGTCGCAGAAGCCATCGCATTGAGGTGCTGCAAGAGAGAGATCACCGCTGGTCAACGCACCGTCGCCCCGGAGATCGTCGCAACTACAGAGATCATCGCATCGTGCCTTTGCGAGAGAACACTTCCTATGGAACCTACGCACCGGAATCCATACAAGTCCGCCTTCCTCCGCATAGAGACCGGATTCGTCGCAACACGCCCGCTGCTGCAGCTGGGCTGTTGCATCGCCTCTCCAGGGTCTCAGGAGCAACGCATTGCTTTTTTCCACTGCACCAGCTTCTGCTTTGGAACTTTGTTGCATTTAAAAGGTACTGTTGGCTAAACGTGACGCAACTGTGAACTTTTCATGCAACTGTGGATTATTTTATCGCAACCTTAAGAACTCTTTCGCAACCATATTCTTGAACTGTGTATGTTGGATTTTTGTCGTTTTGGTCTTGAGTAGTTTAGATTAAATACCTTTATTTTTCTAAACTGTTTGTGGTGTTTTCACTGTGTTACTGTGAGTGTTGGTACAAATACTTTACACATTGCTTTTGGATCAGCCTGACTGCTTGTGCCAAGCTACCAAGAGGGTGAGCAGAGGTTTTCTAAAGAGTGCTTCCTCCTTACCCTGACTAGAAGCAAGGGTCCCTATTTGGACCGTGGTACCTACCTCTGTCAACTAGAGACCCCCAGTTCTAACAATGGCTGAACCCACACACAGTAGGGCACACGCTAAATGGGATATGTACCAACAACTCCTGTATAAAGATTAAGAAGGTCTGCCCTTTGCCATGGTCCGATCATTATGCATTGCTTTTCGACACCACGCCTGTAACATCAATTAGAGGAAGGAGTTCTCGACCTCTGGCTGACAAATATCGGGCATAGAAGTCAGTAAGCAAATCGGACTTCGTGTCGGCACTCAGCAACAGACCGGTAACATCTAATGACATAAATCAAGCCATCACTGATTTTTACAACTGGCTAAACATAGGGGCAGAAAAGGCGGCACCTGAGGTGGCTAAGAAAGCTCGACATAAAAAGGTCTCGTCTCCCTGGTACTCGCCTAATCTTAAACTAGTAAAGATCAAGTGTAGGCAAAGGGAACTTATCTGGAGATCCCAATATGATGACGCTCACAAGAAAGAATATTGCGCAGCCTTGGAAGAATACAAGGACGCAATTATACAGGCTAAAGCTACCTACTACACTGCCAAAATCCACAAAGCCGCTAACTTCTCAAAAGAACTATTTCAAACTGTCACTGCATGGTTGAAATGCCCACGTGATGTAATGTTTACACCTAATCAAAAATGTGAAGATAAATTAGCGGTTTTCTTCCAAAGCAAGGTGCAATCCGTATACGACAGTCTGGAAAAATCAACTAACAACACAGGAGTAGAAGCCCTAGTTCAATCTGAATATAGGCTGGGGCATGAAGGTCTGCTATCCTTCCCGCTAACTACAGAGGAAAAAGTAGCGGAAATGATGCTAAATATTAAATCTGGCTCCCCATTGGACCCATGTCTATCGTACATACGTCACCTGGCCCCAGAGGAGATCAGTGTGTCATTATCTCCAGTAATAAACAAAATTCTGTCTGTAGGAGTTTTTTCCAAGGCATGGAAAAATGCTTGTATCCGTCCCATTTTAAAAATCCCAAGCTGGATCCACTTGACGAAAAGAACTATCGTCCCATCTCCTGTTTACCGTTTGCTGCCAAAGTCTTGGAGAAATTAATACATTTAGAATTAACATCATATCTTGAGACCAATAACATCTTAGACACCTCACAACACGGTTTCCGTTCAAAACATTCTATGGAGACAGCCTTGATTATGGTAGCAGAGGAGATCCGGAAGGTGATGGATGAAGGAGGAAGGGCGATACTGGTCCTGCTTGATCTAACAGCAGCCTTTGATACTGTAAGCCATACGGTATTAAATCAAAGGCTGCAGGATGTAGGTATCAGTGGTATTGCTCTTTCTCTCGTATCATCCTTTTTTATCATGTCCAAACGGTAAACAGACAAAATATCGACTACAAAATATTGAATGGACATAATATCGAGTTCAAAATATAGGCTGGACAGAATATCGAATGGACAGAATATAGACATCAAAAATATCGTTTTGAAGGTAAGTAATGTAATATCGAAGTTTAAAATATAGATAGTCAAAATATCGAAGTACACAATATAGGTTATTAAAAATATCGAAAATTGAATAATATCGAATTTTTTATAGTGTATTTTATGTGTTAAAAGTGTTTATTTATGTTATAATGTATTTTAATTAATTAATTTAATGTTATTTAAATTTTGCGTCATTTACTTCTGTATCGGGTTGTGGGTTTATAGGGGAATAGGGTGGGAAGTAATTTAATTAAATTATTTAAATATGTAAATTTATTTATTAGTATTTGTTTATAATTAATTGTTAATTAATTTTTATTTAGTAATTAATTACATTATAATTGCCAATTAATTATATTTAATTGATTAATTGATAATTATGTTAATTTAATACATTTTATTTTTGTGGCGGGTTGTGGGTTTATAGGGGAGTAGGGTGGGAAGTAATTTATTTATAATTAATTAAATATGTAAATTTATTTATTGGTATTTGTTGCACTATATTAAATCCTTACTTTCCCTACTGTTAAACTCACTGGAGTGGGAATAGTAATTTTTACCCCTACGCTATCCAACGCTTTCCCTACTGTTGCACTCTCTGGAGTGGGAATAGTAATTTTTACCCTACCGCTATCCAGTGCTTTCCCTACTGTTGCACTCTCTGGAGTGGGAATAGTAATTTTTACCCTCCCACTATCCAACGCTTTCCCTACTGTTGCACTCTCTGGAGTGGGAATAGTAATTTTTATCCTTCCGCTATCCAACGCTTTCCCTACTGTTGCACTCTTTGGAGTGGGAATAGTAATTCCTACCCCTACGCTATCCAACGCTTTCCCCACTGTTGCACTCTCTGGAGTGGGAATAGTAATTTTTACCCCTACGCTATCCAACGCTTTCCCTACTGTTGCACTCTCTGGAGTGGGAATAGTAATTTTTACCCCTACGCTATCCATTCCTTTCCCTACTGTTGCACACTTTGGAGTGGGAATAGTATTTTTTACCCCTACGCTACCCAACGCTTTCCCTACTGTTGCACTCTCTGGAGTGGGAATAGTAATTTTTACCCCTACGCTATCCAACGCTTTCCCTACTGTTGCACTCTGTGGAGTGGGAGTAGTAATTTTTACCCCTACGCTATCCAACCCTTTCCCTACTGTTGCACTCATTGAAGTGGGAATAGTAATTTTTAACCCCTACGCTATCCAACGCTTTCCCTACTGTTGCACTCTCTGGAGTGGGAATAGTAATTTTTACCCCTACGCTATCCAACCCTTTCCCTACTGTTGCACTCGCGGGAGTGGGAATAGTAATTTTTACCCCTACGCTATCCAATGCCTTATCTACTGTTGCACTCTTTGGAGTGGCAATAGTAATTTTACACTTCTGCTATCGTACGGTAATAATATTGGATATTTTTTTAATTATATTATGTTACTATACATATATGTTTTAACAAATATGATTGTAAATTTTTTTTTATAAGCTTTATTAATTATTTCATTATTATAAGTTAATTTAAGTATTTTTAAGTATATTTTAGTAAATAATTGTTAATATTAATTTAATTTAACATTGTTTTTACTAAAGTCGATATTTTTACAAACTAAGGGGGTCATTATGATGGCGGATTCCCCGCATACTCCGGGCCGGCGGAAGCCACCGCCGGCCCGGAGTATGCGGGGAATCCGCCGAGGAGGCCTGAAAGACCCACCGCCAAATTAGGATGGCTGGTGGGTCTCACGATCTGTCCTCCACTTTTCCGCCGCGGTTGGAAGGCGACCACGGCGGAAAAGCACTAACATGGCTGGCGGTGTCTATCAGACACCGCCAGCCATATTAGGATGTAGGGAAAGTAATGCTTTTCCGCGGTGGCTTTTCTGCCGTGGAAAAGCATACGGACATTCACTTTGTGGGCCTGTTGTGGGCCCCCTGGGTGAAGGTTGCATGGGGGGTGCACATGGGGGGTACCTATGGTACCCCCCTGCCTTTGTGTGCACGAAGCGGCAGGCACCGCACGGTGCCTGCCGCTTTGTGCATGCAAATGCACTGCTTTCATTTTTTACATTGCGGCGGGTGCTGCTTCAAGCAGCACCCGCCGCAATGTAAAACATACAGGATGTGACCGCCAGGGTGGCGGTCACATCCTAATTGCCATGGAGGGACCGCCGCTGCCCATGCGGACGGTCCCTCCTACTCAGGGGTGGCGGACGGACGCAAGTCCGTCCGCCATCCTAATCGACCCCTATATTTTAGTAAACCATATCTTTTACTCGATATTTTTGTACTTACCTGTTTGCAGATGCAAAGTCGATATTCTGTCTGTCGATATTTTGTCAACGATATTTTAGGTACTCGATATTATGTCCTTCGATATAATGTCAGTGATCCGTAGAAAACAAATGATCCTTTGGGATGGATACCGATCGGAGGAATTTACACTTCCGGGTGGAGTCCCGCAAGGCTCGGCCTTATCACCAACACTGTTCAACATTTACGTAGCCCCTCTGGCCAGATTGGTAAAGAGCTATGGCTTTGCATTGATGTCTTACGCCGATGATACTCAGCTCATAGTTTCTGGAACTGAGTCTGCAGATGCTATGACAGTTGATTTCTGTAAATGTACCTCAGCTTTGATGACCTGGATGAGCTCGAACTTTCTGAAGCTGAACGCTGAGAAAATGGAAGTCTTGGAGTTTGGCTTGAAAGACTCAATCTGGAATCAGTTGTGGTGGCCTAGTACAGCTGGCACTTGCCCAGTGCCGGTCATAAAGGCAAGGAATCTCTGAGTTATGTTCGATAAAAATCTCACCTGGACGTCACAGATTAATCAGGTCTCATCTGCATGCTTCTTTATTATAAAGGGCTTGAAAAAGATTCTCCCCTACATTCCCTTCTCCCTAAGGAAAACAGTGGTAGTAGCCACCATTTTATCTAGAATCGACTATTGCAACACCCTGTATTTGGGAATGGGTACTGCTCAACTGGATAAACTTCAGTCTATTCAGAATGTGGCAGCCAGATTTCTGCTCGGGTTACCGAAACATCAGCCGACATCGAAAGCGATAAAGAATCTTCACTGGCTTACTGTTCGATGACATATTGAATTTAAATCACTCTGCCTGGTGCACAAAGCTTTGTTTGGAGATGGTGCCGAGGATGTGCAAGCTTTGTTCTAACATTATTCTCCCCCCCATACTTTAAGGTCATCCACCCTTGGCCTTGTACAAATTCCAAAGATTAAAAGAGTACACTGCGGAGGAAAGCAGTTTTCCTTTTTAGCATCCAAGCTCTGGAACACTCTACCAGTAGATCTGAGAAAATTACCTAATAAATTAGCATTAAGGAAAGAAATTACAACATGGCTCTTTTGCCAACTCTAATGTACGCATGTTATCTCTCAGCTCATTTCTACCCCAGTGTCAAGGTGCCTCAGCAGTAGTGAGCTTTATAAATATCGTCAGTCAGTCAGTCAGTCAGGAGTACTGAGATCGGGGAGACTGTGGGCAGTGACAGTGATAAGTACCAGTCCTAACGTGAAATTGGACGTGGTGTTGTTGGTGCCAGGACTTGAAATTGAAGGAGTGCTGACCCTCACAGTCCCGAATCCCCCAATACTGAGCAGAATCCCTAATCTGATATTGAATAGACTGATATTTCCTATGTTTGGAACTGTAGTGCCATCTCATGAATCTATTGTTCTTCATCTTGAACTTTTGCAGCATGTTCTAGAAGCAGTTGGATCAAATCTTATTTTGGATTAAAGAGACTTTGTTGTAAATAGTTGAAATTTACCTAGGTCTGAGTGGAAGAAGAAATTTCGGGGCTTTCTGTAGATTTTGGAGAAGGGTTAAGGAAGCCTTTGTGTGATGTAAATAAGGCGTCCTACACGGACATACAATGATCCTGGCCTAACTCCAATTTCTATTGTTAGGCACTGTATATAGCATAATATACACCCAAAATTATTACACAAAAACACTAGTACATTAGTAGAGCACAGTAAAGCAACCCAACAAAGTAATATTGGCTTAAAAAACACATGGTATGTTTATTTTAATCACAATAAAAAGAGAGATTAACCTCCACAGTTTAAAAACAATATACAGTCCATGTACATAAAAAACAGAAGGTCGACGCGGCGTTTCAGTGAAGTGTTGCTGTATCACCTTCAGGGTATGCTCAGAAGTGAGTCCCTTGCTCACTATGCCACTGGATTCAAGCAAGCCTGGCTGAAGACGGCTGTAAAGCCAGAAACCGGTACTAGGAAGCTTGTTTCCGATCCAGGGGAGGCATGGCTTGGCAGTTCGGGCTGGACTGTTCCCATGAGGCACAGGGTCAGACTCGTTTGCATATGGCCATGTCTGAACTGGGGTGGCAGAGTGGGCTAAAGAACAGTGATGGATTAAACCCAGGTCTGTTGACTGGGTGTGAGTGTTTGATTGGTTCAGATGCTCGGTTCATCACCACCCCCTTTTGTACCACTGTATTAACATGTTAGCATTAGAAATGTAGAACTAATTTGAGTATATTGCAATATGTAAGAGTGTGCTCATGTTATTCAAAGCCTAATGTAGTGTTTAACCAAAAATGTGCCTTATGTAATGCTTCACATTGAAATAGTGTACTAGGATTAACATGCACCATGTTAAAGGTTGCACTTGTAGGTTGCTTATTTTCTGAGACAAAGAGTAATGCTTTAAAATGAAACGAATGTAATGCTTATGATGTAGGGTTAGAAATGCATTTAAAAGTGTATAGGCCTGGTAATGTGAGACATCAGTAGAGGCTTAACTGTGATTTATTAGCTTGACTGCATATTGTAGGCCTGAAATTTATTTTTCCTTGGGAAGGCTCCATTCTCAGTTGAATTTCGAATTGTAACTTAGAGTGTGTGCGAGGCTGCTTCTCACACGTTTCTGTTGTAGGTGCAAGGACACATAGCTTGTTAGGTAGAATAATCCTTTGTTTGGGAGTTAGGATGGTAGAAGCAAGTACAGTGGGAGTGTATTGGAATGCGAAGGTGTTACATTTGGCTGAGAAGGTGCCTGGGACCCAAGGACACAGAAACGGTTTTTGGACGAAGATGGAGTTTGGTGGAAAAATCCAGAAGGAAGCACCTGCCTGAAGGGCTGTGTTTAGGGCGTGTTTACTGTTTTGGGGATTTCATATTAGGGACAGCACCCTGAGGGTGGAGAGCATATTTTGGTGCAGACTCGAGGGAGACGGACAGGAGAGGGGTGTAGGAAGGAGCATCTTAGAACGAGCTCTGTAGCTTAGGCTACCTACCTATGGAAAGTGAGTGTACTTCTTAGGAAGGTCTTCACTGCTGACACCTTTTCCCTTGTCTGGGAGGGAGTGCTAGGTAGGGATTTCACCTTAGAGCTAGTGTAGGGACAGACTAACTTTTCTTCCTTTGAGCAAATGCAGTCAAGGCTCCTGGCTGGGACTGTTTTTGTTTGCCTGATGCTCTTGGAATTAACGCTGATTTTCATATTGAGCCGTCTGAGACTCTTGAGTAAGATTATGTTTGTATTAGTGCTGGTTTATTTTCTGAACCTATTTTTGGCTTTGTAATAAATCTTTAAACTTTATTCAGTAGTCAGTGGTTCTTCAAAATTATTTGGTTTCTATGTCTAAGTTGTTATGAGTTATGATATGGCGATCTTCTCTCTACACTTCCTAGTAGACAACAATGGTCCAGTCGACCACGGATTCTAAAGATTGGTAAGGAAAGTCTAGATAGAATCCTACCCCAACACACTGACAGCCACCCTGCCCCTTCGGAAGGTAGAAAGGCATTCAGTTGTTACATTGCAAGAAACTGAAATCTAATTCACAGTGAAAGTATGCTCCTACTGCATTGCCAATAATCTAACCAGCCTTGATGAGGTCTTTCCCATTCCATTTTAATTCAACAAGGATCTATTTTCAATTCTGAAAATAAAATAATTTCCACACAGATAGGACTTAGAATGCTCAACGTTCATTGCACAGCCTAAGGCTTTTCACTCAGTGATGGAGAATATAATCTAAGTCTTTGTGATGGACCTGGGACCCCAGTGAACTCCCTTCTGGGAAATGCCCTTTCCAGAAATGTTATGTTCCAAATACTTATCCGTGAGTGTCAAGGACGTGTACTTCTCCAATTGAAGTTTTATCCCTTTCTCATTTTGAATACTTTATCCAAGCTTTTAAAATGTGACTCCAGGTAAAAAGCTTATAATAGAATGTCATTCTGGAACATAAGAACCCCATTGATGCTTCCAAACAAACAAAGCATAAGTGTCAAGGTCTAAACTATGTTTCAATGAAAAAATAAAGGACTCCCTGAAATAACTAGAAGTTCCTAGGGCAGGGAAATAATTAAAACTGGAGTAACATTCCTAAGCAAATAGGGACCATGCGGAAATCAAGTCCTATACATTACGTGAGGGGCATGGTCGTGTTAAAAAAACACCAAATCAACCTGACGCTCATCAAAAACCATATGTAAATGTTGGATAATATTTGCCATTTTTAAAGAAAATCTATTTTATGTAGCACATGCTATTGTTAGATCATATTTTGAGTACGCATTTTTCTATAATTCAAGTGGGAAAGCTTCTTGAGGAGATGGCTGCAACATTCACCAATTAGGCCTTTCACACGATATAAGCAATGCAACTCATACATTTTAATGGAAGCACTTCCTGGAAAGCAGAATCATAAATCAAATAGTCAAGCGCATGAGGTGGAGCTGCATACTAACCTGGGCTGATACAAGATGTGTTTGACAAAGTCTCAAAACCAGCAGCTGAAGGGACCTGACTCAAACAAGCGTCTGCCTGAGATGGTGGCCCAAAACCAACACTGTGCATTGAAAACAATGAATCTTACGCATTGGTATTCTGTCAACTCAGACTTACACAAATGAAATTCCCTGGTAGATAATCCATATGGCCAGTTAGAACTACATTATCTACAGTTCCTGCCATATAAATGTTTGAACAGCTAATGAATTGCCAGTGAGAATGTTTAAATTGATTTTACAAGTACCTTGTTGATGGTTAACTGTGCCTTTTCTTGTCTAGTGGTTTAAATTTCTATTTTCATTGAATTAGTATATTTTCTGTTCATGAATATAGTTTAATGTGTAAAAACTGTGTGCCATAATTAGATCCAGTAGCACTCTCTTTTTAAATAGTATCTGGAATGTCTACCAGAATCCCATGTAGAGGTTAAACATTGTTGAATTTAGCTCCTCTGATTATCTATAATGGTATCTGTATTCAGCCTTGGCGGTTGGGTGGGCGGAGAGCTATCACTGTTGTGCAGTGTCTCTTTGTATATTCACACACTTAAGCATTTTGAAAATAAAACTGACATACTTTCAACTGCACCAAACCTTGGGCTCAATTCTCCAACCACCACCTCCACTTGCAGTGTCTCTAGATCATCATCATTGGAAAAAAGAACCTTCTCACAACATAACTAGTGATTGATCAAGGCCAGTGGTTACTCCGGATCTGCAATCAAGGACAGTGGTTACTCCGCATCCACCGATCAAGGCCAGTGGTTACTCCGCATCCTCAATCAAGGCCAGTGGTTGATCTGCCTCCCCAATCAAGGCCACAGTTAACTCTACATCTACAATCAAGGACAGTGGTTACTCCGCATCCCCGATCAAGGCCAGTGGTTACTCTGCATCCATAATCAAGGTCAGAGTGTCGTGTAGTTCCTATATAACCTATACAAGATCTGCACGTTTGGATAAAATAAACTGTGGGATTGGTGGCAGGCTGATTCCGTGCACCCCACCGCATACGTTAGCCTGTCTGTATCAGGTAGCTCACAGGGCCACTATAATCTCCTCTTATTGGGGAGAGAATAGTTCTTGGCAACCTCAGAACATGACAACACTGATCCCTCAAGATCGTGGAAACAATATACTACCTTTGACTGAGTCACTCGTGCTCACTTAGTTTGTCTCAGACAGATACACAGAATAAACAGGTTGGGCATTTTCAATAAGAATTTATTAAACAGTTGTTATTGTAGTGTAGAATAGATGAGCTGCAACAAACATTAGACAGTAGCAGAGATATATGATTAGAAGCACTACAAATGTACAGGAATGGTAAAGCTCTACCATCTTGCAATAATCATGAATATATACAAGTATTTGAAACACAAGATAAAAGGTGCTTACTCCTACGAAGCCTCCCTTACTAAATGTCCCTAAAAGTAGCTAGCATCTCTGTAGGTGTTATGCCAAGAATCCCTCCAGGACATGGGTACTCACAAACTTTCTCTCGGGGGCCAAATTTACAGTATGGTTTTTGTCTGAGGGACGCATTCGGTGGGGGCGGGGTCAGTGGGGGAGGGGGCGGGGCTAGAGCAACAAAAAAACTATGACCATGAGGTTGAACACAGGCCCCTACAGCGGACGCCTTTGTCTACTGAGCCACCAGACCCGGCATACGCACATCTCTCTTTCTCTCTCTCTCTCTCTCTCTCTGTCTCCCTCCCTCCATCCCTCTCTCTCTCTCTCTCTCTGTCTCACTCCCTCTATCTCTCTCTGTCTCCCTCCATCTCTCTGTCGCCCTCCCTCCATCCCTCTCACTCCCTTTCTCTCTGTCTCCATCACTCTGACTGTCTCACTTCCTCTCACTCCCTCTCTGTCCCTCACTTTCCCTCACTCTCCCTCACTCTGACTGCCTCACTCCCTCTCTCTCTGTCTCCCTCTCTCTCCTTCCCTCTCCCTCTCTCCCCATCACTCTCCCTCACTCTCCCTCACTCTGACTGTCTCGCTCCCTCTCTCTCTGTCCCTCTCTCTCTCCTTCCCTCTCCCTCGCTCTTTCCTTCTCCCTCCCTCTTCCTCCCTCTCCTTCTCTCCCTCTCCCTCTCCTTCCCTCCCTTACCTTCCCTCACCCACCCTCTCCTTCCGTCTCTCCTTACCTTTCCCTCACTCCCCTTCCCTCTCTCTCACTCCCCTTCCCCCTCCCTCACCCTCACTCCCCTTCCCTTACCCTCACTCCCCTTCTCTCGCTCCCCCTCTCCCTCCCTCACTCCCCTTCCCTCTCTCCTCCCTCACTGTCCTTCCCTCCCTCCCTCCCCTTCTCTCCCTCATTCCCCTTCCCTCTCTCCCTCTGTCACTCCCCTTCCCTCACTCCCTCCATCACTTCCCTTCCCTTACTCCCTCACTCCCCTTCCCTCACTCCCCTTCCCTCACCCTCACTCCCCTTCCCCTGCTCCCCCTTCCCCATCCCTCACTCCCCTTCCCTCAGTCCCCTACCCTGCTCCCCCTTCCCTCCCTCCCTCCCTCACTCCCTCCCTCCCCTTCCATCACTCGCTCCCTCACTTCCCTTCCCTCACTCCCCTTCCCTCACTCCCCTTTCCTCACATGCTCCCTCACTCCCCTCCCTCACTCCCTCACTTCTGCCTCCCTCCCTCACTCCTCTTCCCTCCCTCCCTCCCCTCCCTCACTCCTGCCTCCCTCCCTCTGCCTCCCTCACTCCCTCCCTACCACCTCCCTCACTCCCCTCACTCCCTTCCTCACTCCTCACTCCTCTTCCCTCACTACCTCACTCCCCTTCTCTCACTCCCCTTCAATCAGTCCCTCACTTCTGCTTCCCCCCTACGCCTCCGTCCCTCTGTCACCCTCCTCCCTCTGTCTGTCTCCCTCATCTCGGTCTCCATTTCTCGGTCTCCATTTCCCAGTCTCCCTCCCTCCCTTTCCCTCCCTCTGTCTCTCTCCTTTTCTCTACCTCCATCTGTCTCCCTCTCCCTCCCTGCCTTTACCTCCCTCCCTCCCTCTCCCTCTGTCTCTCTCCCTCCCTCTACCTCCCTATGTCACCCTCTGTCATCTCACCCGGTGTGTCAGCCCGGGCTGCCTTTCACTGGAATGAATCACCCGGCCCCACAGAGCAGCAGAGTCTCACAGACTCGTCTTCCAGTTGCAGACACTATTTAAAAATGTGTTTTTAAAACATGGGTACGATGTCTACAAGGTCCGCGGGCCACCATGGAAGGCTTGCCGGTCCGCTGGCGGTCCGCGGGTCATACTATGAGTATCCGTGCTCTAGGATCTAGTCAACCCGATTATCAGAGAATGAGAGAATATGCAACCCCATCCTGGTCTCAAGTTAAACACCCCACGAGGGATGTTAGACCACTGCGAGCTGGAGTATCTGCGTGTAGGAACTTCTGCGTCTCTGGTCAGTTTGTCAGCCGGGATGTCTCGGTCTCCTCTCTCCTTCTAAGCAAGATGTGTTGTATATATATATCCAAAGGTTTCCCCAGGGGTCCTACCTTGCTGTATTACTGTGTCGGCCTAAAGGATGACGTCGGGCCTGAACTTTATACAGATAAGTTATCCAGGAGATGTTAATCCTGCGGTGCTTTTAAGAAGCCTCATGCATAATGTATGAGATTCGAACTAGGGAAAAACCCATATTCTGAATGCAGTGTCGTATCTAGGTAAAAGGTCAGTCCCTAAGAACCGTTATTTATGTAATGTAGGGGAGGTTATAGGTGAAAGGTTGCAATGTTACCTGTGCCTATATAGGTTACCTATATGGAATATAACACGCATTCCTCTTCCGACTGGACGACATATGCAACTTATTACTGTACTACTAGCCTAACCAGATATTGGTACGCAAAAAGTTTATAAAAAACATTTGGTTTTCTAAAATGTTTAAAACTTCTTAAAAATGTTGAAAAATACTGTGCAAACCATAACTCTAAAGTGTCATTAGTTATAGTCCGAACCACTATAAGCATTAGAAAGCCATGTATGCCCAATAAATAAAAGGAATGTCAATGCCAATTTTGTTTTTTAGTTCCAAATTTGAGCTTGTTTTAAAAAGGGCGAATTTCTTCCAGCACACAACGAGCCAAAATTACTCAAATATTTATGTGTCCTGGCTGGTAGACTCAGCATTTGTGTTGCTCGCTTCCGCAGTAGCCGCCCCCCATAGCACCTCGCAGAGTATGTCAATTGAGCACAGATGATGTTTCACACTGTCCACAGCCGGTGCTGGGGCAGCCTGTGCACCGTCCAAAGCCTGGGTGCCAGTGGAGGAGCCTGTGTCGATACCAACAGGTGCTGTTACTACCTCTGGTGGCCCAGAGAAGGCCGCCATCAACATTGGAAGACGCTGAGGACACTGCAGAACATTGGCTGTTATCGGGTCCAGTAGAGCATTCACGTCCGGTTGCGCACATGATGGGAGTGTCAAACAAAAGCCTAACACACATTCTTCTCCGCAAAACAGGCATTGGAGAACAGGTAAGATGCAGTCCATCCAGACTGGTGGAAATGACAAGAACCAAGATGCACTTAGTTCTCTTAGGCGAGGCATGCCTAGATGTTGCACCATGTGGTCATGGTATTTACGCTCCAGGAGTGCTTTTTCCATCTCCTTGGTGACTGGGACGACCATTGCATAGCAGATGGGAGACAATCAAGATACCTGCTACTAGAAACAGGATGAGCGGAAGTCCTCCAAAGATGCATCCGAATTGGGAGTGTATGAAGTTTGGTAAAACTCCAAATACCATCTGAAAGCTGCCCACAAGTCAAGAACCTATGTTCTTAAATTGGTGGACTATGCCTGTCATATCAGACATGTTAAAGATACAATTTACCATTTCTGAGAAATGGAAAGGGCTGTTTGCAATGGATAAGCGCCTGTATCTCTGCCGAAGACCTTCTGGAGATCAAAGTCTCTCAAACGGAGGTTAAGGGCACAGACTTCGTAAAAAGTATGGCTTTCATGCTGCTTAGAGTACCAAACCGTATTATAAAAACATTCTGTGAAGGCTGTAACAGCGCCTCCCTGACTGTATGTATTGGTGGAAGCAATACTTGCATACAACAAGTAACCCTGGAGATCACGGTTACCAGATATGCGATGCCCGGGAGCATTCCACAGCATCAAGTAACTCCCATTTTAAAGTAACCTAAATGCTGGAATAATCACTACAGCTGGGGCACCCCTGAGATGGCAGGACAAGTTTGCTACAGAATCATTACAAACCCTGTGCAGCATTATATCCTGGCATATGAGAGATCCACTAAAGGCTTCTCATAGTTTGTACCGCTTAGAAACACTTCTCGATCCCCACTCTGGCATCAAAATAAGTCTGGTAAGACCCATGATTCCTTAATATATTCCTTGCCCATTTCTTCACATCTGCCTGCCTTCTTTTAGGATGTCACTACCCCTGGGTGTACTCTCTGTACATAACGTGGATCTGGCCTATGCATAGTGAACCCTTCAGTTTTATCCACGAATCTCGCCTGACAACTATTAGTGTCTGTGGGCTAAATCAACTATTTTTTCCAATCGGGGTCTGATCTGTTGTATTGTATAATGTCATTCAACGTAATTTCTTTCTGTGATGTTATGTTACCCTCGGTATGTGATGGAGATGGCAGCCAAGGTATGTTCAAGTGTTTGCTCTTGGCTAGTCCAAAGCAAGATGTCTGTTGCACTGTCTCATTCAAAAACATGATCTGTTGAGGGGTAAGGCATGCTCTAAACGAAGCTACCGTTCCCTGAACTTGCCATTCTCTAGTACCCCAGACTGATTTTAAGTCTGTGGTGTCTTTCAATAAGTCAAAACCTTGTTCAGACAACTGGGCGATAAAGGAAGCAGAGTAAATCTGTTTGGTGTTTGTTAACATATTTTTCTGTGCTGATGTTGGTGCAACCTTGTAATATTGGGAGGCTGGGTCAGACATATTAAACCCTTAATAATATGGAAACTTTTGTGTAAATGTTTTTTTACTGCCATTTGGCGGTGTGGGACAATTTTCCCACTGATGGTACATGAACACATTTCTAGGATTAGCAGATTTGTGCAGAAAATGATCACCATAGTGTTAATAACAATACATTGTTTCAAAATCTGATGTGCTTTCCACTGTCTCACTATTAGAAAATGCAGCAGACTTTTATAAATCAGACAACATGTTATTTATAGTTTCAAAGTCCCAATCATGGGAAAATGTACTTGAGGTAATGATATCACTCAACGGTATTTTAAATAAATGTGGAATTCTTAAAAGTTCAGTCGGACCAAATATATCGAAACCAACCTTGTGCCAAACTATACCATCAGGTATAGGAACTGCTGTAATGTTCACTGATGACAAGTCTCTTTGTTCTCGATAAGATGATTGGTGTGAGTTTAAAAGTAAATTCACCTTTTGGGCTGCAGAGCTTTGTCAAAGGTATTTTCCATTAACAGGCATCCTAAAAACTATTACTAACCCTAACCAGAAAAGAAAGAAAAGTAACCTGGTAATTACCCATAGTTCTACCCAAGGTGATATCAGGTAAGTCTTTTTAAGAAAGTTCAGAATGTCTTCAATTTGCTGCTTGCGTAATTGTTGGGCTGGTGTCGTTTCAGGTTCACTTGGATCCAAAGAAAACATATCAAAGTTTATGAAGTAGCCAGAAGCAGTTCGCTCAATTGTTGGTATTGCATCAGGATTTGTGGAAATCGTAGTTTGCTCTTGTCGAGGCATGTAGATGTAGACATCTGTATTTGGTTGAATTGAAATGTGTCCTTCATTTTGATTCTGAATTTGAACTTCAAGTTAAAGGGGAACGAGTTCCATAGCATTATTGCATAGTACATCATTTCGTGCAGGAGACTCTTCAAATGTGATGAGTCTTTCCGTTTGAACTTCTTGAATTGTAGCGAGAGGAGGACGTCTGCTACTTTGGAGTCTACAAGACCTACTCCTAAGTATCGGCCACATAGTGTAATTTGATTAGGTCATTTGAGACAAATCTTTTCTCCTTTTTTTCGGCAAGAGACAGTAGAAGTACATTTCTTGTTCATTCAACTGCTAGGACCTGTACAGGCTTTTTGTATGGTGGCCCAAATTCTTTCTTGTCCGCTATTTTCTCTCTGACCAGATACCTGACTTTTGGGATCCACACAGGTCTTGCCATAACTGATTTAACTTCCCCAGTGGCGGTCTGCTTCATATGAACATTTCTTTGTTGTGTCCTGGATTTATCTATATCCTGTAAAACAGCCAAACGTTCATGGATGTCAAAAGACTTTTCATCCGCCACTGCGCCTTCCCAATCAAGATCCGGTAACCACATTCTTGTCCCAAAAAGGACCTTATATGGAGTGAACCCCCTAGAGAACTTCTTGGCATGTTATTCAATGCTCGCTGCACTCCATACAGATGTTTTACCCAACTCTCACCCCTGCCTAATACTCTAGCTGTTAAAGACTGCTTTAAGTCTCGGTTTTTCCTCTCCACAACCGAATTTCCCTCGGGATGATATGGAGAAGAGTACCGCAGTGCTACACCCATTCCTCGCATGGCCTCCTTGTAAGCCCGAGAGCTAAACGTGGGGCTCAGGTCAGAATGTAATGTGCCAATTGCATATGTCCCCATGAAGGCTTGCAAATATTTTATAACGGTCCGAGTGTCAGCCGAGCGTTGGGGCCACACCCATAGGAATCTTGAGCAGGAATCCACTGCAACTATGATATACTGTAAGCCCCATCCCTTTGTAAGGGGCTGCAGTGGTCCAAGTAAACACACTCTAGCAGTTTATCTGATATTAATGAAGTTGTCTGTGCTGGACGTGTTACGGTGGAACCTTTCATCTGCTGGCAGATGTCGCTTTTCAAGACATAGGGCCCCATTAGGATGGCGGGCGGATTGCCCCCGCCTGGCTGGCGATAGCCACCTCCGGACCGGCAAGGGCAGTCTGCCCGCCATCTTCACTGAAATGACCCCCGCCACATTAGGATGGCTGGGGGGTGCGCGGCAGACAGAAAGACCGTCCGCCGCTTTTCCGCCAGTCACCTTTGCGACCGTGGGAAAAAGTGCATACATATGGTGGCGGTGTCTGCGAGACACCGCCAACCATATTACAATGCTTGCGGTCCTATGCCTTTCCACGGCGGCATTGCCGCCTTGGAAAGGCATACGGTCTTTGCTTTGGGGGCCCGTTGTGGGCCCCCAGGGTGAAGGGTGGTGGGGGGCGCACATGGAGGGTACCATATTTGAATGCACAATGTGGCAGGCACCGCGTGGTGCCTGCCGCTTTGTGAATGCAAACCCGTTTTGAACCCAGTGCTGTAAATATTCTTTATATGACTATACACAGTAAAATGAATTGCACAAAATTAGTTTGAGAAATTCTCAATCCGTATTTGCCAGTGCCAGCATCAAGGCTTTTAACTCTGCCAGCTGTGCCGTGCAGTCTCCTGGAGATTGTGTATTTGTACACTTTGGGTGGAACGTTCCATCCCGCATGCAACCTTTAACGATTGCGCATGCCACGCTATATTGTTGCTTACTTCCTATGGCGGGTTGAGCAGATCCGTCAGTGTAAATTAGATGTTCATACTGATCTAGAGGCATTATTTCATTGGGTAGAGGATATTCTTGTTCATATTGCAGAAATGCTTGTATCTTTAGATGTGGGTCGTACCTGTATTCTACATCTGTTGCAGTGAGAGTAGCCCATTGTATCCATCTTGGATGTAAGACTTTAGCGTTAGGAACGCTTGCCTTTGTCGCAGCCTCCAAGGCTGGAACCGAAGTCACTACTATTATTCATTTTCCCTGTGCCAGTGCTCTTTCTCTTACTACAGCAGTTTGTACTGCTGTCAGAATCTTTTCTGTAGATGCGAAGGGCATCTCAGCATTTGTGTATAAATGTAATTTTTATGCGATTGGTGCTGTTTCACCTTCATTATATGTCAGATAGGTGTTCTCAGATTGACCCGCAACTATACAGATCACCAGTTTGGGTATGTTAACGCGTGCCTGTAAATGTTTGGAAGCTATCATGTCAGCTTGTAAGGAATGAAGTGTATCTGTGTGTTCCTGTGTCCATGGTCTAACTGTAAAATCCAGTTTTATTAAATCGTAGAAAGGTTTTAATATTTCTGCGCAATCTAAAATGTATGTTCACCAAAATTTAGGAATCTCAGGATTGATTGTAAATTTTTCAATGATTTTAGAGGTTGGAGCAGCGCCCATTTTTCTACCAAATCGGCTGCCAGGCTTTTCCCTTCTCTTGAAAGCTCATATCCTAAAACCAGGACACTGAGGTGGGCAATTTTAGATTTTTATAAGTTGAATTTGTAGCCCTCAGATGCAAATCCCAAAATGATGGTATTCACTCTGTTCCAGTGCTCCTCTAGGTGATCATCTGTTAGATAAATATCATCTACAATGCCTTTTCATCCAAGTTTTGAAGTAACTCAGTTACTCTGGCCGAAACCAACTCCGGGCTGTTCTTATACCCCTGGGTGAGTCGACAAAATTTACGCTGAGAATGCTGTTAGATATCTGCTTTCAGGCACTATATTCTGGCAGAAAATTCCATTTGAGATATCAAGTGTTGTTTTACATTTTTGCCGCACAATGTTATCCATTAATGCGGCACTGTGTGCTTTTTGGACTGCAAATGTCTCATTGCAAGTGTTTAAATGTCTATGATCTAAAACAAAATAATAGGAATTGTCAGGTTTCCTGACCGGAAACAAAGGATTATTCATTGATGAGGTGCAATTGTCGATCACCCCTTGGTATTGAAGTTGATCTAAGTTCTCCCTGACCTGTTTCTTAGCTTGAATTGAATTTAATTAAGTTCTTGTATAGCGCAACTGCCACCCTACGGGTATCCTGGCGCTCAGACTTAAATGAACCAACCTAAACATAGACCAGAATGACTGCGGGGACAGGGCTAGGGGTCGGTCCTAGGAAAGAGGCAAGTTTTCAGGCTCTTTCTGAACTCAGCCAAAGAATTGGCTTGTCTGATGTTCTGGGACAGCTCGTTCCATAAGTGAGCGACTGCCACACTGAAAGCCCTCCCCCCAATCTGGAGTGCCTAACTCTGGTAGTCGTCAGCAAATTAGCGCTGGAGGAGCGGAGCTGCCTCTTGGGATTGTACCAGGTGAACTTATCTTGCAGTGGAACAGGACCCGAGTCGTGTACTGCTCTATAAGCAATACAGAATGATTTAAAATGAACCCTTTCCTTAATAGGCAACCAGTGAAGGTCTCTCAAAGCCAAAGTTGTGGAGGACCCACGTTGCCTATTTAACACCATCTTTGCCGCCATAGGCTGGACTCTCTGCAACCCCTGAAAGATGTATTGCGGTGCTCCCAGATACAGGGAGTTGCAGTAGTCCAGCCTAATCAGCTCTATATTCCTCACTACAAGGGAGCGTGAGTATTTAGGAAGTAGCGGAAGGATCTGTCGTAGCATGCACATTAAAAAAAGGCACACGCTAACAGTTTTGTTGGCCTGTGACTCCATTTGGAGGTTGTCGTCCACCAGAACTCCCAGATTGCGCACCGTTTTGACTGGGACCAGAGGCTCCTCCTCAGGAGTGAGCCTGAACTTCAGAGGTAAATGTTGGGACATTCTGGACGTGGGGCAGTATACTACCTCCGTTTTCCCCCCATTAAATTGTAAAGAGCTTCTAGCTTTATTGCATATTGCCTCTGTGCAGTCGGAGTATTTTTACAGGGATTTTGTGGTGGGTTGAATCCTCATCCAATCCAACATGATTCTTGCATAATGCTGGGGCTTGGGCTAGCACCCACATCTGCGCATATGTGTGTTTTCGATGCCTGGGAATATGGTCTGAGAATGACCGTAAAATTACAGTTTCTCCTTTAGGGCAATCCATGACGAATGCTGGTGGCCAAACTTGTTCAGCCAACAAAATGTCATAGCCAAATGACAAGTTCTCCCAAAAGAGACCTTTAGCTGTCCTATGCTTGTCCCCCTCCATTTGGAGTGTTATTTCATATAACTTATGTGGGACACTTACCCTAGCATCAGGTGTTTCCACCGTGATTTCATCATTCAAGTCCGCTGCCACAAGAAATTCCATCAGGTTCTGGCGAGCTTTTGTTACTTCTTCCGTACTGTCTAGCATATTCAGAGCCCATTCCCCGATCAGTAGCTGAGTCTTCAGAATTCTGGGCATGTCTGATCGTTAGACATGCAACCTTCTTCTTTTTGAACTGTGGTTTTTGCTTTTGGTTTCTTCGCGTTTTTTAGAAGTGTAATCCTGAGCGTGCTGCTTACCTCTGGACTGTGTACGCTCTTCTTGTCTGTCTGACCGTCTTTCCCTCTTGGAGATTTTCAATGAACCCTGAAAGGAACGAGAGGAACGTGTATCTGTATCCTGATACCTGTCAGGTTTCCTAGTATTATCCTTATTCCTAAAGTTATACCTCTTTTTGGAGGGCTCCCGTGGAGGAAATCTACCTCTGGATTGAGATCTGTTTTATTTAAAGTTTTGCTGTTTCTTATCGTCCCACTTCTTTTTCTTTGGAGCAGGTGTCTGCTTAGAAGTGTCTTTAGGTAAAGCTTTAAAACACCATCAGTTGGGGTTTTAGAGCTTTACCACCCAAACCGTCTCTACCTAATTCTGCATATGCAGTTTTAAATAGTTTTGATAGTTCATGTTCCTGTTCTAAAGGACTGAACTCCCTTAGGCGTTGGCAGATAGCCACTGAAGCTGCTTCCCCTTTAATATTAGCTAATATTATTGCTGATACCTGCGCATAGTTACCTAGTAACTTCATTCCTAAATTCAGAGCAGGTGCTGCTCCATACTCGCTTTGTATTTGTCTCAATGCATCTGGTATCACTGCTAATGATGGAATTCCATGAGGTCTGGTATAAATGGCAGCAAAGACTGTACCCAATTGGTACAATCCTTTATTTGTGGTGCTATCCCCATGGGCAAGCAGGTTGTTAACTTACTGTGTTTTTCATATGGAGTAGTCGGGAATACTTCCTCTAGCTGTGTTTTTTTCTGAGCTACCCAGAATGGCATTTGTTCTTTTTTTTGGGGCATTTTACCCATCACCGCGTGTAATGTTTGTGGTGTGATTTTAGTTGCTGTACCCTGAGTTTGAGTTCCATTTATTGCAACCATTGCTGGTTGGACTGTAAGTGTCCTCATGACGAATTGCGTCAAGTTTCTGTAGATTTTTATCAAACCTTTGTGTTGTGTAAGTCTCTTTGTGGCATTGTTTCAATGTCAGGATGTGGTGTGTAGGCCGCTAATATTGGCTATGTTGCCCCTTCTCTTCCGAGCGGGCCGAGTCTCACTTTTGTTCTTATGTGGGGTAGGGCACCTTTAAACCAGTATAAGTGTTCCTGGTACGTGAGCGGAACCTCAATGTCCTCAAACGGACAATATTCCACTGGTGCATCCCCTTCTGTGTAGGAGTGAAATGTTTTTGTCTTGCATTTGCTGCTGCGAATGCATCCCATGAATAAAATACCTCTTTTCTGCTTGATCCTTGCGCCTCAATCATGAACACTACAATACCACCACTAGGTGTTAAACCATGCTCTAGCAGTTTCAGGTTTGCTGTATTTCTAAAATTTGGTGCAATGTGTATTGCCTCTGCATCTTCATCCTCGTCTGAAAGGGGCAGTGCTTGTTGCAGTGGGTCTAAGACCTGGTTAGTCATTGTTTTTAGAACACTAAATAGTTTTTTAAGGGAACCAAGATAAGGTGTTTTGCACAATTTTAGGAACTAAGACCCCCATTAGGATGGCGGGCGGACTTTGCCTGCCCGCTATCCTCACGGTACCAGGGACCGCCCGCCATAAGGGCTGGGGTCCCGTGCCTGGCATTAGGATGCGTCCGCCACAGTGGCGGGCGCATCCTGCATTCCTACCATTGTGGGGGGCGCTCAGCACCGCCCGCCACAATCGCAGGAAGGCATGCAGTGCACTTCGATGCTCAGCATGGCAGGCACCGCGCGGTGCCTGCCATGCTGCACATGGAACTGCTGGGGGGTACCATAGGTACCCCCCATGTGCACCCCCCAGAGTCCATGGGGGCCCGCATCAGGCCCCCAATGCAGACTCTGCATGCCTTTCCGTGCCAGCCACGGAAAGGCATTTAAAAAGTCCCATCCTAATATGGCTGGCGGTGTCTGATAGACACCGCCACCAAAGAAACCCGGCGGGCAGACTTTCTGTCTGCCGCAGACACCCCAGCAATACTATATGGCGGGGTCATTCCAGCACGGATGGCGGGCGGATCGTCCCCGTGTGGCTACCGCCGGCCTGGCGAGGGCGATCCGCCCGCCACCCTAATGGGCCCCTAAGTGTCCTTCAAGCTTGATGAACCAGCAGGCAATAAATAGAAATGTTTTGCCTACTCAGCTGTGGCCTAGTTTGTGTCAACCCACTCCAGACGTCTCTGGTGTATTGTGAGTATGGGTCTCTGAGAATAGCACGACTGAACTACTCAGATTCTACTGTTAAATAAGTACTCAACCAACGTTGGGCACCATGACGTGTAGTTCCTATATAACCTATACAGGATCTGCGCGTTAGGATCAAATAAACTGTGGGATTGGTGGCAGAATGATTGTGTGCACCCCCACCGGATATGTTAGCCTGTCTGTATCAGCTAGCTCACTGTGCTACTAGAATCTCCTCTTATTGGGGAGAGAATAGTTCTTGGCAACCTCAGAACATGACAACCCTGATCCCTCAAGATCGTGGAAACAATATACTACCTTTCGCTCAGTCACTTGTGCTCACTTCGTTTGTCTCAGAGAGATACACAGAATAAAAAGGCTGGGTGTATTCAATAAGAATTTATTGAGCAGTTGTTGTTCTAGTGTAGAATAGATAAGCTGCAACAACCATTAGACAGTAGCAGAGATATATCATTAGAAGCACTACGAATGTAAAGAGAAGGTAAAGCTTTACATCTTGCAATAATAATGAATATATAGAAGTGTATGAAACACATGATAAAAGGTGCATATTCCTATGATGCCTCCCTAACTAGATGTACCTAATGTACCTAGCATCTGTGTAGGTTTTATACCAAGAATCTAACAGCCCCATTACCTGTGAATGAGAGAATATGGGACCCCTTACTGCTCTCGAGTTGGACACCCTGCGAGGGATTTTCAACCACTGCGAGCTGGAGTGTCTGCAGGCAGGAGCCTCAGTGTCTCTGGTCAGTGTGTCAGCCTGGAAGTCTCGGTCTCCTCGCCCCTTCAAAGCAAGATATGATGTATATTTACCCATAGGATTTATTGGCTCCATAAATCAACTGCATAATCTTTTGAAAAGTGGGTGGTCCTTTTGGATTTGGAATTTTGCAAAGGTTTGTCTAAGACAATGAAGGTCAAAAAACTTGAATTATTTAAGATAAAGGATTTATCTAATGTACAGTCACGCAACTGCTTATGTTATTATGTCATATTATATATCTACAACCAATGATGACGTCTTTTATATCCATAGAGAGAATAATTTCAGAGTTTATTAGGAATGACAACAAATGAAGATATGAAGATTCCATGGTGTTGTGTATCGATTTAGATTCTGTATGAATTCCGTATAAATTTCCCGATTCATGCCCTTATATAGGTACACTTCACATTGCCCTTATTTAGGCATAGAAATCCAGCCCTTATTTAGGTATTGTCCATGCTAACCAAATACAGGCATGGCTACTTACTTCCGTTCATCTATGCCACAACGAGTTCTTGGAAAACCAGACTCTTAAGCCTTTAAGACTTCTCCTTGCTTGGATATTGATTTCTCCAAGAACTAATTTCTTATTCATGAACATCTATTTCTTAGGGGCTCATTCATGACGTTCTTATGCCCAACTTTTACCTCAATACTGACATTCCTAAACACATTCAAGGTATAAATATACCTTCACTTGCTATGGCAAGGCGCGGTGCGGTTTGGCTACCTACTTGCACGACGAGGATCGCCACAACAAGTCCCGAAGGAAGTCAAGTCCCCAAATGACACACTGACCAGACGCTATCATACTCCTTGCTAAGAATCCAGCTCCAGTGTTTCTGACTCCCCTTGCGGGGTGTTAGAAATTCAGTCTCAGGAAATAGATACCAACCTCTCTCATTCTAAGGTATGGAGCTGATTAGAACCTAGAGAAACTTTTGGCAACTCTTGGCATAACTAAACCAGACTAAGACAGCACCTACTTCTTCCCTCGTACTAGACTTAGGTTAGGTACACTGGGGAAGGATTATTTTAGAAGCACCTGTTTAGTATTTTAGCCTGTGTTATTTATGTATGTATTTTAATGAATATATGTCATAGCTACAAGACATGCTATTACAGTTTTATTTCATCTTACTGCTAACACTGTACATTTTATACTTCGCATTCTGTCTTACGATTGTAGCAGTTCATATCTCTTGCATGAGAAATAATACTGTATAATAAACCCTTTTTATTGAAATGCCCGTCTATCTATTTCTGTGAGACTCTGTAGAAACAAAGCATGAACGATTGACTGAGTGAAACGGTTTTCTATTGTTTCCATGACTCTGAAGATGTTGTTCCGACTCTAAGGGAAACAAAGTTGTCATGTTTATGTGGTTGTCAGAAACTAATCCCTTCTTGTTCATTCAAGAAAGTTTCTAGTGACCTCTGAGTTAGCTGGCACACACAAGTAATTAAGTTTAATGTACTCGATAGAGACATACTGACCTCCATCCTATGTCAAAACTATGATGTATATTATTCCAATGCGCAGAGCCTATCAGGGATACAGGAACTACACTACATGGTGCCCAACGGTTTGATTAGACACTAATTTAACGCTAGATACTGAAGTAACTCAGTCGTGTTTTTCCCAGAGACCCCTACTCCTAAAACTCCATAAGACGTCTGTAGTGGTTATGGATAATGTCCGCCATAGCTGAGTAGAATGAAAAGTCCTATGTATTAGCTTTTTTGGTTTGTTCAACGTTGAAGGATACTTTGTTCCAAAATATTGTGCACCTTATCTTTGTTCCCTTGAAACTTGCTCTACAATTTTCATTGAAAAATGTCTGAAAACTGCAAAAACACCGAAACCGGTGGAGCTGCAGCCGACCAAGCCGCAGCAGCTTTTAATCATACAGGTTTTAATTAAAAACCTATGAGAATAGTATAAGCATTCCTCAAAATTTAAGGAGAGCCATCACTCTAAAACTTATAAAACATGGCCTAACACCAAGAGGTGGTAGAGCAGTTTTTGTGATAGACGCACATGAATATCACCAAACAGAGGTATTCTATTCGTGGATAATATTCCAAGAATCAAATCCAGTAACACATTTGTTTAACTTCTACAAAGAAGAGGATCCACCCGAGGAATATATTCCTTTCGAGGATATCGAAATTCCACTTACATACCAGGAGCATGAGCTCTGGTTTAAAGGCTCCCTAAAACATTTAAATCACATTACCAGGCTCTGTCTACTAGGTCGAACAGGAGCCACTTGTCCAGTTTTGGCCGGTTATACACCTAATCCTGACATTGAAGAAATGTCAGATGTAGAATTACTTACTAAACTCAAAGAGTTAATTAAAATTTATAGACAATTGGTTCAATATGTCATGCGGACTCTCACAGTCCAACCTTCATTAGTTATTCCACAACAAACCTCTCACCAGGGAAATGCACTAAAAATTACACCACAGACTTTACACACAGTCATGGTAAACTACCTGCAAAATGTGAACAAATTCCGTTCTGGATAGCTCAAAAAATTACTCAAATCGAAGCGGTATTTCCTATTACCAGTCCCTATGACAAACATAGCATTCTAACAATCCGTTTACCAATGGGGATAACACCACGTCTGGAAGACTGCACCACTTGGGTTACAGTCTTTGCTGCAATCTACACTAAAACACGTGGTGTTCCGTCTATGGCGGTAATACCTGACGTCCTGAAACAGATTCAAAATGGATATGGGGCAGAGCCTGCTCTGAATTTAGGTATGAAGTTACTGAAAAATTTCAACCAGATCTCAACAATAATATTATCTAATATTAAAGGAGAAGAAGCATCAGTGGCAATCCGCCAGAAACTAAGGGAATTTGATGTAACAGAACAACCACAAGAACTAGCCAGCATAATTGAAAATTCCCACGAAGAATTAGGCAGAGCCAGTTTGGGTGGGAAACCAGTTAAACCACAACTGTCTGAAAGTCCTAAAAAGGTTTTTACTAAAAACATTCCTACCTCTTCTAAAAAGAAGTGGGAAAATAACAAACATTATTCAAAAGAGAAGAATTCTCAATCCCAAGGTAGGTCTCCTCAAAAGGAGCCCCCTGAAAGGGGGTACAACCTCAGGAATAGGGATAATTTGAGAAAACCTGACAGGTATCAAGATACTGATACACGTTCCTCTCGTACCTTTCAGATATCGTCACAGACATCCGAAAGAAGAGGACGGTCAGAACAAAAAGAAGAACGCGTGAAGTTCAAAGACGATCAACACGTTCAGAAAAACAAACCAAAAGCTCAATGCACCAAAAAGAAGGTAGCAGGTCTAAAAATCAGACATGCCGATGATCTTGAGGACACAGCTCAAGAACGGAGAATGGGCTCAGACAATGTTAGACAGAGCAGCAGAAGTAACAATAGCTCACCAGAACCTCAAGGAACTTCTGGAGACAGTGGACTTGAATGAAGACATTGAAGTTGAAATGGCATATCCCAGGGTTAGTTCTCCACATAGGTTATATGAAATAACACTCCGGATGGAGGGAGACATACCAAGAAAATTGAAAGCACTCTTTTGGGAGCAACTTTCTAAGGGTTATGAAATACTTCTATCGGAACAAGACTGGCCACCAGAATTTGTCAGGGAGTGCCCACATGGCAAAGACATCATTATGCCAGCCTTCTCCAACCTTGTTCCAGTACATCTAAAATATACTTTTGCCAGGAAATGGGCAGTTGCCCAAGCCCCAGCATTATATAAAAATCGTGTAGGATGGGATGAGGACTCACCTCACCATAAAATCCAGTTAAAAAATCAACCAACTGCACAAAGGCAGTATCCAACTAAGCAAGAAGCTAAAAAACAGGTCTGGGAGATCTTAGATCAACTTGAATAGCAAGGGGGATTGAAACTTGCACCTCATCAATGAACAATCCTTTGTTTATTTATTATTTATTTATTTATTAATGCCATTTGTAGAGCGCGTACAATTACCCTTAGGCGTCTCGGCGCTGAAATTGCATTGAAGTCTCACCCTAATCAGGAAATGCAGAGATGTGGGTTACTGATTGAAAAGCCATGTTTTCAGTTTTTTTCTGAACTGAAGAAGAGTGGGGCTAGTTCTTATGTGATGAGGTAGGGTGTTCCAGAGTCTAGGGGCCGCGATTGAGAAGCGACGATCGCCCCAGGAAGCTGTTCGGCTGCGTTGAACCACTAGTTGGTTAAGAGAGGTGGATCTGAGCGTTCTCGGAGGGTTATAAGGAATCAGTTGCTTTTTAAGGAATCGAGGTCCTTGATCCTGTAATGATTTGAAGACAGTGCACAGAGATTTAAATTTGACCCTGTTGTGGATGGACAGCCAGTGGTATTTTTTAAGCGTGTCCGCGATGGGTACAAATCTAGGTTTTTTTGAGAGTACACGGGCGGCGGCATTCTGCACGGTCGCATTCTGCATGTTTCCTGTTTCCTGTTTCCAAACCAGACAATACATATCGTCTAGTTTTGGATTACAGGCACCTAATCCCTTGTTGTAAAACATTTGCCGTTCAAAATGCACACAGTACAGCATAAATGAATAACATTGTGCGTTAAAAATATAAAACCACCTTAGACATATCAAATGGTTTCTTTTGTGAAAACATTGCACCTGAAAGCAGGTATTTGACCACTTTCTCAATAATGGGGACTCAGTGTCAATTCTTTTGTCTCCCTCAAGGATTCAAGAATAGTCCAGGGTTATTCTCAGCAAGGGTAACAGAGTTACTACAAACCTATGATGACGAGGCATTTTCATATGTCGATGATTTCTATCTGACAGACGACGACCTGAACAGGCACTTGAACAGGGTAAACACCATTATACTGGGATTCGCCTCTGAGGGGTGTAAATTCAATTTTCAAAAATCAAGAATTGCCCATCTCAACGTCCTTTTTCTAGGATATGAACTTTCAAGTGAAGGCAAAATCCCGGCAGCCCACTTTTTAGAAAAGTGTGTACTGCTCCAACCTCCAAAAACGCTGAAAAACTTACAGTCGATTCTAGGTTTCCTACATTTTGGAAGAACTTTATAAACTACGCAGAAAGGGTTAAACCTCTCTACGAATTAATCAAACCTGATTTTAAAACAATAAATTGGACACAACACAGAAATTTTACGTTCATTTCAAACAGACATGTTAGCAACAAAATATTTGCAAACACACGTAAACGTACGCAACTTAGTGATCCGAATCATTCCGGGTCAATGCGAATTCACCTACTTAACTTTTAATGAAGGTGAAAAAGTACCAATTGCATACAAATCACATTTGTACACACAAGTAGAAATGAATTTTTTACATTGACAGAAAAAATACTGACAACAGTTCAAACCGCTGTAGCAAAAGAAAGAGCCCTAGCACAGGGGAAACACATCATGGTCGTAACTCCTATACCAGCCTTAGAGGCAGTTACAAAAGCTAGCATTCCAAATGCAAAAGCTTTACATCCGAGATGGATACAATGGGTTAATTCTCTTGCTGCAACTGATGTTGAATAAGTTTTTGATCCTTATTGGAAAACACAAGCATTCCTACAATACAAACACAAATGTCCTCTGCCTGATGAAATTCTACCTCTAAAAGAGTATGAATGTATAATTTATAATGGCGCTTCAGCACAACCGGCTACGCAGGGTAAACAAGCTTATAGTTCTGCATGCGCGATCGTTAAAGGTTATATGTAAGCCTGGGCGTAGTTCGCGTAGCCGCACTCCGCGGAGCTACGCAAAGATGCACTTGCACTCCGCGAACTACGCATAGCTCCGCGAGCATGCGTAGTAGCTTGCTTGACCCGTTCACGAGCCATTTTTCGTCTTCGGGAGCGCCGTGGAACTCTGGAACCTGCTCGACACCACATCTCCAGACGTCGCCTTCCTCACGGAAACATGGATGAACGCCTCCTCAGTGCCCGACATCGCCGTTGCCATCCCGGACGGATACAAGATCACCCGGAGAGACCACGTCAACGAGACAGGAGGAGGCATCACCATCGTCCACAAGAACACCATCCGCATCACGACCAACTCAGACGACACCCTCACAGCCGCTTAACATCTTCACTTCCAGATACATACCGACCCCAATACCACACTCAGAGGCACCCTCATCTACAGACCCCCAGGACCTCGCACACAATTCAGCGAAGACATCGCAGACTTCATCAGCCCGCACGCCCTCGCCTCCGCTGACTACATCCTCCTAGGGGACCTCAACTTCCACCTGGAGAACAACAACGACAACACCACCACCACCCTGCTGGACAACCTCGCCAACCTCGGACTCATGCAACTGGTGAACACCCCCACCCACTACGCCGGACACACGCTTGACCCAGTCTTCTCCTCCAGCAAGTACATCTCCTTCAGCCACTCCACCGGACTCCACTGGACAGACCACAGCTGCGTCCACTTCAGCTTCAGAAAGACCACGACTCACCACCACCCGCAACAGGTTCCCCGCAGGAACTGGAACAAGATCACCACCGACCAGCTCACCACTTCATTGAGCCAGAACCCTCCCGCCAGCTCAACGGACCCTAACCAAGCAGCCAACAACTTCAAACAGTGGATCACCAATTGCGCTCGCCCAACCAGCCTCGACCACTCGCAGTCCGGCTTCCGCGCCAACCACAAAACCGAGACCGCCCTCATCGCAGCCGCTGACGACATCCGAGCCCTGCTCGACAACTGGGAAACAGCGGCCCTCATCCTCCTGGACCTCTCCGCAGCATTCGATACGGTCTGCCACTGCACCCTAATTCAGCGCCTCAGCAACATCGAAATCCAAGAGAAGGCACTGGAGTGGATCATCTCGTTCCTCACCGGAAGAACCCAGAGAGTCCGCCTCCCCCTGTACAGATCCAAGGTCACCGAAGTCATATGCGGCGTACCACAAGGATCATCACTCAGCCCCACCCTCTTCAACGTCTACATGAGCCCCCTCGCAGCCATCGTACGCCAACACAACCTCAACATCATCTCCTACGCCGACGACACCCAGCTGATCCTCTAGCTCACCAACGACCCAGGAACCGCCAGAACCAACCTACACGAAGGGATGAAAGACGTAGTCGAGTGGATGAGGAACAGCCGCCTGAAACTGAACTCAGACAAGACGGAAGTCCTCATCCTTGGATCATCACCCTCCGCCTGGGACGACTCCTAGTGGCCCCCTGCCCTGGGCAGTGCACCCAAACCAACGGACCACGCACGCAACCTGGGCTTCATCCTGAACTCCTCCCTCTCGATGACCAGACAAGTAAACGCCATCTCATCATCATGCTTCAACATCCTACGCATGCTCCGAAAGATCTTCCGATGGCTCGCCACCGAAACCAGGAAGACCGTCACACAGGCACTCGTCACCAGCCGACTGGACTATGGAAACACCCTCTATACCGGAACCACAGCCAAACTTCAGAAAAGACTCTAACTCATCCAGAACGCCTCTGGACGACTCATCTTGGACATCCCCTGACACAGCCACATCTCCGGACACCTGGGAGACCTTCACTGGCTCCCCGTCAGCAAGAGAATCAGGTTCCAACTCCTCACTCACACACACAAGGCCCTCCACGACCTGGGCCCCAGGTACCTCAACAACCGCCTGACCTTCTACACTCCCACCCGCCAGCTACGATCGACCAGCCACGCCCTCGCAGCCGTGCCACGCATCCGAAGATCCACCATGGGAGGAAGATCCTTCTCCTACCTGGCAGCCAAGACTTGGAACTCCCTCCCCATCCACCTCCGCCTGACCCAAGACCACCTCTGCTTCAGGAAGCAACTCAAGACATGGCTGTTCGAGCAGTAGCGGACCCCCCTCCCCCAAGCGCCTTGAGACCCTCTGGGTGAGTAGCGCGCTATACAAATATTCTGATTGATTGATTGATTGCCTGCATGCTCGGGATGTGTAGCGAGCGAAGTTACCCATGAGGTTTGTCCCGCCCGCTTGCGTCCCCTTATTTCCGGTCACTACTAACGTGTTCGCGAGTTATTCTGTGCCAGATTGCAGTTTCTGCGTGTTCGGCAACTCGATCTTACCGACAAGCATCCTCGCGCACGCGAAAATGCTATTGAGCGCACGAGAACTACGCTACGCAGCAGTTTGCAGAGTATTCGACAACTTCGCGTTCTCCGCGGAGCGCGGAGTTGCCGAAACTCCGCAAACTCCGCGAACGGAGCGTAGTTCTTCGCCCAGGGTTAGTTATATGCGCGATGGCAAATTCAGACCTATGGTCACAAAAACGCAATCTCTAGGACAGAGGTCTTCAAACATTTGGATGCCGAGAGCCCCGTCAACATTTTCAGATGTAAGGACCCCTCCTGACAAACATGTCTAGAACTTGCTACTCATCATTATCGCTAACCATACACACTCCCAGTTCCCACAGAAAATAATTTTTACAGTGGGGGAATATTATTTAACAGTGTTTAGCAAGTCAAAGGTTTGTGGGTAACAAATCAACAGTAAAAACAGTCCACCTGACCATATACCTGGACAGCAATCAGCCAAAAAAAGCCCCACACTGAAATGCCTGGCCACCCCTTTGGGCACTGAAAGACTGTCCTGTAGGCAGGGCTATTGAAATTATGAGGCAAGGGAGGACCAAATTATGTGGCAGTTTTAAACTTGTAAAAGTCGAGCTGTATAAGTGTTTTGCAAGGAATGGGAAACTGCATGCATTTGTGCATGCTGCAGACAATATTTGTGGTCATAGCACAGAAATTAACAGTAAATACAGTCCACCAGACCATACAACAGGCGAGCAAGCAGCAAAAAAATAAAAGCCCCACACTGACCTGACTGCCCATCACTTTGGGCACTGCCAGCCTGCCCTAAAGGCAGGACTACTGGAATGATGAGGCAGTGGAGGGCCAGATTATTCAGGAGGATTGATTGAGTTGTGTGGTGAGAAAATGTAAATAATTCTATGTGATGAAGGATATTTTGGGATAGTATTGCTTCATTATTTTGACATTTTTTAAACACAGTAACACTAAGCAAAGATTTCCCCTCATCAGCTACGTTCCCTCTAAGGCGCGCACCGCTCCTGACCTCACCGCGCACCACCTAGCGTGGAGCGCGCACACAGTCAGGAAGTCGCGCCGCCGGCCGCTTTGAAAGAAGCGAGCGGCGCGAATGCGGCAGAGCGGTCGTTAGGCGTGCAGGTAAGGAGGTGGGGGAGGGCTTGTGGCGCTTGAGGCTATGAGGGAGGGCGGGGTAGACTCTGGCCTTTTGTTTAAGTAATGCTGTTAATCAGAGCCCCTTCACGGGCTCCGATTAACAGTAATACTTAAACAAAGGGCCAGAGTCTTCCCCGCGCTTTCCTAACAAAAGAGTAGACAGTTTCCAAACACACGCTGTGTTTGGAAACTGCCTACGCTTTTGTTAGGAAAGCGCGGGGAAGACTCTGGCACGTTCTGTCTGTTCCTAAATATCTGACTTCTGTTACGTGTGACCTGGTACTTGCTCATGCAGGTGAACAAATATTTTCTGACGTTCAACACAAAACCAGTAATAAAAGTGTGGCAAATATAAGATCTGCTGGAACCTCTCTTCCCTCAATCACCTTAAGATAATTATCCAAGCTTCTATATCAACTTTTCCTCTTTTGTTTAGACTTCCCAGGGGCTAGGTAAAATGGGGCTGGGATAAAACATAGCATTCTTCTCTCTCTCTTTTATTAAAATATATTGTTGTTGGTATTTTGTTTTATGGTACGGCATTTAAGCCCAAAGACGATGACATAACACATATATACGAACACACACACACACACACACATCCCCACACACACACCCATTCAATCTATTGAATGCCTTCTCTGCGTCTGGCGACAGAAGGGGCATTTGTGTATTAGAACTTGTGGCTACCAGACAAAGATCCATCACCAAAAGGATATTTCTCGCCTTTATATTATGAATTCAGATTGTGTGAGTTGAATAATGCTAGGCCACACATTCTCAATTTGCCGGACCAGGACCTTGGTATACATTTTTACATTGATATTCAAAAAAGCTATCGGCCTATAAGTTCTACATTGCTCAGGATCATTTTAGGCTTGAAGATCAGGGCAGTTTTTGCATCCATCATGGCTTCGTTATCTCTTCTGTCACCAAGAATGAATTAGTACGAGAAAGAGGTAGCACCAATTTCTCCTTAAAAGCTTTAGAAAAAGAGGTAGTGTATCCATCTGGTATCTTATTGCTGGGGACATCTTTATTAGCTTATAGAAATTCACGGTGAGCAGTAGGTACTTGTAAAGTGTTCAAGCAGGGCTGAGGAAATGTTTTTAGAAATTTCTGTTTTTCAAATACGCTAATTGTACCAGTTTTGGGACATTTTTCCTAGAATTAGGTGTGAATTGAAGTCAATATAAAATATCTGGATAATGTCTGTGGACAGAAGGGCACCAAAGCGAGTGGGGCAGAGGGCAGAAGGGCACCAAAAGCGAGTGGGGCAGAGGGCAGGAGGGCACCAAAAGTGAGTGGGACAGAGGGCAGAAGGGCACCAAAAGCGAGTGGGGCAGAGGACAGGAGGGCACCAAAAGCGAGTGGGACAGAGGGCAGGAGGGCACCAAAAACGAGTGGGGGAGAGGGCAGGAGGGCACCAAAAGCGAGTGGGGCAGAGGGCAGAAGGGCACCAAAAGTGAGTGGGGCAGAGGACAGGAGGGCACCAAAAGCGAGTGGGTCAGAGGGCAGGAGGGCACCAAAAGCGAGTGGGACAGAGGCAGGAGGGCACCAAAAGCGAGTGGGTCAGAGGGCAGGAGGGCACCAAAAGCGAGTGGGACAGATGGCAGGAGGGCACCAAAAACGAGTGGGGGAGAGGGCAGGAGGGCACCAAAAGCGAGTGGGGCAGAGGGCAGAAGGGCACCAAAAGTGAGTGGGGCAGAGGACAGGAGGGCACCAAAAGCGAGTGGGTCAGAGGGCCGGAGGGCACCAAAAGCGAGTGGGGCAGAGGGCAGAAGGGCACCAAAAGTGAGTGGGGCAGAGGACAGGAGGGCACCAAAAGTGAGTGGGGCAGAGGACAGGAGGGCACCAAAAGCGAGTGGGACAGAGGGCAGGAGGGCACCAAAAACGAGTGGGGGAGAGGGCAGGAGGGCACCAAAAGCGAGTGGGGCAGAGGGCAGAAGGGCACCAAAAGTGAGTGGGGCAGAGAACAGGAGGGCACCAAAAGCGAGTGGGTCAGAGGGCCGGAGGGCACCAAAAGCGAGTGGGGCAGAGGGCCGGAGGGCACCAAAAGCGAGTGGGGCAGAGGGCAGGAGGGCACCAAAAGTGAGTGGGGCAGAGGACAGGAGGGCACCAAAAGCGAGTGGGACAGAGGGCAGGAGGGCACCAAAAACGAGTGGGGGAGAGGGCAGGAGGGCACCAAAAGCGAGTGGGGCAGAGGGCAGAAGGGCACCAAAAGTGAGTGGGGCAGAGGACAGGAGGGCACCAAAAGCGAGTGGGTCAGATGGCCGGAGGGCACCAAAAGCGAGTGGGGCAGAGGGCAGAAGGGCACCAAAAGTGAGTGGGGCAGAGGACAGGAGGGCACCAAAAGCGAGTGGGTCAGAGGGCCGGAGGGCACCAAAAGCGAGTGGGGGAGAGGGCAGGAGGGCACCAAAAGCGAGTGGGGCAGAGGGCAGAAGGGCACCAAAAGTGAGTGGGGCAGAGGACAGGAGGGCACCAAAAGCGAGTGGGTCAGAGGGCCGGAGGGCACCAAAAGCGAGTGGGGCAGAGGGCAGAAGGGCACCAAAAGTGAGTGGGGCAGAGGACAGGAGAGCACCAAAAGCGAGTGGGTCAGAGGGCCGGAGGACACCAAAAGCGAGTGGGCCAGAGGGCCGGAGGTCACCAAAAGCGAGTGGGGCAGAGAGCAGAAGGGCACCAAAAGTGAGTGGGGCAGAGGACAGGAGGGCACCAAAAGCGAGTGGGTCAGAGGGCCAGAGGGCACCAAAAGCGAGTGGGGCAGAGAGCAGAAGGGCACCAAAAGCGAGTGGGGCAGAGGGCAGGAGGGCACCAAAAACGAGTGGCATTTGGCGCCGCAGACACGCGAGGTTCGATTCCTGGCGCACATAGCCATGGTTGCAGCGCACAGAGACCCTCCACTGCCGCACACAGAGGAAACAAATTAGAGGGAACATTGCTCATCAGTATCAGTTTATAACCAAAATACAGAAATAAACAACAGAAAGATGTCTAGTCATCCTTTATGAAGGGCCTTCCACTCCGCTGTGTCGCCACATTAGAAGCACGCCTGGCACTGGCCGGGTGCAGCACGGGTCCCTTAAAACCCTGGTGGTCTTGTGCAGAGCCAAGCAGTTCACACGCACCTCTTTCCTCCCACCCCGTCCCCTTTATCCCTCTCTCCCTTTGCAAGCCATTTTCTTTCACCCCTTTTTACAACTGCTGAACAATCCCCATTCAACCTCTTACTGCACCTTTAATCATCTCTCGCTGTTCTGTTTTTTCAATCCCCTCATCTCTAACAGTCTCTCGTATTTATCTCATGGCCTCCCTGGCCCCATCTCCTCTCTCAACCCTCAACACTTCTCATTCACCTCAAGTCTCTCCCTTCAAATTTCTGTCTTATCTATTTGTATCTTACACTACTCCAGTCCCACCATTCATCATTCCCATCTCACCTTTGTTCTTCCATACCTTCTTGAACCGACGTTCCTCTCACCTGTTACCTCAGCACCCACCCCAGTATTCCCTATATACCCCTTTCGCTGCTCCCCCTCACCCACGTCGGAACAAATTCTCTTTAAACCTCATGGATCACCTCTCAGCTATCTTCTCTCACCCTTTAATGGTAGCTCTCCTCTCTGCCTTCACCTTTCTCTCACACTCACCTCTCCTCTTGTGTTTCTACACTTCCTTTGCCACTTCACATTTATCTTCATCCCTGACCTCTCAAATTGAATTCTCTGACTCCCTTGCTGCCCTCCACACTTCTCTCATCTGTCTTCTCCCATCCCGTCTCCCCTCACCCTCATCCCTCCTCACCTCTCACATTTTCCCCTCTCACCCCTTCCATGTCTCTCACATTGCCTCTCCTCAATTCTCCCACACCATCCACCCCTTCTCTCCAGTCCCCTCTCACACCTGCATCCCGCCTCTCACCTCTAGCTCCACACCTTTCTCCTTGCCTCCCATTCGGCCTCGCACATCCCCGTCTCCCGTCAGTTAAAGTATGTCAGACCCTGACTTTCAATACCTAATAATCACACACACAGTGCCTTGTCGGTCCAGGCTCCTCCCCTTCATCCCTACAGTGTTATCCCCCTTCAAACCCTCTTCTGTCTCAACCAAGCACACTGCCCTTCTGCCAGTTGAATGATGGCAGTGCCATTTCTAAAGGGGGAAGAGTACCTACAGCCTTCACCACAGCCGAACTTGCCCAACCCTGCCTCGGGAAGAAAGTAAAAGGCACACACCTCGCACACAACATGTGACGCCTCTGGTTGGATTCTCCTTATTTTCATATGTTGAATACTCAATGATAACACATGATTGAGTTTTGTTAAGAATGGCTAGTTTGGTGTTCAAAAAACCTTTTTATGTTTGAAAAGATTGTTCATTCCTGTGGCGCAGGTGGAAGTGTGACTACCTACCTTGGGAACTATAAAGCACAGATGGAAGTGTCAGATTGCATAGTGTTAGGGCAAGCGTTTCCATTGGCTGAAGGGGTCACCTGATTACTAGGGCTATAAAAGAGGCCAGGCTTAGGGCGTCTCAGCCCGGGTGTCGAGGCTAAGGGCAGAGAGGACAAGAGCAGTTGCCTGTTTGAGCCTGTTAAGGGCAGAGGGCAAGGGCAGTTGCCTGTTTGAGCCTGTTAAGGGCAGAGAGGACAAGGGCAGTTTCATGTTTGAGCCTGTTCGAGACTGGTCATGACTAGGGCCAAAAATGCTGCCCTTTTACTCATTTAGCAATGCCCAGCCCACACCATCCACATCCACGAAACAGCACAACACACTCACACCAAATGTACACCACGCATAACACTATGCACAGATTAATATACCAGCCTGCATACAAACCCAACCAAACCACATCTACACACCCTACTATCACAACTACCACACATATCCACCATCACCTACAAACACTACACAACTCTATCCTATACCACTAACCAATACACCCATCACTAACACAACACCATTCAACACCATACATAACTGCGACACACTCTCCCTGCTGTAATTACACCTAACAGACCTTCCATCAGTTGTCCAACAAACACCCTCCTCTCCCTTCTACTATAATAACACTAACACACAACACACACTGCACACCACCACACTTTGTAACTCTTGCAACATATATACTTTCAATGTAAATATGGATCTACATATTTATCACTTTTTTCTAATTTAGCATTTCCAATGCACTACCCTATTTCTCAGCCTATACTTTGCTCAATATATCTTCTAGCCCAACATGCTGACTCATCTCAAACTTCTTCTACTACTCCTTCCAATGCACTACCCTATCTCTCATCCTATACATCTATCAATATATCCTCTACATCCACTCTCACATTCATCCCAAACCCATACCACTACTATGATTGCCAAAATAACCCTTTCTAGACTCTCTCCTACTCTACCCCTCCTTGTATCATCTGACACCTCTTTTACTATACCGATCCCCTAAAACAAACTTTTCTAAACTCTTTCCTCTGAGTCCTCCCCTCCAAAACTCCTTTTTACCTTATGTTGAATGATCACAGCTTCTATGGCATGTTGCCAGGTATCCCATAGCTAGTAACTGTGTCGTCCAGGGTCACTTGCTGTATGCAAGTATTGTTTCCACAAACCAAGACAGCCAGGGAGTCGCCTCTATGGCCTTAACTGAACATCTCTTCTATGCAAAATGATACTCTAAGCAGAATGAAAGCCATTCTTTTACAAAAAAACTGTGCCACTGACCTTGGCCAAAGAAACCTATGATCTACAAGTCGCAAGGACTTGTGCCGAGATATATTCCCTTTTGAATACAAACTGCCCTATACATTTCTCAGAAATGTTGAAAAATATCTTAAACATGTCTGATACGACCGGTATTGTACAGCTATTTAAGAATGTGTTTTCAGGACTGTTAGCACCTTTTCAAGCAGACCTAGGAATACTTCCAAACGTCATGCCCTCTGTGTTTGGCAGACTGCCACTACTTTTTGGGCATGTTGCAAGGATCCTATTTTTGCTCCTACTGCTATGATATGGCAAGCCAAATCACCAACGCCACTCCAAGCACCATAGAGAGAGCTCTATTGGAGATGAAGTGTTGTGAGAGCATCGTCCAAATTCAAGGTTTACCTCGTCTACGAGAATTAAATACCACATGGTTTCTGTCATTCAGACCAATCTGGCAAGATTGCATCTTACCTGTTCTACTGCCTGCTTTGCGGTGAATAATGCATGCTCGACATCTGTCTAACACTACCATCAGTCATGACTACGGATATCGATACTCTGCTGGGCCCGGTAACGGCCCATGCTCTGTGTTGTCCCCAGCGGCTGCCAATTTTGATGACTGCATTCATTCAGATCTCACAGATGCAAAATGCTCCTGCTGACGTACGAGAGGAAACATCAGGCGTGGAGGTAACATCCGATACGAACTTTGCTGATGGGACCAACGCTGAAGGCGATGCTTCTCATATATGTGCGGTTAATCTTCTAAACGAGGTATTCTAACTGTCACCTACAATGATAGACGATTTTTTATCTACAGACATAGAAGATTTCATGTTTTCTCCCAACCCTAACACTGACTTTTAATTTTGGCACACAGTGTTCTGAGAGACTGTGAATTGGACCTTAATTTTTTCATAACAAGGTACTAACTTTGGAACTTTTTCCTATGATTAATTTTTTTTTCTAAATTTGTATTTTTCATTTTTTGGCACAAGTAATCTGCTTATAGTAGAACTATTCATAGAGAACAATAAGTCTTTGAATACTTCCACAAACAATATATGACCTTGTCCACAGCCACATGATTATGTAATCTGAAATTAAATGGTTTCGGCCTTTTTTCTTCTGTATTTACGAGCCATGTCATGAATGTATATTTTAATGATTCATTCGATTTGCATTTCAAAATGTCAAGGTATGCTTAGAATGAAACATTGCTTTAATTTGTACAGCACCAAGGTATTTTTTATGCTTAGAAACCTGTCTACTGCATTTTACTATGTATTTTTGGACATGTTATTAGCACTTCATGTGTAGATATATTTTAAATATGTTTAGAACATGTTTAGGATCTAGTAAAGTCATACATATGAAAGTGGTGTGGGTGTTGTGTATCGATTTAGATTCCGAATGAATTCCGTATACATTTCCTGATTCATGCCCTTATATAGGTACAATTCACATTGCCCTTATTTAGGAATGGAAATCCAGCCCTTATATAGGCATTGTCCATGCTAACCAAATACAGGCATGGCTACTTACATCCATTCATTTACGTAACAACGAGTTCTTGAAAAACCAGACTCTTAAGCCTTTAAGACTTCCCCTTGCCTGGATATTGATTTCTCCAAGAACTCATTTCTTATTCATGAACATCTATTCCTTAGGAGTTCATTCATGACGTTCTTATGCCCGACTTTTACCTCAATACTGGCACTCCTAAAAACCTTCAAGGTATAAATATACCTTCACTTATTATGGCAAGGCACGGTGCGGTACGGCTACCTACTTGCACAACGCGACTCGCCACAGCAAGTCCCGAAGGATTATTTTAGAAACACCAGTTGAGTATTTTAGCCTGTGTTATTTATGTATGCATGTACTTTAATGAATATATGTCATAGCTACAAGACTTGCTATTACAGTTTTATTTCATCTTACTGCTAACGCTGTACATTTTATACTTCGCATTCTGTTTTAGGATTGTAGCAGTTCATATCTCTTGCATGAGAAATAAGACTGTTCAATAAACCCTTTTTATTGAAACGCCCGTCTATCTATTCCTGTGCAACTCTGTAGAAATGATGCATGCACGATTGACTGAGTGAAACGGTTATCTATTGTTTCCACGACTCTGAAGATATTGTTCAGACTCTAAGGGAAGTTGTCATGTTTATGCGGTTGTCGGAAACTAATCCCTTCTTGTTAATTCAAGAAAGTTTCTAGTGACCTCTGAGTTAGGTGGCACACACAAGTAATTACGTTTAATGTACTCGATAGAGACATACTGACCTCAGTCCTATGTCAAAGCTATAGTGTATATTATTCCAATGCGCAGAGCCTATCAGGGATATAGGAACTACACTACAATGGTAGAAGTTGATAATTAACCTTTTGGGATAAATTCTCCAGATTAATTGAAGTGTCCCACTTCCTTTCTTGCTAGACAATGAGTTTTCTGGTGTTAGTCAAGCAACACATAAACCTTGTCCATGATGGCTGGAATTAGAAAGAGATCTCTAATAGCTCAGCACTTCACTTCCAAAAATATAGCGTAATTGTTAGAAATGGGATTTCTGGTTGGCTAGAGCATGCGCCTAAGCCAGGCAGAAACCACTACTCTAGTCACTCCCTTGGAAGTTTGGCACGAGCAGTCAGGCTGATGTCAGAGGCAATGTGTGAAGCGTTTGTGCAACACACACACAACAGCGACACACTAGGCACACCACAAAAGAAACTCCACACAAGGTTATATAATAAATAGCCTTTGTATTACTCATAAATACATTAGATCATAATCACAAATTTACACTGTGCCAGCTGGCACTAGGTAGTACTTTACAGGGGATTATATACATGACAGGGCCAATTGGGCCACAGTCAGAACCAATAGAACAGGTAAGTAATGAAAAAAACTGTGACTACTGGTGAAATACTGTACTTAGCGGAAACATATTATGCATAAACACATTTGGCATAGATCACATTTAGAAGAGTACCATAGTAACACTCCCTAGGTGCATACATCACCTCAAGCCTAAACACATTATGCACAATCTCAGGGCCTTGCGCCCTACCAGCACCTCAGGTGCTCACAGGCCCACTGGCCTTAATCTTGGGGCCCGTCTGGGCTGTCCCAAATGCCCTTTGTTCAAACGTCAGGGCTCCGTAATCATAGGGCCTTCCAACAGGCCCTCTGGCTGCCAATGCAGCAGAGAAATGTGTGTGATGCACAGGGGGGCGAAGAGGTGCATTTCTCCCCTTCCTGGTTATCAAAATAAGCATGCCCCGTCGTTGCAGCTGCCCGCGATCTCATGGTGCAGCTAGGAAAAACAGCACTGGTGCCCACAGTGCTTTGAGAGCCCCCTGCACCGGGGCTCTCCTGGTGCCACTCACGGCACCACCAATGCTCAGATTTCAGCCCCACTCACCGGGGCTGTTACCTTCTCTTTGGCCCAACTGAGGAGAGGTCACTGCAGGGAGCCTGTGAGGATCCGGTCCCCTTCTTCAGCATCAGGGCAATCAGCGAAGCTCCATATCCCTCGGGCTGGCGTGCGGGCTCTCCCACGGTGCATGGGAGCCCCACCCACCCTCCGGCACAAGACGCCCACATTCCACTCCGGCCGCGCTGCGTCCAGATGGGCCCACCCACAGTCAGGCACCTTCGCCTGGCTTCCGGGCCACCTCCCTTCAGTTGCCGGGCAACACTGGCGGCTCTGGCTGCTTTTCTTGGGGGATTAGGGAGGGGGAGCACCCCTAGGACACAGCTCCTCCCTCCTTCCTGGACCAGGACACAGCAATGTGGGGTAGGCTCCCGCTTTACTCTGATTCACAGAAATGCGGGGTAGGCTCCCGCTTTACTCCAAGGCACGGAAATGTGGGGTAGGCTCCCTCTTTACTCCGAAGCAACGTGAGGGAATCCCCATGACGGGATTCCCTCGGGACACTTTGCAGCATAGCGCTGCCATGCCTCCCGACCCCTTGGGCCCTCCTCATGTCCTCTCAGGTCTGGGCAGTGCCCACCTCACGCCGAGTGCGCTCTCCGGGACACGTAGTCCACAGTCATCAGGGGCAGAGCTGGGCACAGGCAGGCCAGCACATAGGGACCCCCAGGAAGCAGTAGCTGGATCCCACATTGGTTCCTCCTGTCGCCCAGAAGTCCTTCGCCCCAGAACAGGTACCAGCAAGCACCCAAAACAGCACACCTTTCAATTGGTCACAGCCCCAATATGTATACAAGGTTAGTCTTTGTTCTGTCCTGGCACAGGGCTTGGGGATCCAGACCCAACTGGATCTGAGGGGTTTGGGAGCATTTTCTTTACAGTGCTCAACCCTATTTTGTCAGGTTGGGCTCTGTCCTCAGATTACAGGGGGCAGAGCCAACATAGAATCAGGCAGGCACAGACCCATTCAGCGGTTACTCCTCTCACTACTCTAAATGTAGATCTGGCTATTCAGCCTAGCGCTGACTCACCCTGCCCCTCTGGAGCCACACACCTCACCAGCCCCTGTCACTCCAGAGTCAGACATGCAATACACATCAGGCAGGCACAAAGACTCATAACACACAGAAATGACAACTTCTAAAAGTGGCGTTTCTAAAATAGTAATAATAAATCTGTGAGCACCATTACGCAGCATTTATTATTACTATTTCAAACATACCAAACTTGACCACGCTGCTCCTATCATATCAGGAATTACCACTGAAACACTTATCAGGGAATCCCCAGTGCATTCCTATGAGAGCGCAGCCTCACAGCAGTGAGAAAACAAAATTGCTGTTTGTCACTACCAGGACATGTCACACACTTAAGGTACATGTCCTACCTTTTGCCTACAATGCACCCGGCTCATAGGGCTAGCTAGGGCCTACCTTAAGTGATTGACATGCAGTAAAAAGGGGTGTCACAGACGTGGCAACCACTTTGCGTGCCACGTCATAGCGACAGTAAACTGTGCGCACAGGCCCTGCAATGGCAATGGCCTGGGACAGGTTTGAAAGGCTACTTTGGTTGGTGGCTTAAGCAGAGCTGCAAGCCCACCAGTAGCATTTAATTTATTGGCCCCGGGTATATGAGATACCACATTACTGGGGACTTGCAGGTAAATTAAATATGTCAAACAGGTGTAGACCAATCTTACCATGTTTACCATTGAGAGCATAGGCCCTTTACACTGGACAGCAGTGCTAAAGTGCCCAGAGTCCTAAAACCACCAACACCAGGTCAGACAAAAGGACCAGGAGGAAGGCAAAAAGTTGAGTAATGACTCTGCAAAATGTCCAATTCCAACAGTAGTTAACAAAATATCTGTGATTACGTCGGAAATATGTTTTGTCAAATTACTATACAATATTATTGCTAAATTCCAAACACTCACTTTGTAAAATTGACAGGCTGTAATTAGAGGGCAGGTCACTTGCCTGGAACAAATTTGATATTTGTGGTATTAGCTTTGTTATGGATCTATGTGAATATATTGCTCCATTCGCATTTTTGTAAATTCATTATGCTTTCAAATTACATAATCCAGATGTTTATAACTTTTGTAACTCACTCCATTATTGCCACAATATCTCTGCCAAAACCCAGAATGAGGGTCCTTTTCTTCTTTGTCTCTAGCTGGGAAGATATTTGGCATGTACTCACATTCTGCTAAGGCTCATCTCTGCAAGAGACACACTGCTGCTCAAAACCTGAGAGTTAAATCCACAGTCCTAGTGGGGAAATGTGCTCCAAGATTTGTCCTCGCCTTGTAATTTGACAATCGCTGCAGGCAATAACACCAAGTCATATGTCCATGTGGAGAAGTGAGGCTCAATGATTAGAGCGGCAGACCTTGATGCAGAGGTCTAGCCCGGGACCAGGGTTCAATTCCCCGCCTCAGCGGGTCTTGGGCTCAGAATTCCACGGACCTGATAATTCTCGCCTCGGTGCCTATTCCAATCATGGAGTCCCACTCTGCAACTCTGGGCAATAGCTTGCTTAATCTCCACAACGGCCCCCACAAAGCTAAGGGTGCCTGGCCTCCACCTTGGGGGTGCCCAGGAGTGGACGTCTCACAGGGAAAGCCAGGATGGGTTCCACAGCGGTATACGTACAAGCGCTGGAGTTCTGGACTTTTTGGTTCCGTCCAGAGGTGTCAGGGATAACACCCGAAGACCCCGGAGTTCTACCTGTCTCGGTGCACAAATAAACAGAAACACAGGCTTCTTGATGGTGGCGTCAAAGACCAAAGGTTTATTACTGCAGGGACACAGAAGTCACAGAAACTACACACGGGCAGAATCTAGGAGCCTGTTCGATTTGTACAAAAAGGGTTTCTCCTTATATACTAAATATTAGGCTTCGGGCAAATTCTTTACATGATAGTACATTCCTAAACCTTTGCGTTCTAAACAATAAATATTTGGCGTTGCACAGGAATCGTCGACAATATCTGATGTCACAACATTACGAACGAGGGGTTCCCACTATTCCATCATAATCCCATGTCAACTTCTCATTCAGGAGCCGGACCGCCTCATCGTAAATTTCGTTACCTCCCCCTAATAAAGGCCCAGAAGGAACGGAGCAGAGCCAGGTGCAGAAGATAGAAAAGCAGGATAAGAGATGTTTGTGGGTCGTAAATGGGCAAGGCTACCAGCTTCGGCCGCCTAATCATGATCAGGCCAACGAACACGAGAACCAGTATAGCAGGACTGACCTCAGGCAGAGGAGGCAGTTTCTGTCGAGTCATGCAGCCATGGCGTGTTCTGTTCTAAGGTGCACGTGTTACTCGAGAGGTGAATCTCCGGCTAAAGCCTACGTGTCCTTAATCGAAATGGAGTGATCAGAGGTCATTGCGTGTCCATTGTCTATGTGAGGGCAAGAAACACAAAATGGCTGCCATAATCTAAGATGGATGCCATGGGTAGATCGGAAATGTGTTTGTAACAGGAGTACTCTTGCTCGTAGCATAGCGAAAACACCGGGATATGCTAAATGGATCATTTGCGGTTCACTGATACCAAAATTATGTATTTACGACAATGTTGAAAACACGGGTTCAAATCGTCGCGGAACCTCAGACCCTCCTTTTGCCCTTACATAGGCAATTACTCAGTCTATGTCAGAGTCTAATTCTATACCCATCAGGTCAGTGACATGTTGCTGTATCATCATCCTTTCTCGCGCCTTTTCTCCAAAAGCAGGTGGTTTTCTGAGACAGGTTGCAGCACAGAGACTACACAAAGCGGGACCACACTGGATAATCAGGCAGCACGAGAACAGGAATACTAAGATGACACCAATGACCATCAGAACCTTCCATCCCCACGCTGATATCAGAGTCCAAAACCACTCCATGAAGGACCAGTTTCCCTTGTCTACATGTATAGAGTCGGAAATCTTGTGTAGCTTAGAGATCGCCTCATAGACAGTTGGAGCATTATTGGGAATAAAAACACAGCAGCTCGATTGGATCATTCTGCATACCCCACCTCGATCTGCAAGTATTACGTCTAGAACCATACGGTTCTGCAACGTCATGAGACGATCCGCCTGAAGCTCAGCTGTCAAGTTGCTAAGGGCACCAGCAGTTTCGGTAATAGTAGATTCAACTACCCGTGTTAGCTGACGTATATTTCTACTATTGGCCATAGGCCCCCAGAACGGAAGGAAACCTTTGAAAAAGTCTCCAGCTTCCTGACCAGCGGTATCTTCCTTGCTGAAGACACCTCTTGCTACTCTGGTTTTGTGATAATCAGAAGAAGCAGTGTATGTTGGAGGCAACAATCGAGCAATATAACACGAACCTGAAAAGTCAGCAGGCAACCATGTATACGCTCTGTCCTGACAGATGAAGTAGGTACCCCTAGCAGTAAGAAAGGCAGGGGAAGAGTTAGACGGAAACACGTAGGTCTCAACGCACTCACTCTTCCCTAGCTGAGCTCTCGGATTCCTCCCATTTCCCTGCAAACAGACTTGACCTCGGTGAGGTACGACCCAGACTGGAGTGGAGCTTTTACGCTTGCTTTCTCCCAAACTAAGGCGATACTCTGTAGAGTTCCAACTCAAATACACCCGTAATTCATCTCTAGGGTAAGATGGAGTATTATTGACGTCTCTAATCATCTCAATAATTCCTTGGACTAAAGCTTTGTTGACAGAGTTGTATTTAGTGGAACGTGGTGGACGCGGAGGATAGGTCTCGAGGGCATAGGCAAAAATTGTCTGAAAGGCCTGAAATGATCCATTATAGCTAAAAGGCAAAACTAGATAGGGAATGCCTTTATCCATAGTGTGGGGTATCAAGCCACACACCCAGCAGTCTGTAGTGTTAACTACCAGTTGGTGTTGGTGCAAGAGCTGTACAAATGTGTTATTGATGAATTCTGAGCGTCGAGCTTGCTCGTGTTCAGGAAATGAGTGAAAAGAATGCATAGAAGAAACAGTAGAAGTAGCAGGATCAAGGGGAGGTACTGTCGTTACTGGCATAAAAATTAAATTCACACCAAAGACGATTCCACCCACCAACGTTATCAAAACAATCAAAAATGTAATGGCACATTGCATTAGAAAACATTTGCTGTGAAGAATTTTGTAAAGTCTGTTTCTGCGAACATAAATTACATTCTCTCGTTGCAGCTCAGGAAGCTCCATCTTCTACAATCCGCTCGCGACCACTGATGATGTGTACGTAGATGAAAATGCCTCTATCAGCCCTGGGAGTTCCCAGAACTAACAGAAAGATCGACCTAGTGTCTGACCCCCGCAGATTCAACTAGGCACACAGCCACGACCCTACGGCTACCCAGACGGCAAGGCAATTTTTAAAACAACAAAACAATAGCAAACTTCCTGGCTGAAGGCAAAGTGTCAAAATTCAAATGTGTAAAATAGGCAGTTTCCTGCTTTATTTGTCCATATTGCGAGACCGTAAATTGTATCTCAGTTTTGCAGGAGCTGTTTGATCTGGAAACAGTGTATTTTCAGCAGGGGTTGCAATGTTCAAGTTCGCAAATGGCAAAGTTTCTTCTGATGCAGAGGACAAATGTTCAGAATTCAAAGGAGCAGTTTCAGGAGGAGAGCCAGAGTTCGATGTGTCAGTGATTAGTTCGGCATCGCTGAAAGGGATAAACCTGGGTATTCGTTCAAACTCAGAGGCACCGATTCCCTTCTTCACCCAGTTATCGTAAGGAAGTGGCAAAGGCACACGTTTGACGTGTGTCGTGTGTATCCAATTCTTTCGTCCGGCCACACGAATAGCAGTTCTCGTTGCTAGCAGCACCTGGTATGGGCCGACGAATCTGGGTTGAAGATTTTTCGTCCTTGCAAAGTTGCGCACGACGACTTGATCTCCAGGTTTCAGCTGATGACCTGGACTCTCCGGTGGCTTTGGCAATGCATCGAAAACCTGTTGGTGAATAAGACTCAATTTAGCAGTCAAGTCGTAAAGGTAATCAATCAACATTGGATATTCCAGAGAACAGAATTCTTTTGGCCTTGGCACTCCCCAAACATTAGCGGGACGACCAAAAACTATTTCGTATGGACTAAGCCCTACTCTAGAATGTACAGTCGCTCTCGTAGATAACAAAGTCAAGGGTAGTGCATCTGGCCAGGACAAACCCGTGGATGCTTATATTTTAGCAAGTTTCAGCTTGAGGGTGCCATTGTAACCCTCAACTAAACCAGCAGACTGAGGATGGTTCGCACTGTGAAACTTCTGTTTGATCCCTAAACCGGCACACACACTCTGCATAACTTTCCCTACGAACTCACTTCCGTTATCTGACCATACAATCCGTGGCATACCATACCTAGGGAAGTATTCTTTGAGAAGAATTTTGGCAGTTGACAGGGCAGTGTTGTCCTTCAGTGGATATGCTTCGATCCATCTGGAGAAAGCACAAACTACCACTAGGACGTACTTTAGGTTGTTGCAACGATCCATGTGAATGAAGTCTAACTGAATCACTTCAAAGGGGCAGGAAGGAGGAGCGAAATGACCAGCAGGTGTGGGGACTCCCTTGCCAGGATTATGCATCAGGCATACCATACAATTTTTCACCACTCTCTCTGCACACTTACTAATCCCATCATTCTTCCAGACTGGAGCCAACATCTTACAAATCCCTTTAGAACTGATGTGCGCTGCTCCATGCGCCATCGTTACTACTGCAAGCACATACGCATCAGGCAACATCCAACGCTGTTGTTCCGACAAATCAATCCAACACCCACTCGAGTCCAATTTACCCGTACTCTCTTTCCATGCAAGCTTTTCTTCCTCAGTCGCCTCTTTCTGAATTTCTTTCACACTTTCCACTGTGTCCTCACACATTCCAGACTCCGAAATCCATCTTGCAGACGTTGCAACATACATTCTACTCATCATATTTCTAGCTGTCTGTTTAGCGGTTTCATCAGCAAAAGCATTTCCACGACCAACATCATCCGTGATTGCTTTATGAGCACTGCATTTCACAATCGCAACTTCAGTCGGCAAGGTTAGAGATTCCAACAAGTCGTTAACTAGCTGACCATGTTGAATCTTAGTCCCATGGGACGTAATGAAACCTCTTTCTTTCCGAAAACGGCCAAAACTGTGGGCCACGCCGAACGCGTACTGACTATCTGTGAACACATTCACTCTCTTTCCCTTAGCTAAAACACACGCTCTCGTTAGTGCTATCAATTCTGCAGCTTGGGCAGAATTCTGACTCACTCTTGCAGTCTCTACAATCGTACTCAAAGTCGTTACTGCGTAAGCGGCAGTCACATCACCATTCTCCAATTTAAAGCACGACCCATCAACATACAATGTGCCATCTGGATCTGACAATGGAGTATCTTTTAAATCAATTCGTCCTTTTGTCTCCTCCTCGGTTCTGAAACAGCAATCATGGGGTTCAGAATCACTCGACTCCTGATTAGTCGGCAACAATGTTGCTGGATTCAATATATTGCATCTTTTGATCTGAATATGACTCGCTAACAGTGTCAGCTCATAACCTGATAACCTAGCACTGGTAAGATGCTGTGTCTTGGTTCGGTTCATGAGTGTATCCACAGCATGAGGAACCATAACCACTAGCATGTTGTTCATCACCAAACCAGCAGATTGTCGAATGGAAGCCGCAGCTGCCGCTGTAGCTCTCAAACAACTAGGCAACGCTCTAGCTACCGGATCTAATGTTGATGAAAAATACGCACAAGGGCGTTGTTTATCACCAAATTTCTGTGTCAGAACACTCAACGCGCAACCTTCTCTTTCGTGAACATAGAGCGTGAATGGTTTACTGTAATCGGGTGTACCCAACACTGGAGCTGAACACAGTGCATTTCGTAACTCAGAAAAACTCTCCTGACATTCAGCAGACCATGGCACCGGACTCGGAACATTTTTCCCAGTCAAAGCTACCAATGGTTTTGCCAAAAGAGAAAAATTTGGGATCCACTGCCTACAGTATGAAGTAATACCTAAAAAGGCACGTACTTCTCTCTGTGTGCGGGGAACACTCATCTGCGTAATTGCTTTTATTCTCTCTGGGGTCAACTTCCTTCCCTCCTTTGACAAGAGATGACCTAGGTAGGTCACTTCTTGGCAGCAGTATTGTATTTTCGAAGGTGACACCTTATGATTTAAATTAGACAAATGATGCAATAAGGAAATTGTAGCTGCTTTGCAAGTTTCCTTGTCATCGGCAGCCACTAGAGGATCATCTACATACTGTACTAAGGCAGAACCAGGAGGAAGTACAAAGGAATCTAACTGACTTTTTAATGCCTGACTGTAAATGGACGGACTCTCACAATAGCCTTGTGGAGCACGTTTAAACCTGAAGCTTCGACCTCCTAGAGAGAAGCCGAAAATATCTCTGCTTTCTTCGGCTATCGGAATGCTGAAAAAGGCATTCTTCAAGTCGATGACTGAAAACCATGTGGCTGTAGCAGGAATCAACGTTAACAATGCAGTAATATCTGGAACCACAGGAAACTGCGGAACCACAATTTTATTAACCTCTCTAAGATCGATTACAAACCTATACACTGGAGGTTTTGAAGGATCAGTACGTTTCAAAATTGGTAATACAGGACTGTTACAGACATTTCCTCTAGTTTCCTCAACCACGCCTTTCTTAATCAAATCTTGTACAATCAATAAAAGTGCACGTTCACCTTCACTAGAAATCTTGTATTGAGGAATTCGTGGAAATTTGACATTTGCTTTCAAAGTGACTACATATGGTGGAATTTCCAAAAGGCCTACATCATTAGGACCAGTCGCCCAAAGAGTATCAGGGAGTGAACGCAGCTCTGGCGGGAGTACATCCATTGACAAGTACATCGGAGAGGTGATTCTTTTACCCAATGTAAGCTGTACTCCTGACGGAGAACAGTACAATGTCGCATATAGGCGTTTTAACAAGTCTAAACCAAGCAGATTTTCATTACAACCGGTTGTCAAAATCAAGGGTGCTTTCAATTGACACGGTCCAACAGAAATAGGCAAAGGACCAGATACAGGATTGTAAACAGGGGCGCCTGAAAAACCTACTGAAACATTTGTTAAGCCGGACAAAGGTGCGCCAGGGAGTTTAGCATGAATGATAGAACTTTTTGCTGCACCAGTATCCAACAGAAACGGTTCGACTACACCTGATGTTGCTACTGCGACATAAGGCCCACTCTGATCCACTGGAACTGATACTACTCCCTCTCTCTGTCCATGGCTGTCCTAGTACTCAGTTTGCTGAAATCCCTCATCAACTTCACAATAGTCTTCAACATGATACTGTTGAGATCTATTTTGTTGGGCAGATTGTCCATTCCGCTGATCAAAATGATTAGAAGGGCGATCATTCGTTTGTGGAGGCATAGCACCTCGTCCTCGACCTCTAGAATTCTGCATAGAACCACCACGACCTCTCTGAGCTGCTGCAGCATTATTTTGCGCTAAGACTGGACAGTCATTTTTATAATGACCTTCTTTCTTACAGTACGCACACTGATTCCACTGGTATTGTGGCCTCGGTGAACTATAATCTGTTCTTTGATATGACCCTTGCTGTGTGTTAGTCTGATTCGTGCGAGGCGGATATGCCTGCTGTAAAAGAACTTTAGTTTTTAGGTCTCGCCTGTCGATGCGCATGCGCATCGAGCAAGCGAGACTATGGGGGCTTATCCACTCTTTATCCACTGCAAGGAATCGTGGCGATTCCTTGCAGTGCCCGTGACTTTTAAGCTCAATGCGCATGCACATTGAGCTTAAAAGCGCGTGCACGTCCGTCTTGTTTTACCCGCTCCGCCCCCTCCCCTTCCCGCCGTGTCGCATTTCTCCTCCCCCCTCCCCTCTCTTCCCTCCGTCTTCTTTGTTTATTTTACCCGCTCCGCCCCCTCCCCTTCCCGCCGTGTCGCATTTCTCCTCCCCCCTCCCCTCTCTTCCCTCCGTCTTGTTTGATAGCGCTGCAATTTTTGGACAGTTGCTGGTAGTAGGTGATGGTTATTCTTACGCAACCCTGCCCATTAGCTTCACCACATATCACCCCCATTGACCTAGCATCCCGTGGGCAATTCTGGACCTGAATAAACATTACACTCGACACACCTACTCCAGGGATTCTACCCGCTCCGCCCCCTCCCCTTCCCGCCGTGTCGCATTTCTCCTCCCCCCTCCCCTCTCTTCCCTCCGTCTTCTTTGTTTATTTTACCCGCTCCGCCCCCTCCCCTTCCCACCGTGTCGCATTTCTCCTCCCCCCTCCCCTCTCTTCCCTCCGTCTTGTTTGATAGCGCTGCAATTTTTGGACAGTTGCTGGTAGTAGGTGATGGTTATTCTTACGCAACCCTGCCCATTAGCTTCACCACATATCACCCCCATTGACCTAGCGTCCCGTGGGCAATTCTGGACCTGAATAAACATTACACTCGACACACCTACTCCAGGGATTCTGATCACCAGATTGCTAAAGAATGTAGTGGGGGCGGGAACGCCGACATGCCATCCATCAGTAGCAGTGAATTCATACTTACCCTTCAGGCTGTACTGGGCCACAGTAAAACGGGGGATAAAATAGGACAGTGCTCTTAACGATACGCACACTAACATTATCAATATTGTGGTGTTTACCACATGTAAATAAACACGGCGCACTCAGTAAGATCTTCAGGTGCAGTTTATTCACCTCATCCGTCCAATGGCAACTGACCCACATGGAATGTCCATGACATCCTTCTAGTCCTAACAACCCTCTCCTATGAAGGTTCCTTATCAGAATAGAACTGCGTCAAATCACAGATATCCTGTGCGTACTCCTGCCCATTGGAAGTTCGCCATGGACGCCCTCGCGCTGTCTCCTTCCTCGGCGTTCATCTAAACGTCCCGCTCGAGCCGATGAGCGCGAGCTGCGAGCACGTAAACAGCTGCTGCGAAGAGAAATCTTCATGTAACAGAATCCGCTGCCAAATTCATCGCTGCCATGTGTGCTGTGTAATACTTGTCATCTCAAGTGAGTCATTAAAAGGTTTCCCCCCAGTGTGGCTTTGAAGTGCCGTGGCAGCTTGAGAGCATCTATAAATTGCCACAAACGGCCCTCGTACGGGGTTAGCTAATTGCTCGCGCTCTGACTTATTAGGAGCGCTGGAGTTAAACAGTTTGTCACGTGCGGCTTGTCATAAATAATATGACTAGCTGGCTTCCATCTTTTCCTCTGATAATATCGCGGCCCCTTTTGGACGAAGCGTCCACGCAGTTGATGGATAATTCAGTGGATTTCTTTTTGGGCCTAAATATTTTTTCCTGAGAATCGTAGGTAGAAACTGCTGTCCGATTTCAGAATACTCTGTCCGATGATCGACTGTGTCAAGTGAGCGCGGGAAAACTCGATGTGCCTTTTGTTAATTTACCCAAGCAGTCTATAGTTACGTTTGTTGTTATGACATGAGCTACATTTTTTAACAGCTTTAAAGTAGGCTACATTTTAGAAAGAAAGAGCTTAACTTCCGTATTGTAATAAGCCTGATTACAGATGATTTTACACACGCCACTCCATAATCTAAGCTTTTGCTTGACAATTGTTAGGGTGGAATTCTGTACGAATGTAATGTGGAATAATCGTTTCCATTGTTACAGCACTGCAAAAAAACACAAGCGCTTTTTACTTATATACTGGCTTGTTAGCCAACGCCGTGGTTCTTGTTTGTCTACTTCAAAAGGATGGAATGCTAGGCAGGCCCTGTATGGATTTATACCTTTCACCTACAAATATTTGGAGAGAGCGTTTAAACAATTAAACTATCTCGCATGCTATTACCATATGTTTTGGTAAACACACCACTGCAGCAAATTCTTTCAGTTCACTGCTGTGCTTGAAAAAAACCTTATCATCACCGGAATGCACATAATAAAAGAGGGGCACCTTTTATTATAAGTGTGCACATTGACTTTTTTGTGCTAAGTGCAAATTGCAACTTTTCAATAAATATTTTACTCTGAGTGATAGAAGGGGCTCTGTTAGTAAAAAGCTGTTACGTACTTTAGGATGCAATTTAATCACTTGTTGAGTAACATTTTAAACCCCTGACCCTCCCTCACCCTCACCCACACTCACCCTCACTCACCTTCAACACCTCACCCTCACTCACCCTCACCCACACTCACCCTCACTCACCCTCAACGCCTCACCCTCACTCACCCTCAACACCTCACACTCACTCACCCTCACACTCTCTCACCCTCTACCCTCACTCACCCTCAATACCTCACCCTCACTCACCCTCACTCTCACTCACCCTCACTCACCCTCACTCACCCTCACCCTCACTCACCCTCACCCTCACTCACCCCCACCCTCACTCACCCTCACTCTCACTCACCCTCAACCCCTCACCCTCACTCACCCTCAACCCCTCACTCACCCTCACCCACCCTCACCCTCACTCACCCTCACTCACCCTCAACCCCTCACCCTCACACAGTGCAATAGGTCTCGGAGCATTTGAGTTAGAGCTTTTAGAAATGTTTATGGCTTTTTTTTTTAATTCTTTAGCATTGGCTACAGGAAACAAAAATGCTAAAGATTTACAAAAAAACCCATAAACAATTCTAAAAGCACTAACTCTAACCCTCTCTCACCCTCTACCCTCACTCACCCTCAATACCTCACCCTCACTCACCCTCACTCTCACTCACCTTCACCCTCACTCACCCTCACTCACCCTCACTCACCCTCACCCTCACTCACCCTCACCCTCACTCACCCTCACCCTCACTCACCCTCACTCACCCTCACTCTCACTCACCCTCAAACCCTCACCCTCACTCACCCTCAACCCCTCACTCACCCTCACCCACCCTCACCCTCACTCACCCTCACTCACCCTCAACCCCTCACCCTCACACAGTGCAATAGATCTCGGAGCATTTGAGTTAGAGCTTTTAGAAATGATTATGGCTTTTTTTTTTTAATTCTTTAGCATTGGCTACAGGAAACAAAAATGCTAAAGATTTACAAAAAAACCCATAAACAATTCTAAAAGCACTAACTCTAATGCTGCGAGACCTATTGCATTTCCAATGCTTGTTAAATCTTTCGTTTTCTTATCTGACTTCTCCTTCTCCTCTTTATCCCAATTTTCATAATACTGTGCAGTTGCAAGTATTTGCACAGTTGTAGAGACAGCCCACGCACTCTCGGAATCTTTCAATTTATTACTGAGCTCTGGCAGCAGATTATGTACAAATTTATCGACAAATAGTCTCTGTCCTCCTTCAGTGCTCATATCCTGACCACTGTGATCTACAAAAGTCTCTTCGAACCTTGTGAAAAAGTCGGAGACACTTTCGTCTTTCTTCTGCCTGCATGCGGACAACTTGTCCCAGTTAACGCGCAATGCTGGCATCAGAGTCTTCATTAAGTCAATTATTCTACCTGGAAGATTAGCAATTAGGGGTTCGGGTTTGGAACCACCTATTTGCTGACCATCTGCCACAATAATAGCTGCCCAATCACCACCTAGGGCAACGGGATGATTCTCTTTACGAATTTTAGCCCAAATTGGTTGCGGAACTACGTTCCCAAATAACATGTCAATGTCCGCTAAATTCATCACACAAGCCTCAACTGTCTGTGCTAACTCTTTATAGTATCCGGCGGGATTCTTACGTGGATCGGGCAAGGCCTGTTTCACTGCCAATACTTCAGCTCGCTTCCATGGAATGTGTATCCATACTCTCTGGAATTGGGCCGGAGCAGCAGCGATACCATTCACTGCATCAGCTTGCACAGCTTCGCGCCAAATTGGAGGAACCTCCCTCATTGGATATTGGCGATTCTGCTTCGTACTATGTTTCTCTAAGTCTCTCGGTGAACGAAGGGATGGATCATTCCTATAGCTTAAAATTAGTTCCATCGCTTCTTTTATATCCTGACCAACTATCATACCCGCAGCAAACTCTTTCTGAACATTAATTAATTCTTCTAGATTTGATTCAGAGTCATCTTCTTCTAATTCGTCACGTAAAAGGGAGCACATCTCGTCGAACACATATCGTTGTGTCGGTTCTTTCCATTGCATAAATGTATCTAATACATCTCTAGTACTATATCTTCTACTTTTTGAAATCCATCTAAGAGCGGTGGAATCTAATATTCCCCGTTCTTCAGTACTTGGAAGCTGACTACGTCTCTGTACAGAGTCAGAGGCAGGAGTCCTAATTAAAGTTTTATAGAAGGGAGACAGAATATTAGAGACAGAATCAGTGATTCTCCGACGAACAGAAAGTGGAGTCATAATACTAGCAGATGTAGAAAACACAGTAGCAGTTGGAACAGATAGAACAGGAATAGTAGGAGTATCAGGCAAAGTAGCTTGTGAAACAGTAGGTGTAAGTGATGCAGGTATAGGCAAAGAAGTCGACAACCCTGGAAGAGGGGGTGCCGAAGGAACATTTACATTGACCACAGGAGGTACAGGAGCTTGATTCAGGGGAGCAGGAGCAGGAATACCAGGTTGACCAGCAACCGGTAATTGAACATTCGGTAAAGGTGGAGCCGTAGCACCCTGTGCATACGGTGGGGGTGACTGTAACAAGTAAGACAACAGAGGATCATTTTCGGAGTCCTCTACTGCCTTAGCTGTACTCGATGGCAAGGCAGGGTAGCACTTGTCTATCGCTAAATTACGCTCTCTAGTAGCCACCTCCATTGCTTTCTCAGACTCATTGAGTTGCAGCTGCCTAGCAGCTTGTTCTAAAGTCAACTCTTGCTCTTTCTGTTCTTTCTTCAACCTTTTAATTTCTCTCTGTTTAGATTCTTTTCGCCAGTAACGGAAAGAATCAAACGTTGCCGGCCGGGCTTTCTTCTTAAACAATTTCACTTCTAAATTATCAAGGACTTCGGGTTCAAAACTACCATGCAGTGGCCAACTAAGGACACCGTCTTTTTCGGTATATCGGATCCATACCTCATTATAAGATATTGGACCCACACCAAACTTACAATACAGATCATAAAGAGGAGTTCCGATCGGAGGAACCAGACATGAGTCCTCCAACCGGGAATCACTATTGCAACCAAAACACGACAACATACAATTTTTCCGACTTACCATTTTATAATCCGGAACACAGAATGAACAAAAACACAAACAGAAATGTGCACTCGAACCAAGAACTTAGGCCTACCAAAGCGAACCAATGTATCGATACCCAAACCAAACCAATAGATTATCGTAACTAGAACAACCAGTGATAATCTTACGAAACCAAACCAAACCAAGAACTAAAAAGGATTATCCAAACAGGAGCAACCCTTACGATGTAACCAACTAGCAACCACTTAATACTTAACTGAGGCACTGAAGACGTCACCAAGGAGAAGCCTACGTGTCCTTAATCGAAATGGAGTGATCAGAGGTCATTGTGTGTCCATTGTCTATGTGAGGGCAAGAAACACAAAATGGCTGCCATAATCTAAGATGGATGCCATGGGTAGATCAGAAATGTGTTTGTAACAGGAGTACTCTTGCTCGTAGCATAGCGAAAACACCGGGATATGCTAAATGGATCATTTGCGGTTCACTGATACCAAAATTATGTATTTACGACAATGTTGAAAACACGGGTTCAAATCGTCGCGGAACCTCAGCGCCTTGAGACCCTTGCGGGTGAGTAGTGCGCTATACAAGTACAAGTATCAATTTACATCCGCTGCTCACACTGGGCTCTATTCCAAACAGTTAGGCGTGGTTACTCCTCATCCCAACATATTTAGCATTTCTAAACTTTTAGCTGTTTGAGTGTAAATAAGCAGCTCCTTGAGGTAGTATGGCAGAGTGGTTTGGATATCTTTCATATAAAATTTTACCTTCCCCAATAGTTTCTGCCTTGGATATTTCGATCCTGAAGACCGGCAGAATGTTCAATAGCGGGACTCTTCCCTGAAAGATCTTCTCTCATCCACTGCTACAAAAACCATAGGCTAAAACAATATTTGAATAGGCTCGGTGGGCATGTATTCAGTATACGCGTACAAGTGAGTAGTGACTGACCTAATGGAATAAGCTAGAACCTGCAAAGGGTACAATCTCCCTGAAAGATCAACTTTCCCTACCTGACCGTCTGTAATTTGGGAGAGCATTTTGGTCAACTCTCAGTCCCTCTTCAGCGGGTACTCAATGCTTAAAATCACAAATGTTTTTTGTCTTGCTTCCCCTCTTGTTTACCTATATCCTGTAGAACATGGTACCTCATCACCACTTACCTGAGGCATGACTCACTCCTTAGAGAAGTGATGTGGTTTTCTCTGAATGTTGGTAGGTTAGGGGAAAGTTTGGTTTTTTTTTCTCCATCTATCTGGAGGTGAGAAATAAGCACCTTCTCATTCACTTAATGGTTCATTAGTACTTTACTCTAGAAGTTTCTTTTCTGTTACGACAAAGTCTTTTGAAAAGCCTATAAAAAGGTTGCACCGAAAGACAACCAGGGCCTATAATGAAACTATTTCTTTTAACCTGGCACAGATGATTTGCAGAGACATATTTCGAAAACAAAAAAAATCCTTTCTCACTTCATATATGGAAAGCAATGCCTTTTGTGCACAGGAACTGATCCATTCATGGTTTACATATAATACTTTATAAATTTAGTACCAGCGCCAATTACAGTGTTTAATGTCAAATATATAAAACTACCTGCTGAGGTACTAATGAATAAAACTCCCAATTGTATCCAAAAAACAGAACGTCGCAAAAAACATGCAGCAAGCCACCATCACTCAGCTTTTGAAAAACCCTCCAATCTTCCCTGCAATGCCAGGATGTTTGAAAAAGTAGCAGAACTGAACTGAGAACTATAACCAAAATGGACACTCACCAGACCAGACCAGTTTTTGATGAAAACTAAGGGCCTCATGTACAAAGAATCAACGAAAGTGGTTGTAAATTGCGCACCAACATTTACCAAATTGTTTTCAATGTTGAGAACTGCCCAAAGTAGTAATAAGCCGGATCACAAATTGCAGAATCGTAGTGGATCGCAATTAGACCTATATAGGTCGCGAAAAAGGGATAGTAGCCCCAGCAGACCATCATGTCTGTTATTGCGATTGCATAGCCATGTCCGAACTGGGGTGACGTGGTAAGCAAAATAACAATAGATTAAACCCAGATCTGTGACTAGGGGTGAATGTTTTGCCAATGTGAAACATTCCGTCCATCATCTTGTGTGTTTTGCTGCATTTACATAGAGCATTACATTTGTTTTTTTATTTAATGTAGCCCGTTTTTCTTAAAGAAAAACAGGATGCATTTTTTTTTATGAATAGTTACACAAATCTTTTTTACGAGTAGGCAATGGTCGCATGGCCACTATCTACTCTTGATCAACGTTTCTGTCAACATTCACAAAGGGGAAGGGGGCTCATTCCCGTTTGCGAATGGGTTACACCTTTGAGTTGGTGGTAAAATATTAATGTTTTGCAACTGGATTTCTTGTGCAAAAAACATTAATACATACCACAAATTGGCATTTGGAAATGGACCCTCTAAACAATCCCCTTCCAAATATGATTTCATTATTGTTTCTTAAACCCATTTAAAGATTCGAAAAACCATTTCCGAATCATTAATTGGGTTTAGTACATTTCAAAAAGTGTTTTAGCCGTCTTATACCCAGTCTTAAACGCTCAGATTTACTGAATCTGAGAGTTTGTGACCCTTAAAACACTTTATGCATGAGGTCCATAGTCACTGGTCCAAAAATGTGACAATGCATTATGGAGATTAGGATAAAGGCCAACCTACTGTGCTCATCATGCTTGACCTATCAGTGGACTTCAACATAGTGGACCACTACATCTTAGGTTGCAGCCTCACAGCCTGGTGAAACTGCTCCTTTCTGTGTCCACGATACGCCGCGCAGTCAGGGCTTTGCATCAGTTCTGAGGAGCTGAGAGTCTGCGATGCTGAGTCCGCCATCGCACTTCGAGGCTTCCATTGATTAGGGATGTGAGGTCCTTATCTAAGGATGCGTCACACAGTCAGGGTAATGCAGTGGTTCCGAAGAGCTGCGACGTGGGTCTTCCCAATGGGTCCAATCCACACAGCAGAGGTGATGCATTGGTTTTGCTTGGGTTTGCGCTGCGCAGCAGATAAGATATGTCTGTTCAGCTACATCCACAGAGGCTGGCGGAGCACCTTAAGCCCACTTCCAAGGATCCTGGACTGGGGTGGCACTGCTTCGCAGGATAGACTCACAGATGCAAGAGTCCAGGTGCACATGCATGGTTGTTACGTCCCTGAGACTTCAGAGCAGGAGGTCTTCCTAGCAGAGTATTCACAGGTCCAGAAGTGTACAGAAGTGGTGGTTTCTGAGGTCCAATATATATGCCCATTTGCGCCTTTGAAGAGGGGGAGAAGCTTCTAGAGGTTTCCCTTTGAAGTCCTAGCTCCCGACTAACTACAGGGTGTCTGCAGCCCTTTGTGTGGATGCAGGACACAGCCTGTTCAAGTGTAAGTGCGGCTGTACCCAGCTCCTCCCTCCCATCCTGCCAGTGATGGCCCATCCAGGTATACCTAACCTCCCTAGTGTGTGTTACTGCCTAGGAGGAATAAAAAAAGCCCAACTGTCAGCTACAGTCATGTGACCAGAAACAGGCTACAGGCACTAAATGGCTAAGGCGGGAAAATGCTAATTTCCTACAAATACTTTGCATTTTCAGAACTGCAACTTAAAATCCGACTTCATCATAAGTTAGCATTTTAAATTGTGATTCCAGAGACACCAAACATGCAGGACACCTACTCACATTTGGAAATTACACTTGTAAAATTTAATAAGCAACACCAATATTATCCTATGGGAGAGATAGGCCTGCAGTAGTGAAAAATAAATATTTTTTACTACCAGGACTTGTTACAATTAAAAATATGCGTTCTTTTTAAATACCTTTTACAATGCCCTCTGGGGTGTCCAGGGCCTACCTTATGGGTGGCTTATATGTATTAAAAAGGAAGGTTTGGGCTTGGCAAAAAAGTTTATTTTGTCAGGTCGAAATGGTAGTTCAACTGCACACACAGGTTGCAATGGAAGGCTCGAGACATGTTTAAAGTGCTGCTAAGTGGGTGGCATAATCAGTGGGGCAGACTCACTAGTAGTATTTATTTTACAGGCTCTGGGCACATGTAGTGCTACTTTACTAGGGACATATAATTAAATTAAACATGCCAATTGGGTGTAAGCCAATGCTACCGTGTTTTAAGGCGGGAGCACAAGCACTTTAGAACTGGTTAGCAGTAGTAAAGTGCACAGAGTCCTATGCCCAGCAAAAACGAATTCAATAAACAAATAGGAGGAGGAAGGCAAAGGGTTTGTGGGTGACCCTACAGAAAGATCAAAGTCCAACTTACACACCTACACAACAAATGCCACACTGCTGTTTGTTAAATTACAAGATTACTCATTATCACGTCACCAAGGGTGTGGTGCTTCACTTCGGAGGGTTTAATTTAATATTTTAATGCTCTCTGGTAGCTGTAGTCCTGGATCATTGCCATCCATCCACCTGAACAAACCCACCTGACACTGAAGGTCATGAGTGATGTACTGCAGGTAACTAGACATAATTTCAAATTCAAAATATAGAATAGCCATAATATCGAAGTAAAAATATAGAATGGACAAAATATCAAATGGACACAATATAGTGGTGAAAAATATCGAATTGAAGGTAAGTAATATAATATCGATTTTCAAAATATAGAAATATAGAAAGTCAAAATATCAAAGTATATAATATAGGTATTAAAATATATTGACTTTTTAATAATATACACTTTTTTAAAGTGTTTTGTATGTTAGTATATGTGTGAAAAGTGTATATTATTTTTGTAATTTATTTTAAGTAATGAATGTTATGTTATTTAATTTTTGGGTAATTTAATTCTGTAGCGGGTTGTGGGTTTATAGGGGAATAGGGTAGGAAGTAATTTAATTATATTAAATTAAATATTAATTTTTAGAAATTACTAATTATTTGTAATTTAATTTTGCATTTTAGTTCTGAAGCGGGTTGTGGGTTTATAGGGGAATAGGGTGGGAAGTAATTTAATTGAAATTAATTAAATATTTTTATTTATTTATTGGTATTCATTTTGAATTTATTGTTAATAACATTTTAATTGGTAATTAATTTGTATTAATGGATTAATTGATAAGTATGTTAATTTTATTAATTTATCTTCTGTAGCGGGTTGTGGGTTTATAGGGAAATAGGGTGGGAAGTAATTTAATTGTAATTAAGTACAATATTTTTTATTTATGTATTGGTATTGGTTTTTAATTTATTATTTATTAATTTTTATATGGTAATTAATTTTTATTAATTGGTATTTTATTTGTATTAATTGATTAATTGATAATTACGATAATTGTATTAATTTATTTTCTGTAGCGGATTGTGGGTTTATAGAGGAATAGGGTGGGAAGTAATTTAATTGTAATTAATTACATTTTAAAAATACTTTTTGTGTATTGATAATTAATTTACTGTTTGGTATTAATTTTTATAATTAATTAGTTTTTGTTATTGAAAATTAATTCATTGTTAATTAATTATGAATAGGTAATTATTTTTTAATAATTCATATTTATTTGTAAGGCTAATTAATTAATTATTACATAATATTAAATTGGTAATTAATTTTAATTAATTTTTTATTGGTATTGATATTTAATTTATTTGTATTAATATATTAAATCATTACTTTCCCTACTGTTAAACTCACTGGAGTGGGAATAGTAATTTTTACCCCTACGCTATCCAACGCTTTCCCTACTGTTGCACTCTCTGGAGTGGGAATAGTAATTTTTACCCCTCCGCTATCCAAGGCGTTCCCTACTTTTGCACTCTCTGGAGTGGGAATAGTAATTTGTACCCGCCTGCTATCCAACGCTTTCCCTACTGTTGCACTCTCTGGAGTGGGAATAGTACTTTTTATCCTCCGGCTATCCAACGCTTTCCCTACTGTTGCACTCTCTGGAGTGGGGATAGTAATTTTTATCCTCCCGCTATCCAACGCTTTCCCTACTGTTGCACTCTCTGGAGTGGGAATAGTAATTCTTACCCCTACGCTATCCAACGCTTTCCCTACTTTTGCACTCTCTGGAGTGGGAATAGTAATTTTTACCATCCCGCTATCCAGTGCTTTCCCTACTGTTGCACTCTCTGGAGTGGGAATAGTACTTTTTACCCTCCCGCTATCCAACGCTTTCCCTACTGTTGCACTCTCTGGAGTGGGAATAGTAATTTTCACCCCTACGCTATCCAACGCTTTCCCTACTGTTGCACTGCCTGGAGTGGGAATAGTAATTTTTACCCCTACGCTATCCAACGCTTTCCCTACTGTTGCACTCTCTGGAGTGGGAATAGTAATTTTTACCCTCCTGCTATCCAACGCTTTCCCTACTGTTGCACTCTCTGGAGTGGTAATAGTAATTTTTCCCCTCCCGCTATCCAACGCTTTCCCTACTGTTGCACTTTCTGGAGTGGGAATAGTAATTTTTGCCCTCCCGCTATCCAACGCTTTCCCTACTGTTGCACTCTCTGGAGTGGGAATAGTAATTTGTACCCCTATGCTATCCAACTCTTTCCCTACTGTTGCACTCTCTGGAGTGGGAATAATAATTTTAACCCCTACGCTATCCATCGCTTTCCCTACTGTTGCACTCTCTGGAGTGGGAATAGTACTTTTTATCCTCCGGCTATCCAACGCTTTCCCTACTGTTGCACTCTCTGGAGTGGGGATAGTAATTTTTATCCTCCCGCTATCCAACGCTTTCCCTACTGTTGCACTCTCTGGAGTGGGAATAGTAATTCTTACCCCTACGCTATCCAACGCTTTCCCTACTTTTGCACTCTCTGGAGTGGGAATAGTAATTTTTACCATCCCGCTATCCAGTGCTTTCCCTACTGTTGCACTCTCTGGAGTGGGAATAGTACTTTTTACCCTCCCGCTATCCAACGCTTTCCCTACTGTTGCACTCTCTGGAGTGGGAATAGTAATTTTCACCCCTACGCTATCCAACGCTTTCCCTACTGTTGCACTGTCTGGAGTGGGAATAGTAATTTTTACCCCTACGCTATCCAACGCTTTCCCTACTGTTGCACTGTCTGGAGTGGGAATAGTAATTTTTACCCTCCTGCTATCCAACGCTTTCCCTACTGTTGCACTCTCTGGAGTGGGAATAGTAATTTTTCCCCTCCCGCTATCCAACGCTTTCCCTACTGTTGCACTTTCTGGAGTGGGAATAGTAATTTTTGACCTCCCGCTATCCAACTCTTTCCCTACTGTTGCACTCTCTGGAGTGGGAATAGTAATTTTTACCCCTACGCTATCCAACGCTTTCCCTACTGTTGCACTCTCTGGAGTGGGAATAGTAATTTTAACCCCTACGCTATCCAACGCTTTCCCTACTGTTGCACTCTCTGGAGTGGGAATAGTAATTTTTAACCCTACGCTATCCAATGCTTTCCCTACTGTTTCACTCTCTGGAGTGGGAATAGTACATTTTACCCCTACACTATCCAACCCTTTCCCTATTGTTGCACTCTCTGGAGTGGGAATAGTAAATTTTAAATATATATATCTATGCGTGGCAGCATAGATATATGGCAGCGTGAACAAGGGCACCTTTGCCCGAAACGCGTCGCTGGTTCTGTGGATAAATAAATAACCTCTTGCTGACTTTGCTGGTCCGTTTCTCATTTTGCTGGTGTGGAAGCGGTGTCTGCGAGCGCAGAGCGTGCTGAGGAGGAGCTTTGTATCTATATATATATATATATATATATATATATATATATATATATATATATATATATATATATATATATATATATATATATATATATGTATTAAAAGAAATTGTATGTTTATTTTTTTTAACTTTAATTAATTATTTACTGATGTTAAGGTTATTTAAGTATTTTTCAGTGTGTTTTAGGTTATATTTATTATTTCATTCATTTAAAATTACTTTTAAGACATTTTAAAAAATTCGATATTTTAACTAACTGTATTTTTTTTAACGATATTTTTGTTTCGATATTTTTGTACATACCTGTTTGTCGATAGGACTTCGATATTTTTGCATTCTATGTTTTGTCATCAATATTTTTGTAATTCTATATTTTTGTATTCGATATTATGTTAGTGATCCGTTCAACCTCTAACCTCCGCAACTCAGTAAATTGGACTTAAAGAATCTACACTGCTTCATGCAGCAAACTTGCAACCAGTGGTAGAAAGGTGGGAAGTCTTGCCGGATCCCGGGTCTGGCAGCTATTTCTGGGCTGAATCTGGGATCTGGCTGACCCAGGGAAACATGCTGAATTCATCCTGACAAATTTCCAGCACCATGACATGATTCAGTGCCCGTACACTATCTGCATTAGGAGAAGCAACCTTCAGGCAGCTAGGGGGCTTTCTTGTTTTCAATTCCAACCGGGCCCAAAACAAAGGTCTTATTTAATGGATTGCCCTGGCTGGGTGCTACCTGGAGGCGTTTTACCTAGATGCCAATTGAATTGAAGGAAACAAAGGCACACAGCTTATCACTTTACAAGTAGTTTTGAGAAACCGTGACTTTGTACATCCCCCTGTGTAAGAAATGTGCATGGACTGTAAGAATGCAAGATTTATATGTGTGTGTAAGTTATTGCAATAATAGTGAAGTGCGTCAAATGGGCATCAGCGTGCTTCCCATCACACACAGATGCACATTAAATCATACAAGTGTGAAAAACAGTCTAGTGAAGTAGTGTGGCTCATTGGTTAGAGGCGGCAGACCCGAGAGCAGAGGACGGCCCGGGACCAGGGTTCGATTCCCGGCGCGGCAGGTTTCTGGACCAGGGTCAGCGGACTCGATAATTCTCTCGCCTCGGTGCCCACTCTGATCAGCGTTCACACTCGGCAACTCTGGGCATTAGCTTGCCTCATCTTCACTAACAGCCCCACCAGACCGCTGGGGATGCCTGGTCTCACCCTGGAGATACCCATTAAGGGACCATCACTCAGGGAAGCCAGGAAGGGTTTCGCAGCGGTCGAAGCGCCTTGGGACCCTCCGGGTAAGTAGTGCGCTATATAAATGCCTATACATTTACATTTACATCTACAGGAAATGTTCGATAAAATGATGAGGTTGATAAGGGGCGGGAATTGCATATTGTCCATACTTGTAGACATTATATAGTAAGAGTGAATGGTCGGGAACAAAACAAAGTCAGTATATAAAATGCAATGCAATTAATGTGGTGGTCTGTACGAATAAGACTTTATTAAGCTCCAAAGAAACCCTTCTTTGCAATTTTAGCATAACAATAGATTGAGGAAAAACAATAAGGATCTTAACCCATGACTTGCAGCTTGCATGCAGCTCTTTGATGCTGGTAACTGGATCGCTATGCTACATTAAAAGGATTGCAACTTCTGAACTAGAAGTAACAAAATGACCTCAGTGTCAAAAACAGTAGCCACTTATCTATTTAAATAAAATACAAAGCTGGAATCTGCATGCTACGCAACGAGCTTTTCAGCAGGAGCATTAACTCCTTATGCTACTTTTTGAGTAGAAAATGACTGGACAAAACACAGAACTACTCCAGAACCATGTTAACCACTAGAGTTATTTTACCGCTCGTATAATTCCCTCAAATTTGCTGGGCACTGAAAGACCTCTGCAGCAGGTGTCTTGACCCGGGAAAGATATTTTATAATTCAGCCTCTTTGCGGCCAATTAAGTCAGCTACAACAGATTCACTGCAACATATATCCTTGTTGTAAACGTTTTTGTGCAGCTTTTTTTAAAAATAAAATTAATGTATGAGTAGACTGTCAGACACTGCTTTTGAATCACCGCTCCCCTTGACTCCACCCTCTTTTCTCTGCCACACCTTGGTCCCTAATGTATGAGTTCCCAGAGTAAAATGTCTCTAATTGCAACATGTCTTAAAACTATATTACTCACAAGCCTGCCTCCCCCCCCCAACCCCCGAAATAATAACTCCAAAACGAGTGCCACGTTGCTGTCAGCTAAATTACAAGATTTTTCTTTATCAGGTCGCCAAGGTTGTGGTAGTCCACTTCAGAGGGTTTTCTTTAACTGTTAATGCATTCTGGGAGCTGTAGTCCTGCATATTTGCCGTTCATTCACTTGCACTAACACACCTGACACTTTGGATCGTCCCAGACCCGCACTTTCAAAGGTCTGCGCAGAAAATATAGTTCATATTTAAAGCCCAGAAACGGGGCCCAGGAAGCAGCTAAAAGTGATCCCTCCACCAGAGGGCGCTAGCTCCACACCCTGGCAGTGCTTGCAGAGATCTCGAGTTTCCCGGGTCCAGACTATCTCATCCAGTACGGGTATTTTTCTGCCTTGCATTCTGGGATTTGTAATCCTCGATTTATATATGAGCATGCATGGCTAAAGATCCCACAATGCAAAGCAAAAAACCTGAACTGGGGGAGCTACTCGTCCATGGCCCTGGGAAACTCGAGCCGTCTTAATAAATGAAATAAACAGTGTTTTGTTTGTGTCTGGTCCCTTTTCATCGGCGGCTTGGTGCCCTGGCATGAGCGAAGAGTGTTACCTTACTGTCAGGACGCATATTCCGCATACATGTCAACGATAGGCATAAGCCAATTCACTGTTAATTGCTGTAGCGCTGTACTGTTTTCTATTTCTTCTCCCATCTTTGGCCCCCACGCCCGACCGTCGTTGGTTGTTCCATCTCGTTAAAAGCCAGAAATGACACAAGGCGACGCTCTTCCCAAAGGCTACTCCTGGGTGACAGGAGGAGGAACCGGCACAGACACAGAAGGTAAACATGACTCTAAAAACCACGATTACTTTTCTCACTTTCTCCACCTTGAACATCCCAGAGCCGTTGAAGGGATTTGAGTGGGACAGGTAGTCAATTCCTGGGTTGTCTTAATGGGTGTGTAATGTCCTGGAAGAATACTGAAAAGATGTCTATGGCATAGTGCAGGCCCCTGCAGCCCCTGATTCGGGGGCAGGGGAGGAAGCAACCATTTAGGGGGGCCCCAGGTCTCCCGGCCCCCCCTCAATAAACCCAAGAACAAAGAATATCAGTGGGATCTGAGGGGCTCAGGGAACATGGACATCATTTAGGGGTTGCATCTGCGCTCCCTGGCTTGCACACTGCGACCCCTGGCATTGCCTTTGCAACCCTTGTTCTTGGCGGTATCAAAATCAGTCAATCAAAAACTACAAGACCTGGTTTTTAAGGCACCTATTGTCAGGTTACACAATTTCAAAACGGAGGCGAGGATTTACACACTGTAAATTCAATATAGTCCTCTCTTTCCTTTAATGAGGTAAATCGCAAAAAGTTTTTCGCCTTTATTTACAAATAAAACAGTTTTTACAATTGGCAGTCACCCCTTCTTATAATATTTCCATCACCTTATAGCAATGTGAAAAGAACCCAAAGTTTTCAAAGAGGAAGAAGAAAAAGAGTGGAGGGCGACCTGTGTTTTTCTTCCCTCTGAAGCTCCTTTTTGAATGTATGTCAAAATCAGTGCCAGGAAGGCAGGGACAGTTTTGCCCTCCTTGTTTGTAGTTCTTCAGACCCCCTAAGATTTTGCGGCATAGATTTGCAAATTTTGAGGCACACAAATTGACAATTTGCAGTGCAAAACTGGAAATTTTGCTGCACTTTATTTTACTCATATTCATTCCTTTTCAGCCTTAAATCAATGGAAACTGTTTTAGCAGAGTATTCCACTTTGAAATAGGCATGTTTAAAGTGTCTGAGAGTGCTCCCAAAATGCAGCACACATACATAACATGCAGAGTCCATCAACATTGACAACAATGTGGTACAAACGGCAAAACGTCCAAAACAGAACAGGGGACACAACTGGGGCCGCTTGTCTGTAGAAACTGGCCAATCACATTTGGCATAGCAGGGAAATGTGAGTTGATGATGTATAAGTACAAACATATATCCGTGATGTTATCGAAATGTCCACTGTCCCGCATCAAATAGGCAGCCCCTCCAAAACAGTCACAATGTACATTGTAATGTAGTCTGTATGTAAACATGTGCAATGCGTCAACACACCGGTGAACACAATGTTAACCTGCATCCCTTCACATTGCAGGGGGGAACCAACACCTCCTGCTGAGCAGACTGAACCTCTCTTCTCTGATGACGAAGAGGACAACCACACCTTCAACACCGACTCCCTCCAATAGTTCATCAACAGCTACGTCAACTCACCTCCAGGAGCTGGATAGCCCAGCTGCATAGATGTGACCCCACCCCCTGCACAGACCACACAGCAGGCAGCACCCACCACCACGGCTGCCTTCCGCGACCTCCACGGAGAACACATGGCCTTTCAACGCCGTTTGTTGAAGTGCCAGGAGAAGCTGGCTGAACAGGTGCGGGTGGGGTTCAACCGCATGACAGCCAAACTAGATGCCATACGTGGATGTCTAAGTCCCATCAGGGTCCACTCATAGTCTCTAACGGACACCCACAGTCCGCTCCATGCTCTCCAATGATACATAACTGACATCGCTGCAGTCCTGACTCAGAGACAAGAACAACTGTCTAGGCATAGTAGTTCCAGCGATGTCACCCGGGAGTTGGGACACATGCGGAGGATCATGGAGAACATGGAGCGGACACAGGCAGAAAGAGCGGCTGCTTGGCTGCACACTAGCGAGAGGTAGCTGGGTTCCTCAATAACCTAAAGACCCTCCTTATGGCATTGCTGCCACAAGGCCTGGCGCTAATGCATGCTGCTGCTACCACTACATCCACATCTCCGCCCCCTGAAATGTCAGTGCTACACAGTGCGGCAGACATTCCACCTCCGGCCCTGAAGTATTTATTTTATTTTTTATTTTTTAAGGTTTATATATTAACCCGTAGGTATCAGAATGCTTTACAAACACACAGTAAACAGCAGAAGGACATTACATTACATCGTAGGCCGGCAGTAAGGAAGCAAACCAAAGAAAAAGAAGAAAATACAGCATGGGAAATAAATATGCAGTGCAGCGGAGGGGGAGAGAGCAATAAAAAGAAACAGGTGAGAATGACATAGTCCGATCACCCACTATCCTTGAATGTCCAGGGGGAGAGGGGACAACTCAGACATAGTAGTCTAGGTAAGTTGATGTTGGTCTTGATAGTATTTGTTTAGGAGATGGAGTTTCAGGTCCCTTTTGAAACAGGAGAAGGAGGGGTTGCATCTGAGGACTCCAGGGAGAGCGTTCCATATCCTGGGAGCGTTGCCAGAAAACCATCGGTATTGGGTGTTTTTTTTCTCCATTTTCGGAGGAATAAGAAGGAGAGAGTTGGAGCTTCTCAGCATTCTGGATTGACTTGCTCTTATCAGTTTGTTATTTAGGTAGTTGGGGGCAGGAGAGTGAAGGGTTTTTTGTGTGATGAAGGCCAGTTTATAGATACATCCCCCTTCCATGGGGAGGCAATTGAGGCAGTTCAGAGCTGGAGTGATGAGTTTAAATCTTTTAACTCCAGATACGAGTCGAGCAGACATGTTCAGCACTGCCCTTAGAGGGACTAGGTGAGCTTTTGGAGTCCCTGTAAGGATGGCGTTCCCGTAGTCGATTTTAGAGAGAACTAGGGATTGGACTACTGTCTTGAGGTCATCGTGGGGTAGAAAAGGTTTCAATTTCTTGAGGTGTTTTAGAGAGAAAAGAGCACTTTTTGCAGAGTTTTTGATGTGGGCCTCCATTGATAAGTTCTTGTCAAGGGAGGTGCCTAGAGACTTAACTGAGTCAGATAGGGTAAGGGGCCAGTTTAGGGCAGTCAGATTCTTGAGCCATTCTTGGATTGGGTGATGGTTGTTTTTTGGAGAGAATAGGATTAGTTCCGTTTTGTCTGGGTTGAGCTTTAAGTGGTTAACGTAGGACCAAGATTGGATCTCAGTTAGGGAGGTCTTGAGGAGTTGGATGTCGCTGGGGGACTTGATCCTGAAATAGATTTGGGTGTCGTCCGCGTAAAGGTGGTAGTTCACTTCAGCTTTTTTCAAGACGATTGTGAGGGGCTCCATGAAGAGATTGAAGAGGGACGAGGAGAGGATCGAGCCTTGTGGGACCCCAAGTGTGACTTTAGTAGGCTTTGAGAGACAGGAATTAATTTTACTTTGTTGCGAGCAGTGTTGAAGGAAGGAGGTGAACCATTTTAGTACTGGGACACAGCCTGAGGTGAGAGAGGCGTTGATGATTTTTGTTCAGAAAGTGGAGATGGTCTGGTTGAGTTATTTTATAATTGTGAATGGGAGGGGGTCCATAGTGTGGGAGGAAAGTATTAGATTAGAAATTATATTGAAGACCTCGCTAACCGACATTAGCTCAAAGTCGTACCAATGCGCATTGTGTTTTGGCTGGAGGTAGGTTTGATTTTCCTTGTTAAGAGCTCTTTCCGAGTGGTCAATGGAGGTTGAAGGGGGGCCGGATAAGGGTGAAGGAGGGTTAGCAGTTTGTAAGAAGGATTGATCAATTTTAGAGACTATATTAGTGAAGAAGGTGGCGATTTCTTCACATCGCTCATTGGTGGCTTCGATTTCTTGAGAGGGAGTGCAGTTAGTTTGGCTTTTTACAATGTCAAAGAGTTCTCTTGGTCTGTTTTTCGCTAGATCAAGTTGGCTGCGGGAAAAAGATGCCTTTTCATTGAAGATGTGTTTTTTGTATGATGCCGAGCAGATCAAAGATGTGTTAGGTGCAAGGACGAGGGGTTTAGTCTCCAAGACCTTTCCGCTTGTCTGAGTTGACGCCGTTCATCATTCAGCTCCACGTTAAACCAGGGTTTTGATTTACTTTCCTCAATTGTTTGAGTTTGAGAGGAGCTATTTGATCTAAAACCTCTGACATTCTTGAGTTAAAGTGTGAAGTGAGGTCATCAGCCGTCCATGAAGAGGGATTGAGTTGAAGATGGGGATGAATCTTGGCTTCAAGTTCGGATAAAGGTATTTCTTGGCTGTTTCTGGTGAAGAGTTTAGGTTTGACAACACAGATAGGTTGGAGGCTGGCAAGTGTGTCAATCCTGAACAGAATGAGGTGGTGGTCAGACCAGTCAATGGGAGAAATCTCTCTCAGGGAGATCAGATCATTGTTGGTTATGATCGCATCTAGTGTAGCACCTTTGATGTGGGTTGTTGCAGAGTTGCTTGAGGTTATATATTTCCAGAGGTTGAAAAGGTTCAGGACAGTGGAGTCTTCTGGATCGTTCCAGGGGATATGAAGGTCACCCAAGAACACATCTTTAGTGTCTGTCAAGGAGAATCGTGTTATTAGGTCTGTTAGTTCCTTGGGGAAAAGGGTACGCTCTCCAGTAGGATGGTAGATGGTGTGGAATTTGATGGATGGGGGGCCATTGGTAGTGAGTTTGACGCCTAGGTATTCAAACAATAGATATTCTGCAGGTTTGAGTTTGGTAATCTGTATTCCATCTCTATGAATGATGGCCAGTCCCCCCCACCCCCAATTTTGATCGGTCTGTCTTGTCTGATGATGTTGTACCCTGGAGGGGTGAGAATGTCAAGAATGGGGGTGGAGTGGGCATTGAGCCAGGATTCTGTGAGGAAGGCGATGTCAATTTCTTCAGCGAGAAGAGCTTCAGCAATGTCAGTAGTGTGTTGTACTGCTGATCTGCAGTTTAGGAGCATGCAGGAGAGAGGACGGGGAGCCTCGATGATGGGGGAGTTAGGTGCATAGCGGTGTATTGAGCAGGAGGTCTAGGCGAGTGGACAGTATTCGCGATTCGGATAGTGCCGATAATAACAGGGATGTGGAAAGGGGCTGGCTTCTGGTACAAAGCGAGGTGAGAGTCGTAGAGCTCATCTGGTTTCGGTACCGAAAAGGGTTGGCTATCCTTGTTAGGACTGAGGGCCTGGCTCGATGATGGGCTGGAGGGTCGAGGGGAGCTCTGAGGGGCCATTTGAGATGTATTGAGTGTAGTAGGGACACAACACCTCGGGGGGAGGAAGCACAGTGGCCTGTTAAGGAGGTCTTGTTGTAAGTACAGGAATTCAGCAGCAAGGGAGTTCATTTTCTGCTCCATTCTGTTCAGTTGCTGTGCTATTGAGCTGAGAAAGTTTAAGGTATTAGGCAGGGGTCGAGGATGACTTGGGTCTATGGGGGGAGATTGAGCAGGGGTCAGGGGTTGGATGGGGTCCCTGGGATTAGGAGAGGGGGGAGGTTGTATACGGGGAGTCGGTAATGTAATGTTGCTATTCGATGGGTGCGGTGGAGGAGAAATGGGACTGGAGTCCACTGGAGACAGAACTCCACCACCCACATGTGAGGCACATGAAACAGCAGAGGACGAAGATGCAGATGAGTCTGCCTCCATGGTAAGAAGGACGCAGTAGCATTGGACCTCGACATGGACTGCAATATTCTGTTTGGTCACTAATGACACAGCATTCAGACTGTGGACTGAACTCTTCCTCTTCCTATGGACTTGTCATTCCCTAAAGGACTCTGGCTGGCCCTCCACGGGCCAATAATGTAAAGCAGGGTTTGCATGGCTCTGTACTTCTCCAGCTACAGCACTCCACTGAATGTTCATTAAGCATTCAAATAACACAGATGTGTCACGTCTATGGTCATTCAAGTGTGGAAGTATGGATGAATGTAGGGTCAGTGATTCCCCTTACATCCATGTTGCTCATGTTGTGGGACTTGGGTCACATTGGTGACACATTGCCGACTGCAGACCGGGTGGCGCCGACACACGCATTAGTTACTTTCTTGTCCAGCATGGGACGGAACCACGCCCAGAGGCCCGGGGTCATTGCTTACACCCTTATGCTGGACTGGCATACGCCAGGCCATCTCACTCCGCTTACGCACACAGGGGGACACAACAACGCTAAATGTCCCAGGTCCTCCCTGTAGTGATCTGCTGATTCCAGGTCCAGTTGTCAGCATGCCACAGCCACTCCCTCACGGCTGGTTTACACTCACACACACCCATCCAGCACAGGCGTCACCAGACATGTGACCCTGCCAATAGAAAGGGCCGGACGCATGTGCACGACGCCATTTCCACTCTCTATCTGGGTGTATCCATGAGGTTATTATTTGTGCATGAGGGCCTAGGACCCTACCACATCACATTCTCCACTGCCGGAGGTGACATGATGGCGTCCGCACCACAATACCCAATCATAGAGGGTCCATGACTTGCGTTGCACAGACTTGGTGGCACCGGATACACTGCGGCCAGCACAGGCACACCACCACGGGACCGTGACTTTTGGTGCACTGAGATAGGGGCACCTAAAGAGCTGAGCGGGTGTACAGCCTGCGATGATGCCCCATCCTAGCTGTCCGGAATGGTAAGGCTTTGTGTTTGCCCTGCTGCACCGCAGTGTGGGCCTGTGCCAGCAGGCAGCGCAGGCCTACCGCCACGTGGCATTGCCTCGCGGTTCACAGAATTAGTGCCACCTAAAGGGCTGAGCAGGTGTGCAGCCTGCGATGATGCTGTGTGCACTGATATGATGTCTGCCATTGCGAAATCCAGACCCAGAATCAAGTGTGTGACCTGGTGGCCCGCGTAGCGGGGCTGCATGATGTGGAGGCTGCCAAGGTCGCGGTCCCTGGGCTTGGAGCTTGCACCGGCACGTGGTGGGCTCTCTTTGAGACAATCCGGTGTCGAAAGGTGAGCAGTGAGGGTTGTGTGCGCAGGGGCGGGCAATCACTGCTGGGCGGCGGGAGGGGCTCGGGTGCAGCAGCCTGTGTGCGCAGGGGCGGGCAAGTGATGATGGCGTGTGCAATGATATGAACTCTGCCATTCATGAATCTGGACATTGTTTCAGATAAGGGACCTGGTGGACTGCTGTGTATACCGGCACGTGGTTGGAGACACATCGGTGGCAGCAGGTGAGCAGTAAGGCCTGGGTCCACAGTGTCGCCACTCTCTTTCCCTCTTTCTTTCACTGTCTCTCTCTCTCCCTCTCTTTCACTCTCTTTCGCTCTTTACCTCTCTTTCTCTCTCTCTCCCTCTCTTTCTCTCTCCCTCTCTTTCTCTCTCTTTCTCTCTCTCTCTCCCTCCCTTTCTCTTTCTCTTTCTCTCTCTCCCCCTCTTTTCTCTCTCTCTCCCTCTCTTTATCTCTCTCTCTCCCTCTTTATCTCTCTCTTTCTCTTTCTCTCTGTCTCTTTCTCTCTCTCTGTCCTTTGATGAGCGCATGACGCACCTTCTTATCTTGAATTTTGTCTTGCATGCTGTGACTTCCAGATTGTCCTGAGAAGACCCGCCATGACTCTTCCAAATAGTTGTTTTGAGTTTAATTTGAATAACCTGTTTTGTTTGGTTTTTCAAAGATGTACGAGTGATTCTCCTTTTTCTGACCACACATGAATGTGAGGTGTTGTAATTGCGTGACATCAGGCGAATTCCGGCTGCTATCGCGTCTTATCGCCTGTTTTGTGATCTTATCGCTGATCTGGCTGGTCGTTGAGAATGTTGCGGAGTGTTGTTTTCGCTGCTTTTTGCACAGGAACGCCTTCCCTGCATCTCATTAGCGTTAGTAGCCAGTGTCATCTGTCGCAATGTTTCTTGCGGCTGCTCTCGCAGATAAACTGGTGGTATCGGCAGTTAGCCCAAGCTTGTGAATGGGCGATACATTTATTGCCACTTTGGTTGCGATAAAGTGCGGATAACTCGGCGATAAGTCCTTGAGAATATGCCCCTATGAGTGTTATTTTTGTATCTACATTTATGTCTGCTCACTACCTATGAATGATATGAAATGTCTCAATTGCTAGAATTCTTTGTACTCTGGGCATAAGTTTCTTTTCGCTTCAATAACAATACTTTTTTTTAATGTATTGCGTTACATACACCCCACCCCTTTCAAAGGTTATGTCAGAATCCTAGTGTAGGTGGATCCAAAAGAGACATTTGTGTCATAGGGTTAAGGTTAAGTCACATCAGTTCCTGGAAGATTCAGGGTCATGGGGTCATAGGATGTAATTGCCTTTTATGTCAGTAAGTTCAAAGGGTGTATGATGTCACTTTCGCTTCCCTTGACATTTTGGTGAATCGGCCCTCCTCACATTTTGCAGTGGGGGGGGGGGGAGAAGGGGAGGTGGCGCCATTTTGTGTTACGCTACTAGGCCACGTGGCATTTATGGCCGTTCATCTTCATGAAGTAGTCCTGTTACAGTGGTGAAGGGACTCACACCTCAATCACTTTCTGTCCTCACCTGTCGCCGAAGGACTACACTGTACGCCAACAATTCACCGCACATCATTAATGAACATGCCCAGAGGTGAAAGAATACATTTCTTGATGATGCCAACACAAACTACCCTTAATGTGTACCTGAAAAGTTGTTTCGAAAATTCTCCACCCAGTTGCACAAAACAAGGTTAAAACATTTTTATTAGGCAAAAACGTAGTGCCCGTCCTTATTAATTAAATTGTAGAACTTTTTTTATGTGTTTAATGGGTTAGTAAGTCATAATATATATTTTTTAATATTTTTAGTAAGTGATAACATATCCTATTTGCGGTGCTGCTGTTTGAGAACGTTAAGGTAAAAGTCAGAAATGATTTTCTGCTGGCCTGAGACGAGTGGAGATAAGTCGCTTGGCACGTCCCCTCCCAGGGGCACCCCGGCGCTCACCGCGCGCGGTTAGTTTTATGAGCGGCCGCCATTCCTCTGTATCTGCAGGCTAACCACAGTGGAAGGCGCACACACGCTGCCAATCACTAATAGAAAGAGCGCGCGCACCGGCGAACACCGCCGCGCGTCTGCGGCCGGGCCGATAGGAGAGGTTCCGCTTTAAATAGACGTTTCGGTAAATATAGAAATATCATTTTACAGATGATGGATTAAGACAAGACATCGAGAGAACCGCACGCCAGCAACACCTGACATTCTGTCTGCAGACTCGTGTGTCAGAATGTGCCAAGAAGCATTAAGCTCTGAGCACGATCTGGCTGCCCTGTGCAAAGTGTCCTGAGCCGCCGAGAAAACTCCAGGAAACCCCGCTTCACGCGCACACCATTACTACATCACCCTACGCGGTGTCAAGCCCTGCAGCTGTGCTCTGTGCCTAGGCGTCTGGTTACAGCTAGGGGACTAATTGCATACAGCATATTTTATATTTTTGAATCCGGATTCAACTACTTTTTTTATTTTCTTTAATGCAAACCAAGACGGCTCGGCTTATTATTGTGTAGTAAGCAAATATATTATTTTATTTTACATATTCGATATAGCATTGATCTAGCTCAAAGAAGCTACAAATCATGGGCCAGATGTATGAAAGCCCTGTTTTGCGATTTTCCAATTGAGAATGTTTGCGATCCGCAATTAGGAAAGCACAAAACTGAATGCATGAAAGTGTGTTTAACACTTTTAGGGGCACATGCATCAATGTAAGCTTTTTGCGATTCCTTAATTGCGATTATTAAGGAATCGCAATTAAGGAATCGCAAAAGCCTATGCATGTAGGAATCGCAAAAAAATGAGCGATTCTCAAACATTCCTTAATTGCGACTCGCAAATTGCGAGTCGTAATTAATGAATGCCTTCCCATTCCTTCCTATGGACCTACAGGCCCATGGGAGAGAATGGGAAATTGCAGGTGCAATTTGCGAGTACCCAATAGGTACTCGCAAATTGCACATGCAATTTCAAGGGTGCAAGGGTGTCAAAAACGACACCCTGTTGCACCCCCTGAAATTGATCTGTGCACACATGTTGCGCACAGTGTGTGTAACCTACAACTTTGAAAAATGCACTTTAGTGCATATTTCAAAGTTTTTGCAAATTACCATCAAGTTCAAATTGATGGTAATTTGTGACTCCTATTAGTGAAATTGCTATTTGCGATTCCATCATGCATTGCATTAAAGGAATCGCAATTTGTGATTCGTTAAATGCAATTGCAATTTGAAAAATCGCAATAAATTGCGATTCCTTAAATTGAGAGAGCCTTACAGTTTGATCCATCGCAGAAGCCGTTTTGCTGGGTGCAAACGGCTACTTTTTGCAAATCGCACCATTTGCGCTTGCAAAAAAGGTTCATATATGTGCCTGTTAGTGATTTCTAGGAGATCGCAAGTTACCTACCTCATGAATATTAATGAGGTAGGTCACAATTTGCTACCCTCTAGGAATCGCAAAAAATCACAGGGATGGTGGCCTGCTGGGCTCAGCAGACCACCATGTCTGTGACTGCTTGTAAAGCTATTTTTTTAAAATCCAGTCCGTTTCCCTTAAAGGAAAATGAGATGCGTTAACAAAAAAAAATTGAAAAGTTTTCTTTTCATTTTTTATTAGGCAGGGGTCCATGGGACCACTGCCTGCTCTTAAAAAATTATTTTATTAACATTCACAAAGGGGAAGGGGTCCTTTGGGGACCCGTTCTCATTTGCGAAAGGGTTACCACCTACTTGAAGTAGGCAGGGCCGGACTGGGAAGCAAAAACCGTCCCTGGCAAAGTGCTTGGCCGGGCCCCTCCCCACTCGGGGGGGTTGGAGGTGCTGCCGAGCGCTTTGCTAGGGCCGGTATTCGGTCGATTTTGTTGCAAAAACGGCCCTGTAACAAAATCGGCCCCCAGGGGTTCAAAACCGGCCCCCACCCTTGCGGCGCACCAGGGGATAGCCCGGTGCCCGCTATGGCCAGTCCGGGCCTGGAAGTAGGTGGTAATATGCAAATGTTTTGCAACTGCATTCGTGGTCACAAAACATTAATGCATACAGTTAGGATTCGCTATTTTGAAGGGAAGCCTTAGACACACCCCTTCAAAGTAGCGAATCACAAACCCAATTTGTGATTCGGTAACAGGTTACCAAATCGCCAATTTGGGTTTGCTGCATCAGAAATGCATTTTTGCAATCGTAAACGGGCCAATTCCACAAATCGGTCAGTCTGCGAGCGACAAAATGCATGCTGCATCTAGCCCAATATAGCATACAAATAATGCTTTTTCTTTCTCCAGTACTGTAACTTCAGATTGCATACTATCTAAAAAAGCCTTCACTATATTCCTAAACTCCTGCATGAAAACCGACCTCAGCTTAAAACTTCTGATTGTCACTTCTCCCTTTTCCTTCAGTGGCACTTTCATTCTTTAAACCCTGCACTCCTTACTCTGACCACAGCCTACTCTGTCTCGTGTATTTGCCTGAATCTCTATTATGCATTTCTAGAAATTTCCCACTCTTCCTTCCAAAGATCATAACAACCTCCTTTGTAATAATACCCCGCATCCCCTCTAGTTCATTTATTAATCCCACCAACCATCTGCATGAACTCACATACCCCTACTAATCATCGCACATAGGCCCTATTAATTTCAACCTCCCCAAGGAAACTTAAGAAAACGCATGGAATGGTTTCCTTGACAGCACAATATTAATTCCAGTAACCAAGTCACATTGAACTAACCACTAACTTTGGGTTCCCGGGGCAAAGTGCGGCCACGCGTAAAGAGCTTCAACACCTCATAAGCGGTGGTAAGCGCTATATAAATACAATTACAAACACATTCAACATTCGCTGTAAAAGGTATTAGGTTTTTGAAGCAAATATCTTTAGTTTCACTTTAATGCATCATGATTCTCAGTCTGAATACTGAAAAGTTCTTAAACATTGCTTTTCAGCAGCACCTTTCAGGGTGATGGGCCCTCAGCCTATAGGCCACGCCTACTCAAGGGAGAAAAGTTCAATATCTCCCTTTAAACAAGATTCAAACACATGAAGCCATCCAGAACTATTCTGCAACCCCCACTTTGAGCATCATGTACATTCAACGGCCTGGAGCCTTTTATTCTTTGCAGTTATTCATTCTTTTTTTTCTTTCAAATTTGTCTTTATTGGCATTTCTATTCGCATACTTTTATGCATTTACAAGAGCAGTAGTGAAATCAGTAAAGTAATAACGTATCGCATTTCGTCGTTTGTACGCAGTTATGCAAAATACATTTATGTTCTGTCCGCACTTCATTGTTTTTGTATTGACGCACTTCGTAACCACTACATATTATACTACCATCCACTGCTCGATACAAATAGCTGACCCTCAGGGAGTCACAAGTATTCCCAAGTTTTACAGATATATTAATCAGAAAATCTAATACCTACCAAACTTTTATTAACAGTTTAACAGCGTGTCGTCCAGTGGGTCTACCAGTTACACACTTCTGTAGGATCTGATCTTGTCTCAGGGGGTAAGCTTACATATCCCTAAGAGAAGGATCATTGTGGGTCTATCTGGGGAAAAGGGGTTCCGCATTCAGCCTGGCGCCCACACCCAACACGCCTCTAATAGTCAATGCAGCGGCCCCGGGAGTGACCTCGACGCTCTTGGTCTTTCTTCATCTTACCTTGAATAAGACAATTATAATTTTCCACCCTTTGGACCCTTGGTGGATAAAGATTTAGGAACAAGCACATGGATGCATTCTATTGGGGACTTTGCCCATTGCCCCCCAGGCTTAACCCACCTACCATCTTTGGCTGAGTGCATTTACAAAAGCAACAATATGTCCTTTGGTTGACCAGTGCTGATGTTTCAGCATTGGTCAACCAGATTGAACCCTAGTCCTTGGGCTTCACAAAGGGTCCTTCTTATTTTTAGGTCTCGCCTGTCGATGCGCATGCGCATCGAGCAAGCGAGACTATGGGGGCTTATCCACTCTTTGTCCAACTTGCAAGGAATCGTGGCGATTCCTTGCAGTGCCCGTGACTTTTAAGCTCAATGCGCATGCGCATTGAGCTTAAAAGCGCGTGCACATGCCCCCAGCCGCCTGCCTTGCCTAATCTCCCGCCCCCTCACTTCTTGATTGCACGGCCGCTAGGCCGTGCCTCCCCTACTCTCCTCCCCTCGCCGTCTGTTCCCGCACTCCTCCCACACCCCCGCCCCCTCCCGCGTCTGAAAGCTCGAACTTTAAATGAAGAAAAACAAGAATGCTGCATATTAACCATCAAAGTAGGCGTCCATAATACTTTATTTTCCATTTCGACTTAATTATATTTTATTACCTGTTCAAAATCAGTTTTTGCGTTTTGAATCGTGGCATTAGTACGTGCTCCGTTCAGTGTTACAAATATCAAGGAAATAGCTTCAAGATGGCCGCTTTTTTTTACTTACAATACACTTCCCTTCCGTTGCTTTACGTGCATGGGTTGTAGGCCTATCTTCGTTTTTTTTTCTTCATTTAAAGTTCGAGCTTTCAGACGCGCCCCCTGTTGTGTTGATTTTTAGGTCCAATTAGAAGCGGTTCGGTATGTTTTTTTTTTAAACATTTTTTTAGAACTGTATTGACGGTGTTCCTTTCGCTCCGCCAATATTAAAAGAAATGTATGCCCCATAACAATAACATTCAGCAGGGGTATGCGTGTTGTGTGTACATGCCAATATAGTTCTCAATAACGACACGTACTCTTCTTTGGGGCCGCCTGCCTTGCCTAATCTCCCGCCCCCTCACTTCTTGATTGCACGGCCGCTAGGCCGTGCCTCCCCTACTCTCCTCCCCTCGCCGTCTGTTCCCGCACTCCTCCCACACCCCCGCTCCGCCCCCTCCCGCGTCTGAAAGCTCGAACTTTAAATGAAGAAAAACAAGAATGCTGCATATTAACCATTAAAGTAGGCGTCCATAATACTTTATTTTCCATTTCGACTTAATTATATTTTATTACCTGTTCAAAATCAGTTTTTGCGTTTTGAATCGTGGCATTAGTACGTGCTCCGTTCAGTGTTACAAATATCAAGGAAATAGCTTCAAGATGGCCGCTTTTTTTTACTTACAATACACTTCCCTTCCGTTGCTTTACGTGCATGGGTTGTAGGCCTATCTTCGTTTTTTTTTCTTCATTTAAAGTTCGAGCTTTCAGACGCGCCCCCTGTTGTGTTGATTTTTAGGTCCAATTAGAAGCGGTTCGGTATGTTTTTTTTTTTTACATTTTTTTAGAACTGTATTGACGGTGTTCCTTTCGCTCCGCCAATATTAAAAGAAATGTATGCCCCATAACAATAACATTCAGCAGGGGTATGCGTGTTGTGTGTACATGCCAATATAGTTCTCAATAACGACACGTACTCTTCTTTGGGGCACACTATAATCTGCTGCTCATATGCAGCCATATGCATCCATCCAATGCCCTCTTTCCCACCTCCTCATACCACTGTGCTCTTTCCTCTATAGCCCTTCTTCCTTTACCTCGGTGTAGTGGGAAGATAGATTGACAAACGGAGAGATTCAAGGTAAAGTTTATTACAAGCTCATACAAGGGCCCACAAGGAGCCTGTAGGTCGATGTGCATCAGTGGCATAGCGGGCACAGCGTCTGTGACAGCTGTGACGTCACATAAGTCATCCCCGAACATGCAGTACGTAAGAGAGGCGGACAGCCGTCGCCAAGAGCTTCTGGTACCGGAATTCACAGAAGGATGGGTTAACGGGTAGTGGGTGTGACCGTATATAGTCACTTCCTGTTATAGACATAAAAGATGTACTAGACGTCATTTGTAACTCCTGCCATGAAATTGCTTTTCAAAGGAAACACCCTATGTTCTTTAAGCTCCCGAGAGTTAATAAAGTAATTCTACCATACAACTTATTACGTTTTCCAGACGTAAATAGGAATAGCTACTAACTTCTTTATGTACTGATAGTCTTATGGTTGGCATTTTTAGGTCTCACCCTCAACCCCTCACCCTCACTCACCCTCATCCTCAATCACCCTCAACCCCTCACCCTCACCCTCACTCACCCTCACTCACACTCACCCTCACCCTCACTCACCCTCACCCTCACTCACCCTCATTCACCCTCACTCACCCTCACTCACCCTCACTCACCCTCACCCACCCTCACCCTCACTCACCCTCACCCACCCTCAACACCTCACCCTCACTCACCCTCACCCTCAACCCCTCACCCTCACTCACCCTCAACCCCTCACCCTCACTCACCCTCACCCTCACTCACTCTCAACCCCTCACCCTCACTCCCTCACCCTCACTCACCCTCACTCACTCACCCTCACTCACCCTCACCCACCCTCACCCTCACTCACCCTCACTCACCCTCACCCACCCACCCACCCTCACTCACCCTCAACCCCTCACCCTCACTCACCCTCAACCCCTCACTCACCCTCACCCTCACTCACCCTCACCCTCACTCATCCTCACTCAGCGCAACCACAGCATCTTCACTAAATATATTTAATAAACTTTAAGCTATTGGCAATATAAAATAAAATCCATTTTATTTACGTATTAATTATTAATTTTTTTTAAAAGCCATTGATTTTTTTTATATCAATACATATAAGTCACATATAAGTCCCGTTAATACAAAACATGTTGCTTTACAAATGCTAGAGGTGTCACATTTACAAAAATTATAACTATTGGCTTTGTAAAGAAGAAAGCTATTAATTTAGCTATTTAGAAAAAACAACACATAAATAAAAAACAAAAAAATAAATAACACCTATAGCTCAAACTTTACTACTGCGAGACCTATTGCATTTCCAATGCTTGTTTTATGAGTGCATTTACAAGCCATATCCCAGTTTACCCCAGTCCATGTAGTCATTCATTCAGACCTTTTACTTTTCTTGTTGATTTGTATTGTCTTTCATAGCACACCATGCAAAATATTACTGCCATTGATTTCCACTAAAAAGCGTAACCCCATTTTGCCTTCATCATATTCTTTCAATTGGTTGTAGTACTTATGGTATAAATATTTTTATTTTTTTAATGCATTTGAGTCATTGCATTATTTATCCCTTCAAATTTGTCAGTCATTTAAATTGTAGACATTGGTACCCTCCAGAATCCCACTCGAAGTCTTGATCTTGCCAAAGTCCCTACGAGTGAGACTATGATATAGTTAAGACATTGTGAGGTTTCTTGGCTGAACACTGTGTAACCTGATCTGCAGACTGAATCCTGGGTCACCCCCATACAAGCTTCTGCAACTTTCCTTCAGCTCGTGGGATAGTTGTGTGGAGGTCTGGTCCCGCTCTGATCACCATGTCTGGCCAAGTGCAGCAAATTCCTGGCAAGATGCATCAGGTATAGTCAAAGAAAATCTTGTCATGGGTCAAAATATGGTCTGAAATGGTTTATTTGATAAAATAATTACATACGAAATAAAAATCTGGTTATCCAAGCATTCTATTGCCACAGGTTTCCTTAGAACTGGTTCAATGGTGCAAGCTCTCAGAGCTAAGGAACAGCACATTCCTACACCTTAGCATACACAAGTTTCTAATAGCGGTCATATGTTACACATTCTTACAGTGAACACAAGCAAGAGCCTGGAGCTAGACCAAGGGAATGAGAAAGGATGGTCTTCAGATCGGAACAGATATGTAAATAGTTTTGACTGAGCAAACTGTTCTTGGATTTTCACGCTTTGGGAGCCAAGATGCAAAACCAGCTCCATGTCAGAAACTGGCGCCTCGTGTGGGCAGTGTTAGCACAAACACGGCATCATGGATGTAGCAAGCCTAAAGCACACTACAGTAACACTAATGCAGGTGTCAGTCTTCCCCATGACATTAGTGGCACCTTCAGCAGTCCAGCGGTTTGCGCCAACAACAGTTTGTAGCTCTAGAGTTCTAGTATAAAGATTTATTTAATTTGTTGTTTTTTTTGTAGTGCGATGGATACACCACCCATTGGCTTCACTGCGGCAAAAACAAACTAGAAACTCTATACAAGTATAGTCTGCAGATGGAAACAAATGTGGGATCCCATTGGCAAACTAGGTCTAAAAAGCCTTCCTGAAGACCAGAAGATTCTCATTTTTAGGTATGGCTTGACAAGACAACTGCCTGCAAGACGTATTTACCCAATTCTTCAAAATCCACTGAAAGGGCTTTGGCTCCACCCACACAAATATCACCCATTCACCTTAGGCTATTAACTGTTCGGCTTCCAGGAAGCTCTTCCATTGGTATGTATGAAGGACTATTCTACATCTGTAAATTACGTTCAATCATCACATTTACACATTAAGTTAACGGTGAAATTTCGTAGTACACTGTGCTCCTTGTTCCAGATTCCATTTTACTAATATGAACTACCAAAAAACTTTATCTCTATCCCTCCGTTATGCTATTCAATCCAACTAACAGAGTCCCATGTCCACCAGTCAAATTAACAATTTACATTTCCCTATACTAATCCACCACTAATCCTTTGGGTTCTGGAGCAGCGTAGTACTGTGTAAAGCCTTAAGCATGGGCGAATTTTGCGAATTCGCGATCCGCGAATTTGCGGATTTGCAAATTCGTGATTCGCAAAATTCGCGAATTTGCAGATTTTTTAATTTTTGCGTGTTCGTGGGGCGCTTGGCGTGTTCGTGGGGCGCTTTGCGTGTTCACGGTTTTTTTGTGCAAGACCGCGATGCGCCCTCTGGTTCATCACTGCCACCCTCTCGTTTTTTGTGCCCTTCTGCCCTCTGCCCCACTCGTTTTTGTGCCATTCTGCCCCCTGCCCCACTCGTTGTTGTGCCCTTCTGCCCTCTGCCCCACTCGTTGTTGTGTCCTTCTGCCCTCTGCCCCACTTGTTGCTGTGCCCTTCTGCCCTCTGCCCCACTCTGTGACCTTCTGCCCTCTGCCCCACTCCTGTTTTATTTTAGAATGGCGCCAGCAAGCTGCCAGCGCCATTCTAAAATAGTTACTAAGTTAGCTTCATCTGGAAGCACTAATAGATAAAATAAAGCAGGTGGTCGGCGTGGAACAGGGAGGTGAGAGATGGGAGTAGTTGATTGGCCAACAGTTTAGTGAGGATTTTAAAGATAACATTAAGTATCGTCAATAGAAAGTAAGAAGCCAATTACGTTGAGACCTTATGGGGTCTAAGCATTGCAGAGATTATGGCCTCATTTAAGTAGTCTGGGAAGCATCCCCTCTCCAAGGAGGAGGTATAGAGCTGCAGTAACTTTGGTGCTAACTGAGGAGCAAAAAGAGTATAAAAGTTGGATGGAATACCATCCCCGCCAGGAGACTTCCTTTGAGGTAGGTTCTGTAACGCTGCTTTAAGCTCCTGAAGTGAGAGTGAAAGGTCAAGGTCTTCCCTGGCTGTAGGGGACAGCATGGGCAATGGGAGCTGGTTGAAGAAGTCAGTCATCTTTTCGGGGGAAGAACCTGCAGGGGTTGTGTAAAGAGTCTCATAATGAGCCCAGAATGCATCATTAATGGTTGACCTGGACGTAAATATTTCACCTGATAGGAGAGACAGTCTGAGTGCAGTAGAACATTGGGGCTCGGTTTGGCGAGATACGGCAAGAGTTTGCTTACTCTCTCGCCCTCATTATGGGTTCTGGTGGGATCGGCATTCTAATCAAAGTGGAGGAGTTTATCTATTGGCTCTGATGGGGAACATTGAATCGGTACAATATCTGCAGCTTTTGCAGGGTGGGACGGTAACTGTAGTTCAATGAAGCATAGAAGGCAAGCAGGGTGGAGTTTGCGGAGTTCCGCAAGTGACAAAAAAACTCTGCCGAGCTACGCGCAGTTCGGTAAGCAGCGGAGTGGGTTACCTTGCGCCGTTCACCCTGATTTGTAGTGCCCAGTGTTTGTCCCGCGCTGTAAAATCAGCGCAAACATTATCTCACACGGTGCAAGAGGGCACTGCTTCTTTCTGCCACTCTAGTAGGCAAACAAGGTAAAAGCTCTACTCCATTATGCGGAGTGGAGTTTTTCAGAACTCTGCGAGCGGAGTTCGCGCGCAGGCTTAATAGAGAGGCCTCATGGTACGTGAGCTCATCAGTCAATACTCTGCTCACCGTGACTACTGATTTAATACAAAATCCCCGGGTAACTAATTTAAAGGCCTCCCATTACATCAAAGAGGAGGAGGCGGTACATGGATTGTCATGGAAATAGGTCTCAAATTGGTCATACAATTATTGGTGAAACACATTATCATCCAGTAATGACGGTTGTAAGCACCAGGTTGGAATCTGTGTCAAACGACAGCCCCATGTTAGGTCACCCAATAAAGGGTTATGATCCGATAGCGACCTAACCCGATAAGAGGTGGCTGTCACCAATATCATCCAGTCGCCACCTGTCAAACCATGCTCAGAAGGCCTTTGATGCCCGGATGACTGAGGATTGTGGGAAAGGGGTGTACAGAGGAATCAACAGAAGTATCTAACACACAGTTGAAGTCTCCTCCTGGGACCCAAGGGATTCCAGCTCAATCAAGCAAACAGTCAGATAAAGATGCCCAAAATCTTTATTAAGCAACGTGTGCGGCAAAGTGTCAAAGGGGCGTCACCAAGTAGACCTTGCAGTAATAATTAGTGGCCATCCACATCTATCTTGGTGGCTTCAACCACCAACATGACCCCAGCCCTGACCTGGAGCACCACCCCACTGGCATAGGTTGGGAAGCTAGTTCCAAAGACTCGTCCCACAATATATATTGCAATTTTTGGAGACCCCCTGGAGCCAATAAATGTGTTGCTTATAAAGTAACTATATATACTTTCCATCTAAGCAAGGAGAAGCAGATCTTATGACTTTTGTGAGGTGAACTATACTGGTTTGCAAATTACATGTGTAATGGGGCCATTGAGTTCTAGAATAAGTGTTGAGCAAACTGTAGGCTGGATGAATTGAAACTATTTGTATTGAGAGGGTAGAACTGACACCCAAAATATGTAGGCCATTGGCATAACATTAACGTCGACCAACACAATTCTCCCAACAAAGAACCACACAAAGGTAAATCCCTCAGATAATAGGAGGGTCATGATGGAAAAGGCAAGGTCCATCCGTTGAGTGGACCGCGGGCGCACTTAATGACCAAAGGAAGTCACAGAGGGAGGATAAAGAGCAAAACCATCAAAAGCTGCACAGCAAGATGTGGGGCGGCATAGAAAAGTGAGTAGCAGAGCCTTTGAGGTCCCAGAAGCAGCGTCTGCGGATCAGGAAGATATCGATGTCAGACCTCCCCAGGAGAGGGACCGGGCCAAGTGCACCCTAATCCAGGATTGCGTTGTGAAAATGATGGCACTGAAGGTTCATAAAAGCAAAGGGGGTGTTAGTGGTGGTAAAGTAAATCAGGCACCGTTTGGGCTGTGATCACTATGGTATCCAGTGCTTCCATATCAAGTTCCACCAAAGAAGCATCATGGCAGGAGGTACGGGAGCTGGAGATAGAGGAAGGGGGTAACGGATAGGTCCTGAAGTGGCACCAGTGCCTCAACCACACGCCACTCCTCCCGCCGAGTCTAAGAGAGACGGGGGCTCTGTGGCCCTGGTGACAGGACCTCCTAGCTGTTGCAGAGATGACGCTTATGCTGAAGTTCCAGGGTGATGAGATCGGGGAGGGGGCAGCAAGGGGCCCTCTCTGGCTTCTAGCCAATCCCACACTGATTCTGGATCCACAATAAATGGGGCTGCTGAACGACAGTAACCCACAGTTTTATAAGAAAGAGTCAAGCATATTGGTATCCCAGGGTAGGTAGCCTCTTTTTCACTTATATAAAAAAGGAACGGTAGCGTTGAACAAAGGGAGCATAGTCTGGGAAAAGAATAACTTTTTCATTGTCTACTCTAACTTGGTCTTTCTTCTGGGCTACTGCCAGTATTAAGTCTCGGTCTCTGAAGTTGAGTAGGCGAGCCAGGAGGGGCTGCTGGCGTCGGGCAGTAGAGCAGGACCCTGTGAACTCCCTCATCCACAAAACAGGAGGACAAAGATGATGGGACCACGAGTCACTGTAACTGGAGGTAATGAGGTGAATATTATTGTGGTGGGATCTTTCCTATGTGTCTTCGAGTTTATCCTCAGACACCTTTGAGTGTTCCATCATATGCTGGGTAAGTTGAGAGAGATCATGGGTGCGGGGTGAGGACATCAATGGCTGCTGTATTTGCCACCACTTTCTCTATCAATTTCATTTGATTCTCCCAGAGTAAAGTAAAATCAATCATTGCAGCATTTACTTTGGCCCCCAGAGCAACTCAGGAATCAGTGATCGCCATCAGTAGAATCTCTAATGTCACTGGCGATGACGAAGGGGCATTCTCACAGGTTGGATCCGATAAAGCCATGGTGGTCATGCACTTCTCAAACCATGTACCAGCTGAGGGTTGCTGTGACAGCCTCCGTGCATCATGTGTTCTGCCCATGCCAGGTAGTGGGTGCCGAATTATGGAAGACTAATACAGTGAAGCTGAGTCTATGATTGAAGTCATCCCAGTGTCAGTCCTGCCTTACCCTGCCGTGATAATCCAGAGTATGGAGCGGGCACCAGCAGTCGGGGGAGGTTGCCCAGGAGAGGGTAACTGCAAAAAGCACCAGAAAGGCAATCTCTTGTCGTGGAGGAGGACGCTAAGGTCCTGCTGTCAGCACAGTGAAGCATCCTGCATAATAAATTCAGTAATCTGATGTGATGAATAATAAAGTTTAATCCAAGAGAAATTAGATCCCATCCAACAGCAAGCAGGAAATGAAGTAACTGACCGCATTAGAATCATTACAAGATCAGAACTATGTTACATATCTAATATTCTATAACATGACATCAAGCTCCAGTAAGGAAGCATTAAAGGAACAGTTTACAGAATTAGCACACACCTCCCTTCCTTATTTTTTTTCTTTTTTAAAACAAATATAAAGATTTATTTATTTATTTATTTTTATTTCGAAAGTTTTATATAGCGCGAACAGGATCTTTGCAGATATCAGAGCGCTTTACACGGCTGGGAATGCCAGCAAGAGAGTGGGGTTACACATAAGTAGTACAGCAAATCAATAATACAAGTATAACAGTTAAATGTGTGCATAGATAGTCAGTGGCATCAATAATACAGGTAAGATACATATTCATAGAGTTCGAGCAGCGAGTTAAATGTGTGCGTAGATAGTTAGTAGCGACAATATTTCAGGTGAAATACATAGTCGCTGTGTTACTCCAACTCAAAATGGCTCAAGGTGAAATACATAGTCATAGAATTCGAACAAAGTAATACAGGTCAGAGTAGGGTCTTTCCAAATCCAAGCTAATAGGTCAAGTGTATTTGGCCATAAAAATAGCTTTTACTTCTTTCTTAAAAAGTGTGAAGGAGGAGATGAGCCTGGTTTCAGGAGGGAGTGAGTTCCAGATCCTGGGTGCCATTCCTGAGAAAGAGCGTTTATAGGTTTTTACCTTCCGGAATCTTCGAGGTTTTAGCAGAAGATTGTCTGTGCCTCTAGTGTTTCTAGAGCCGCCAGAGATTGACAGCTTCTGAGTGAGGTATCTGGGAGAGCTCAGATGTAGAGCCTTGTGTGTCATGCAGGCGATTTTCAAATGTATTCTGGCTTCAAAAGGCAGCCAGTCCAGCGTTTTCAGATCAGGTGTGATGTGCGAGTGTTTTTTTGAACCAGTGATGAGTCTGGCTGCAGCGTTTAGAGAGGCTCTTAGGGGTGCAGTGCTGGTTAACGGGAGACCGCAGAGGGCGGTGCTGCCGTATTCAATTCGCGGGATTACTAAAGCTTGTACTGCAGTTTGGAAGTCTTTGGCTGGTAGGAAGGGTTTGAGTTTCCTCAGTGTATTGATTTGGAAGTTCGCTCCCTTAGTGGCTTTGCTGATATGCTGCTGCATGTTAAGGTTGGAGTCGAGGGTTATGCCTAAAGATTTCGCTGAGTCCACTATGATGGGTTGGACATTGAGTGCCGTTAACTGTTTAAGCCAGGTTTGCGTAATGGGGATCTTCGCGGGAGGTGCGATCAGCAGGAATTCTGTTTTCAGAGCATTGAGTTTGAGATGATTATCAGCAAGCCAGGATTGGGTGCTTCTAATCGTAGAGTTCAGTAGTAAAATGTCGTTGGGGGATTGTAATTTGAGATATAGTTGGGTGTCATCTGCGTACATGTGAAAAAGTGCATTGGATGCTTGAAGCAAGGTCTAAGTTTTAAACAAAATCTGAAAGACAAGCAGGACGCTTTATTGTTCTAGAAGAAGATCTAGCATTTTTAAAATTGCAATCTGCATCAGTCTTAGTCTGGAAATCATTTTCCATTTTTCCTTTGGCCACAACAACTCTATTCAAATTCCATATGCGATGGTCTTGTGTTTGAATGGCGTTATTAAATAATTTAATACCTTTAATGGGTTTTATAAATTTTGACACTGAGCTTCCCAGAGTTCCAGGACGCTTAATCATAACCCAATCACCTACTTTTACCACCATTTTCTTTACAACATTCTTAGCATCAAAATATAACTTCCTTTGTTTTGCTTTCTCTTCGTCATTTCTTTGTATTTCCTTATGATCACATTTACCCTCCTTCCCTTTTTCCAACTCATATCTATTAACCCAAAAAGGTTCTAACCATGTGTTGGGTAATCTTCCATGGAGCAATAAGAAAGGAGTTTTTCCAGTTGTTGAATGGGGAGTCATCCTATATTCCTCTACCTTCAACAATACATAGTTCTTCCAATCTAGAGACATGCTTTTGGCCAATGCAATAGTTTCTTTAATCATTTTGTTAAATCTCTCGACCATACCATTTGCCTCTGGGTGGTAAAGAGAATATGTTTTGTAAACAATTCCTCTAGAAGAAATGAGCTGAACACCATTGTCGGAACCAATTGAAGCAGGTAAACCTTCCCTAGCAAACACATTTTTTAAACATTGAATTGTACCATTGGAATCAATTACTGTAAAAAAACACTTCAGGCCACCTAGAAAACATATCTATGACTACCAGCACAAACACATGCAACTCTTTAACTTGAATAGGACCAACAATATCAAGTGCAATATCTTGCCAAGGGGCCACTAGGACGTCTTCTTAAAAACATAGGCTGCAAATGTGTACAATTTGACTTGTCACTGATATTACAAGCAATGCAATCTCTTATTACACGCTCCACCATTTTATCCATTCCTGGCCACCAATATGACATTCTTAGTCCCTCTTTGCTCTTAGACAGCCCAGAATGAGAAACATGCACCAAATCAACCAACTATTTTCTAAGACTAAAAGGTGGAACAAGCCTTGTACCACGGAACAGTAAATCATTTTCTATTGATAATTCATTACGCACAACCCAAAACAGTTTTGTAGACTCTGAACCTTGTTTGTTGCTATTTCATCCCTTCTTGATCAAAGACATTACTTCACACAAATGTTCACCTCTTTAGACCATCTTTCTTCAGAAATAAAATCATAATCTACAACGCACACTAACTCATCATCAACTTCTGAGTTTTCTTCATCCACATGTTCCATGGAGACTAAACGCGATAACACATCAGCGACACCATTTTCAATTCCAGGAATATATTAGATTCCAAAATTATACTCCTGCAACCCAAGAATCCATTTGGTATTCTACCTGAAAGAAGGTCCAATCCTTTCTCGCTAAAAATCTCTACCAAAGGCTTATGGTCCGTATGTACCTCAAAATCCAAACCGCAAAGGTTTTTTTTAACTTCTTTATCGCCCAAAACACCGCCAAGGCTTCCCTTTCCACAACCTAATACTGTGTTTCAGGATCTCTTAAACTTCTTGACAAGAACATGATGGTTTGTACACCACTAGGACCATTCTGTTTCAACACAGCCCCCAACCGTTTTTCACTCGCATCTGTGACCAAAATGGATCTATTAGCAGGATTGAAACTTTTAAGAGATGGAGCAAGATTTAATTTCTTTTTAATAGCTATAAATTCTTTATCACAAAGTTCAGACCACATGAAATCTTCGCCTTGCGTAACAATTGTCTCATGTTAATAGTAGAACCAGCAAATTAAGCTGTCACCTCTTTTTGAAACATACATTTTTCCAGACACCAACCTATTTCTATACTCACTAAGACCCATGAAATAACCATTCAGCTTTATAGGCTCACCTCCATATGCTAATGGAATGATATCCGCCTTTATGAGTGAAATTTTCCCTTTTAATTTAGAATTAAAAAACTCATTTGAGATTATAGTAATTTTGGCACCAGAGTCAAATAATACTCTGGTTTTCTCTCCTTCTCCTATAATTTCATTAAAAGGACAGCGTTTACTATTACATTTACCTTCTACCTGAACAACTATTTGACCGCAATCACAATCTTGATTGTACGATCCTTCCATATCACCTTCATAAACTTCAACCTCTTTCACCTTAGGTTTGAGTTTTGTTTTACACAAAGATTAAAATGCCCTTTTATTTTGCACCTTGAACACGTTTTGTTGAGAGCTGGACACTTCTTATCATTAGCTAGGTGACCAGCTTTACCACATCTAAAACATTTTCTTTCTATCCCAGCTTTCACAGCATCTTTGTTGTCGACAACACTATGTTTAACACATTTTTCTTTAACTGCTTGAACCTTAACTTCCTTCTCTGAATCCTTCTTTATGACAGCTACACATTTGATAGAATGCTCAACACGTTTGGCCACAGTTAAAACTTCATCAAGGGTAGGTTCATCCCTTAACCATAACTCTTCTCTAACTTTTTCAATGCAACAACCAAACATAAATTGATCCCGGATACGTTCATCCCTTAGATTCTCAAATTTACACAAAGAGCCAAGTTTCCTTAGATGAGTTACATATGATTCAATTGATTCATCATCACTTTGCATGCGCTTTGCAAATTGATAACGTTCAAGTATCGTACTAACCTTTGGAAGGTAGTGTTTGTCTAGTTTCTTAATGCAAATTTCATAGTCATTCAAATTACTAGACTCTGCAGCTGGTAAATCCGGTAAATGGTCAAAAACGTCTTGACCTTCTGACCCCAAACAGTGGAGTAACAACGATGACTTCCTTTCCGCACTGAGAGAAGGTTCTCACACTCTAGCGTAACGCTCGAAAACAACCTTCCATTTCTTCCATTTTATAGGAGGTTCTCTTGGGTACGATAGGAAGAATGGTGCAGCTGTAACATTCTGCATTTTTACTTTCCCAGAGTTTAGACTTCACTTATATCAGAATAAATCTGAAAATAAAGCTGTGTGTATCAGCGTTGTAATAGCTTGACACACAAGTAATCCAAGAAATTAGCATGTGAAGATCATTAAAATAACCCTTCAACATACAGTATTTAATCTAAAGGTTGTGTATGTCAGTATGTTAAATTCCACCAAAACTTTATATAAGAGTAAAATTATGGAAAGACCAACTTTAACGTGAAACAGTAACACACAGTAGTATAAATATTTTGTGTTAGCGTATTAAATTGTAACCACACTTTGTGTTTAAGAAGATTGTACATTTAAATCATCATAATGATACATTGACACACAGTAAATGAGCAAAAAAAACTATGCGTGTCATAATGGTGAATTGTTGGAATACCTTGTGTCTCAACACGCTTCTAAGAAGACCAGCTGTGCATGTCAGCCAAGACTATGGATGAAGAAATTTTGCGGTGAAAGATGTTATAAATAATACGTTAACGCACAATAATTAAGTTAAAAGCTGTGCGTGTCAGCGTATTTGAATTGTAATGAAGTCTTGCCTTACAACACACTCCAGAGAAGATAAACTGTGCGTGTCAGTGAAAACAATTGCGGTGAAGACCTGATCCAAGATGGCGGAATCCACGTTATTGCGTTGCATGATGAGGTCTCACGTTGTTGTAAGATCACGCGAGATCACACTGGCTATACATCACAAATTGCCTTTTACATTAAAGACACTTCCCACTCAAAGGATGCAAATGGCGCGGGACGACCGAGGAGCCATACAAACATCAATACAACACGTCATTTGAGGTAGGAGCCCAACGACATACAAATGACGGTTGGTTGTATGTTTAGGATGTTTCAATTGCAGAGATGGCAGCAGACATTATAGCGACAACCACAAGTAAAAAAAAAAAGTTCTGGGACACTATATAGTCAAATAACGATATCCACTTAGATGCACTCTACAGTTTCTCACCAAATATGCGTGTTGAGATCTTCTCTTGTGTCAAATCCGCCGACTAAGCCAGTCAAGCATCCTGCATAACAAATCCAGTAATCTGATGTGATGAATTATAAAGTTTAATCCAAGAGAAATTAGATCCCATCCAACAGCAAGCAGGTAAAGAAGTAACTGATCACATTAGAATCATTACAAGATCAGAACTATGTTACATATCTAATATTCTATAACATGACATCAAGCTGCAGTAAGGAAGCATTAAAAGAACAGTATACAGAATTACCACACATAGGTGTCAAAGCGAATTCCAGAAGGCCCACCATGGACCAGGCCGTGCCCTCCACCCAGGCCCTCCTCAACCCACGTTAAAATGCCAATATCCAGTGGGGAGAAACAGCAGACAGGGACGCCAGAGATTAATCTAGTTCAAAAACAATCAGATTACTGTGTGAAGAGGTGCTAGGGTGCCAAAGAAGAGGTTGTCAGATATAATCATCACGTTCTCCAGTCAGTAACCTTTTGGGTTATGGTGGCTTCAGGCCCGTCCACCACATGGGGTCCGCCTCACAACTGTGGTTTCTGACAGGGGGCACAAGTAGCCCATAGGGTATCTGATATACTGTGACGTGGGGAGGCTGGGAGGAGTCCGTCAACAATGGTGGCAAAAAAGGCCAGGGGAAGAAAGGATCTAGCCTCACAGCCAACCAAGGGGTGCCCCCCACCACCAAAAGTGGTCCGGCCCTCACACTGGGTTGAGGCACCCCCAGTCCGTGGACCTGGCCATGGCCAACCGCCAGTAGGGGCAAGATCAATCCAAGCATCGTCGTGGGGCATGCCCCCGGCACGATCCAGTTGTGTAGAGAGCCACACGGCCTCCATACTACATTGTACCCACTTTTCAATCCGGGGGCCAGATGCAGCCAGAGGATATAAATGGGCTTAGGATCACTCATGGCGTTAGTCAACAAGAGTGATCCAGTGTGTGTATTGCATCTTTTGTGCAGTATACCGAGGCCTGGTCTACTGACTCGTGGTACCAGTCTACATTGACGATGAAGCTGGAGCAACACTGCAAAATCATGTCACCCCCACAGGCCCGTACTACTGGCTGCCAAGACTGCTTTGCCATGATGGCTGCTTGCCGCCATCCATACTGCTTGCCTATGTGGTGCGCAGGGCAAGTAAGAGACCTGAGCCTGGGCCGTAGCACCCCCACTGTGTTAAAGTACAACAACACTTGAAAGCCAGAATTTATTTAATGCACTGTTATTCTACATATACTACCTTCCTTTATGCATCTATATACCTTCCATGTACTTTTGGATCTATATATTTATTACTTTTACTTACTTATTACTTTTCTTCTAATTCAGCATATCCAATGCACTACCCTATTTTTCACTATATACCGATCTCAGTATATCCTCTACCTCAACCATTTGACTCATCTCAAACCTCTTTCTACTACACTTTCAAATGCACTACCCTATTTCTCACCCTATACCTCTATCAATATATCCATTACCTCCACTCTCGCATTCATCCCAAACTCCATACCACTACTATGATCCTCAAAATAACCCTTTTGAGACTCTTCCCTATTCCACCACCCCTCCTTGCATCATTTCATACCTCTTTTTACTAATACGATCCTCCAAAACAAGCTGTTCTAAACATCCCTCTGACTCTTCCCCCTCCACCTCCCTTTTACTCATCCCAAGCCTCCTCCTACTGCTATGACCTCCAAAACAGAAAAACTAAAAAAATATTCTAAATCCTACCCTTCTATCCCTCTACTATCTTTCTCAATCCAAATAACAGACTAACATATCCACCACTCAAATGACTTTCATATTTTCATTATACTAATTCACCATTAGGACTATATGGGTTCCAGAGTAGCGTGCTACTCGCCGAAAAAGCACTTCAACGCTCCATCAGGGGTTGCAAGAGCTATATAAATGCAAACCTGTTTCCCTTCTCTAGCCTTCTCAATCAAAATAGCTGACTAAGATATCCGCCACTCAAATTATTTTCATATTTTCACTACACTAATTCACCACTAATCCTTAATGAGTTCCGGAGTAGTATGCTACTCGCTGAAAAAGCACTTCTAACCCTCGTCAGGGGTAGTAAGCGCTATATAAATGCAAATACAATACAATACAATACATGGTTGCTGACAAGCATGTCCTGACCAACATCTATAATGCCACTCTCACCTGCGAACTGTTGCTGTGCCTTGTTGGCATGTGCTGCGCCACAGCATTTCCAGCCACCCCACTTCAGTCACTGTGGAGCCAGAAGCAGCCTTCCCATCGGGTCATGTGCTCTGCTGCAAGGGGCCCCCGATTCCAGAGCGAGAGCTCCGTCTGAGGCTGTTAGTGGCTGCCACGTGGTCTCTACCGTTGGAGGACTGAAGTAAGCGGCTTTCTTAAGGGCGTGACATGGGCTTGCATCATCGGTGCTGATTAACTGTGTGTGACTCCATCCCCTGCAGCTTGCCTTTCCACATGGTGGAAATAGCACTCTGAGGTGCTCCTGCATAGTTCAAGCGGTTGTGGGCAGGAGCTGTCTGTCCACTGTTGGTCTCTACAACTGTGGTGTTGGAGGAGTAGAAAATGTTTATGACTGCTGCGTCCACTGTTCTAGAAAGAACATAAGAGGGACCCTCTCCTCCTGCACTTGCATGCTGGGCCACAGTCAGCCACGCTTCAAGAAGGTTGCCAATTACACGTAGACGACTTACCCATAGTAACTCTGGTGCATTCAAACATGAGTGACCAGCAGCAGCCCCTTACATGTCCCACTCAGGCCCCATATGCCCCTGCCTCAGTGTCTCCACTGCCACCATTTAGCCAACTGTCGGAACCCACCACAGCGGCACCAAAGTGAAGTTTGTGGATTGGGCGACTGCAACATTACTTCTGCGCCACGCTGGAAAAGGACGGAGCAGTGAAGAGGTCACTGTTGATGCATTTTGGAGGTGATGAACTATTCAAGACCCTGGCAAACACAAGAGATGATTCTGACTACAATGCGGCAGTCACCGCCCTGAACAGGCACTTGAACCTGCAATTCAATCTGGATTACGAATGCTTTAAGCTGTGCCAGGCCAAACAGCTGGATGGCGAGTCTGTCGACATGTTCTATGCCCGCCTACAAAAATTTGCCAGCACGTTCAACGGCATCAACCAACATGAAGCGATAGGTGCACAGAACATACAGGGCTGCAAGTCAGCGAAGCTACGGCAGCTCATCCTCAGACAGCCGGGCATCTTGCTCTATGAGATCCTGATCTTAGCATGCTCACATTAACTATTGAACAGTCGCGCATAAGAGATTGAAGCAACTCTGCGCAAATCTGCTTCCACCACAGCGACTCATAAGGCGACAAGCGTAAATGAAGAACGGGTCGATGCAATACAGAAGCTCCAAGGACCGGTGCGGCTGAATGGGTGCACCACGTCACCAAGTGGAAACTGCAGCAACTGTGGCCTAGAACACACAAAGCCAGGGGTGTGCCCCGGGAAAGGAAAGGCCTGCTCAAAGTGTGGGAAAGCCAACCACTTCCTAAAGGTGTGCAGAAGTGGGAAGCAACGGCCCGAATATCTCAAAAGAACTACAGCAGCTGTGCGTAAGCTCATGCTGGAAGACACCACAGAAACGGAGGCATTTCCCCACCAGTGGGCAGGCACTCAACAAGTTGACGAAGTTGACATCTTTGTAATTTTCTTTGCGGGGCAACTTGGCCACAAGATGCAACTCTCACAGAAGTGCACAGTCCATGTGAAAGGCACGCCAGTTGTCACCCTCACAGACACTGGGGTATCTGTGAACATGATGGACTCTGAGCACCTGAAGAATCATGCCCCGTCCTCCACTAACATCCAGTTGAGCAAAGATCTACACCTATGGCGGAAACAAATCACTACCTCTAAGATGAACCATGGAGGTAGACGTCAAGTGTGATGACTGATCTAACAGGGCAAAGTTTCATGTAATAAAGGACAGGAACGGTACGCTGCTCGGATGTCACAAGGCAGAAGATCTTTGCAAAACAAATACATGAGTCACATGCAGATGCTTTGCTTGCAGAATTTCCACAACTATGCAGGGGTATGGCCAATTTGAAAGCAAAACAAGTCAACCTGCATATTGATGACTTCATCAAGCCCACAACCCTGAGACACCGGTGAGTCCCTTTTTATCTGAGACTGCTGGTCGAGCGAGAACTACAAGAGCCCGTGAAACAAGGAGTCACTGAGAAGGTATCTGGTCCCAACCATCAGTATCGCTACTTGTCATTGCAACAAAACCTAAGCAGCCAGGTGCTATAAGGTTATGTGTTGACATGAGACTTCCCAACCAAGCCATCTATAGAGAAAGACACATAACACCAACGATGAAGGACATAGTGGCAGATCTCAATGGGGTCAAGTGGTTTTCCAAATTGGATCCCAATTCAGGATACCACTAGCTCAAGCTTGCTCCGGAGAGTCGCTACATCAAAGCTTTTTCAACTCATGTGGGTTTCAGACACTACAAGAGTCTGAGTTGTGGTGTATCCTCTATGGCAGAGATTTTTCAGAATGCAATTAGAGATGTTCTCTCTGGGCTTATGGGTGTGATTAATCTAAGTGACAACATCTTGATATATTTGAAGGGTCTGGAGGAACATCACGTTCGACTTAGAGCCACCCTCCAACAACTAGCAGGCAGTGGCCTTACTTTACACAAGAAAAAATGCTCCTTTTATCAGAACTCAATTGACTTTTTTGGGTATGTGTCTTCAAGGGAAGGACTAAAAGTGGACCCAAAGCAGGCAGAGGCAATACGCAACAAACCCATACCCCAAAATCCAACTGAAGTGTGCAGTTTTCTGGGGATGGCATCATACTGGGGGAGCTTCATCTCGAACGTGGTCACAATGGCAGAACCTCTGCGGAGCCTAATGAAAACAGCGTGTCGTGGACCTGGAGCTCAGATGCGGAGAAGGCATTCCGGGCCATAAAAGGAGTCTTTTTGGACAAAGCCACCATGGCCTACATCCACCCATAGCAAAGGACTGAACTGGTGGCTGATGCCATCCCGGTGGGACTAGGGGCAGTGCTCCTGCAAGAGAATGGTGATTGAGAGTGGGCACTAGTGACGTACTCAAACAGCGTGCTATCATCCACTGAAGCTCGTTATGCTTAAATCGAGCGAGTAGCCCTTGCGATCAGGCGGGCCTCTCATTTCCACCTCTACTTGTGTGGTCACAAATTCAGAGTGGTGACGGACTACAAGCATCTCATCCCTCTTTTCACTGCCACCTCCCACCTTGCCCCTGTAAGGATAGACAGATGGGTCATACACTTATAAGCATATGCCTTTCAGATTGTCTATCGCCTCTGGGCCAACAACCCCACTGACTATCTCTACAGACATCCTGCCTCAAACGGTTGTGACAACTATGAGGGGTATGAGGAAGGAATGGAAGGATTCATACAAATGATTGTGGATGGGGCGTGCCCCAAAGTGATATTGTTTGATGAGGTATGTGTGGCAACCAAGAAGGATGGTGGCATAATAAGAGCAAAGAAGGCATTAGCCAAACAGCAGTGGCAACATTTTCTTTGATGGAACAAAGTAGTTGACAAAAGAAGAACAGACCACTCAACAGCAACTGTGGAGAGTGAGAAATGATCTGGGTGAGAGGAGAGATGGACTACTGCTGTGAGGCCAGCAAATAGAGGTGCACAGGAGCCTATGGGACCAGATGATCGACCTTGCACATCTAGGACATCAGGGAACTGCAAAAACAAAAGCTCAGTTACATAGAAAGGTCTGGTTCTTGTGGATGGATGCCATGGTGGACGAGAAGATACAGCAATGACATCCCTGTGCGATAACAAATGGAGGACCACTCCTCGTAGCGGTGCTGATGGAGAAACCCAGCCTCAAGCCATGGTCTAAGATTAGCATGGACTTTGGGAGTTTCCCTGATTGGAGCACTATGATGTGAGTATACACTAAAAATTCTCTGTGGTGGAGCTGATGCCCTCAATGGCGTTTTCACATGGCAGCCAGTTTTGAAGAAAATGTTGGGGATGCAGGGCTGCCTATAGAGGTGAGGTCAGACAATGGACCCCCGTTCCAGGGCCAGGAGTTCCAAGACTACATGGCAGAGCTTGCCACCCATCATCGAAGAATTACCCCTCAAGTTAATGGCGAGGTTGAGAGGTTTATGAGGACCTTGAACAGAGCCCTTCAAATAGGGGTTGATAAGAGAGAAGATGAATGCTGTTTACACATGTTCCTATGGGCATACAGACAAACTCCCCACAGCACAACCAACTGCAATCCTACAACACTGCTGTTCAAGCGCCCCACTAGGGACAACATCCCTACTAACCCAGAGTGGCAACCGGCTGAGCTAGATGTGAAAACAACCCAAGCGAGAAGACAGACAATGAATGACAAGGCCAGCCAACATCAGCGAGCAAGAGTCCACCCTTCAGGTCAGGGCCAAAGATATCATGAAGAAACGACTCCCAGGCAGGACGTTTTAAACACCCAATGAGCCTGAGGTGTGGGTGGTTGTCAAGTTCGATGGTACCATGGTCAGGATACAACGTGGACAACGTATGGCAGTGAGAAATATTTTTTGGTTCAAGAGAGTGGGTGGTACTCATGATATCTGTGAGCATGAATCAAAGGAGAACACCAAACAGGAAGCAGCAGGCACCTTACCTGTCACACCTCAAAGAAGTGGAGGTCTGAAATGTGCAAGGAGATACGGTAGTGACACAACCATCAATGCACTACCGTCAGGGGCTCAGGCGAAGCAGTTCTCAAAAGGCACTCATAAGAGACCAGGTTGAAGTGACCTCCAGAAGTTAGCGGTATGACCTTTGAACAAACCCAGCCCTGAGCCAGATCCTGAAAGACTGTATTTACACCTGAAAGACAGCTCTGTATGTTTGTTTTTCTTTACTAAAAGATGGTAGGGGTGTAAAGAGCCACCCGGCCTCTACGCTACATTCTACCTGCTTTTCAATCCGAGAACCAGGTGCGGCCCGAGGATATAAATAAATGGGCTTAGGGTCGCTTGTTGCCTTAGCAGACAAGAGTTATCCAGTGTGTGTATTGCATCTTTTGTGCAGTGTACCAAGGTCTAGTCTACTGTCTTGTGGTCCCCGTCTACGAGGTGCAACCCAGGACGAGAGGAGTGGATTCCAGGCACCACCTGGGTGCCACGCCATCGTTATGCCCAGGATGCAATATCCTCCTCTGCAATCTTGGGAGGTCAACGGTAGCAGCCTGCGACAATTCAAGGGACAGAGTCAGTGGATCCTCCCCAACACCCATCACTCACGGCACAGCTCCGCCGGTGCACATACAGAGAGGAGCAGAGCCCAGGAGGTTCCCCACTGCCCCTCCAGCAGGTTTTGCTGGTATGACGCGGCCCAGGCAGCGAATCCATCCTCAACGTCCCGGGAACCAGAAGCCGAGGCCTCAGCATTCCAGTGCCAGCGCCGAATCTCAGGGTATTGGGAGCCAGTCATGAGGTTCCAAGGCATCTCAGATCCTTAGATATTGCAGGATGAAGCGGGTCCTGTGCAAAGCTCCTTCAGGTTACTGACAACATGTACATATATATATATATATTTATTTTTGGGCTTTTTGCCCTCCCCTACGCCTCAGTGATTTATGAGAAAAGACTATTTCTGACCAAGACGAGGGATTTACTCCTGTCCTTGATAAGAGTAAAGCTTCACCCAAATTGTAATGATTTCAAATTCATTTTCTGTGTATTTCAGAAGCAAATGCATGTTCATGAAATAAGGTATTGTGTATCTAAGTGCACTTAGGTGAGCAAATACCTCTGCGAATCGGCCCTTGATCACTAAGCTGACTTTAAAAGTCAGTTAAGGTTAAAACTTTTGCAGACTTCATGTAAAACTGTTAATATAAATATATATATATATATATATATATATATATATATATATATATATATATATACATACATATATATATATATATATATATTTATATATCTATATATATATATATATACAAAAGCAGAGAAATTCAGCAGTTATAGTTAGCTGAGTTAAGTATAACTCACGTCCCCACAATGCATTGCTTAAGACCTCACATATTACATCACTCATGACATGGTCAGTGACATCACTGATAACATCACTGATGACATCTCAAATGACATCACTGACAAAAAAGAAGCAGCCAGAAAAGTGTACCTCATTCTCCAGCATCCACGTCCTCAGGAAGTGACATCACAGCAATTCCCAACATTCATCACAACAGGGAGTGGCATTTCTGCATTTCCCATGACCCATCTCTACAGGAAGTGACATCACTGGTTTCTTGGCGAAGCCATGTTGAAAAAAAAAACATCAGAAAAGTGAACCTTATTCCACAGCATCAATTACCACAAGAAGTGACATAATTGAAATCCCCAGCAACTATCTCCACAGAAAGTGATATCACTAAAGGAAGTAGCATCCAGTGAAAACCACTGTCAAAAGAAAAAGCTAAACAAGCGGACCACATTCCCCAGCATCCATCTCCAATGGAAGTTGCATCACTGCAGTTCCCATCTTTACAAGATGTGGCATCAATTCTTGCCTCCTGCCTACCTCAATGAGCTCCTCAGGGCATCCTTCTGCCAGAGAGTCCCAGCAAAGGGCAGACAATACAAGGGCTTCACCTTATTTTGCTGGTAAGGATAGGAAGGATCTTGGGGCAGAAGCACTGCTATGTTGCAACCTACAAGATAGGATCCATTGTGTGTCTCACCTTATATCTCCCAACAATCACATCCAGATCTAGACCGCACAAGCACTCAAATATCATCTTCATAAAATATAGACCCAAGCTCAAGCATATTTCACTAACCACGACTACCTAAACTACCAAAAACATTCCATCTTATGCTTGTCAATGCATTCTCTGAAGTACTCCTTCCTTTATTATTTTATTTTATTTTTTTAACTTATAAGGCGCGACAGCTACCCAAGAAGGGTTTCCCGGCGCCGAGACTAAGCATAAAGATGGCAGGGGATTACTGGTTAATCAGGATATTATTCGAATAACCAGGTCTTGACGTGCTTTCTGAACCTAGCATGGTTTTCCTCCTTTCGAATATAGAGAGGTAGTGCGTTCCAGAGGGATGGTCCTAGATGGGCAAAGGATCTGCCACCCATTCTTGCCAGTTTGAATCTAGGTACGCAGAAGTTGGCGCCTGATTGCGATCGAAGGGTTCGCTTGGGAGCATAAGGATGAGCCAAAGCTAAAAGGTATTTGGGTGCGATTCCTGCTTTGATTCTGAACATATAGTTCAGGGCTTTGAAGCGGATTCTGTTTTCAACCCTGAGCCAATGGAGCTCACGACGGTAGCTCGAGACTCCGGAATTTTTGGGGATTCTGCACAGTAATCGAACAGCTGCGTTTTGGGCAAGCTGCAGCCGACTGACTACTGCTTTGTTGGAACCAAGGTACAGAATATTGCCGTAGTCAAGCCGAGATGTTATGAGGGCATTGACTTCGGTTTTTCGAGTGGAGGAGAGCAGCATCCAAAGGATTTTCCTCAACCATTTGATGATGGTAAGGCACAGGCCGACAACTTTGCTGGCCTGTTGCTTCATGGAGAGGGAACTATCCATGATGACTCCCAGATTACGTACTTGAGTAACTGGGGTGGGGACATTTCCCATCTGGTTGGGCCAGTGTGAGGGGTTCCAAAGATCTTGTTGTTTCCCTAGTAGAAGAATCTCTGTTTTGCCTCCATTAAGCTTTAATTGATTTCTTGTCATCCAATTAAGGATGTTTTGAAGCCCAAATTTTTAGAAGGGATGGAGATAGTGGACTAGATTCAGACAGGGAGAAAATAATTTGAGAATCGTCGGTGTAGGTCATGAGGGTGAGACCAGATCTCTCCGCTAGGTCAGCCAGCAGGGGCGGTGGGTGACATTTGAAAGTGGTTGGGCGCAAAGTGATTTGCATACTGCACCGTAGCAAGCGAGCACAGCGAGCGAGCCCGCACCCCAAAAGGGGGATTTGGGGGGATGACCCCCCCCCAAGAAAATTTTGAAAAAAAAGAAGAAAATCGTGCATTTTCAAGCAAATTTGAGAAAGCAGGAAGGTTAATAAAGCAATTGTGAAAGTGCAGTTATTACATTAGTAGATGGCATAACATAGTTAGCTGCTTATTCAGTATAACCACAGAGCTTCATACATTCCGTCCTATTACGCTCAGGTGCTGAATTCAGACTATAAGACTTTCATGAAAATCTCAGCTCTAAGAGTAGAAGAAGTTGCACAGCAGTTGGGAAACAGCCTTCACAAAGCATTAGGAAAATGAGAGGCAATTACTTGAAAGCAAACTGAAAGCAATGCATCAAGTAGTAACTTAAAGCAATGCATCCAGCAATACAGTGTATGCAGTCAACCATACAAAACTAAAGCAAGAGTGAACCTGTGAACCTTCACTTTGAAAGCAGGGTGTTAGTCAACAGGCCAGTCACATACATTTAAACTGAAGAAGAGTACACTTCAGCATGCAGGCACCAACATAAAAGCATCAAGCAAGTCAAAAAATGAAAGCAATACATCCAGCAAACTAGACAGTGACTCAAAAAGTAAACTGAAGCAAGTGCACACTGAAAGGAATGCGCAGTCATAAGTCAGAAAACTAGTCACCCAGAAAACCAGACCAGCACACCAAAGCATCCCACCCCTGATTGGATGGCAGCTGTGCTCTTAGGGTCACCCCTCAGTTTTTTGGCAGGGTTGAGCACCCCCCAGTTTTACGCCCTCTGCGTCTGAAGGGGAGACAGGCAAAAGGGGTCATAATGGGACATCTGGCACAGCCACTTTGTAATCGAGGTCACCCACCCAGCTCAAGACTGTGTTACAGGCTGATCTTAAATCTTTAAACAACCACAAGGGTCTCCAGCTAGTTGGTTCTTGAGCCAAAAGAGTCCTCAGCTCACTGGTAATCTTTACATCGCGCCTGAGATGACATGACAATGTCCCTTAATCTGGAGCAACTGTGGGGACTGGTCTGGTTCCGGATCTGACTTGGTACGAGCAGGATACAAGAAGTAAAGGGTAGGTGGTAACCCACTTCAAGTGAAGGAGCTGTAAGGAACCTAAGCGTACTGGTGTTCATACCACTTACAGGGCAGCTCTGGCTTTCTCAGGGTGGGTGTCAGCTGTGTGATGAAACCAGCATGTGAAGCAGTTACCTCAAACAAACTAAAACCAATGCACTCATCAAGACAAGGAGTTACATGAAATCAAATAGAAAACCACCATTAAGCCAGGTAGTCACCTAAAGGCAAATTGAAGTGACTGCACACTATGGGAAGTGCACTTCACCAGCCAGCCTATTACACTAAAGGAAAATAAAAGCAATGCTCCCAGTAAACAAGACAACATAAATTGAAAATGTTTCCCCGCAGGACCAACAGTCACAAAAAGTAAAGAAACAGAACGAAGTCAGAGGCACTCCAGGAATCCAGGTAGTCACACAAAATCATAACTGATTGAGCAAACTGTGTACTGAAAACTATTGCAAATAAGACAATTATATCAGAACAAACTAGTCACAGGAAAATAAACGCATGCACCCATCAAGCCGTGCATCACAAGTCAGCAAACGGAATCGAATTAAACCAGCAATACTTGGTGTCACTCAAAAGCAAGTATAAAGTGCACTTCAGCAAGCAGGTCAGCCACATTAACAGGAGACTTTCGAGGATACACCCCTAAAAGTCATAGAATCAGTTGCAAAAAAAACAAATGCACTCCAGCAACATAGGAAGTCGAATGAACACCACTGTACATAACAGCACTGTACATAACGCACACATTACACAGAGACTAGCAATCATGTGTGTGTAAAACAGTGTATGGGACATGTTATATAAGACAAACGTGGCTGACTGCTTCATCTGCGTTCTCCCACATTGCCCTGTCCCTTTTCTCCACACACCCCAAAAAGCCCAGCTCCTTTTTCTGTCCTCGTTTTCCTCTTTGTACATTTATTTAGGTTTTATTATGGCGAGGTCTCGATTTTCCTTCCTATTGCTCTACTGGCTGCCTTCCTCAACTCTTTGTGAAGCCAAGCCCTCCATGTCACCCCTTCTTACTTTCAGGGTTACCTCTACCTTTTTCCCCTAAAGCATAATGAACGCATGCTCTCCCTATAACCATAACTGATGCCCGTCTCCCTTTGCCATTGACACAAGGTCTCCTTTCCATGGACCACTCTATCCATCTCATCACTAAAACCACTGCCCTCTCCGTTAAGGCCCATGTCTCCATCTGACCACGAATGCTCCTCAGAGGCGTGATAAAAACGGTGCCCACTCCCCTCCCGGAACACGGTGAGGAGCCGCCGAGTCTCCCATGTCTCCAAATATATTCAGTGGCCTTGGGCAGGAAGCCCCGCACTCCATGAAGCGTAGCAGGGGCCTGCCTGACGCCCCGGTCTTCCTTTCTCTATTAATGCCCGTCTCCCTCTTACAGTGCCCCCGTCGCCTTCTCTCTCCGCTGACGTCCTGTCTTCCTTGTACCATTAACTCTCCCGTCTCCCTCCTACTGTTAACACCTTTCCCACTCACTAGTCACGCCCTGCCTGCTTCTCGCTCCCCATAACTGCCCTGATGCCTCTCTCACCACCACTAATGGCCCTGCTGCTTCTCTCTCACCATTAATCGCCCTGCTACTTCTCTCTCACCATTAATCGCCCTGCTGCTTCTCTCTCACCATTAATCGCCCTGATGCTTCTCTCTCACCATTAACGCCCCTGTTGCCTGAAAGCGTCATTATTACCTGGAAGAACCTGTGGTGTGAGTGGACTCCAGAGATTCTGAGTTCAGCAAGAGGCTTCAGCTCTTAAGAGTCATAGCCCTTTCCCACCCTCTCATTAGTAGTAAATGCCATACGACACTCTGCACATTTGTATATACTATAGCAATATGCACATATAGTCTTTTCAATCCATTCCAAATTACTATCATAAAGTTATAGGCTGACCTGACAATTCGCATCCCAGCACACCTGTGGAAACAGCCGTACGTACTGCACTTCTACTGGAGGTGTGAACGAATTTACGTAGGGAGTGTTGTTGTCCACATTTCCACGGAACACCTATAATGAGAGCACAGACAATCACTTTATGTTGCCCTAAATTTTCATTTAAAGAGTTGCAGCATGTCTCAATCTTCACTGATGGCTAAATATCCTGCCTCTGTGTATTGTCCTCCCTGCCCTGGCTGCACCCCTCTGACCCACACCTGCCCCCTGCTTACACCCCCTGCCCTGGCTGTACACCTCTGACTGCAGCATAGCTCTCCCCTCTACCCCACCCCCTGCTTGCACCCCTGTCCTGCTGCACCCCTCGGACTGAAGCACAGCTCTCCCCTCCACCCCCGCCCCCCCTGCTTGCCCCCTGTGCTGGTGTACTCTTCGGACTGTAGCACACCTCTCCCCTCTACCCTCTGACCCACCCTGCTTACACCCCCTGTCCTGGCTGTAACCCTCGGACTGCAGTACAGCCCTCCCCACACCCCACCCCCACTGCTTGCCCTCCCTGGCTGCACCCTTCAGACTGCAGTATAGTCCACCCCCCTGCTTGGCCCGCCTGCTTGCCCCCCTTTCCTGGCTGCACCCCTCGGACTGAAGCACAGCTCTCCCCTCCACCCCGTCCCCCTAATTGCCCTCCCTGCCCTGGCTGCACCCCTGTGACCCACACCTGCCCCCTGCTTACAGCCCCTGCCCTGGCTGTACACCTCTGACTGCAGCACAGCTCTCCCCTCTACCCTGTCCCCATGCTTGCACCCCTGTCCTGCTGCACCCATCGGACTGAAGCACAGCTCTACCCTCCACCCCGCCCCCCCTGCTTGCCCCCTGTGCTGGTTTACTCTTCGGACTGTAGCACACCTCTCCCCTCTACCCTCCGACCCCCCTGCTTACACCCCCTGTCCTGGCTGTACCCCTCGGACTGCAGTACAGCCCTCCCCACACCCCACCCCCCTGCTTGCCCTCCCTGCCTGGCTGCACCCTTCAGACTGCCACTGCCACTTGCGCCACCCAGTTACCTCCTCACAGAAACGGGAGGATCAAGGTAGCCTGCCTGAAGGCTCCTGCTCGCCCATTGCCAGCACGACGATCGAGGCCGTGCTGAGGAGGACGGAGGTCACCCAGCGCATGACCCGGCCCCAGGAGAGAAGTCCCGGCAGGTGCCCACATACTGCCGCAGCTGCAGCCGTACTAGCCAGCCCGTACCAGCCAGCCCTACTGCGAGAGCTCAGTGCGAGAAACAGCAAATAGACATACGAGGAGGCTCCATGACTAGCAAGGGACAGCCATGCTTCTGGACCCTCAAAGTCATCCCGCCCTGAGGTGTCCACGGGCGATTCCGCCTGCCACTCCTACACCGGGAGGCGCGATACGCCTGGTCCCTGCACCGGTACCACCGCAACAACTGGCACTCACCTCTGCACCCCCAATGTGAGGGTAGAAGGGTAGGAGGCAACACGGTGCCGCGGCCTGGTGGGATGGCAGCGCTCTGAGTCCCAGCCTCCCTGCTGCTGCACCCCTAGCAGTGACTCAACGCCTGCAGCCCAGACGAAGGGAAAGATCGGCGCCCGGCTGTACCGGCCCAGTCAGGGCACCAACAGGAGTCTGTTTTCCCTGCATCCGCACCCCGGATGCCTACCACACCAGCAGAGCTGCTCCAGTCAGTGCTTTTCCCCGCAAGAGCTCACGGTTCAGGGAAAAAAAGAGAAAACCGTCCTACCTTCGCTGTGCAACTCACACCGCAAGCAGAGTCCTGGGCACCTGCCCAGTGCCCACAGAATACCCCTGAGAGATAGCATGGCCGGCCGCCGGCAGCATGGGAAACTCCAGTCGCAGCGTGTGCGTCGACAGTGTGTGCGCCACCCCGCGCGGCATCCAATGATGGCTGCTGCGTGCTGGTGGACCAGCCAATCCTGGCGCTGGGAGGGCACATTTGCTGCTCGCCCTGTCGCCCTTTGAAAACCCGGGCTGTGGCACTGGCAGCAGGCGAACAAGTACCCCCCTGGGTCCCGCTGGGGAACTTAGTGCGCATGCTTGAGATAGTTTCCAACAAACCCAAGCATGCGCACAGCGCACTACGGTCTGCCTGAGTGTCACTCAAGCTGCAGGCCACCCCGTTCCCCCCCCCTGCACAATTCCCGGCGGTGGGCTGAGGGCGGAGGCTGATTGTTGAAATGTATTTAAAAAATTTATAGATAGGATTGCGGCCGCGATGCGGGTCCATTGTGGCTGGTGGGGCTACGCCCCTACGCCCCAATGGACGCACCGCTGCTGTCAGCCAGGGGTCTAAGGTAAAGGTTAAAAAACAGAGGGCTCAAAATAGATCCCTGTGGCACTCCGTGAGGGGCTTCAAAGGTGTCGGAGCAGGCCAAGGAGGATGTTATTTGAAATGTCCGTTGAGCCAAGAAGGACGAATCCATTCGAGCGCTTTCCCACGGACACCGTACCTGTATAACACCTTGATGAGTGTTTCGTGAGAAATGGTGTCAAAGGCCGCGCTCAGGTCTAGAAGTATGAGCGCGACCGTTTGACCATTGTCAAGGAGGTTCCGGATATGTTCCGTAACTCCTAGAAGGGTGGATTCTGTCGAGAAACCAGCCCGGAAACCCGATTGCGAAGGGTGCAGGAGCGAATTGTTTTCAGCAAAGGTGGATAAGACTGAGTGGACGTGTCTCTCTAAGCATTTGGAGAAAGCAGGGAGTAGAGATATAGGTCTAAAATTTGCTGGGGTTTCCGGATCTGCTGTGTTTTTTTTTAGCAATGGCGTTATCATGGCGTGTTTCCAGAGGGCCGGGACTGTGGAAAGCTCAAACGAGGAATTGAGCATATCCACGATGATTTCCAGGGAGCGATCGTCCAGTTTTAAAGTACTTTGATGGGAATCGGGTCCCGGGGGGAACCGGATTTGATGGTCTTAAAGATGGTCTTCATTGTGTTAACCGTGATGGAGGGCCAGGATTCCAAGGTATTCTCAGTAGGGGGAACATATTCCGTGTCAGCCAAAAGAGATGGTACATTGTTGTTAGTTTTGATGTCCCTGATAATTGTCTCGATTTTTTTCGGTAAAGAAACAGGCTAGATCTTGGCATTGTTGAGTATTTAAGGGGGGAGCCGTGGCTGTGGTTTGTGCACCCACAAGTTCTCTAACCTTATTAAACAAAGTTTTAGGCTTATTGGTTGCTTCCCTGATGGTGTTTGAAACAAACAAGGCTCGCGCTTTCGCGCAAGCAGTGTGGTATAAATTTCTGGCTTCATGGTAGGTCTTTTTTATGTCAGGGGCGTAGTCTTTACGCCATTGACGCTCAAGTGCCTTACATTTCGATTTTTCAATTTTCAAACTGTCATTAAACCATGGGGCAGGGTGACGGTGTTTATTTCCTTTGGCAAGAGAGGTGGGTAAGAAGTGGTCAGCGGCGTCACTGAGCCATTGTTGAGTAGCTACTGCTAAGCTATCCATGTTGTGACCTGTTCTAGGAGGGTTTTCATGGAGTGCTGAATTAAGTTTTGCCATGTACAATAATTTCCCGTTTTTCCTGGACGCGGCTAGAAAAACAGGTTGCGTGGTAGTGGGAGGTAGAAGATTGATGCTGAATTTTACTAAGTGGTGATCAGACCAACAGATCGGGGTGGTGTCATGCCATTTTAAATCCTTAATGTTAGAAATGATGGGGTCGAGCAAGTGGCCCGCTTTGTGAGTGGGTCCAGAATTGATCAACGTCAGGTTAAGGGCCGTCAGATCCTCTAACAAATTCGAGCAAGAGGGGATAGAAGGGTCATCAAGATGTAAATTAAGGTCCCCGATAATTGAGAAGTTTTTGGAGGTTAGGTAATACGGCCATTTCAGAACTCATCACCTATCGCAAAGTTGAAACACTCTCCAACAAAGACACATGACTCACCCCCACGTCCTCGCACATCCTAGATGTCCTTCTTCCCATAGGCTTTAGAATCGAGTGGATGGTCCTTACTAAAAAGAAGAAATAGGGTATTGCCATCCTCCATAAGTCCTCTGAGTCCTGTGCCATAACCAAGCAAATTACATCATCTGCATGGAGCTTCTCAAGTGCCAATTCAGCATATCAAATCTCAGTCCACTACCTTCCACTTCAACTAGAGGCCTCTTCGACAGAATAAGGACTGACTTCGTAGACACATCCTCTAACCTCCTCACCACATCATTCATCCAAAAACCTTCAGCACCTTCAGTGACTTCAACTTCTAGATAACTCAAGAATTAAATAGGCAAAAGATGCCCTCCTTTATACACTCAAAGTGGTATGGCATGTCACCTGACCAACACACCTCAAGGGTTACATCCTTGTCCTTGTCTTATTGACACAACCAAACAAGTGATGCAAGCTTCCAATGCCTCCGATACCTTTCGGCTGGACTGACCACCTCACCATCCCCATTAGCCTGCTTAGCGTCTAACTGAGACACTGAGGTCAACATAAAAGAGAACAGTAAACACTCAGATTCTTCACAGACTTCTGTACCAACAACATAGAGCACAAACTCATTTCTTGCCTTGCTAACTCCACTTCTGATGTCAACTCTCTTAAAAATGAATTCAGTCCTGAGCAATCATGTGAACAACCATGCTCCAACTAAATAAGCAAGTGCAAGCCAAATACTTCAGCACCCTGGTACTCCAAAGATCCCATTGACAATAAATATTCTACTTACAGGCAGAAAAGAAAAGGGAGACAACTGAACGCCTGATTAACTCTCTCTACTGACTATTGCTGTACAATCAACTACGTTTTCAGTGAAAAAAATCTTACAGCCAATCAACAACACCAAGCATTCTTTTAATCTTCACATAGCATCCCTTATTGGATATCCTTCAAAACCCTTTTGCTCCCTGACCTCGCAGAAATCCTCAGCTTCCCTATGGTCGCCACCTTTGAAGATGATATCTTACCTTTGTTCTTCATCAGCATCCTCTCTGGAGAAGCTCCATCCTATTAACTATTGTTAATGCCTCTCTCACTCAAGATAACTTCCCAAAGCTCTCAAGACATAACACATCCTACCATTCCTGAAGAAGCCCATTGGAAACCCTGAACGCGTCTATCCATTACTGATCCATCATTCATTTACTATTCATTGACAAGACCATCTCCTGCATGAGTGCGATTCCGGATTCATATAATGCTGTAGAACAGACACAGCTACCTTACAAATCAAAGACAACACCCTTCTGAGCGAAGTTTTACTTTAATACAAAGCTCGGTATAATCTGTTCTGCTATTTTTGTGGTAGCGGAAAGCAACATATTCTATGGGATGTTGAATGGGAAATGCACGTTGTTGATCCAACATTGCCTTTGTTTCCTCTGCACAGATCTTCATGAAAATTGTCATCCCAAACTGGAGTCTGTTTCACTAATTGTGTTCAAAATTTCATGCAGATTTGTCAAGTTACGCCATAGTTATTACCATCGCCAAAAATACCTAAGGCCTTATTTATGAGGTCCTTACGCCGCCATTGTGTCACTTTTTGTGTCGCTGCGGCATCGTAAATAATGCCCCACCCTGCGCCATATTTGCAAACAGACGCAGCTAGGCAGATGCGTCACTTTGTAAACCCCTGCGCTACATTATAACTGTGACAGGTATAATGTATGCAGGGTTGGTGTACCGGCGCAGAAAAGGCTTGTAGAAGTGCTGCAGTGATATCTACGAGATTTCACTGCAACACTTCATACGATCTCACTACGTCAAATCCTTACGCCAGCTTGAAGCAGGCGTAAGGGGTGACGAGGCCTTTTCACAGGGGGCTTGGCCCATGTGTAATGGCACATTGCTGGAGGTGCGCGTCTGTTTCCAGATACACTCCAGCAATGCGCCATTTTTGCGCCGATACGTCAGGATTCCTGACATATCTGTCAATCCTTGCGACATGGAACGTGGTACAATAAATACGGCGCACAGAAAAGTGTTGCATCACTCTTTTACCGCAGTGATGTGACACTTTTCATAATTGTGGCCCCAGTGTGTGGTATGTGAAGCTGAACTATAACTACAGTCATAATTGCTGATGCAGTGATATAAATATTGAATTTGTGTAAATATATGTGTGTGTGCTTTGTGCGTTTGTGCAAAGTGCAATTTGCTCCTACCTTCCCTCCACAATGATATTAAATAGCATATTACTCTTGCATATGTGGTTTATGCCATGGCATTTTTTTCATATGTATTGTTTTTGCAGAAACCCAGGCTACAAATAGTTACTGTTCCAGTCAGATAACAACACATTGCATAGGTCTAGTGACTGCTGGGAAAGCTGGTACTCGGTGTAAAATATTCCTAACTGGTTATGTGAGAGGCAGTAATATGTGTTTTTCTCATGTTAATGTCGTTGAAACTTTGGTGATAAACGGGAATCTGACCTTCCCACTGTTGTAATAAATCAGTGAATGGGCGTTGATTTGTCCAATTGCTCTCAATAGCATGCATTATTGGGTGACGTTTATTTCCACGGCCTTGGCGCGCGCAGGGGTGAAATTCGTGTCGCTGGCAGTTTTGACGTAAATTGTCGTTCTTCACAGACACCACTGTCCGTAATTATTGTTTTGCGTCTGTCTTCTCTTGTACAAACACACCGGGCTCCTTCTGCTAGGAATGCGTTCTCAGCAGCTAATGTCTGCTAACAGCCGCAGCAGATGCAGAGGTGAGATGTTTAGATTGTTTTTCAGGCAGGGGCAGGGCCAGGTAAACCCCCAGGGCAGTGGTAATTGCTTTCAGTTACAATTCACGTTTTTTTTTCTTTTTGCGTGTGACAGCGTGTAAGTGCCTGGCCACTGTCTGCATATGAAAGGGCGACATTTAGAAGAGATGCTGCACCCTCCCCAGGGCCCACCAGCCACCGGGCGGAATGTAGCTCCAGCAACGACCCCATGCTTCTCACAAGACTCTATCTTGTAGGGAGGGCTGCAGTGCATGGGGCTGGCCTCCAGCGTTGATTGAAGCAGTAGGAGTATGGTAACAAAAAAAGGACAATGCAATGAATAATCATGACACAGGCACGCTCATTTATTATAATTAAGGCACCCTGTTTTCCATTTTTACAGATAAATACAGACAGAAAACCATTTATTTTCTTGTCTGTATTTAATTTAACCCCTCCCATGCTCGTTACGGAACCGTTCCGTCACGAGCCTCGGGTGGGCTGTGCTGGGTACGGAACGGTTCCGTCACGGCCCTCTCGCCGCGCCTGTGCGGCGCGAATTCCGAGCCTGCGCTAACGTTCTGAAGCGCGGGCGGGGCCGTGATGGAACCTTTCCGTCACAAGCACAGCTCACCCGCGTGCCGTGACGGAGCGGTTCCGTCACGAGCCCGGGACCGCCGAGCGGGCCCCCCACCCCCTTAGCACTGCGGCGGAATAGCCCCCGCAGTGAAGGAGTTAAAATGTGGATAAAAATGGAAATTGGGATCTTTTTGAGTACTTCTAAATACACTTTACCATGACTGCCAGGCCAATAACTGTGTGGATTGATATATAAGGAGGTAAAAACAAGCATTGGAAATGCAATAGGTCTCGCAGCATTAGAGTTAGTGCTTTTAGAATTGTTTATGGGTTTTTTTTGTAAATCTTTAGCATTTTTGTTTCCTGTAGCCAATGCTAAAGAATTACAAATAAAAAAAGCCATAAACAATTCTAAAAGCTCTAACTCAAATGCTCCGAGACCTATTGCACTGTGTGAGGGTGAGGGGTTGAGGGTGAGTGAGGGTGAGGGTGGGTGAGTGAGAGTGAGGGTGAGTGAGGGTGAGTGAGGGTGAGTGTGAGTTAGGGTGAGGGGTTGAGGGTGGGTGAGGGTGAGGGTGAGGGGTTGAGGGTGAGTGAGGATGAGTGAGGGTGAGTGAGGGGTTGAGGGTGAGTGAGGGTGAGTGAGGGTGAGTGAGGGTGAGTGAGAGTGAGGTGAGTGAGGGGTTGAGGGTGAGGGGTTGAGGGTGAGGGGTTGAGGGTGAGGGGTTGAGGGTGAGGGGTTGAGGGTGAGGGGTTGAGGGTGAGTGAGTGAGGGTGAGGGGTTGAGGGTGAGTGAGGGTGAGGGGTTGAGGGTGAGTGAGGGTGAGGGGTTGAGGGGGAGGGGTTGAGGGTGGGTGAGGGGTTGAGGGTGAGGGGTTGAGGGTGAGTGAGGGTGAGGGCGAGTGAGGGTGAGGGGTTGAGGGTGAGGGGTTGAGGGGTTGAGGGTGAGGGGTTGAGGGTGAGTGAGGGTGAGGGCGAGTGAGGGTGAGGGGGTGAGGGGTTGAGGGTGAGGGTGAGGGGTTGAGGGTGAGTGAGTGAGGGTGAGTGAGGGTGAGTGAGGGTGAGGGGTTGAGGGGGAGGGGTTGAGGGTGAGTGAGGGTGAGGGGTTGAGGGTGAGTGAGGGTGAGGGGTTGAGGGTGAGGGGTTGAGGGGGAGGGGTTGAGGGTGAGGGGTTGAGGGTGAGGGGTTGAGGGTGAGGGCGAGTGGGGGTGAGGGGTTGAGGGTGAGGGGTTGAGGGGTTGAGGGTGAGGGCGAGTGAGGGTGAGGGGGTGAGGGGTTGAGGGTGAGGGAGTGAGGGTGAGTGAGGGTGAGGGAGTGTGTGAGGGTGAGAGGGTGAGAGGGTGTGAGGGTGTGTTGTGCAGTCGAGTACATGTATGCAGTGTGGAATTATGTAGGTTGGGTTGGAATTGTTAGTTGTGGAATTGTGTGACGGGTAAATGTTTGGTGTGGGGTGCATGTGTGTAGTGGAATTATGTGGCATAGTGTGCAGTGGCATTATATGGATTGTAGTTATGTGATTTTGAGTGTACTGGTATTATGTGTAGGTGGAGTGTGAGTTGGAAAGTCTGGAAGGGCTGGGGCAGTATTAGCGGAATAGAAAAGCCTGCTTGACGTGCAACTCACTGCCACTGTAAAAGGTGAAAACTGTGGTGCCTTCTAGTAAAAGTAAAAAATTCCATATTGCCATTTCAGATACACTGTAAGGGCTGGGGCAGTGTCAGTGGCATGGGAAGCTCCTGCTTAAAGAGCAGCTCACTGCCAGTGTAAAATACGAAAAATATGGTGGCTTTTAAAACTAGATATGCTATAAATGTGTGTCCGCACACAGACCGCACACATGAAGGGCTGCATATTCTGTAATCAGTAGTTGCACACAATATATCTCTTAATGCACACAATATATCTCTTAATGCAAACAATGTATCTCTTAACACAGCTGTTCGTTTCCATTCATTTCACAATGTGAAGTGACATTGAAAATGTGCTTGTTGATGGAAAACGATTTGACTTCAATATACAAACACTTTGAAATAGCATTTGCGTCTGACTAGATTTGTGCGTGTGTTATCTCCAAGCCACAAAACACAATGAACTTAGGCACTCATAAAAAGAGACATTCATATTATGAGCAAGTCGTGTTTGGGATCAAGTTTCTGAAAGCCCAGCTATTTGTCCTCAAGGCCTCCCTGGTTGACACAGGCACTCTGGCAAATTAATTTCCAAATATGCTTTTATCCTTAATGAACGATTCAAATGTGCATTTATTTCATGTATGTATTCCCTGCTTTTTAGGAACACATCCATTTCGTTTGTGTGCACAAATACAATATTATTGTATGCAAGCAGGAATTCACATTTAGGATTAAAGTGAATAGAACTGCACTGGGCAAATCAGTTTGAAAGGAAAAAGTTTCTCTTCTGGGCAGAGCTGGGAGAATTCAAAGTGGAAAACATCCATTAGAGTGTCAGCATCACTTTAACATACGGCCAGTTTGTGCGATCGACAGTGTTTGGGGCCCATTTGTGGTGGAGACGGTTATAGAGTCGATAAGATCTCTGCAGACTCCAGAGCAGCCAGCTGCTTTGTTTCCGCATTGTCACTTTCATGTGCACAACACGCTCTGTAGGCTTTCAACCTATGTGTCACTTCCTTTTACAGCCAGGGGCACGTGAAAGGAGTGTGTCTTTCCGTTCTTATCTATGTTTATAATAATTTGCAAGCCTTACACTTAAATTAAGGAGACAACTTGAAGAAATGAAAAAAAAACAGGAACGAAATTAAACCAGGGATTGAAAAACTGTACAATTACCACAAACTGGGTCATGCAGTGTTGATTCAGGAATGCATGCCTGCTTGATGCACCAAATGGAAAGTTTATCGATTAAACTGTACAGTTTAAAACCTTTTGCAAAGGACGCCCTGCTGCCCCCACCCCCTCCTCAGCCCTGTAGAAAGGTCGGTCTGTGGCGGGTCACACGAAAAGAATGACGTTGGTGTGCAGGAGAGCCTGCGTGTGGATGGAAGCTTGCAGTAGTCTGGCACCACTGTGCAGCGAGATTAGGGGCGTGTGTGGTAAAGTGCAGGAGTAATGAAGTTTCCAGTAGCTAAGCTTTCAACAAGAGTGCAAGGGAGCTTGCACCAGACAAGCTTTCAACCGGAGAGTGCAAGCAAACTTGCCTGACATAAGCTTTCGACCACAGGGTGCAAGCAAGCGTGCAGCAGCCAAGCTTTCAATCGGCGATTGCAAGCAGAGTGAAACTTGCAACAGCCAACCAGAGTGTAAGGAATATGACGCTTGCAGCAGCCAAAATTTCCACTAGCGAGTGCAAACAAAAGGAAGCTTGCAATAGCAACGTGTTCGCATATAGAGTGCAGGAGAAGGGGAGCTCGCAGGTGCGAATATTCAGTAAGGAGAGTGCAAGGTAGGAGCGCCCTTAATGCTAACAGGCGAAAGGATGCTTGTAGGAGGCTGGCCCCGTAGGCAGCGTGACGCTGAAGGCAGGGTACAGTTACAGAGACTCACAAGACAAGACGGAGGGAAGAGAGGGGAGGGGGGAGGCGAAAGGATGCTTGTAGGAGGCTGGCCCCGTAGGCAGCGTGACGCTGAAGGCAGGGTACAGTTACAGAGACTCACAAGACAAGACGGAGGGAAGAGAGGGGAGGGGGGAGGAGAAATGCGACACGGCGGGAAGGGGAGGGGGCGGAGCGGGTAAAATAAACAAGACGGAGGGAAGAGAGGGGAGGGGGAGGAGAAATGCGACACGGCGGGAAGGGGAGGGGGCGGAGCGGGTAAACAAAGACGGACGTGCACGCGCTTTTAAGCTCAATGCGCATGCGCATTGAGCTTAAAAGTCACGGGCACTGCAAGGAATCGCCACGATTCCTTGCAAGTTAGATAAAGAGTCGATGAGCCCCCATAGTCTCGCTTGCTCGATGCGCATCGACAGGCGAGACCTAAAAATGAATAGAATTTTAGTAAAGAGGCTTAAACAGCAGTAGATATGCACAAGGATGATACTGAAATGTGCATATTTTCATATAAGTGCATTGATTTTTCTCCTGAGGGTGTTCATATCACTGGCAGGCAGGCGTTCCAGCGTAACTTTATAGTTATTGGTTAAATAAATGCGGAAATATACAAGTTTCAGCTTTATTTATTTTTCCCAAAACCTATAAAAAATATGGATAAACACATGTATAATTGGCAAAAAATAGAAATGGATACAGACAGAACTGTCAAAAAATCAATCCCATAAAACAGGAAGCCCTAATTATAATATTGTTCATATCAGTGGAGAAGTGTGGCTCAATGCTTAGAGCGGCAGACCTTGATGCAGAACGCTGGCCAGGGACCAGGGTTTGATTCCCGCCTCGGCGGGTTTCAGGCTTAAATTCCTCTGACCGGATATTCTCGCCTCAGTGCCGATTCTAAGCATGGGTCCCACGCTGCAACTCTGGGCAATAGCTTGCTTAGTCTCCATAAAGGCCCCCTGATACACAAGGGATGCCTGGTTTCACCATGGGATGCCCAGGAGTGGACACCCCACAAGGAAAAGCCAGGAGGGGTTCCCTTGTGGTAGGAGTACAAGCGCCGAGATGCCTCTGGGTCACTGTTCGCGCTATACAAATACTTTACATTTACATCGTTATGTTATATAATATCATTATGCTATTTCTATATTCTTTGTGCTCCCCCAATATTTGAAGATTCTATCTAAGCTGTTAGTTTAAATTGCACATCTCTTGTACACACCTTGGTACCACTTTCTCTTTGTGTTTAGACACGCGTATCTGTTTTGTATCTGATATGTAATTCATGTACTCGGAGGTCGTTATGTAATGTGACTGGTTCTATTGTAAAGCACTCTGACACCTTCAGGTAAAGTACACGCTGTATAAAAATGCAGGAATGAATAAAATATCTTCAAAACTTCAGCTTCTCCAATTGGTTTGTATTTAGTTGGGCCCACATTTTCAGCTTCATACTCAGCGCCCTCTTAAAAGAATGTCAGGGGTTGTTGGAGAGTATTATTGAATACCTTTAGCTCTTGGTGTGCAGTGGTTAGTTTAAAGTAAAGTCAATTTTATGTGTTGTATTTATTTTACAATTGTTTTTATTTATTTTTATTAATGTAACAGTTCTTGATATAGCACTTCTAGACCTAATGATAACATAGCACTTTGCCATAAAATGAATTTTGAATGCAACATGGTTGGTGCTAAAAGTCAGACACATGAGTAGTGTGGCGGTAATTGGCTATACACATTTAATGCTGTCAAAAATTGTCTGAGGTAAGTCTGAATAAAACAGATAGATATAATAAACACTCTGGGCCTTATTTATAAGGAACTGACGCATCTGCATAGATGTGTCAGTTTCCTTGTATCAGCACCAAATGTCCTTGCGCCACCATGGATGCGCTGAATTTACAATATAGTACTCCATGGCGCAAGGATTAAAAGATTTGTCAGAAATTCTGATGCATCTATTGGCACAAAAGTGAAGCATTGCTGGAGTTGCTCATGAAAGTGACGCAACTCCAGCACTGCACCACAACAGATAGGTGAGTCCCATTCAAAAAACCCAGCCTCATTCCTTATGCCTGATCTTAGCAGGCTTAGGGATTTTGACGCAATAAAGGTGTAGAGTGACGCAAGTGAAATGTTGTAAATCTCACTGCGTCATTCTACATGGCTTTTTGCATGGAAACGCCCACCCAGATTTATACATTATACCTGGCACAGGTATAATGTGGCGCAGGGTCTTACAACATGACGCATCTCCCTAGATGTGTCACGTTTAAATGGGCCTCATCATGGTGCATTGTTTACGCCGCTGCTACCTCACAAAAAGTGATGCAACACAGTCGCAAAAGTGTTGCAAGGGGCTTGTAAATCTGCCCCTCTGTTTTTTAGGGACAGACAGAGAACGAAAAGAGGAAGCATTAGATGGGCATAAATACAACAGGGCAAAGGCAACTGGGATTAATGCCCAGTTAAACAGGTGATATGGTAGGATGTACGCAATTCGTGTTCATAATATAAGGGATAAAGTACCCCCTGCCATACACTATAAGGATATTGCAAGTCACTGATGAATTCCATACCCAGACCAAAGGCAGAGTTCCTTTATAAGGTTATGGAACGCCAAGGTGACGTTCCTTTATAAGGTTATGGAACGTCAAGGTGACTTGTGAAACCCTTATCATGTACACCAGGGAGTACTTTATCTAATTTAATACATGACACAATCACCTTTGCCACAAACCACCTAAAACCTTGAGGGCATAGCTCTTTCATATGAAAGAAAGAAAAACATTTTGTTTTCACTGCTTTAAACAGCTGCTTTAATTATACTCTGTGACCTGACCTGCCTTTCACCTCAGCATTGTGACACAGAACTCTACTCTAATAACTTCTAATAGTCAAGTTCTGATGTCTTTTCTTTGTAATCGGAACCTGGGTGCGTGAGTGGGTATGTGCATGTCTAAGTGGGTCTGTGAGTAGGTGTGTGAGTGTCTCAGTGGATCTGTGAGTGGGTACATGAGTCTGAGTGGGCCTGTGAGAGAGTGCATGAGTTTCTCAGTGGGTCTCAGTGAGTGCATGAGTCTCTGAGTGGGTCTGTGAGTGGGTGTGTGAGACTCTGAGTGGGTCTGTACGTAGGTGTGCGTGTGTCTGAGGGCTCTCTGTTTTGCCTCCTTCCGCTCTGTTTTGCCTTTTTCTGCTCAATTTCCTGCACTCTGTTTTGCCCTCTTCTGCTCTGTTTTGCCTTTCCTGCTCGTTTTTCTACCCTCTATATTGCCTTTCCAGTAAGATTTTCTGCCCTCTTTTCAATATCCGCTGCAAAAGTTTTCACTACATCCGTTGCTCTAGCCCTGCTTTTCTCATCATATCCTTCCTTGTGTAGACTTGGTGAGAGTGTAATAGTATTAATGTGACTATAGTTGGTTAATCATTGTCTTGCTTACGAATACATGCAAACTGATTAGTAGGATTTTAGTATTTGAAAGAGCCAATTTATAGATCTAATTCTTTTTTAAACTAGTCATCAAAATCTTTACAAGTATTGGAAGTCTGTTTTAGAACTTGTTAAAATGGGTTATGGAAGGAATTGATGGTTTATTTAAGTTTATTTGTGTCATCATTTTTGAACTTTTATTTGTATCTGAAAACCATGATGTATAAGAACAAATAAAAATAAAAAAAGTATTGGAAGTCTGCTTGCGTATCATTTTGACTAACTATTTTACCGAATCTATACTCCAAGGCCAGTGGCGTTAGTCACCTGAAACGAGTTGGGTATTCTAATTACCTTGCTAATTGAACAGAAAATTCAGTGCAAATGTGTGTTGCTGTATATACTCTGATTAAACTGTAGTATCTGTTGTGCTATGGTTTTAAATGACTTAAAGATTATTCATTCATGCATTCACTTAAAAAGTTCATTTCTGACAAATACACATGAAACCATTCTAATTGGTGACTTGACTTGCTCCATGCTTTTCATGAATACTCTATGGAATGTTTTAAAAAAACAACTTTTGTACAGTGATTAAAACAGAAATAAAGCAAAGGTGAAAATTAATACAAGAAAGGGCTAGGAAAAAAATCACTTCAATTAATATAGTTGGAATTTTAAACAACAAAACCTTATGTTTAGCAACACGTGAAATAAGTGAGCCACTGTGCTGCGTGCGATATCACGATGCACATATCTGAAGTTAAATATATACCGGTTCTTTCCTCCCCCGGGTCCCAGTCTTAACTAAATAGGGGAGGGGGACGTGGCCCCCTCCCCGGCACGATTTCGGCCCCAGGACCCCAATCCTACAGAGCCTGGCCATGTTTCTCTGGGTGCTCTGGAGCCTACCTAGGGAACCCAGTATGCTATGGGACTGCAGGGGGAGCCTTGAGGTCCCGATGATCTCAGCGGGTTCCCTGCCTCCTGTGAGAGCCAGCATTGCTATTGCACACAGGGAGCTGCTAGAAATACAGCTCCTTGTCTGCAAGAGCAATAGTTTTATCTCTTTCCCTGCCTGCATGTCCCCAGAACTCCAAAAGCCTCAGGAGGGGGGCCTTGTGTGCCCCCCTCCTTTTTTTAAACAATGTCCCAGGACCTGGCACACCAGGCAGCTATTTACCAATCAAGCGCAGAAGCCTGCGCTTGTTTTTGTTTTACATTATTGCCTGATTCACGGATCTGCCACGATTTTCGGTGAAAATATTTTTTTTAAATGCAATTTTGCCCTGGAGGGGTCCCCAACACCAGAGCTATGGGGTAAGGGTATTTCTACTCTGCCAACCTTATCTTTTTTTAACCTTTTTACCAGGGACCTGTGAAGCTGAGTCCCAAAATGGTTGCCAACACTTCCTGGTTGAAGTTTTGGCAGCCAATCAGATCACAGTATGAGATCAGGATGGTTGGCAGAGCCTTCGCGTCCCTAGATATCCAATTTCATTTTTCTTTAATATCTCCCAAACTACTGAACAGATTTGCACCAATTTACAAAAAAGGTCACTTTCGGGACCTTCTGCTACCTTTCTGTCAATTTTTATGTAATTCCATTCAGCGGTTCGGGCTGTAGTCAAATGTATGAGAAATTGCATAGGGAAAGCGTGTTTTGGGACCCCTCCTGTTCGCGGTCCTGTTCCACGAATCATCCTGAAAGTTTCAAGACTACAGCTGAACTAACGGTCGTACTAATTTTGAAAATTTCGAAAAGATTCTTCAAGCGACGCCAAAGTTATTGGCAAAACAAAAAACGCTTTCCCTATGGAAACAAGGTCCTAACTATAACTACCCACGGGCAACCGCTAGTAGGCAATATATATATATAAAATATTAGTATTAGGAATTCCAGAAACGTATTTCTTTATTTTGGGGTTTTATATAGCGCTAGCTAGACTACGTTATCAGAGCACTTGACATGTTATGTGTTTAAGTTTGCTTGAAGAACATATGTGTCGGTCAAGACAGACATAGAAAAAGTATTGAACAAAGCAGCATTAAAGGTAGTCATCATATCACATGTGCAGAGGCAGGAGAACCTTGCTCTGTTAGAATCAGATCATAATACTTATATGGAGAGGATTAGTTATTCTTGCGAAGGTATTTTTTTCACTTTTCATTTGGAGACTTTTAGGGTCTGAGTCACAAACTGCATTTTATGGTAGATGAAGAATTACTACTGTTATATTACTTACTGCAAATTGCAATTCACAAATCTAGGATTGTAAACCTTCACCTCTCCTATCTTTTTAATGGGGAGATCCTCACACATGTAAATTTACTACGTAGGGACTGATTCCGATGTGGGCAAGAAGAGCTCCGACCGTCAGTCAGAGCCCTCCTGCCCGCATCGGAATCTGCTGTTCGGATTCCTTTCTGACCGAGCCATTCTGATAGGCTCGGTCAGAAAGGAATCTGACCTGGTTTTCCAGATGGCTTTCGACGGGCTCGAGGGCCCGCCTTCCGGAACCCCTTCAGTACTCCCCCAGCCGGCTCTTTCCGGCTGAGGGAGTACGATGGCAGTTTCCCACTGCCTTTTTGCACTGGTCTTCCCTGCACAAAAAGGCATTGGGAAACAGCTTTGAGGGCCCTCAGCAGGGCCCCCATGGGTGCAGAGCTGCCAAATGGTGCCTCCCTGTTGATCCCTGCACCCGCTGGCAGGCACCTTGAGGTGCCTGCCACGCGGTGCAGAGATGAACTGCACCCCTGCTTTCAATGAGAGCATGCATTCCCATTGAAAAGTATAGGCATTTGCTTCCTACTTGCAGGTCGGTAACTGACGACAAGGGTCGGTTGGTTACAGTTCCTGACAGATGTCGGACGGACTCCGGTCCATCCGAAATTGGAATCGGCCCCTCAGTAGTAAATGTGAGGGGGGACACCAGTGCGGATGGATGGAAAAAGAGACATAGGGCCTGATTACGACTTTGGCATAATGGCGCCGGCGTCGCCAAAGCCACACAGGGACGCCGACCGTATTAAAAGTTGAAATGTGCAACTCGTAATACGGGCTGCGGTCCTTTTCCCGTTCCCATGGTGGTGCCTTGAAAACAGGCACCGCAATGGGAACGGCCAAAAAGTTCCAGCATGGCATGGACAGAGATGTCCATGCCATGCTTGAACTGGGGGGAATACAGACAGTATTTATCCCATTGGTGTGGGGGCCCCAGGGCCCCCCTTGTCCTTGCACAGCCAGAGTTTTCATTGCAGGAACTGCCATGAAAAGGCTAGCGGTGCAAGAACTCAAATTGTGCTGGGTGGGACCACAACAGTCCATGTTCAGCATAATGCGTTGTGACACTACTGCGCCATCGCCAGGGAACAAGTTCCCTGGCGCAGCAGGTGGTCCACCGCCGATACGACTTTGGACTGCCAGTCCTGCCCCACCGCAAGTTTGGCAGTTGCAAGACCGCCAGACTCATAATCAGGCCCATACTTTCTACTAAATGGGAGAGGCTAGGGAGGAGTGAGGAGGGGGTTAAGCAGGGGATTGGGAAGGAACATCTACCCCTTAACAAATTAGTAAGCCCTTTGCTTTTTAGAAACTGCACTTCTAAAGTTACTTCAGCCAAAAATGACCTGAACAGTATCAAATGTACTCCATTTCAGAACTGTAATAAGGCTAGCACCACACATGGCCACAACTGGTACTGAAACACCCTTCCATAGAAAATAATGGAGGCAGAGGGTAACTAGACATAATATCGACTCCACAATATCGAATGGACAAAATATCGAGTCAAAAATATCGACAATAATAAAATATCGAATAAAAAAATGATAAAAAAATATCGAGTACAAAAATATCGACTCAAAAAAATCGACAAGACAAAATATTGATAAATAGTCAAAGTAAAAAATATCGATAATATGTAGAAACAAGGTAAAAAAAAATTACATTTTATTAATAGTAATATAAATTGTAGTTAATGTTTAGGAGCGGGTTGTGGGTTTATAGGGGAATAGGGTGGGAAGTAATTTAATAATAATTAATTAATTAATATATGTTTGTAAATATTTGTAATTAATAATTAATTGGTAATTAATTAATATTAATTAGATAATTAATTAATATAATTTTGTGCATATTTTTTATTAGTAATTAATTGGTAATTAATTAATTTTAATTAGTTAATTACTTTAATTAGAGTAAATTTATAATATATATAATTTTGTGTTATTGTTAATTAATTAATTGGGAAAAATAATATTAATTATTAAATTATTTACAGCTAATGTGCTAATATATTTACTTTATTGTTATTGTTAATTAATAATTAATTGGTAATTAAATAATATTAATTAATATTGGGTAAAGGAGTATTTTTAGGGTTCAGGGTCAGTTTTGGGTTTTTGGGTAAAGGGGTATTTTTAGGGTTCAGGGTCAGTTTTCAGTTTTTGGGTAAAGGGGTATTTTTTGGGTTCAGGGTCAGTTTTCAGTTTTTGGGTAAAGGGGTATTTTTAGGGTTCAGGGTCAGTTTTGGGTTTTTGGGTAAAGGGGTATTTTTAGGGTTCAGGGTCAGTTTTCAGTTTTTGGGTAAAGGGGTATTTTTAGGGTTCAGGGTCAGTTTTGTGTTTTTGGGTAAAGGGGTATTTTTAGGGTTCAGGGTCAGTTTTGGGTATTTTGGTAAAGGGGTATTTTTAGGGTTCAGGGTCAGGTTTGGGTTTTTGGGGTACAGGGATATTTTTAGGGTTCAGGGTCGGTTTTCAGTTTTTGGGTAAAGGGGTATTTTTAGGGTTCAGGGTCAGTTTTCAGTTTTTGGGTAAAGGGTTATTTTTTGGGTTCAGGGTCAGTTTTCAGTTTTTGGGTAAAGGGGTATTTTTAGGGTTCAGGGTCAGTTTGGGGGTTTTGGGTAAAGGGGTATTTTTAGGGTTCAGGGTCAGTTTTCAGTTTTGGGTAAAGGGGTATTTTTAGGGTTCAGGGTCAGTTTTCAGTTTTTGGGTAAAGGGGTATTTTTAGGGTTCTGGGTCAGTTTTCAGTTTTTGGGTAAAGGGGTGTTTTTAGGGTTCAGGGTCAGTTTTGTGTTTTTGGGTAAAGGGGTATTTTTAGGGTTCAGGGTCAGTTTTGGGTTTTTTGGTAAAGGGGTATTTTTAGGGTTCAGGGTCAGGTTTGGGTTTTTGGGGTACAGGGATATTTTTAGGGTTCTGGGTCAGTTTTGGGTTTTTGGGGTACAGGCGTACTGGGTAAATATAAAATAAATTTAAATTACATCAATTAAATGAAATTAAAAAAAATATTTTTACCTTACATTATTAAGTTTTTAATTTATTTTAAATGTATATGTATTAGCACCTTCCCTGATATTAGCTAGACTGGAGTTGGAATAGTAATTATTAATTGGTTAGTGTCCAGCACCTTCCCTGATATTAGCTAGACTGGAGTTGGAATAGTAATTAATCATTGGTCAGTGTCCAGCACCTTCCCTGATATTAGCTTGACTGGAGTAGGAATAGTAAATAATTATTGGTCAGTGTCCAGCACCTTCAATGATATTAGCTTGACTGGAGTAGCAATAGTAAATATTAATTGGTCAGTGTCCAGCACATTTGCATATAATTGTACATTACTGTGTTATTGTATTACAAAATAATGCAAAATGGATGTTTTCACAAAACTTTATTAAGAAATTTTTATTTTTTTAGGTGTACTACAATACAATCACAATCAAAAATAACATAACATTATTTTGAAATACAGTATTCACAGAATAACACATTATCATTTATGTACATAATTACTATATATTAATTAATATTAAATATATTTATAGTTTTTAAACAGTATAAATTATAATGAGTCTAGTGTATTCATTTGTTACAATAACAATGTGTATGTATTATATTTTTTTACTATAACATTGTATTTTCTATGATACATTTCAAAAATAGTTTAAGGGGACTACTTTTTTACCGCGTAAGGTTATTGCGCTTCATTCAGGACTGGAGAAGCTCGCGGTTGGGAGTTGCTTCGCGTGGAGAGAGGTAAGGTTAATTTTACATACAATTTATAACAGAGTGGTAATGTTTGAGGGTATATTCGAACTGTGTAGTGTTTTTGTGTGTATGTATGAATTGTTTATGTAGCGTTTAGGTGAAATGTCGTCGTTATAGATGCGTCGTGTATGTTTTAGTTCTAGTGTTATTTTAAGTGTTAGGAAATGTCTTCTTACATGGTTAATGTTAATTGTGAGTGTATTTACAAATGTTATGGGCTATTTGAGGGTGGGTTTTGTTATGTATGTTTTTTTACAGGTTCCGGTTCCTCGCATGAAAACTACATGGAAGGAAGCGTGTTTTGTTCCGGAGAAACTAATGTATGACTTATTATGGTTATATTTTGACATGTATCTCCTATTTTTCCTGTTTGCCAGGAGCGGATTTTACATTTTTTTAACATTTTTCGGGTTTTTGGAGGGTTTCGTATTGGATTGATACATTGATATGCGTGACCGTTTTTTAAAAGTTGTGTGTATATCACTTTAAATACTAAAGTGTCCACACTACTGTTTTCGGGATTTCCTGGAGCGTTTATTTCATTTTTTCTTAATTTTCGGGTTTTTGAGGGTTTCCCATGTTGGAATTGTCCTACATTGGAATGGATTGTATGGATTGTATTTTGCTTGATTACGTCTTTTTCATCTACAAAAATTGTAAGTATTTAAAGTACTTTTTTTATTGGGTGGGAAATGTCGATCTTTATTTAATGTGTATGTGTGATGTAATTATAAATATTGCATATTTGTTCAGAAATAATGTCCCAAATTTTGATAAGTTTGTTAAACAAATATGTATTATTTATAATTGTTTAGAAATGTTTATGATTTTTATATTTACCATTATTGTAAGAAGACATTAGTATATTTTGTAGACATTTTTATAGTAGGCTTTTAGCTATTATTGACAGGTATTCTAATCCTCTAGTTGTAGGATATAGTGTGACTTGACTTTGCAGTAGTCGGAACATTTGTTTAGTTTGTTTAGTTAGTTTTGGACCAATTTGGGTCACAGATTGTTCCATTCTTAGTTCTTGATAGCTTTGTTCTTTTTTCAAAGCTTCTAGTAGGTTATGGAATGTGGGTTTGGCTCTGCTTGTGGTAGCTTGGAAAGCATTATGCCACCCTTCTACACTGTTGTTTGTTTTAGCCTCTTGGTTTAAAGTACTAAGATAGACATTCCACCAAGGGATTTGGAATTTGGGTTGGCGTCGATGTCCAGATCTGTGCAACCTTCCCACCCAAGTATCTTCGAAATAGTCCAGTAATGGGGTTAGTTTATCTTCATTCCTCTTGTAATATGTGCTGTCAATTAATAAATTGTAGTGTTCCGCTACATCGGTAACAGGAACGTAGGCCAGTGCTATCAATTTTTTAATTTGATAGGCAAAGGTGCTATCTGTTGAGTATACAATACTTAAAGTTGATTTCTGGAGATGTCTCCATATGCTCTGATTGAAATGATAGTAGCAACCCTGGATTGCTGTGTGGGGAAATGTTTTCAAAATGCTCTTAATCATAGCTAATTCGAAATCAATAATTATTTTTTGTGGAAAATAATTATTGATTTCATTTTTGAGAACATTTAATATTTCTGTATAAGTGTTTTGCTGTTTGTTAGGCAGCAAACAGTAAATGAAAGGGATGTTATAGTTATGGTATAAACCGTGGATGGAATATAGTTGAAAAAAAGGTTTTGGGCATGGTTTAAATGTTCCAACCATCATCCATTGGGGACACTGTTGGATTTTTCTTAAATTACTTGCAGTTGCAAACATTATGATTCTGTTTGTACTGCTTTCATTGTCAAAAAGGATAAATGTGTCTTTATTGTGTGTGATGCACATTTCTGGTGAAATAATAATTTCCTCAAAAATAGTAGGGTTGGGTTGGGTTGTGGTAGTGAGTCTTTTAGTGCGTGCAATTGTGCGTTTAAGGGAGTCAATAGAGGGTAGTTGACCTGAAGCATGGGCTGGGACTTTTAACAGTTCTTCTTTATGGATTTGTGTTGTTGGTTTATCACTTTTTGTGCTAGCAGTTTTTATACTTTCTAAAGCATCTCTTATTTCAGTTTCTGTGACATTGGGGGGATGATTGTGTTCCCTGGTAAATAACACATTACTTTCCTCAGTAGTAGCCCTCCCATAACATTTGTTTGAGTAATATTTGGTACATTTCCAGAAAACTTTTCTACCACTTTGTCTTTCCTGATTATAAACATAACCCATATAACATAACAGTAATTTATTTTTCTGTGACATAACAAATTCTGCACCTTCTGTCATTTTGTTTTACTTGTTCTAGGAAAGAGTAGAAAGAAACAAAATCAAAAAACATATATTTCACTTTGTGGTGCAAACATAATTAATGATGTATTTATACTTACAGTTACTAAAAGTAGTAATCACAAATGCAGAACTGTATTTAGAAGGATTTTCTTGTATGTATTTCTTTATTTACTGTTGGTATGAAAATATAGAAATGCTAAGTTAATGTTTACACATAACAAACGTTTTTCCTAGGAAAAAGCAGTTTTCTATTTTGTTTAGTATTACATTTGATGTAAACATTACATATACTTACTTGTTTAAATAGTTGAGTTGTAGTATTTGGTGGAGTACATCAAGGTAGTAAAGTTCAGATCTGTAGAGAAGATAGAATAAATAAATGTAAATTATTATAAATAATATTTGGAACCGTTGGGAAATGGGAAATATTTAAAAGTATACTAACTTTTAAATAAGTAGTTTTTTTTGCTGTAGGTAGAATAGATGTATGATGTATTCAGAATATCTGTAGAGGAAATATAAAATATATAACATGGTGTTAAGAACATAGTTTTCGGTTTTTTCGGAAGTTTTAGACAAATTACAAGTATACTTACATTTTTTACAAGGGTAGTCTTGTCTTTTGGTATAGTTGATGTTGGATGTTTTTATTGGATCTGTAGGGAAGATGTAATATGCAAGATATGTTGTTTAGAAAATAGCATTTATAATATTGGGTGTTTAATAACAAAAACATATATACTTACATGTTTAATTAGTGTAGTTTTATACATTTGTAGTGTTGAAATAGGAAAATCTCAGAATATCTGTGAATAAAATGTTTAAAATAAAGAATGAATCTTGTGAAATAGTGTTTAAAAACAACAGTTGGTGTATAACAGAGCATTAATATATACTTACTATCTGATTTTCCAGGTGAAGAAATAGGAGCATGTATTAGGAATTTATTTGGAGTAGTTTCTATCAGAAATGTAGGAGGAGATAAAAATTAAATAAGTGCAAGAGTTAGGAGATATAAGTAAAATAGTACACTACTAATTTAGATTTCTAAATAATGCACTGTAACTTACTTGAATAATTAGCTAGTGAGCTGGATCTTTAAAGATGTTTGTTCAGGAACAAAATCTTCAGAGTGTTGGCATCTTCTTTCTATAGAGTTAGCAGCAACAAATGGTAGAATGCATGTATCCCTTTTATAGTATGTGTATTTTGTGTGCTTTGATTTGATTGGTTGTAGGATGAAATGAAGCATTGTATAGGCTAGTTTGATTTTTTTTGTTAATTGGTGTGTTTGTTGATGTGAGAATGGTGGTATGTGGTGATTTCCGCATTAAAGCAGGTTAGTTGTTAAATAAAATGGATGTGTAAGTGAAAAAAAATAATGAAATTGTTAGTTAAATGTAAAGAATATTTTTAAAATGATAGAACGCATTTAATAGAATGTATAGCAAATGTAGATAAATAGGAATGTTATACAAGTAACAGGTATTATATGTAAAATGTATTTTGTATAGAGCAATGACTTTTATTGATGATTAATATGGTATTTTAGACATGAAAGGGTACAAAAATGAACTCGATATTTGTTTGGAAACGATATTTTAGTACTCTATATTTTAGTAGTCGATATTTTTGTAGTGTTAGGGGTAATTTCATGAAAAACTATATATTTGTAGTCGATATTTATTAAGGCGATATTTAGGTACTCGATATTCTAAAGAGTCGATATATTTGACTCGATATTTTTGTAGTTTGTGTATTAAGTATAGAAAGTCGATATTTTTGTCGTCGATAATTTATCAACGATATTTTAGCAAGTCGATAATTTGACCGTCGATAATATTTCAGTGATCCGAGGCAGAGATTTACGATAAAACCCCCTAGGAAATAATGGCAAATTAACTTATTTAAGCTAGTTAAAAATATAAATATATTTAATTTAATGTTCAAAAATCTAAAAATAATATATTTGAATTTAAATTCAATGTAACATGTTTTATTAAAATATAATTACATTGATTTAAACCAATTATATGATTCACTTTTAATAATTATATAATTAAAAATATAATAGTTTTCCTTCAGGTGGGATTAATTTTAATGTAATCTTTAGAAGACTTATTTTAATTTAATATATTCAAAAACCAAAAATGACTCCCTTATTGTCAGTAGCAAGTGCCAAGAATATGCCTTCTTCAAAGAAATCGAGCATGTAGAACATCAGCATCAGTTTAACACCAGTAGAATCTCACCTTATTTTCTAAAGATCCTCTTGACTTAAAAGAGACAAAGCAGTCTGAACAGTCCATTAACAGATAACGTCAGGCAAAACTTGGTTTTACATATCTCTTAAAACCGATTATGGAAGAACACATAAAAAAGTATTTGCTGTATTTTTGCAATTACAGAAGGAGGACTTGTCCCATCTAAAGCTGTTTTCAAGCCCTGAAAGATTAATGCTATTATTAGCTATGGCATGTTCAGCACTATAGGTATATGTGAAATTAAGTAGGAATGGTGGAATTGTTGCCATTCATATATAAGTATTTGTAAGAATAGTACCATATGCAGCTTAAATGACAGCAAAAGAGAAAGGGTGAATGTCGCTAGGAAGTCACATAACTAATGTTAGACTGTTCGCTGGGATTACAGGTGTAAAAATCATAGAATGGTCTTGTTTTTCTTTTATTTGATGTTTTGTAACGCAACACTAACCACACTACACCATCCTTTTTTAAAATTTTTTTTTTTTTAAAACCTTTATTATGTAAAGAAAGAGACAGTTACAGACCTACAACCACGGAGGCTGGTCAGTCAAACACAACAACATCAACATCAAAATACACAGCTCTTCAGCCGACAACCCGGGGGTCCGGCAGCTATATTTCGTGATCATGTAGAAGCAGGTGGTATAACTAGGATCAGTGAAAGGTTTCACATTTTATCTTTTATATAAATAAAACCACAAACAAAACACACAAAAGATCGAGGCATTGCTGTGTAAAAACTGGCTGTCCCTTATGGCAGTGGGAGACGGGTGAAAGACGTGTTACAATATAAGAGAGGAGAAATATCGGGGAGGGTAGGGGGGGACCCGGGAGCAAAAGAATACAGTGTAGTCAACAAAAACTAAGTACAGGGAACGCACGGTCAAGGGAGAAGAAGTGGATCCGGAAGGTCGGTGAATGGGGGGTGCAAATCTCTCCACGGTATGCGTAACATTGACCCCAGATCCTACCCCATTTCTTGGGTCTGCCGCGGGAAACATATACAGTTTTCTCTCTGAACATGGACCAGTCCATATTTTCTTTCCACGTTAGGAGCGTTGGCGGCCTTGGGGAACCCCATAACTGGGCTATGTCCCGTTTAGCAACCATATTACCCAATGTGACCCATTGAGTTTTACACCATCCTTGAAGCACTTTGAGGTATAGGGCATATATGATGGAGCAAATGTTACACAAGAATATTAGATTGGAGGAGGGAACTAGCATGTTTAAAGTGAGTTTTGGTGTAAGAAGTGACTACTCACTCCAAAATGTTGTGTGGATGGAATTCGCTTTTGGAGTTGGGTGAGGTGATTTTAGCCAATTTATTTTAGCAGTAGTCATAATTAGCATTCGAACTTGATGTAGAAGGTTGACTCGCACCAATTGGATTAATAGTAGTTTTAGTTTTTGCACAGATGGGTCCAGTCATTGCCAGTGCTTAATTTGAGCTGGGGCTTTCTGGTGCTTTTTGGTACCGGCACTTAATCATTAACACCAGCGCTTTTCATGAGCACCAGTTTGTTCATATTAATTTACAGGGAGATTAAGTGATTTGCTCCAAAACACAGGATGTTGAGCCGATACCAAGATTCCAACCTGATTCCCCAGCTCTGAAGTTGGCAGCTCTTGCCATCATATCACATCCTCTCCCAATTTTGATTGTTAGTAGGTGGTTCTGTTTTAGGTAGCGCTAACAGGAGAAATGGGCTGGTGCAAGCTGCCTCCTGACGAGAGCCCGGGTACATTTTTAATTTACCACTGGTCATTGCTAAGAGCTGTTCAGACGGACATTGGAAGCCAGACTAGGCGACCTGCTGATATGACTAATCGAGTATGGATACCATGATTTGAATTTTTTTACTTGTCTTTTAAAAGGAATGATCAGTGTACTATGTGTGTAAATAGTAATGGCGTTAGATAACTAAATACAATAAATCATGTTACTTATAAGTGATATGCCACCCTGAAATTCGGCGCCTGTCTACAAAAAACATAAAGCGCCTTGAAACCGTCCCGTTAAAGGTACTTGTGTTGAGCTTTATAAATAGAATAAATAGTAAAACTAAGAGGCCTGGCCTTGTTTGCTGAGAGGCTGGTCTCACCTGAAGACTGCATTTGGTGACCCTTAAGTGAGACGTCTGTTCTCAGTATACGCGACTGCAGGGCGTCTGCTTGTACTAGGTGCCGCGTCAAGAAGCCTGTCTTCGCTGTTGAGGTCTGTAAGGGGTAGGTTGAACTCAGTATCCCTACCTGCTAGAAATCTGTCATCAATGCGCTTAGCTCATGCAATGGTACTTGGCGTCACTGAAATAAAACTGGCCTTGCTGTTATTAACTCTAGGACGGGGTGCTCCAACATTTTCTGCTACAAGTGCTTCTTATGGGCAATGAAAATTATACCATGCTACTAACCCTATTAGTTGGGGAGAGGATGTGGCCTAAAGGGCTAGGGCTGTCGATTTGAAATCTTGGGTACCAAGTTTGATTCTCGGCAATGACGCTCAACATCCTGTGATTCTGGGCAAATCACTATCAGGCACATGCATCAAAGGATTTTGCAATCGCAAACGGTGCGATTCATTCATTCATTCCTATGGGCCTCTAGGCCCATAGGAATGAATGGGGAGGTAGTCCTTAATTGCGACTCGCAAAATGCGAGTCGCAATTAAGGAACATTAAGAAATCACAATTTTTTTAGCGATTTCTTGATGCATTGCATTTTGCGATTCCTTAATTGCGATTCCTTATTTTTCGCAATTAAGGAATCGCAAAAAGCAATATTGATGCATGTGCCAGTTAATCCCCCAGTGCCTAATAAAAAGTAAAAAAATGAATGTGTCCTTGTGTAACATAAGTGGTGCTCATTAGGTCAAGTGTGCGCTATATAAAACTCTGGAAGAAAAAAAAAACATTGTAATATCAACAACATAGACACAATTTAATTAGTAGCCAATGTATTCAAGATTACTAGCAGTGGTAACGCATCAGGCAGAGTGGCCATCAGTGATGTAAATAAAAAGGCTTCGACAATTTGGAATGCGTGAACAAGGGTAAGATATGACATCCATAACGGTAATACCCCTACGCACATTTAATATTAGTAAGTCTCTGCAACCTAATCTAGTTTATCACTGAGATATCAGCTTTGAATATATATTTTGGAAATACAGCAATTTTTCTTCAGACATCAGCTAATGAGTTCTGAAAATGCACATATTTTCGTCTTGAATACACATTCAATTGTGGTGCATATATTCATATAACCAAATAAAGCTTCTAATTTAGTAGACTGGGCTACACACAAGTGAGCTACTAATAGCTGGGGAGCTACCATTCGAGCTACTTGTTGGAGAAATCTGCTCTAGAAAGTCTTGATGCTCTCGGTGCCCCCGCCTCCCTAGTGTTGAAGCCTTTGCATGTAGTCTGCATGCATGCAGTTGTACAAAGAAGAAACCTGGCTACCTGCGTGCACTCACTAACCCTAGCTCTCTCACTGCACCAGATGAACCGCAGCCCATCTGGCCTCTTACACTGTCCCTGCCTGCTCTCAAACCCTAAGGCACAGATCTTCAAACTGTGGGGCGTAGCTAAGCATGAGCGGATTTTGCGGATTGGCAATCCGCGAATTTTGCGGATTTGCGGATTCGCAATCCGCAAAATCCGCGAATTCCCGCGAATTTGCGGATTTTTTTTTTTTTTGTGTTCGCCCGTGTTTCTGCCAGTTCGCGAGGGTTTTTACAATTTCGCAATTTGCGAACTTACCTGTCGGGTCGCAAGTTTTGCGAACTTGTTGTTTCTACGTGTCCAGCCTGTTTGGGACACTCTTCTTCATCACTGCCACTCTCTGTCACCACTGCCACTCTCTGACTACTCATGCCACCCTCTGGCCCACCCATGCCACCCTCTGTTTCATCACCACACCCTCTGGTTGTCCAGTGTACATTATTTTCGGCAAAGCAAAGCACACCTTCCCTGCCTCAAGTGACCTGAATTAATTTGGGGCTGATTAATGTGTCACAGAATATTTTTTTAGCTGGCACCTGCTTCCTTAGTGCGCCCTGATTAGTGATCTTTTGCACTTGCTAAGTGCTTTCATTGTTGCAAAATTAGTTACAACACCTGCCCTGCCCCAACTGACAATAATGAATTAGGGGCTGATTAATGGATTTTAACTTCCAGCCTGGCTCCTGCTTGTCTCCCTTAGCTGTAATTCAGGACCTTTGTGGCATATGTGTAACTATTCTGAGGTTCAGAGCAGGGTCACATAATAGTTTCAACTGGCAACTGAACTCTGGAGGGGCCCCTCAGGAAGCACTACAGGAAATGGCTACTAATGATGTGCCTGAACTTTTGAACCTGGTAAGTAGTTACTTTCAGTTTTGCTAAGATCGTATTTCTGCAATTTTGCACTTATTCGCGGGGCGCGAACTCACGCGAACAGTGCGAACAGCGCGAGCAAAATCCGCTGCTCGCGGATTTGCGGATTTTGCGGGAAATTCGCAAATCTCGCGGATTGCGGATTTCCCGAAAATCCGCAAAATCCGCAAGCGTAACGGATTTTCCGCCCATGCTTAGGCGTAGCCCCTATAGGGGTCCGGGGTTGCATTCCCAGGCTGGCACAAAGGCGTCTGCAAGGACTTGTGAATGAAGATGGCCTGGAAAAGCCAACATTGTTTATTTGTCACTTTTCCAAGCTGCCTTCATTTATAGGATGAGTTTAAATTGCATCAGAAGTGTGCAACTTTAATCCTGAGTGCCCTGGAGCACAGCCAGTGAGTGTGGTAAGTGGAACCAAAGATGTGGGTAAAAAGGACTCAATATTCAGTAACTATTTTATTTGTCATCTTCAGGCAATTGTATAAAAAAACACGTACACACTGTCAATGAAAAAAATCAATGCAAGTGTAACTAATCTGTGGGAAATGTATTCCTTTACTCCTAAACCTCAGTTAGGTAATGCAATCACTGCAGATGTCTGTGTGTGACCAGAAAGTCACAGAATGGAATCCTTGTTTTCACAGTGGATAATAGTAACTTGTGTATTTATTGTGCCACAAGGTCCCAGCCTGTGGTAAAAGCACTGCGTCTCCATCAGTTAAAGCATACACTAGCTCCCACACAGCTTTAATGTATGGTGTTTAACCAGTTGCAGAGAATTGAGCGATATGAGTGGGCAACTAAACCCAGAGTCACAGGAATTATGCAGCAGGGAGGACCAAATCATGTCATGTGGTGGCGTAATTCAGCGCATTTTGCATTATATTGTGTATTACTTTGTTGTTTTGTCATTTTTTACATTTTGTAACACTTTCTGTGCATAGATGTCATCTCATTGATATTGTTTTAATACCTAAATACAGCAATAAGCAACACAATGTGACTAGACGAACTTTGCAAAGGGCCTTTTGCTGTACAGCAACAAGTCACTGTTTTAGTAACTTTTGATCTGTTTCTGCTAGAAACATTTTTTTTGTTAAAATCTATAGATTATGCAGCAAATTGTGGATTATGTGGCAAATATGGCAAATCCATAATTGTGCAGAAAACACACTGGCCACCAAATCGCATTATTCCAGTGACCCTGACTAAATCCCAATTATGGCTATTTTACTACATTTCCTTGCTTGTATGGGGGGCCAGTGCACACTGTGCAAGTGTTGCATTCGGCCTCAGAGCAAATACCCACAGGAAGGGGAAAATGAAACAGAGGAGATATCGCAAGTCAGAAGTAAAAACATACATTTTGTATGAATAAACTGAGATAGATAACGAAGATATGAGACATGGGAGGCCCAGTGATGTAACAAAGCCCCCCCAGCCTCTGCAGTGCCTGGGGGGGAGGGGGGGGCAGAGCTCCAGGGGCCCCCTCAATACAATACCCTGGCCTGAGAGCTCCTGAGTGAGTCTGAAGGGAATGGGGGGCCTCCATATACTTTGCAGGGGGACCCCTTCAAGTTTCATTATGCCACTGGGGAGGCCCCTCTTCACATTCTGCAGGGTGTGCCCATTATTTTCTGTTATGCCACTTTAGTAATGGCAGCCAAGGGTTGTGGTGAATTGCTGTGGCGGCCGGCACAGATCGGGGGTGGCGGGGCACAGGGGATGCAGGGCTGCTGGTCGCAATGTAAAAATCTTTAAAAAATAAATGAACACTTACCTTTCCGCCGGGTCCCACGTCTCTGCTCCTGATCTCCTGCCTCCGACTCCAGGAACAGGAAGCACAGCCAGGCTCCCCTGACAAGTCACAATGCTGCAATGCAGCGTTGTGATTGGTCTGAGCGTCGTGACACGATTCTCAGCCAGGGGCTTGAGGTGTGGGCATGTTCTCCACGCAGACTGTAATGCAGCCTGCATGGAGAACAGGGAAAGTGTGCATGACTGTTTTGGACAGCCCGAGAGGGCCGGCCAAACAGTCATTGCGCACTTAGGAGGGTTCTATCACTCCTCTGCTCTGCAATCCCCTTCACACCCCTCACGCAAAGCTGTCGCATCAGGAGGACAAATAAAATGGTAATAACATTACGTTATGATGTCATTTTTTTCCTCTCTTTTACTGCTGCAGAGTAGTGGGGCGACGATCCTCCGCCTTAGCGGAAGAGTGTCCACTGGTGAATTCGCAAAGCAATGCGGAACGTTTCCAACGCTGCACCTTGAAGAGCACTGACAACACTGACAGCTCCCCATGCAGCAGAAGAACTGCTTACAATGTATTTTTTTTTTTAAATATATTTTTATTGCAGAGTTATAAACCACAGGATACAATTAAGCAGCCAGTACACTTGTGAGATCCCCCCGTCCAATAAGAATTCCCAGTCGTACACAGCCATTCAGCCCGCATCCCGGAGGCCGGGCGGCATATTATATCGCTCAAGAGGAACACATCACAGTGCACGTCCCATAAGGACCCTGGTTGAAAGATCGTTTTGCGTATCTGCTTTTACCCCCCCACCCACAACAACATTCCCGTCAGCCATCCCAGTGATAGTCAGTGATGTCGCCCTTGTCGGGACCTTCCCTAGGCGCCATGGGTCGTCGCACCTGGCCACACCACCCAGCCATTCTACCCTCCACATAGTAACCACCGTCCCAGTAGATCCAAGGCCCTAACAGGTGACCATCTAATGGCTTCCGGCCCTCCCCAAACACCCAACAGCCAACCCCCCCAAAGCCCCCCCCCCCTGGCAACTGCTAAGGTGTGTGCCTCGTCCTGTCGAATTGGATGGGTCCACTACAGTGCGTGATGCTATACTTCTGTGTTCGCCCCGCGGTGTCCAGCGGCTTAGGTCTCGCCATCCTCATCCTCTACCAAAGAATCACGTATAGCCTGTACCACTAACTCCCATGCACGCGCCGCATCCAGTGCCTTCTCATTTCCCAACTTTACAGCTTGCTTCATCCGGAGCACACTCTCGCAGTCAGACCACCGCAGCAGCTCATTCTTCCATCTACGCAGTGAGGGTCCCCCCCTGGACTTCCAATGCCACGATATTTCCCTCTGTGCCAATATCAGGCCCAGGTCTATGAATTTGCTTGTCACCCTGGTGTGCTTAGTATGCGGGAACCAGAGCAATAGGCACGCCGCCATGTCGAATTCCACCTCCCTGTCAGTCACTTCATTCAGAAGTTCCCCTACCTCCGCCCAATAGGTCCCCAGTTGTGGGCACCCCCAAAACAAGTGGTCCATGTCCGCTCCCTGGGACGAACACCGCGGGCAACAGGCATCCGGCACCTGAAAGTACCGCTGTAGTTTCTCAGGAGTTAAATAGGCCCTATGGAGCACATAGAAATGCACCTGCTGAAAACGCGCGTTTCTAGTGCCCTTCCACGTGCGTCGCAGGATGTGACCCCATGCCGTATCCGGTATGGGCCGGCCAATGCTCACCTCCCATTTAGCCTTGAGCCCTTGGAGTGGTTCCAACCCCTCGTTCAGCATCCTATTATGGAGGCACGTCACAGCTTTGAACGTGCCAGCCGTCATCACCACATATTGGCACGCCATAGTCGTCGTGGGTTCCAGGAGCCCCTCTTTCCAATGCTTTTGTATGGCAGCAACTACTGCCGCGTGTAGGAGAAAGCCCCCAGCGGGCAGCCCGAACTGGTCCCGGAGCACTTCGAACGGCGCCAAAGCCCCATCTATGTACAAGTCGCCCACCACCTGCAGTCCCGCCTCCTCCCAATCCAGCAACGGGGACCAATCTCCTCCGTGCGGCAATGCCGTCAACATCCCGATCGGGATCTCCGGGGCATAGGGCCGCGATGCCCTCGCTCTCCGAAGGCTCCGTTGCCAGCACAGCCGGAGCGTCCGCTCTTCCATGGTGAGGGCCCGTAACTCGAGCCGCTGCTGCATAATGATGTAGGACAGCACGTGGCGTTGCATTCCCCGATCCCGGTCCTCCTCCGGGCCCCGGAACACCCTGGCTACGTTCTGTGTAAGGACCTGCAACTGCGCTGCAAGATAATACAGCTCAAGGTCGGGCACAGCCATGCCCCCTTCCGGCTTGGGGCGAAGTAGCGTGCTCAGGGCTACTCTACGGCGGCCATGCCCCCAAAGAAAGCCAATTATCATTGACCGCAGTTCTCTAAACACCCCCTGGGGAATCCAGACAGGCAGCGTTTGGAAATAATAGAGGAAACGGGGGAGCGCCACCATTTTCAACAGTGCTATCCTGCCCAGGACTGACAGCGGGAGGGTTGACCAGAAAGACAAGCTGCCCCGCAGCGCCCGGACACAGCGGCCGATGTTGCCCTCCAATAGGTCCGCAGCCGCGTGGTAAATGCGGACACCCAAATAGGTGATGCAAGAGGGTTCCCATACTACACCCAAATCGCTGCTAGGGGCTGGCGATCCCGCTCGCAGCGGAAACACACAAGTCTTCGCCCAATTGACCTTAAGGCCTGACAGCCGGCCGAACTCAGACAGCAGGTCCATCGCTCCAACCAATGCCCCCGAGGTGTCAGCTAGGTACAGGAGCAAGTCGTCCGCGTATAGCGATATATAATGCCACTGCCCGTCACTAACTATCCCCGCGTACCGGTCACCTGACCTTGCTTGGACCGCCAAGGGTTCCATCGCCAGGGCAAACAATAGGGGGGAGAGAGAACATCCCTGTCGTGTTCCCCTGCCCACTGGATACGCCGCAGACACCAGGCCACCCAATCGTACTCTCGCCGTCGCCGAGGTATATAAGACCCTCGTCCACCTCCGAAACCCCTCGCCCATGCCAAACCTCTCTAGCACTCCATCCAGGAAAGGCCATTCCAAGCTATCAAAGGCCTTCTCGATGTCCACGGACAGAACCGCCGGTGCTCCCTCCCTGTCCAAGATGGCGTCCATTATTCCCACCAGGCGGCGGATATTCAGCGCCGTGCTCCTCGTGGGTATAAACCCGGCCTGATCCCTGTGTACCAGACCCGTCATGTGCGGGGCCAGCCTGGTGGCCAGGATTCGGCTCAGGATCTTGTAATCCACCGTCAGCATGGACAGCGGGCGATAAGACCTCACATCCGCGGCATCCCAGCCAGGTTTGAGGAGCGGTACAATCAAGGCCTCCCGCATGGACCCAGGCAATGCCCCCGTCTCGAAGGCTTCCGTGTACACCACCAGCAGCCTGGGCGCCAAGCTGTCCACATATTGTTGATAGAATTCAATTGGCAGTCCGTCCACCCTGGGCGTCTTGTTGCGGGCCATATGTTTGATGGCCACCCGTATTTCCGTGAGCGTGATCGGGCTACCCAGCTCCCTCACATCTTCCTCGTCCAAGACCGGGAGCTGCCTCTCCCCCAGGTATTCCGCGATGTCCTGAACCCCCACTCCCAGCTGACTCCTGTACAGTTCCTCATAATACCCCCTAAATCGTTCCAACACCGCTGCCTGGGAGTACACCATCTCTCCCTGCGCATTATTAATGCCGAGAATCGGGCAGCCCCTAAGTTCCGGGTTAGCTAATCTGGCCAAGAGGGTACCCACCTTGTCCCTTTCTGCGTGTGCCCTGATGATGTACTGCCTATAGTCATAGCACCTCAAACGTTCCGTCTCGGTGGCAACCACTTCCTTCGCCTCCAACAACTGGGCCTGTAGACCTGGCCTAGCCGGCCTGCGGCGCTCCAAGTCCCTCAAAGTTTCTTCCGCTTTCATTAGGTCATTCAGCACAGTCGCACGAGCATTCGAGAACCTACCCAAACACACCCCTCTCACCACCACTTTCATCGCATCCCATTCAATAGACCTACTCGCAGCCGTGCCCTCATTCACTCCGAAATAACTATCTATGCCTTGCCGAACCGCATCGCTGAACACAGAGTCCTCTAGCGTCTCCGGCCGAAGCCGCCATGTTGGTATCACTGAGCGCTCTCTCTGCCACTGAATGTGCACTAATAGGGGGTTATGATCGGATATAGTCCTAGCCAGGTACTCCGCATGGGTAATCAATGGGGCCAGGGACACCCCGCAAAGCACCGAATCGATCCTGACATGTAGATCATGGAGAGCGGAATAAAAGGAATAATCCCTGGCTCCCCTGTGCCGCTCCCTCCAGACATCCAGCAACCCCCATCGTTCCTGCCAGTCCTTCCTGTGCGCGGCCAGCCTGCGCACCGGAGAGTCCACAAGGGGGGGATGGGACCTATCCAGAGCAACATCCGTAATTGAGTTGAAGTCCCCCCCTCAACACTATCGGACCCGCCAGGAAAGAGGCCAAGGACCCCGAGAGACTATCAAAGTATCGGCCCTGGTCAGTGTTCGGTGCATAGACACAGCAGAGAACCACATCCCGTCCATATAACCTCCCCTCCACCACCACATACCTGCCATCCGGATCTACTACTTGATTCAGCACCTGAAAGGGTATCCCTGCCCTCACCCAGATCAACACCCCCCTGGCATACGCTGAGTAAGTGGTGCCAAACACCTGGCCCCGCCATCTTTTCTGCAAGGCAGCGCACTCTTTTTTGGTGAGATGAGTCTCCTGGAGCATAGCAATCTGAACCCCCCTGCGTACCAGATATGCATGTACTTTGTGACGTTTCACCATGGTCCGCAGCCCCCGGACATTCCACGTTAGGCATTTCAAGTTAGGTAATGTCCCCATTCCAACTTCGTACAGTCCGAATCAAAAAACAAAGGTCCATGGCCCCCCCATTGCAGTTGCCCCCCCCCGAACATTCCCAAAATTGAAACACTTCCCAAACCCCACTCCCCAGGACAGAGCACACGAACCCAGTGGCCGCCCCCATCCAAACCTTGAACCAACTTCTCACACTCTTACCCTGTGGTCTCCACCACAGTCGGCCTTAAGGGCCCAAGGGGGGTGAGTCGCCGCCGACCCCAGCTAGCGGAGCCCGCACCCCGCACCTTCATCCCCTCCAACGCACACAGCTCCCCCTCCCGGCAACCCGCCCTCCATCAACAGGATATCACCCTACCATGAAGTCCCGATCTAGTCCCAGTTCTATCTCAGCCGCAGAAAATACCATCCGATGTCTGTGGGGTCACTATTGGCCCCTTCGAACTTTCCGCTTCTGAAAGTTCCTCTCCTGTTCTGCTGCCTTCCCCTCCCGAGTCCGTTTCTGCCCGTTCACTGTTCTGTTGCGACCCTGTAATGGCCGCCGTCGCTGCGAGCGCATCCCTCTTCTCCGCCGCCATTTGAGCCTCCCGCTTATCCCGCTGGCGCCTGTTGCGGGATCTGATGCGTTGTGACTGCCTCACCCGGGGCTGCTTGGGTTGGTCTCGCCTACTTTGGTGTGATTTGTCCGTCCCCGCTCTATATGACTCGAGCCATTGCCAAACTTCGTCCGGAGTCTGGAAGAAGTGCGTAGTACCGTCCATAATGATCCGCAACTTGGCTGGGTAGAGCAAGGAGTACTGGATGCCTTCCTCCCTGAGCTCCTTCTTCACAGCAAGGAACGATGCCCTGTTCTTCTGGACCGCTTGAGTGTAATCCGGGAAGATCGTTACCTTACTGTTCTCCACCCCATATGGGCCCGACATCCTGGCCCGCTGGATGAGAAGATCCCGGTCCTTGTAGTGGAGGAGCCGCACCACCATCGGTCGGGGGGGGCGGCCAAGCCCCGGCGGGCGAGCAGGCACCCGGTGAGCTCGCTCCAGAGTGAAAAAAGGAGTAAGCCCCTCCGGTGCCACCACAGTGCGGAACCAGTTCTCCATGTAGGCCACCGCATCCTCCCCCTCAATCCGTTCCGGCAGGCCTACGACCCGCACGTTGTTCCGTCTATTGCGGCCTTCGGCATCCTCCGCCCTCCGTTCCAGTGAGTCCAGTCGGGCCAAAATGTCCGTGATCCTGTGCTCCGCGGTCACCACCGATGGCTTCAGGTCCAGCAACAGCTGGTCATGGTCCTTGACCCTGTCTGCCAGCTTCGCGTGATCCGCGCGTAGCAGCCCCAGGCCCGTGGCCACTTGGGCAATGTCATTGTGCAATGCTTCCTTAGTGGAGGTGATCGCATCAAGGATGGCATCCAAACGCCGGTTCAGCCGTTGTTCCTGGTCAAGCTCCGGGGAGGGACTCTCACTCAGCTGAGTTGATGTCGCCGAGTCCCCCTCGCGACTCCCGGGCATCGGCCCTCCGATCGCCGCCATGCCAGGGTGCTGCGTCACAAGTCCTGTCGCCCGTTTTGCGATTACGCCCGTGGGTCCATGCCGGTCACCGGGCACCAGGCAGCGCAATGTCCCCGCCGACGCTCTCAGGAACAATGGCCAGGTGGACGGGCTCCGTTCCGCCACCCCCCTCCGGCCTGAGGGGGGAAGGATAAGTCTCAGAGCGGTGGCAAACGAGGGTCCCCTGGCTCCTGGGTGAATCAGGTCAGCGTCCCCTGGTCTCAGGACACAGCACCGCCAATCCTAGTGCCTCGGGCAGCCAAGTGCAGGATCTCGTGCCACTCGGCGACAACTTGGTTCAGGGCCGAAGTTCGGAACCGTCCGACCTCCTCGCCGCCATTTTCTTCTCACCCTCAGCAACACCTCGGCCGCCTCTTCACTCGATCTTCTCGGGGCCAGCAGTCCCCCAGCGACTCTCCGATTGCGCCCAGCTGTCCCCTTACACTTCAGAGGGCAGGAACGTCGTCTTCGGGTCGCCTAGGGTCCCGAAAACAGGAGAATTAGCGGGATTCCGCGCGGAGCTGCGAGCTCACGCCGCCATCCCGATCGGCGTCCAAGCCACGCCCCCGAACTGCTTACAATGTATTCAATATAGTTTGTGCTTCTATGAAGCCTGGTGGAAAGGCCCCTTCTGTTTGCCTTGCTCTCTGGATATTTAATGTATATGCTGTTATTTGATGTTACTGTGCTTTAAACCAGTTAAGCCATAGTTGGGTAACCAATTCATTTTACTTTATCCTTTAACTATGAAAATGGGTTGCTGAGGCTAAGGACCACCAAAAGGAGCAAATCACAAATTTAGGCAATTCAGATATCTCCTAATTTTAATAATATTGATAATTTTGAGAGAGCACACAGTTAACTTAAGTATGTCTTGGTGCTAGGATCATGCCAGGTCTGGTGGTTTAGTGGACTAATACTTCCACTGAAGGGGCCTGTGTTTGACCTCATGATCACAGGTTCAAGTCCTGGTCGGTCCACTCAGCCTTTCATCCTTCTGAGGTCGATAAAATGTAAAAAACATTGAGTTTGGAAATAATAAACATCTGTTAACCAGTGCCAAGATGTCCACGGGTGAACATGCACTTTGCAAATACACGTTATGTTATGTTATGTTATGTTATGTTATGTTATGTTATATTATGTTATAGAAGGACGAAAGCCTAAAACAGTGACAGAGAGACAGACAAACTATTAAAATCACTAAGAAAAAAATCTAGAGGCCAATGGAATGAGACAGCTCAAAGAAAAGCAAGTAAAATGCAAATAATGAAGGAAAGAAAAGGGACGCATGAAGGAAAGAGGGTACAAATAAAAACAGACGGAAAAAAGGTGTAAGAAAAGAAAGAATGAAGGGTGGAAAGAAGAAAGGGGAAGATCAAATAAATAAAAAAGAAGGAATGGAAAGCAGAAAAATATAAAGAAAGAACAAAGAAAAAATATGAGATGAAAGGATGGGCGTTTGAAGAAGAGAAAGAATTAACTTATTGAAGCTAAAACAAGAAAAGATGCAAAGACAGTATGAAAGAATGCCAGGACACAATTAACAATATAAAAAAGGACAGAACGCTAGAAAAAAAGATCTGCGGGATGAGAGAATAGGCAGAAAGATAGAAAGAATTAATGAAATATACATAAAAACAAAAAGAATGATGGAAATGAAGCAAAAAAAAGAAAGATGATGGAAAGGATATATGAGAGAAATAAGCCAATACAGGTAAATGTGTAGTTTTGGGCCAAATTCTTTTCAAATCATGCTATAATAGTCATCATTTGCATCATTTTCTGCAAATTTCCACAGGGGTACAATTCTTTATGACACTTCATATGAAGGATTGAGATTGCTTGTGTTACTCGTGCATTTATTGCTATATATGGGTCAAAGTGGGGGGAATTTTATTTTTCTGGCTACTTCCTTGGAGGTGGATGGAGCAAGATAGAAGCCGATGTTTTTAACAAACAGCAGGGTTAAAAGGCCACTTCACAAGGCAGTAGGTATTATCAGTGAAGCAGGTCTGAGGGGCCTACTGGGTTCAGGGGTCTGAGAGATCCACTCAATCACAATTATGCGAATGGGGTTCATTTTCCTTGGTAGCATAGAGCTGCAAAAAAGTGGGAGCAATACGTTGGAGCTCATTGTTTATCTAAAAGGGACGAAAAGTAGCCAGAGGACTGCCTTCTTTAGAACCGGTTCAAGTTCTGGCGTCAGCTCACACTTTTGTGATTTTGGGCAAATTACAAATTGCCCAATGCCTAAAAAATGAATCTGACCTTGTGTAATGTAACTGGTGCTCATGTAATGTGTTCCAGTGCCATTGGGCTGAATCCGCGTACATAAACTCTTGCCCCCCCCAAAAAAAGCCAGAGAGACAGTTTCTAGATTGGAGTGCTGGCCAGATATGGTGGGGAAGTGATGAAAGAGGCAGAGGAGATAGACTGCTACTTATGGCCACAGCTATCATAAGTGCAGTACGTGCAGCTGCATTGGGGCTATGGAGTGCCAGAGCAGTCTTTTAGTTAATTTCTATTTTTATCCCTTTGCCCTTTTATAAGTCTCACATTAATTGTAAATTACGAGTTACAGAAAAAGTATCCAGGAAATGGTCTCAAAAGCACATCTCCTGTGCTCAGTCCTGCCTCTCCTGCTCACCCAAACCTTGCCATAAAGCTTTGGAGGGGGCCCTAATTTCAAAACAGTTTGCTCTGTGGGGCTCAGAGCAAAAAAGTTTGAAGCAGTGCTTAATTTGAGCTGGTGGTTTCCGGTGCTCGGTAAGGCCACTTAATTGTTAACACCAGCGCTTGTGACAGTCTGCCACAAGGTGGTGCTATCTGGCTAATTTAGAGAAGACTACAACAACAGATCATTATTAATTCAATATACTATGTGACTACTATCTGCTGCCCAAGCCATTCGTATACCTTTGGGTGCCTGGAATAGTCCAATTTGTCACACTTGTAGGAGTGTGATGGTTAGTAGTTGTGTTGTTATTGGTTAGTAGTTGTGTTGTTACTATCATTGGCAGCATAGCAGGGGCAATGTGTGGTGCAAGCTGCAGTGGACTCCTGACAAGAGCCTTGGCACTTAATATTTTTGTTTTTACAAATTAAGCACTGGTTGGAAGACCTCTGCTCTAAAGAGTTCCCTTTCAGTGCGCCAGAGTATTCCCATACCCATGACTTCTGACACTAACTGTCCTGCCTGCACTCACTGTCTCTGCCTGCTACAGCCTCCTCTCTCTGCCGCAGTGCTTGCACCCACTGACCCTGTCTGTTCTCACTGTTCCTCCCCACAAGGAGCTGCCTCTCTCCATCCCGGCTACGGAGGAGACCCTAGGCAGCCCCCTGGCTGCTTGAACTAACTGCCCCAGACTACAAGAAGAAGTCGATTGTCCCTACCCAGAAGAGCCAAACGCCATGGCTGCTTGCACTGTCCCTGTCTCCAAGCAGTGAGGATGTAGTCTTAAGGCTAGCGTGGTTGACCTCGGACCTGGGGAATCGGGTTCGAGTCTCGGCAATAACGCTCAACATCCTGTGATTCTGAGCAAATCACTTCATCTCCCTCTGCCTAACAAAAATGAATGTGTTCATCTGTAACAAAACTGGTGCTCATGTAAAGCGCTCTGGTACCTGATAATTCGAGTCTAGTTTGCGCTATATAAAACTCAAAAAATAAATAAATAAACACAATTGCCCTGGGGTACAGGGAACCCCAACCGGCCCTGGCAAAGTGCTCGGCCGGCCCCCCCTTCCCACTCGGGGGGGGTTGGAGGTGCCGTCGAGGTCTTTGCCGGGCCGGTTGTAATTCCCTGTACCCCAGGGCAATTTTGTTCGGCCGATTTTGGTACAGGGCCGATTTTGCAAAAACGTCCCTGTAACAAAAATGGCCCCCAGGGGCCCAAGACCAGCCCCCACCCGTGCAGCGCAGCGGGGGATTGCCCGGTGCCCCCTACGGCCAGTCCGGCCTTGCTGGGGAAGACCAGTCCCCTGGGCACAGCCCAGCCATTAACTACCCCATGTCTCCAGGTAGTTTCCTGTCACTGCCCTGGAGGCGTCCCAGACCCAGGCTGCTTGCACTAACTGTCCTTACCTTCACTCACTGCCTCTGCTTGTAAGGAGTCTCCACGCACTCTGCCCCTTCTCCAGAGACGCCCAGTCCTCTGGCTGCCTTGCACCATTGCCCCTGCCTACACTCACTGCCCCTGCCTGTAAGCAGCCTCTACTCTCTGTCCCAGCTCCTGAGAAGACCCAGCCCCCTGGCTTGCTTTCACTGACTGCCCTTGCATGCAAGCAGTCTACTCTCACTTCCCTGAGGGAGCCCGAGCCACTGACTGTCACTGTCTCCAGGCAGTCTCCGCTCACTGGGCTGGAGGCACCCCAGGCCTCTGGCACTAACTGTCCTTACGTTCACTCACGGCCTCTGCCTCTACCTGTAAGGGCCCTCCTCTCTCTCTGTCCTGTCCAGAGAAACTCAGTCCTCTGGCTGCTTGCACCAATCGTCCCTGCCTACACTCACTGCCCCTGCCTGCAAGCAGTCTCTTCTCTCTGTCCCTGCTCCTGAAAATACTCAGTCCCCTGACTTGCTTGCACCGACTTCCCTTGCCTGCAAGCAGCGTCCTCTCACTGCCCAGGAGGAGCCCCAGACACTGACTGTCACTGTCTCCAGGCAGTCTACGCTCATGGGCGACCCAGACCCAGGCTGCCTGCACTGTCATTATCTTCAATCACGGCCCCTGCCTGGAAGGGGGCTCTTTTCTTAGTCTCTGGTCCAGAGGAGCCCAGTCCTCCGACTACCTGCACCCACTGTCCCCGCCTGCGCTCACTGTCCCTGCCTGTGCTCACTGTCCCTGCCTGCACTCACTGTCCCTGCCTGTGCTCACTGTCCCTGCCTGCGCTCACTGTCCCTGCCTGCACTCACTGTCCCTGCCTGTGCTCACTGTACCCGCCTGTGCTCACTGCCCCTGCCTGCACTCACACCCTCTGCTGCACCCACTGTCCCCACCTGTGCTCACTGTCCCTGCCTGCACTCACTGTACATGCCTACACTCACTGCCCATGTCTGTACCCACTGTCCCTGCCTGCACTCACTGCCCCTGTCTGCACTCACTGCCCATGCCTGCACTCACTGCCCATGCCTGCACTCACTGTCCCTGCCTGCACTCACTGCCCATGCCTGCACTCACTGCCCATGCCTGTACCCACTGTCCATGCCTGTACCCACTGTCCCTGCCTGCACTCATTGCTCCTACCTGCACTTACACCCTCTGCTGCACCCACTGTCCATGCCTGCTCTCACTGCCCTAGCCTGCACTCACTGTCCCTGCCTACACTCATTGTACCTGCCTGCACTAACTGCCCCAGCCTGCGCTCACTGCCCATGTCTGTACCCACAGTCCCTGTCTGTAATCATTGCTCCTGCCTGCACTCACACCCTCTGCTGCACCCACTGCCCCTGCCTGCACTCACTGCCCCTGCCTGCACTCACTGCCCATGCCTGCACTCACTGCCCATGCCTGCACTCACTGCCCATGCCTGCACTCACTGTCCCTGCCTGCACTCACTGCCCATGCCTGCACTCCCTGCTCATGTCTGTACCCCCTGTCCCTGCCTGCACGCATTGCTCCTGCCTGCACTCACTGCCCATGCCTGCACTCACTGCACATGCCAGCAATCACTACCCATGTCTGTACCCACTGTCCCTGCCTGCACTCATTGCCCCTGCCTGCACTCACTGTCCCTGCCTGCACTCACTGCCCATGCCTGCACTCACTGCCCATGTCTGTTCCCACTGTCCCTGTCTGCACTCATTGCTCCTGCCTCCACTCACGAACTCTGCTGCACTCACTGCCCATGCCTGCACTCATTGTCCCTGCCTGCACTCACTGCCCATGCCTGCACTCACTGCTCAAGTCTGTACCCACTGTCCCTGCCTGCACTCACTGCCCATGCCTGCACTCACTGTCCCTGCCTGCACTCACTGCCCATGCATGCACTCACTGCCCATGCCTGCACTCACTGTCCCTGCCTGCACTCACTGCCCCTGCCTGCACTCACTGCCCCTGCCTGCACTCACTGCCCATGCCTGCACTCACTGCCCATGCCTGCACTCACTGCCCATGCCTGCACTCACTGTCCCTGCCTGCACTCACTGCTCATGCCTGCACTCCCTGCTCGTGTCTGTACCCCCTGTCCCTGCCTGCACGCATTGCTCCTGCCTGCACTCACTGCCCATGCCTGCACTCACTGCACATGCCAGCAATCACTACCCATGTCTGTACCCACTGTCCCTGCCTGCACTCATTGCCCCTGCCTGCACTCACTGTCCCTGCCTGCACTCACTGCCCATGCCTGCACTCACTGCCCATGTCTGTTCCCACTGTCCCTGTCTGCACTCATTGCTCCTGCCTCCACTCACGAACTCTGCTGCACTCACTGCCCATGCCTGCACTCATTGTCCCTGCCTGCACTCACTGCCCATGCCTGCACTCACTGCTCAAGTCTGTACCCACTGTCCCTGCCTGCACTCACTGCCCATGCCTGCACTCACTGTCCCTGCCTGCACTCACTGCCCATGCATGCACTCACTGCCCATGTCTGTACCCACTGTCCCTGCCTGCACTTATTGCCCCTGCCTGCACTCACACCCTCTGCTGCACCCACTTCCCCAGCCTGCACTCACTGCCCATGCGTGCACTCACTGTCCCTGCCTGCACTCACTGCCCATGCCTGCACTCACACCCTCTACTGCACCCACTGCCCCCTCCTGCACTCACTGTCCCTGCCTGCACTCACTGCCCATCCCTGCACTCACTGTCCCTGCCTGCACTCACTGCCCATCCCTGCACTCACTGTCCCAGCCTGCACTCAATGCCCATCCCTGCACTCACTGCCCATGCATGCACTCACTGCCCATGTCTGTACCCACTGTCCCTGCCTGCACTTATTGCCCCTGCCTGCACTCACACCCTCTGCTGCACCCACTTCCCCAGCCTGCACTCACTGCCCATGCGTGCACTCACTGTCCCTGCCTGCACTCACTGCCCATGCCTGCACTCACACCCTCTACTGCACCCACTGCCCCCTCCTGCACTCACTGTCCCTGCCTGCACTCACTGCCCATCCCTGCACTCACTGTCCCTGCCTGCACTCACTGGCCATCCCTGCACTCGCTGTCCCTGCCTGCACTCACTGCCCATCCCTGCACTCACTGTCCCAGCCTGCACTCAATGCCCATGCCTGCACTCACTGCTCATGTTTGTACCCACCCGCTGCCCCCGCCTGCACTCATTGCCCCTACCTACACTCACTGCCTCTGCCTGCAAATAGTCACTTTTCTCAGTTGCAGCTCCTGGTAAGACGCAGCAGTGTCCTGGCCTGCGTGCACGCACCGCAACTGCCTGCAAGCAACCTCCTCGTGCTCACCATGTCACAGGACCCCCACCCCGTGGCTTGAGAGCCGCGGCCTGCGCGCCTTGAGGGATCCGCGGCCTTGAGTGGGCGCTGCTCCCGGCTGCTGAATGCCGGTTTGAGGCCGGTCCAGACGCGGCGCCAGCGCAGAGTCTGCAAACAAAGGGCCCGCGCTGGCGCCTTTCAAACCCACAGACACTGGAGGGAGGGAGGGAGGGAGGGAGAGGGCGGGGGACCTCCTGTCCCATCCCGGGCCATTATCTACGCCTTCTGCCCTGCAGCTACGGGCGGCCTGACTCACACTGGCGGCCCTTCATTACCGCCCACCCCCACCCAGGATCAGCGCCTGGGCCCTCTGGCCTCGGCGGCGGCTGGGGGGTGTAAGCAGCTGGGACCTACAGACACCCCTCCCCTAAACACACCAAGGCTCTCCAAACCTCCCATCCTCCATTTGACCCCCCACTTTTCGCAGTTAAAATTTCCAGCTGTCTCGATTTTGAATAGAAGTCATTACAGATGACACCGAAAATCACGCTGACCTGCGTTTAAAGGCGTCTTTTCACTCATGCCTTTTATGACACCTAACCACATTAAGGTATTTTAACTGCATTATATCTTATTTGTGATTTTCAATCTGGAAGATAATACAAATAAGTGAACTATAAAGCCTGCGCCCCTTGTAAATTAAAGGGGTGTTTTGTCTCACTCAAATTTGTGTATTTTAATGCAGAAAGGTATTAATTTATCTATAGTTTTAAACAGCGCGCAACAGCATATCAACGTGGTTATGAAACAGTTGTAAAATAGAGAATATGTATAGATAAAATACTATATAAATATATCCAAATGAAATTGGCTCCACATTATCAGGCTAGATAGAACACGTGGTTTTATTAAGTGCTCATGATATATTCTCATGTTTCGTGGCGGAATATGGCAAAAGCAATGACAATTTTGTCAAAAAAACGAGAAACATAAAAGTAACGCCAACGCCCCACAAACTCAATCAACTCCACACCTGAAAAACACGGAAAATGAGAATGGGTTAATCTACATAGCGCTTTCCAAAAATTCTAAGGGGCAAATTTATGAGGCCCTTGCGCCTCCTTGCGCCGCAATTGCGTCACTTAATATGACGCAACGGCGGCGCAAACAATGGGCCCTATTTACAACGTGACGCGTCACGTTGGAAAGCCCTGCGACATAAGGAGGCGTTCCTGCGCAGGGGGGGCGTTCCTGCGCAGGGGGGGCGTTCCTGCGCAGGAACGCCTCCTAAAAGTGGCTGAGTGAAATGTATGAGATTTCACCCAGTCACTTTCTACGTCAATTCCTTACGCCTGCTTGAAGCAGGGGTAAGGGTGACGCACCATGCATTGAAGAGGTGGCTCCTGTGCATGGCAGGAGTCATGTCGCACTTGCGACATGACTCCTGCAATGCGCCGCCCGTACGCCGAGAGATGCGTCACGCATCTTCACTGGTGAAGATGCGCCGCAACATAAATGCGGCGCACCATGGGTGGCGGAGCAGTGGCGCACTGTGGCGCACGATAACTGGCGCATCCCTGGGGATGCGCCAGTTAACATAAATCTGCCCCTAAATACGTCTACGTGCAACAATTACATTGGCTTAAAATGGCCTAAAACATTCATTTAAATGCACGGACCTAGCAACATTCCCACGTATGACCTAGCCGTGCTATTAATACAACCACTGACTGCTTGAACTTCACAAATCTTACAATGAGTTACATAAAAGTGACATCTAATTAGTTTGACAGATGTAAATCGCGTTGCTTTTTGTAAACACCGCCCCCTGCCGGGCTTTACCGAGTGAATCTGAACCGGAATGAAACACGTCCCCACCGCCGCCGAAACTCACCGAGCAGAGCGGCTTAATTGTGCAAAACACACAAACAAGCAGACTTTAAAGAGGGACAGACGTGTCTATGTGCAACAGAGACAGAGACCCTGCAGTCCTGTTCCAGAATCTGCGAGGGGGAGGGGCGACAGGGAAGTGCCCCCACTTCAGACAAGGGAGGCGAGCTGAGCTTTCGCAGCCCTCCTTTGGAGGGTGGCGCGAAGGGGAGGGATGGGGGGGGGGGGGTCTGGGAGACTTGGGTTCTGTCTGTCAACCCAAGGCGGAGAAATAAAACATTCCTTTCTCATCGAGCGCTTTCCCCCTCAGAGCCGTGGGGTACATATTTTTAAAAAAAACGTTATTTTAGACTTTTCTTTGAATGTAACAGTAAAACAGTTCCCCCCATAATTGGCATCTATAGTAAAACACGTGTATACAGTTCGTTCACCTCATTATGGCACACTTGGATACAGACATCACAGTTTAGGCAATATCTCTAGGGAGCAAATCAATCCTCCTGCAGCTTTTATCCCTGCGTGTGCGCTGCATATGTGTTTCCTCAGCCAGGGACAACTCCCTGACATCCCTAAGCCATAGCGACATCTCAGGGGCCCTCTGTCCCATCCCTCTGTTCCTCTTTTCCTTTTCTGATTATGTTTTCTATTTTGCTTTTATCACAGTGTTGTGTTATTCTGCTGCAGATCTTATTATTAAAGCGCCGGGACACTCTTTTTGAGTAGCCGTGCGCTATACAAAAATAAATATAACATAACATAACATAACATCCAGGTGATTGCCACCCTTCGCCTCGGCAACACCAACAACAATTGCAACATTTTGTAGGACAGGTTTCTTTTCTTGGGTTTGGGGACCAAGGCTAATAGACAATGAAGCGGGGTTAAGGCAATCCGGAGGCCGGTAACGGTACGAATGTGTTCCACCACTGCCTTCCAGAAGTCCCCGACCAATGGGCACGTGGGGTACATATTTACTACAAAGTGTCGAATTGAGGGCCATATTTATGGCAAATGCAAGTCAACTTGCTGCGCTGTGTTAGAGGGAAAGGGCAGGAGTGTGTTGTATTTATACCAATACAGCGCATTCCTGTCCCTTCCCCAGCGCTGGTGCACAGCGCCAACGCATGTATCCTTGCACAACCTTCCCGCACAAAAACAATCCTGAGAGGCATATTCCTCAATGTGCGCTGCAGAATGCAGCGCACCCTGAAAGAGAATGTAACGCAGAGAAAAAAATATATATATTTCCTCACTACGCCTCCTCTGGGAAGGCAGATATTTTTGGTGCATTCCCAGGTTAACCAGTTCTGGTAAATCTGGGAATGCGTCAAAAACCATGGGAGTTACATGCAGGGCACGGGTCCTAAAAAGAGAAGTGGGGGGACGCTGTCACCGGAAGTGACGTCACGAAAGGTGCTCTCCGATCTCATCCCAGAGGCCTAAGAGTGAAGTTCCGAGTAACGTCCAGCTGTTTGGCTGGGGGGACGGTGTCCCCCCGGTAAAATTAGTGGGGGGACGCCGTCCACCCGCGTGGTACCCCGACTCGAGCCCTGTTTACATGGGAACACCCACACAACTCCCATGGAACGTCTTTCTCAGGGCTGGGGAAGGCAACGCAGCTATTTGCACTGCGTTACCGTACTCCAGATTTAAGAAGCCATTCAGGGCCGTGCAAAGTGGCCTCGCGTGGATTCATAAATCTCAATTTTTTAGTTACATCGCGTGCGTACCACGATGCGTGGTGCAACTGTGACGCAACGCACCTCATAAATATGACCCGAAGGCCATCATTTATGGGGTTTTGGTGTAGGGCAGCCCAGCAAGTCCCCTAGCTGCTTTGCCCTACTACAAAGTGAAAGGGCAGGAATGCATCGTATTTATTCAATATGGTGCCTTTCTGTTCTTTCCTTCTGATCTGGTGCCGTTTTGGCAACCTAGTACCAATGCAGCCACCCTGGCACCATGGTGCAAAGGGGCCTTTGTTGTAGGCAGGATTGTTTCTGTGCAGGAAGGGGTACCTTCCTCCACAAATACAATCCCTAGAGGCGTTTTCCTCTCTCAATGTATGCTCCAGGTTTACATAGTTTTGTAGATCTAGAGAAGCGTCAAAATCTATGGTTGTTGAATGGGAACACCCACCGCGACTCCTATGGAACGCCTCCCGAGCGCAGGGTACGGAAATGCAGTAATTTGTGCTGCCTTGCCTTACTCCATATCTATGAGGCCATTCAAAACCACACAAAGTGGCTTAACGTGGCCTCATAGATACAATTTCAAAATTTGTGCTGCCAGAGCATCACAAAAAGTGATGCTCCGGCGGTGCAAGAGGCTCATAAATACGCCCCTAAATGTATAGTTTGAGACCTTAGGTCAGAGGTCTTCAAACTTTTTTACTCTGGGCCCCCCCTAAGCAAAATATTTTGAGATCGGGCCCCCCTCCAAAACTTTATAGCAAGGATTGGGGGAGTGGAAGGGACATGGCTGCGTGCCGGGAGCAGGGCTTATGAGATGATTTCTATAGCTTATGAACCGCGCCAAATATGAAGCTTGTAAAACAGCAAATGCATCAAACAAAAACAGATATCCCAAAAAAACTGCTCCCCATAATTGGGGTGTAGTGAGCCCCTCACACTCTTTGACCCCAATGCAACTATACCTGCTGCACTAATGATAACTGCAATACTGAGTTGCAGGGTATCTCCTCTGCCTCTTTTGCCTCTTCCCCACCATGATGGATCATTACCACTGTCCTAATGCTTGAAAGAACAATACGCTCTGATGCCCGCTTTTTTTCTAAAGGTAGACAGTCATAATTGTGATGCAGTGGGCCCCCCAAATTCCTGGGCCCCAGTCCTGCTGCATCTGCTCCTTTATGATAACCATGAGTGGCCACTTACACACTTGGTAGCAGTCCCAGCTTCACTAATAAATGTCCCTTTTAAAAAGACAAAAACACTTATATTGTCCCCTTCTTTGTGGTATCTCTCTGAAGAAGCGGCCTCTGGTCATTTGTAAACATAAAAGTGATTCTGCATACTGTGCTCCCTATTCTCGACCTTCTCTTTGACACTATCTATGAATCTCGCTCTTTTCCTCTGTCTCCTAGACCATTTCTGTGAGGCCCCAAGGATTGAGAGGATTAGGGCTCTGCAGCTGAATGAAACCCTGCTGGCCTTCTACCTGCCACCCCATGGACTCCGCTTTCACACAAAAAAACTGACCCTGAATGGTTAATACTGACTTTGAGATGCCTGTGCCTGAAATCGAAGTGGGTGGTGGTAGTGCAGAAAGTTAAAAAAGAAACTGGCCTTCTTACCATCCATTAATTGATTGAGTCACTTAAAGCCAGGGCCACTGGAATTATGAGTTTCTGCAGCAGCAGCATTTTCCACATAATTATCAGTTTACTGCATTTGCTACATAATATGCCGATTCCAACAACAAAAAACTTGATTCCAGCTCAAACGGGACAAAAGTTACTTAAAGCATGGCAAAGTGTTCCGGAGCAGTGGAAGGTCCTTTGCAAAGATTGACTGGTAATCTTGTAGTTGCTTACTGCTGTATTTGGGTGTTAAACTGGTATCAATGGGGTGAAATATTTCCCCTGACAGTGTTACCGTGAGTTAAAATGACAAAATAATGAAGTAATGCTAACCACAAAATGTGGCGCATTGTGCCGCATAATTTACCTTTTCTTGCTGCATAATTTAGTTAAACCTGCCACATAATTTTGTCCACTTCTGCTGAATAATTCGAGTGGATCTGCTTAAAGCTTTATGGTGGCAAAGATCTATTCTTTTTAAGATTTAATGTAAAGGAGTTATCAGCTGGGCTCTGATAAAGTGAAGACACTTACACAAATGTCTGCATTAGATACAGTTTGATTACCGATTACTAAAAAGTATATTTTGTAAGACCTTGTTTTATCTCAATCACGGCATCATTTTGCAGCAGCCTAGCTTAGAGTATGTAAATACTGTTTTAAAATAATGAGTTACATATTCACAGTGCTTTCTGCCACAGGCTGGGACCTCATAGCACTATAAACAGGGCCAATGGAATTATGCGGCAGGAGAAGGCCAAATTATGCAGCATGGTTGACCAAATTCTGCAGCAAGCAAAGGCAAATTATGCTGCATATTTTGTGATTAGCATTACTGCACTATTTTGCTATGTTTACCCTTGTTAACATTGTCCTGGCCTTTATTGCCCTTCATAAGTACCACATTAACACCCACATATAGCAATAAGCAACAGAAAGGTGACCAGTCAACCTTTGGAAAGGGCCTTCCACTGTGAGGTAACATGTGTTGCTGCATTTTTTAATCTGCAAATTATGCAGCAGACGATGGATTATGTGGCAAATGCGGAAAAACCATAATTATGCGCTGTGAGTGCAGGGTGAGCATAACAACTAAGGGTGAGAATGGGGAGTGAGTTGTCTGAATGCAGGGTGAATTCCCAGACACTTGGGGCCTCATTTATGAGGCCGTGCGTCACTTTTACGCCGCCAGTGCGTCACATTTTGTGACGCACCAGCAGCATAAAAAATGTGCCTTGTTGCACCATATTTACAAAGTGACGCATCTAGGTAGATGCGTCACTTTGTAAACCCCTGCACTACATTATACCTGCACCAGGTATAATGTATGCAGGGGGGCGTTCTGACACAAGAAAGGTTCATTGAAATGACGGAGTGAAATCTATGAGATTTCACTGCGTCACTTCTAGGACGCCATTGCGTCAAAATCTTATGCCTGCCTCACAGCAGGCGTAAGACTGACGCAGGCCAAGGATGCATTGCTGGAGTTGCGTCACTTTTGTGCCACACTCCAGCAATGCGTCACTTTTGCGCCTACAGATATGTCTGAAATACTGACGTATCTGTAACTCCTTGCGCCATGATGCGTCATATTTACAGTATGACGCATCATTGGTGTCGCAAGGAGGGCGCAGTGAAAAGTGACGCATCGCTGTTTTCACGCAGCGATGTGTCACTTTTCATAAATGAGGCCCTTGAAGTTTAGTAGCATGTTATTGACGGGTCGTAGGGTTTCAGATATAAGTTAAACTATTGCTATTATGGAATTAATAAGGGAATCGAGGGTGAAATAAAAATGTGCTGATCCTGCAACAAACTTCCAGTCTTATGATTAGGGTTGCCAGCTTACTATTTTGATGTTACAGACGGTACAAAAATAAACAGTTACCTAAAGCCCTATTTTCAGCACTTATCTGTGCGTACTTCGAAAAGCAAATATAAAGCACTTTTAAATGTGTTCTAGGGCTGCCTGACTGATTCATGACTGAAAATAAAAGGATTAAAAGGAACAGACAAAGTCACATTACAAATGAATACATGCTTTTTTATTTAAACCCTATTTAGTTTCAAAGCAAGGTCTTTGCAGGCTCTTTAAATATACATGGCTGGCATTCTTTCTATTGGCAACCCTTTTTTGTATTCTTTTTAATGAAATGCATTTTCACAGTAAATTTAAAATACATATGTAAGGAATAGGCAGAGTCGGGGCCCAGGGGGTACTGGGAAAAAAAACTAAGCTTTGGTAACCAGTTTCTAAAGGTATGCAAATGGTCTTTAAAGACCTGTGAAAAACTCCAGACACTGCCCCGTCCCGAGCCCCCCAGCAGCACACCCTCTGGCCCCACGGCACTCTGAGGGCTTCGGAGTAAATGAAGACAGGCTTGAAATGCAGCAAATAAACTTCGCTGCACTTCCAGGCGTCTTCATTTACATGTGCTTGGAGAGGTCTCTGCGGCGCTGCGGCGCTGCGCCCCCCTGGGAACCCATCCACGCCCCCCAGGGGGGCGCGCCCCACAGTTTGAAGAACTGTGCCTTAGGTGCTCAAGGTGAAAAGTTCAACAAATGCTAACTATTTCACAAACTTGCAGATTTGTGAAACCAGAGTATTGAGTGCAGTTTCAAGGTAGTCTAGTCTCCTAAGCTCTTTTGCAGGTCTTAACAATGACCACATTTAAATCCCCAAGTGCTTGACTCAGCATTGTATCAGTCAAGGTTGGATAAAAGGAGTGTCAATGGGCAATAACCACCACATGCATCAACCTATTTAGGAAGTGCAAACGGTGCGAATCGGTAAATTCGGCCGTTTGCGATTCCTAAATAGGTTTTTGGGATGCATAAAGCATTTTTGGCAAAATCGCTATTTTTAGCGAATTCCAAAAATGCGATTGCTTTTAAGGAATCGCAAATTTGCGATTCCTTAAAAGCAATGCATGATTACTTTTAAAATTGCGAATTCGCAATTAGGGGGTGCAAATTACCACGAGGGTGAACTTCGTGGTAATTTGCGAAAATGTATTAAAATGCTCAAAATTGCATTTTAAAACAGTGTCATGTTACAGACACACATGTCCTTAGGACATGTGTGTGTGAAACATGCACTTCAAAATACATTTCAGGGGTGCAGGGGGGGGTCCTTTGGACCCCCCTGCACCCATGGAATGCATTAACATTTTGCGAATTATAATTTGCGATTTCGCAATTCCCATTGATTCCTCTGGGCCTTTTGGCCCATAGGAATCAATGAGAATTGCGAAATCGCAAATTAGAATTCGCATAATATTTGCGATTCGGTAAAAATTGCGATTTTTACAGAATCGCAAATATTATGCGATTTAAATCATGCATCCCATTTTGAGATTCCTTATTTGCGATTCCCTAAAAATCGCAAATAAGGAATCGCAAAACCAGGCTTTGATGCATGTGGCCGTAAGTGTACTAGTTATCTAAGTGTTCAGAAGCAATTGGGTTTCTGGCTCTTGAGTTGGGTATCAGCAGCGGAGGTCTATTAAGGCGGTTGGCCTGAGAATAGTGGCAGATTCGAGCCGCTATGCTCTAGGGCGCATATTTATTAAAAAGTAACGCAGTGCAGAAAGTCCCATTGCTGCTCTGCAATAGAGGGAAAGGAAAGGAATACGCCGGATGGATCCCAATACGGCTCACTCCTGTCCTTTCCCCAGCTCTAGCGCACAGTGGTCTGCCTTGTTTTTTTGCAGGAAGGCACACCTTTTTGTACAAAAACAATCCCCCGAGGCATATTCCTCTTTCTCCATTCTGATCATCAAGATGTTGTCTCTTTCAACTAGTAAAGTCTGGCCCGCTGGTTTATGTGGGGAGTTTTCCAGTTCATTTCTTCCTCCCGAGTGATTTATCAACCCTGTGCTCTCTGAAGGGTCCCTATGAGTTAGTATATGAACATTTTCCTTTACTTCGCTACTGGACGTTGGGTCTTGGTCTCAGTCGTGGCCGGCATGGCTGCCAGGTGGAGGGGGCAGGGGGGTCGCTCAGGGTGGGGGGGGTTCATGCAAGGGGTGTTTTTTTAAAATGTAATAATAAAAAAATAATTAAACTTACCTTTCCTCCGGCCTGCTCTCCTGCCTCTGGCAGGAACAAGAAGCAGAAGCAGGTAGCCAGGTTCCCTTCCCTAAGCCAATGGCAACGCCGTAGGCAGCATTGTGATTGGTCGGGACGCCACCCAGCCAGGGGCTTATGGGGAGGCCATGTTTTCCATGCAGGTTGCATGGAGAAGGGCAGAGTGTGCATGACTGGTTTGGGCTGCCCCATGGGGTGACCAAACAGTCTTTGCACACTCTGGAGTGAGCAGGCACACCACTTCTCCCCTGCCCTGAACGCAGAGCAGAAACCTGCACACCTGCTCGCCTGCAAACAAACATAAAATAGTAATAACTGAAAGTTATTACCATTTTATGTTTCTGCTTCTCGCAGTGCGAGAAAGCAGTGGGGTGACGCTCCTCTGCCCTAGTGGAGGAGCCGCCACTGCTTAGTTTACTGTATCCAGGGCTGGCTTTAGGGCAGGGCGACTGGTGTGACCTGACCGCACTGGGTGCTAACCTGGGAGAGGGAGAGTGGACCTCGAGGGGGTAAGAGGGCGCTGTGTTTAGCAATAACGTATGATTAAAAAAAACCTTCAGCAGAGTTCATTGTGCATCCAATTTTCAGGCAGTATTACAAATGACAAGATACCTCTTGTGAATAATGTTCCTGCTAGAGAGAGAGATCAGAGTTTTGTTTAGGGGGAGCTTCGATTCGCCATAAAGTAGCGCAGTCAGTTAATATGCCTGTTGCAAAGAACCCGTACCGTGTAGATCACACATCTGTATCTTATGTGGATAGCTGGGTGGATTACTGCTTTTGTCACAGAGGTCCTTTTGTTACCGCAGGTCATAAGATAAAACCCTAATATAGAACAGTGACTGTTATGAACTGTAATCAAAGAGCTGCATGCAAACTGCAGAAAAAAAGTTTGGGTGTTCTGTTATTTTTCCCCCCCCCCCCGAGTCTTTCATTATCTATTCCTAATGTTGCTGAAAAGAGTCTATTTCAGTCTATATACATTCTTATTAAAGTAGGCCTTTACCAGCGCTGTGACACAAATTAAATGTATGTGAGAGAGGGGCTATGGAGAGAGGAGGGGCACTTCTGCCCGGTGGTCGTGAGGGAATTTGAGGAGGGGGTAATTTGGGGGGTGGGGATGAGGGGGGTGAGGGGGAGGCACCAAAAATTATTGTCGCACCGGACTCCAACAGCTCTAAAGACCTGGGAAGTATTTGCTTTGGAAGAAGTATTTGCTTTGACCCACCTTGTTAAACCCTCCATTCTCTAAGCATACCCGCCTCTCAAGTTGCTGAATTGTGAAATTGCTTTATTAACCACCTATATAGGTCTACAGGTATCTTTTTAATGGTTTGGTGATATTCCCAATACTCTTACTATTCATTCCATGATATCTTTCGGAGGCGAACCATGCTGGTATTTTTTGTTCCTGCCTACTCTTCATGATTTTAATAAAATGCATGACCTGTCACTTCCATGAAGTTTTTACTGCTGGATATTATTCGAACAAACAAGAGGTTTCCCGAAGCATCCAACTGCTCATTAGAAAGTAAGGGGCTGATGTAAAAAGTTCAAATTCAAACACTGCTCATCAAAGTGTAAAACATTCAGACAACACATATTTTAGTTTTATAGCAACATTCATTTATTTATTCAAAGTGTAACAATAGTAAAAAAAAGATTTTAAAACATAGACATAGATCAAAGATAAATAAACACATATTTCTAAATAAAAAAACAACTGAAGCGTACAAGACATATGAAGTCTTTAGGTTTTTGACCATCCTGTCGAACATGTCTTAAAAAAATATTAATATATGCCGTTGTTAGACTTGTATAATGTTGGGCTGATAACGGGTAATTTAATAATCATAAGCGTGTTTCAGTGGCTCAACCAGGTAACTCTACCTTTTTCCTCAAATAAATCATTTAGGGCCTTATTTCGCCACTGACTCGGTCCTGGGACCAACCGACACCCGGTCTGCGGTCCTGACCGCCCCATTACAATGCTTCGGTCGCATTGCACTTTTCTCAATGGACGCTCATGTTCCGCCCATAACACAAGCTCCCTTTGAGAAATGGGAGGTGGAGTTCATCCCTGCACTCCAGGGGAGCACCACAGGTGGCCTCTCGGCCTCCAACTGGAAGCCATGCACCCAATTGGGCCCTACTGGGGCCCCCCAAAGTCGAGTTCCAACAACCCTTGCATGTCGGTAAGGCCGACACGGATAGGCTGCGGAAATGCCGGCCCTTGAGATTACAGGCTGGATTCCGACTGGTAGGTTTAGTTTATGACCGCCTCCTTCGTAATGAAGCAGTCGTAAAGTAAACCGACCGGCCCATTACAATGCGGCCATAAAGGCTCCAAACGGCCACATTGTAATCAGCCCCATAATCTACCGATTTCCATTTATGCATATAACTAATGGTGCCAAATACCATATACATTAAAACCACTAAAAACTACATTTAAGAACAATTAGAAAATATTGGTTTACACAATGAGCACAGTATCAATTTAATCACATAAATCTTCAGAAATGTATACATATTCTACTCCTTCATTGTAACCCGCAGTATCTTTTTTTTTATTTCTGAGTTTCTATGATAGTATTGGTGTGTATTCAATCAAACAGATTGGACCATGTCTTAAGCCATATTACTAGTTTTAATATTCCTGCTCAGTACCACATACCTACCCTATTTTGGTCACCTGCATATATCCACAAACGTCTACGATGTAAAGTAAGGGGCATGTCTGCTCTGTAAGTAAAACTAAAGAAATCACCCTCGCCATCAATTCTTTAGTTCTTTGCAGAAAGACTCAGCCCCTCAACTGCCCATTGTGTGACAATATCATGCTCTATACAGCCTCCTCCACTCAAAGTGGAATAGATTCTGTAACATCACATTTGATGATATTTATTTCCTCCTGTTCCATAATCCTAACCTATATGACACTCCTTTATCTGATACTCCGACATAATTCTAAATTTAAGGGCATATTTACTATACACATGAAAGGCAGCTAGGAAAGTTTTGTGCTGCATTGCATGAAAGGGAGTGCAGAAATGCTTCATATTCACAAAGATATGGAACATTTCCGCTCTCTTTATACTAGCGCACTGTGTGCTGCCTAGCATCAACGCACCTTCCTGCACAAAAACAACCCTTCAAGGCATTTTCCTTTTTTTGTGCGTGAGGCAGAAGGCGTCGCAATGTGCTACACGGAATGTGTAATGCAAGGACAATGCCAAGGTTTCATACATCTGGGCCTTGGTGTGGAAAGCTTTATTCTTTTACTTCATTTTAGGCACTATAACCTTCCCTGCATTGAAACAAACAAGAAAAATACCTAATTTAACATTTGTCACCCAGGTGGCCAACCGCCTCCAAACGCTAACCTTCCTCGAGGACTAATAATCCCCTCGACCACAAAAGCTGTTCCCTCACCTTACTCTGGTTCAATGACCGGCACTCACTCCACCGGAGAGGCAGTGAAACAAATAGGAAATGGAAGGTCCTTCAATATACTCTTCTCCAATCAGACTTACTTGTGGATCGTCGTCTACCTTACAGCAACCACTCCTCTTCAGTCATTGAAACAATGGCACGCAGTCTGGAGAGTGATGGAACCAAACTAATCCATTTGTCCATATCGCACTCTGGAGGCGGTATCACTTTAAACACGTACCCCAAATGGTGGCCGATGTTAAACAACCTCAATCATCAGCCCTAAGCTGAGCAACTCCATGATACAGTCAGGCTAAATTCAGTAACAACAGTACATATCCCTCCATACTCCATCTCCCTTCTTTTTACAATGCTATTTCTGCCAGGTGGTCTTTGAAAGGTGTGGGGCACGCTGCTGTAGTTCAGCAAGATCTTCTGTAAATTTCGTCCTCTAGACATAACATTGGGATCATCTTAGATTCTACACTGTTTTTTGGCCCAGGTGTGAATAACGTAACTAATACCTGTTTCTGTTATTTAAAAACCATCCAAAACATTCTACCTTTTTTGGATAGCTGCCACTATATTACACCAAACACAATAATTCAATCTCGTATTGACTACGGGAATTCTGTCCGGCTGGCTGCACCTGCAAAGGCAATAAATTATTTTCATTTAGCTCAAGATGCTGCTGCAAGTCTAGTCTTTAAAGCACCTACATTCCATCAAGTTTCACCGAGCCTAAGGCAACTACATTGTCTGCCTTACGCCAACGGATTGCTTTACGGCATGTTGTACCTCAGGCTCTTTACCTGAAGGTTCCTGATGTTATGGCAACTAAGGCGCACATGCATCAACATGGCCATTTGAGATTCCTTATTAGCGAAAAATTAGGAATCGCTAATAAAGAATTGCAAATGGCTATACATGAAGAAATTGCTAAATAAATTGCGATTTCTTAAAATTCCTTAATTGCGACTCGCAAATTGCGAATCGCAGTTAAGGAATAGCTCCCTATTCATTCCTATGGACCTAGATGCCCATAGGAATGAATGGGAAGACATTCTCAATTTAAATTGAGAATGCGATTTCAAGGGTGCAGGGGTGTCCAAAGGACACCCTATTGCACCCCTGAAATCAATCTGTGCACATATGTTGTGCACACACATGCCATAAGGGCATGTGTGTGCACAACATGAAACTTTGAAAAATGCACAAAAGTGCATTTTTCAAAGTTTTCGCAAATTACCATGAGGTTCATAACAGCTTTGAAAACCAGTCCGGAAACCAGTCCACTGCACCCACCCCCGAACCAACACCCCCTCCTAACAACCTCTGCGCCTGGAACCCAATCACCACTGAAGACACCATCCGTCTGATGAACTCCATCCACTCAGGATCGCCAACCGACCCATGTCCTCACCACATTTTCAACAAAGCAGACTCCATCATCGCACCCCATCTCCGAGACGTCATCAACTGCTCCCTCAACTCCGCTACCTTCCCGGAAAGCTGGAAACATGCCGAACTCAGCGCCCTTCTGAAGAAACCCACAGCAGACCCCACTGAACTTAGAACTACCGCCCCATATCGCTCCTCCCATTCCCTGCCAAAGTTATAGAGAAAGCCGTCAACAATCAGCTCGCCGCCTTCCTCAAAGCCAACAATTCCCTCGACCCCTCACAGTCCGGCTTCCGAGCCAAACACAGCACCAAAACCGCCCTCATCGCAGCAACAGACGACATCCGAACGCTACTGGACAACGGAGAAACAGCTGCCCTCATCCTACTTGACCTCTCCGCAGCCTTCGACACAGTCTGTCATAGCACCCTCATACAACGCCTCAGCAAGGCAAGTAAAAGCATTAGACTGGATCATCTCGTTCCTCGCCGGAAGAACCCAGAGAGTCCGCCTCCCCCCTTTCAAATCAGAGGCCACCGAAGTCATCTGCGGCGTTCCACAAGGATCATCGCTCAGTCCCACCCTCTTCAACGAATGCATGAGTCCCCTCGCATCCATCGCACGCCGACACAACCTCAACATCATCTCCTACGCAGACGACACCCAGCTGATCCTCTCCCTTACCAAAGACCCCGACACCGCCAAAACCAACTTGCACGAAGGAATGAAAGAAGTCGCCGAATGGATGAAGAACAGCCGGCTAAAACTAAACTCGGACAAAACGGAAGTCCTCATCCTAGGTTCATCCCCCTCCGCCTGGGACGACTCATGGTGGCCTCCGGCCCTGGGAACCGCACCTATACCGACGGACCACGCACGCAACCTGGGCTTCATCCTGGACTCCTCCCTCTCGATGACCAGACAAGTCAACGCCGTCTCATCCTCATGCTTCAACATCTTACGCATGCTCAAAAAAATCTTCCGATGGATCCCCACCGAAACAAGAAAGACGGTCACCCACGCACTGGTCACAAGCCGTCTGGATTACGGAAACACCCTTTACGCCGGAACCACAGCCAAACTACAGAAAAAACTCCAACGCATCCAAAACGCCTCAGCTAGATTCATACTGGACATCCCCCGTCAAGCTCACATTTCCAGTCACCCGAAAGACCTCCACTGGCTTCCCGTCAACAAGAGAATTACGTTCCGTCTCCTCACCCACACACACAAAGCCCTCTACAACTCAGGACCCGAATGCCTCAACACACGACTGTCCTTCTACACCCCCACCCGCCTACTTCGATCATCCAACCAAGCCCTCGCCGCAATTCCCCGCATCCATAGATCCACCATGGGAGGAAGAACCTTCTCCTACTTAGCGGCAAAAACCTGGAATTCTCTCCCCACCCACCTTCGCCTTGTACAGAACCACCTCTCCTTCAGAAAGCAACTCAAAACCTGGATATTCAATAAGTAAAATATCCCCCCTCCCCCAAGCGCCTTGAGACCCTCTGGGTGAGTAGTGCGCTATACAAATCTCTGAACTTGAACTTGAACTTCAATGCAATCGCAATTTAAGAAATCGCAATTTTGCGATTTCTTATATTGCGAACAATACAAAAATTGTGATGCATCCCAAATAATGAAATTGCATTCGCAAACGGCTAAATTTTGCCATTCGCACCCTTTGCGAATGCAATTTTCATTGACGCATGTGCCCCTAAATCCACTAAGCATTTTGTTCCTCAGAATTTAAGACCATTTAAGACCCTGTCATCTATCTCTTTTGCATATCCACAGAACCAAAACAGTTAGTTTCGGTGATCACTTGTTCTGTCTTGTTACTGCTCCTCTCTGAATTTCTCTCCCGCTCTTCCTATGTGCTGAACCATCTCTATTACGCTTCAAACAACTCAAGTCGCATGTTTTCTAAATAATTTCAATGGTCTTAAGTTTGTTGTCCTGTGCTTCCTGTGCACCACTGGCTTCATGACACTTTGGTAAACGTTCGCTCCATAAGTACAATCAGCATAACATGTATGGTACCTTTTGAGTACGACATAAGAGGTTCAGGTGCTTGGGCACTTAAAGGATATCCTCAGAATTGGGGGACATCACAAACATTTTAGGAGTCCGTCGGTCAGGAAAAGCATTACATTTGGACACTTCATCAGTGGAACTTTGCTGAGGAGCACATTTCACTACAGCAACCTTAGAAGGCAACGTGAGAGCATCAAGTAAACATTTGACATAAAACAAATTCTTGATCGGGCTATCACAAAGATGAGGAACCCTCCTTGCAGCTAGAGAAGAGTACTTCAAATGATTAAAAATGTTTACAGTTTTCTATGCAGCTAATCTATAAGCACAGGCGATGCTACCAGGTCAGCAACAACTTGTTTCAAAGATGGAGGCTGCAGGAAAACTTGCTTTAGGCTGTGTTTGGAGTGGGAGCGTTTCGGGACAGTAAGTTATGGGTGGGGATCGTAGATGTCATGGCAGAAGACCTGCCAATCCCCACGGTGACACTGTGCGACACACAATATCGACTCCCTTCGCACGGTCACCAGAAGAGGTGCTGATATCACATGGTGGCAGGCAAAACAAGCTGAAAACCACTGTAAACAGGTAATTTTCAGGGTGGTTTCTGAGGCTTTGAATTGCCGACATCCTTTAAGGGGTGTGAAAACACTCCAGGACATCAGCAACAGCCTCAGCAAGCTTATTATTATATATATTTAGGGGTGGAGGCACAAGGACCACTTAGGTGCTTCTCAGCACGAGGCCCTACCCTCTTCTCACACAGTATGATTTTTGATTTAGTTGACAGGTCTGGTGTAGACAACCAGCTATTGAGACTGTTTGAGGGGTGGGTGTTAGGGTGGCCATGCATGAGGCTATGTTAGAGGGGGTAAGTTGACACGGTAAACAAGCATGCAACTATGCTTGGGGTAGATAACGGCTGGACCACTGTAAAATGTTACTAAAATGCTCAATAGTCTGCTGGAAAAAGTTGCATCACGTTTCATTGGGGGGGACTGCACCTATCTTATTCTTATCACACTTTTCTTTAGAAAAAAAGAGTGAAAAAGTACAAAGAGGCAAGGAAGAGAATGATGGGGAAAACATCACAAAGGTAGAAGGGGGTACCTGAAGGAATGAGAGGCGCCTGCCTAGTAGTCGATGCTACTTTCAAGACTACGCATCCGTGGTATTTGGCGCTCTGACATTTACCTGCATCTGTTGCAGGCTTCTCATCAGAGCTTTGGGCCCTGGCACTTATTCTTTTACAAATTAAGCTCTGTGGTTTGGCATTGAGGAGAGGATGTACGTCATTACAACGCATGCTTTTACAACGCATGCCTTTACAATGCAACTTTTACAACGCAAGTCATTACAACGACTTGCGTTGGGGGGCGCTGGATAGTGAATAGTTTAATTTACTACTCCAACTCCAGTCCCCGAGGATAGTAGGGAAGGTGCTGGATAGTAAATAAAAACTATTCCCTATCCTAGAGCGCCCCCCAGCGCAAGTCGTTGTAATGACTTGCGTTGTAATGGTTGCGTCGTAAAGGTACTGCGTTGTAAAAGTTGCGTTGTAAACGCTGTTCCCCGTGAGGAGGTTCTGTTTTGTGGATCGTTTGGCCCGCAAGGATATTCTGGCTGGCCATTGGTAAATAAAGTCATAGTGACTGCTCTCGAAAGGTTCTAAAATGTCTGGTACCCCTCCAGTGGCAAAATGATGCTTTTGTAGACAGACCCAGAATTATGAAACCCTGTCTTGGAGACAGTAGTGGCTCTTGTGAGAAGTTGGCTTAGTATTTGATGTTCACTATTCTAGTGAGCACCTTGCACTAGTCCAAACAACCCTTATGGTGATGGTTGTAAAGTCAACCTTATAGACCAGCTATCCTAGTGGTAGCATGGACAAAGCAGTCTTAGGCTAAACTCAAGAGGGTATGTGAAGGCAGCTGTTTTACCATATGTAACACCTTTAATAACAAATGAAAGGACACCACACAGGATATATATAAAATATATATGTTATTTATTTCTAGACAAACCCTCTGAACTCTTTATGAAGTCAGAGGCACAAGCACAATACAAGATATTCAATTAAAATACAATAAGTTGCACAAAATACAGTAGGGCCCTAGGGGCACACTAAACCATATACTAAAATAGTGGTATAAGGACCACTACACAGAAAGTGAATAGGCCTAGGGCCTAGGGAATCGCTGGGGCTAGAACAGCTATAAGGACATGGTTCCAAGCCTGTCCTGCAGACAAGCTCAGCTCATGCTAGAGCACCATCTCACATAAAACCAAGCACTCTGCCTCCAGGATTGTTAAGGCCTGCCATAGGAGTGACTTATAGGTGTATATGTGTCTAGATATAAGGTTAGATATAGGTATACTATATCTAAAGCAAAGGGTGATTACACCACCTTGCCCCAGCTGAGTGATCAGCCAGTTGTGTCAATTTGGGTGGCCAGGGGTATAATACATGCTGCAGCCCCTGGTAGGCCTTGGATGTACCTATGCCCTGGGTGCCTATAGTACACTGTACAGGAGCTCGTAAGGTGACCCAGTATCCAATTGGAGATGTACCTAGGGTACATGGATTCCATTTTAAAGTGAGAGCAGATATCCTGGGGCCCTGATTAGCAGCATAGTCAGGTATCCACCTTCCTACAGCTCTGAAGCGCAATCTCAATACAACAACCACAGGAACTTCTTGTTAGCAGATGTCAGGGTAATCCATGGCGGGAGTTCACAACAAGCTTTACACAGAACATGCTAAACCATTTGATTTTGCATTGTTTATTTAAAAGCTCTGCAGGTAGGGTGGTAGCTGGCATTTCACCAGCAATAAAACCAACCCCCACCGGCTGTGAAACCAAGCCCCACACTGCCAGTTGGCCAAAAAGTCTGGTGCCCGGTATGCCAGTCCAGCCCTGGGAACTGGTGATATTACCCTAGAAGTGTTGATGGATGCCCTAAAGATGCAGAGAAAGAGACCTCAAGTGATGGCTTCCCAGTTGAGCTGTTTCAGGCTTATGCTCCACAGTAATGGAAACAGTATTGGAGAGTTTCTGGAAAGCACTGTGAGTGGGTGTTCTCTCTCCCACTGTGAGGGAAGTTGTCATATGTATGGTGCTAAAGCTCAGCTGACTCAATGGATCCATCGTCCTATCGTCCACCGACTATGATCAGTTCGGACACTAAAGCATTATGTAGGCTGTTTACCACCAGAACAAGTCGTCTAGTTGGAACTCTGGTCATGAAGATCAGTGTGTGGTTTTATTCCTGGCCGTATTACGGCAATGTATATACAAAGTATGGTGCATGTAAAGCACTCTAGTAGATAGAGGGAGCCAATTGACCTAAGGAAGGTCTTTGACACTCTAAATTGGGATTATATAAAGGGGGTTCTCACATGCATGGGCTTTGGTCTGGTCTTTTGCAGTTGGGTGAGTTTACAGTGTGCAAGGCCCACAGGTAAGGTGCATTGTGATAAGAAATGTGTTGGATAGTTGGGATGTTGGAGGGCAATTCCTGCCAGGATGTCATCTTTCCCCTCTGCTATTTGTGCTGGATCTTGAGCCTCTAGCAGTATGAATTCACACAAAGTTGGGGAAGTCACACACACATAGCCTCCCTATATGCTGATGATGCACTGTTTTATTTGCGGCTTCCGAATGACCCTGTAGCTAGGCTGATGGCATCCTTTCAGAATTTTTGGGAGGTTTCTGGATTGAAAGTGAAAAAGCAGAAAGCGTTCTATTCCTACTGGGATCATTGGGGGCTTGTTCAGTAGCAGAGCTGGCTGAGCCGGGACTCCGCTGGGAGGTGGGTAGGTTTTGGTATTTGGGTATTATAGTGGCACACACCTGAGCAGCAGAATAATTATAATATGGGGCGAGTCCTGAAGGGACTTGAGAAATCAGTAACATTTTGAATCTCTCTTTCTCGGTCTTTGACTGGCCAGGTGGCAGTTGTGAAGATGGTCTTCCTTCCGAAGAGTCTCTATGCTCTTAAGAATTATCCCTGTTACCTACCACATGTCACATTTAGGCTTTTAGATAGTTTATTGATCTCCCTGCTGTGTACAAGGAAGAGAAGCAGGGTTGCACCTTCTGTCCTGAAACAGGACTTCCAGGTATGGAAATATACTACTATGCAGCTCAAATTCAGCATGCTACTAGATGGGTTGCTTCTGAGGATACCCGGGAGAAGCACTTGCTGACAGGCACATCTGGAGAAGTTTCCCTTCTAGAATTGCTTATGAGGGGCAGACATAGCCCAGGGAACTATCCTATAGTGTACGTCAGACTAGTACAACATGGGAGTGGATTACTAAGCAAATACTTAAACACTTGCCTTTTATGTGGGAGTTGGATATATGGTCCCTTCAGGTATGTAAACACATTGGTGGGGTTATGACTATGTTTCGGTGGCGGGAGGGGGAATGCTGTACCCTGGGAAATTTGCACCACAGAGAGGTCTTTCTCACTTTTCAAGAGGCCCAAGATACATTTGGTGCGGGCCATGTTTGCAAAGTTTAACAATATGAAGCTACATATAATGCTACCAGAATGCTCTCTGATAAGATGTAAATATCTGCAGAAACTCGAAAGCAAGATTGATGATTCTTTTCTTTCAAAATAAAATATTCACAAACAAATGCAACTAGGAAAAAAAGGTTATGATAAACGACTGAACATTTTAGGCACCATTTCTTTGAAGCATCAGTTAGTAAAACGTGTTGATACATGATAGTATTTCCAAATACATTTTCATAATGGAAAGTCAGTATAATCAACTTCAACAAGATTATGGGAAACATGAAAAAAAAAGGTATTGGCAAAGCCAATAGGTCTAGCCCTACTGGTCAGCCTTTTGGTTTTGACAATACGTGTCTTTGTAAAAATGGTTTTTGTAAAACGTTATTGTTGTAGGAGCTCCTGGACCCTCACCATTATAACAAACATTGACAAAATACAAAAACATTTTTTGATCTCAAAAAGCACAAATTGTAAAAGCAATTCCTGGCAGTGAACAACATTTTGTGCGTGGATATGTTTCTTGTCAAAGAAAAGAATACTGTCACAGTGAAGCCAGCCGATAGAAGAAGAGATACACTTTCAATAAAAAACAAAAGATCTTGGTTGCCCAATTCTTAATGAAAATGACAAAGGTACATCCATGGTATATGCCCTTGCCTTAGTGCAGATTTACAGCTTTCATGAATTCACACGAATTTCCGGAAGTAGGCCTGGAAATCACACTACTATCAAATATTTACAAACTCCATTTTAGCACGAGCAAATATCTATGTGTAGATTTGCTCATGGGAAATTCTGTGGTGCATTTAAAAGTCCACCTTCCTGTAAACCACTTTTTTCCAACCCTGGAAGAATGTTCACTTCTGCTCTTGTCAAGGAGTACATTTCCAACCTTTCTCAGAATCGGAGATTAGAGAAGAGCTGGTGAAACCCCCTAACACATGCAAGTTAGTAGGTTTGCACAGACCAAAAAGGGCATTCCAACCCTGGAACTATTGCTTATTGCTACATCCAATCCCAGTATGCAGATCTACAGAAAGGTGGCAAAATAAGAGACTTGCTACAATACAGACCTTACTATAGTATGAGCCCTGGCATAATCAGAGAGGCTATTATCAGTGCACTTATATAATGAGATTCCTGCTATAATTTGACATCACGCTGCCTGGCACCAAAGGGACAAGTGGATTTGTTACAGGACAAGTAGATTTAAGAAATACCATCTTCCATGGACAAGTGGATATTGTATTAAATTCCAACCACTGGAGTGGCAAGGGAAATGCATATTAGGGAACAGATGAGGGACAGAGACTGATGCAGTAGGTTTCTGGAAATGTACTGTTTGAGCTGCTCCAGTTTAACTTTCTGCAACACACATACCGGACGCCAATCGTATTGAGCAAAACATACGCAGACACATCAGCTTCATGTATGAAGGAGGGGCCTCATTTCTACACTTGACAAGGTTGTGCCCCAAGCAAGCTGCTTTCTGGGAAGAGGTATTTTCAAAATTGTCAGCTGTAACTTGAATACTGCTGGCATTTGGCCTGCAACATGGGCTATTCAGTGTGATCCCTAGCGTCAAGAACTGAAATATGCACCGTAAGCTTCTGCGCCTGGCACGAGTGGTGGGATAGAGGTGAAGGCAGTTGGGTAGATGAGCAAGAGGGGTCCCAGTAAAGCATTGTGGATCAAAGCTATGTTGGAATAAGCATTGGCTGAGCAACTAAGTATCAAACTTGCCAGCAGGAATGACAGAGAGATTGAAGATGTGGAGAAATGGGCAGAGGTCCTGGAGTGGTTTGCAAGCACACAAGAATTAGAGGGGACTTCCCTACATGAGTATGGTGTGGGAAGGATCCCTCGTAGACTGATTTAATGGAGTCACCTTAAAAGTACATAGAATATTTTTTTCATCCCTCTGGAGGTGTGGGTTGTCTTACTGGATGGTAGTTTTTCATTTTGCACGGAAATATGGGATATTGTACATGTTTTACAGTATATACAAGACCACTGAATTTATGCAATTCTATGGCCGCTACAATTTTTCACATAATTATAAATGTCCTCCTGTTGCCACATAATCACTCCATCATCTGCTGCAAAATCTACATATTTTAACAAAAAAATTGTTTCTAGCTCAACAGATCGAAAGTTAAAAAAAATATGACAACTCTGGTTCCTGCACACCAGAAGACTTTAGGTTGACAAGTCATCTTTAAGTTGCTTATTGCTGTATTTCGGTGTTTAATAGGTACTAATAACGTAAACTATTTTCCCATACACATTTAACAAGTGTAAAAATGACTAAATAATTAAGTAATTCTGTCACAAAATGTGCCACATGGTACCGCATAATTTGCCTTTTCTTGCTGCATCATTTATTCAACTCTGTCACATAATTTGGTCTTCTTCCACTTAATTCCAGTGGCCCGGAGTATATAAGTACTGCAAAGTTGGGGGCAGATTTATTATTCTTTCACACAACGCAATGCAGCAAGACTACCTGCTGCTTCACAATGTGAAAGGGAGAACGCAGGAATTTACCAGATCTATCAGGATATAGCACAACTTTCTCACACAATCTGACGCCTAGAGCCAACACAGGCCCCCTTGTACAAGGGTGCAAGGGTGCCAGCACTACAGGCAGGATTGTTTTGTGCAGGAAGCGGCATCTTCATGCACAAATACAATTCTCTGAGGCTTTTTCTTCTTTCTACGTATGCTGTAGAGTGCAGCGCACTTAGAAAGAGGAAACAACTGGGAGAAATAAGGATATTTCTCCTAGCTGCGCATCCCCTGCTAATGCGTAGCATTGTGGCTCATTCCCAGTGTTACCAGTATTGGTAAATCCGGGAATGCACGAAAGTCCAGGTCTGAATGCATGGGAACTAACACGCTGAATCCATGGAACGCCTTCCCAGGGCAGAGTAATGCAGCGCAGCGACTTGTACTGCCTTGCCGTAACTTGAGGTTTACCAAGCCACGCAGGGCCATGCAGGGTGGCCTTGCATTGCTTGGTGAATCTAGCATAAGTATTGTGTTGCCCTTGCAATATCATGCATGACGTAAGGGGAGCACAATACCTTGATCAATCTGCCCCAGTTGGTGTCAGGGCTTTACATATCTGTAGCAAGAAGACTGAGAAACTGGAACTTTCTCTAATTGGTGCTTGTGGTTTTGTTTCTACATCTTTGTACCATGTTGAAAGATTACAAATAAATAACTGTAAAAAAATGTAGGGCACTCTGATGTATTTCGTTAGGAAAAGCCCTCTCTTCCAACAACCACAGGAGGCAATTGCTGGGACAGGAGGCTGGATAGTGATGGAGAGATGCAGTAGCTCAACCAAGAGAAGGCTCTGGTGTGGTGGTGGGTCTTTTTAGCAATTTGATCGGAAAAGTATCTACGCTTGCACCTCGGCCCATTGCCACATCAGCGCCAGACTTGGAATAACCCTAGCAAGACCTGTGGCCTGGCTTGGTCTAGGCTGATGTTCAGTTGGCTGCTTCGGATACCCGTAAGGCACAGGGTCAGACTGATTTGCATATAGCCATGTCTGAACTGGGGTGGCAGAGTGGGCTAAAGAACGGTGATGAATTAAACCCAGATCTTTTGACTGGGTGTGAGTGTTTGATTGATTCAGATGCTCCATCCATCACCACCCCCTTTTGTACCGCAATCGGATACCCTTAAGGCACGCCTACTGTCTTACACACAACTCTGCAATTCTTCGTTCTCTAGATGCAAACCACTGATTTTGATGCTTCACATCTTTGGCCTCTTGAGCGGCAGCTTGCATTCCAGAGTGGTACTGAGCTGCTGCATCACTTTTTCAAAAAACATCCATGAGAACTTGGTAACAAACACAGGCAAAGTCAGTAGATCTTGTCTTGTTGACCTAATGGGTTTGCCAATGCTTTTTGCTGATGCTGTGCAGTATCAGAAAAAAAGGAGAGAAAAGGTGTAATGACACGGCTGTTACTGGTGGCTGTGTCATTCTGTATGTGCGAGCATGTGCAAAAAAGTAAGTGCTTCCATGCATAACTACGCGCGCCTATGGAATAACATAAGCGCCATGTTTTTCAATTTTGTTTTATTTACCGATCCAAGATGGCAGACATCACTTCGATCGGTAAATAAAAAACACAATTGTGTTTTATTTCTGCAAAAGTGCTTGTTGTAAAGCGCAACAAATAAATATTTAAATAATTTTTAAAGTACAGCGCGGGTGAGGCAAGAGTAGTGAGTAGCTGGTGGGGCACGGCTAGGGGGAATCACCAGGGAGTGGAAGAGAGGAGTGGAAGCAGCGGAGGTGCACAAAACGCTGTCGGATCTGTGGCCCTGCAGCAAATGGAGGTTGCTGGGCTTCCCAGAAAACTATGAAATGGAAATCTTTTTTGTTAGAACCACTCAGAGACTTCCCGTCAGCAGTTAAAAAAATCTAATAATTTTCAAAGGCTCTTATAGGAGCTCATGTATATCAGATAGACAACGAGGATGGTGCTAAAGAGAAAATGTCAGCGCCTGGATACCCTCCATGGTGATAAGCATTGCTCTACAAATCCACTGTGCATTACATTATGTGGCAATGGAGGGCCACATTATGTGGTATGGTTGGCAATACTTATCCAACAACAAAATGCAAATTATGCTCATACTATGGCACACTCTATGACAGTATTCATTCATTATTCTGTCAAATTTGCACCTCATAGGTAAGCAGTTTAACTCTTGAATACAGCAATCAGCAACTGAAAGGACGCCAGTTACCTTGTGCAAAGGGTCTGTCTGCTATTGTGCCACACCACATCTTGGGTCTTGCGCTTTTAGCAAATTTTGATACATTTGCACTAGAAACAATTATTGGTGAGATCTGCAAATTATGCAGCAAGATGGTGGATTGTGTGGCAAATATGTTTGACAGTGGTTTTAATATCCTTTCTGATTGACACACTACATAACTTTTATTCACACTGCACTGGCAATGGCCAGGAGAGGTATGGATAGACCGAAAGACCCTAGATATGGGCTACATTTCCAAGATAAAAGAGCTGAATTACTGACTGCCCCAGGAAAAACCTGTGTATACTGAGAGCAGTGTCTTACAAAACAATGGTGACATCATTGCACAGATATTTACAACACGCATATGAAGTTGGCCTTGCAGACTATCATTAACTATATGCTAGTAATTTTGAACAATTGTGCAACACCCATGAAATCCCATAAAACAGATTGAGTTCTAAGAAGTAAACTGCTATCTAATGACAGAACTTGCATGACTCCAAGGGTTGATGCATTGTATTATTGTTACAAATCTACCTATTCTGGCGTAGTGGCGAACCCTTGACGACCGCAGAGTGGATTCGAGGAATGAACCACTATGCCAGACTGGAGGAACTGGTGTAGAAGCATAGATGAGTGAGTAGGAAATGAGTCAAACTATAAGGGCCTGGTTTCAATAAAATTCTAATATGTGACTCACCACTCTTTTATGGTATTGCTATGCTAATGTGACATTCGTCTTAATTGCATTATCACGAAAAGTACTGTATCAGACACAAGATTGATTTGTTTTATTGTTCACGCTATTACAAAATCAATAATAAGAGTTTAATAAAAAAATAAACCTACTTATAAAAAACAAATCATGTTACCTGACCATGTGGCCTACTTGTGTGACCCAGGTACATTAGATAGAAGGAGCATCACGGGACGGGTACACCAAATACCACATTGTTGGGCAAACATGATTAAAAAAGGACTCAGCTCAGGATGAAGTCAATAGGGTTTCTCTACTCTCCAGCCTAACGATCACAATTTCATTTCATCAAAAATAAATTATCTTTGTCCCTCCGTTTCTACTTTTTGGACACAATTTTGGGTCTAGATGAATTCTATATTTCATTCCAGCATACCTTACTCTATTTCTAATATGTTTTAGGTAGTGTATCCGATGCATGGGTACATGTTTCATTAAATCTGAAAATATTGGACTTATTATTATGCAATTGCCTTTCAGCAAATAACTTGAAATTGGAAAACCTCTATGCAATTATCATTGAAAGCATGGTGGTTCGCAGTCTGTCATAGTCATCGATTGGAGACTGCTTATATGCACCGTTTATCCCTTGTTTTAAAGCGAAAGGACCTTTGGGCACCAGTTACACAGTTCCTTGATAACTCTCCAAGACGTTGTTTGCCCCTCTACCCAGCGCTCAAGAAGTTCTTCAGTCTCTCAGACTTCCTACTCCTGACCATATTATCTTTCTACTATGTACCTTTTGTTATATATTTTGTTACTTATCCCATGCTTATAATCGGACAATACTTCATTTAAATCGTGTACATACCACCCTGTTTCTTTCTTTCCTCCTTCACATTACTCAATTGTTTTTTGTTATTCTAATGTATTAGTTCTTAAGTACTTTTTGGTGGTATCACATTTCTCATAATAAACGTATTCCTTAAACTTAAAAAAATCAAATTCTCCATGGCGATTGCTATGTTTAGTGTATTTGTTATATTTTATCAGCACAGTCTATGCAAATAAAACATTTACATCAGAAATATAATTAATGTGTGTTTCAATTTAAGAATACACTAACATCATAACTTAAATTGGTATTTGGCCCTGTTGCATCTGATTCATCTCTGTTTAACTATTTTTGACAGCTAAAAATTAGTATTCAGGTAGGCAAGCAGTGGCGGATCCTCCATGGGGGCGTTTGGGCGCCATCCTACTGCTTTCTCGCAGTGCGAGAAGGCAGAAACAAATAGTAGAGAACTACCATTTGTTTCTGCCTTCTCGCACGGCGAGAAAGCAGAAGTTCCTTCTTGAGATAGTGGGAGGGGTTACTCGAGGGCAGGGGGGAGTGGCTTTCCCCACTGTTGTCAATACTGTCTGATGGACAGCCTGAGAGGCTGTCCAAACCGACAGTATTAGCTGTATTAATAACATCAGGCAAGCCGCTCCCCCCTGCCCTCGAGTAACCCCTCCCACTCTCCCTGTTCTCGTATGCTGCAGCATACAGAGAAATGACGTGGTGTTGGGGCAGCCGGCCGAACGAATCACAGCGCTGTGCTGTGGTGGAGGGGAGGGAGGCTGCCTGGCTTCCTGCGTGACGAGTAGAACAGGAGGGCGGGAGTCGGGACGTGTGGAGTCGGAGCTAACTTGAAGGCGCCAGCGGGAAGGTAAGGTAAGTTAAGTTTATTTTATTGACTTTGTTGTTTTATTATTTTATTTAAAATTATCCCGCTTCCCCCCCCATCCCTCCCATCCCTCCCCTCAGCAGTGCGACAACACCATTTCTACCCCCCCCCCCCACCCGTATTGCCAGCCGCGACTGTGTGGTAAAATTGACAAATTCACTAACAGGGGCTCACATGTATTGAAAGTGTCTCCTCCCGTAGGTCTCTCTCTGGTAAAGAGCTTGTGACATTTTACTGTGGGGAAAGTGAAAGCTCTAGAGAAGCACATAGATGTCTCGTTTGATCACTTCTTTACATTTGCAGGGCTTTAATTTATGCCAAGGATGCTTGGAAGACAGTGGCAATACTTAATTCCCGAGGCTGTGTTTCACACGCCATCATAGAGGAATGGGCTAGCGAGGGATTGGCGTTGCTGTGCTTTCAGCGGCTTAGCAGGGACGTGTCTGGTCTGCTCTTCTGAGCGGGGCTATGAGAGGGTGTCACAATAGATACCACGCACGCTTCGTTTGCTTCTTCGTGTAATGGATGTGATGGGCACCTGTTTTACATCGCCTGCCAGCATGGGCACATATCAGACATCTTCCCCGCAGTGTCATTCGCGAGCCTCTCGCCAACCCCGGCACTCCGGAGGAAGCACTACCTCCCGGCATCATTCACACGAGCATGCACATCGCACTCCCTTCTTGCACTATATCCAGGGGTAAACGGATGAAGGCTCGAGATCACCTCTCAATCCTCTGCTCTGTATGTCACTAGACCGCCCAGCCCATAGGAATTGCAATAATAATGCTTACACTTTTTTTGCATTAGTAATAAAATATTGGCAAAATGATAATTCCCTCGGTTCCTAGGTGCGCACATTGCAAAGAAAAAAGTTCAGACCTATTGTGGAGAATCAAGGTCCTTGTTCACAGTAAGACCATGTCTGTGTACGGAGTGTGAATTGCTGTGTTTAAGGCTTCAAGTTTTCCGTGTTTTTGTTGCTGCGATTTACATATAAATATATACAGAAAACAATGTGTGCCATGCTGGGATTTATTTTTTAAAAAGAAAAAATACAGCTGCCTAATTTTATATTGAGTGTCGCGTCGTGCTGTCAAGCATGACTGGCAAACCATTATCGTGATTATAGTCCCAGTCTTGTTCGTGCCTGGCGCCCAGGTCTTTATAGATCACGGATATACATTTGCAACTCAAGGCTTTATTTCGAGGTTATTTTGAGTCTGTTTAATGTGTCTGTCCCACCAGGCATCAGGAGAAGGGTCATGTGAAGTAATGCGAGGTGCACCCTTGATGCGTTCATGCTTGCTGGCTGCTCTTGCTCGCCACAGTGCGCCGTCCACAACTTTTACGCCCCGCCACTTTCAAATGTCACCAGCCGCGACTGCAGGCAAGTGAAGTTGCATTTTGCAGAAGTTCGCCCAAATGCCTTTTAGAACCTAAGCTCCTGTGCTCTCCTGTACTGTCAACTAAGATGTTCTATTTCATAACAAGATAATGATTTAAAACAACATCTAGCGAAAATATAGACTGCATTAACATGCAGAGAGAAAGGTAGCTGGCAAAACAATCAGCCATAACGTAAAATCTATCACAATATTAGCATGTAACTAAACTTAATATTAAGCTATTGCCACCAAATACACTGCAACCGGATTTACAATAGTAAATAAACTCATTCTCAAAATAAGTGAGAATTGTTTTTACATGGAATTTAGGGAATTTGTTTACAAGTAAATATTTTTAGATCTTTTTTTTTGTGCAGTCTGCTTTTTAATTATGTTATATAATACTCGTTTTGCCTATTTCAGAGCAGTGCTTAATTTGTAAAAAAAAGAAGTGCAGGTGCTGAAAATTTTGCCAAGGAGGCCACAGCTCACTTCATCCTCTGGTGAGCCCCACTTTCAACACTCTCACTGCCTCAGTCTCTATTTTCTAACCTTGATCTGTTGTCTGTCCCCTACGTCTTTGCTCTAAGAGTTTATCCTTTCACCTCTCTCATTGTTTTCTATCATCTGTGTCAAACCCTGGTGTGTTACCTTATTCCCTGCATTTCTGATTTGCCGTCTATTCATTCTACCCCTGCCCTTTTTCCGCTTCACTTTTATCTATGCTCTGCTCTCTCTCCCCTCAATCTTGGCTCTTTACTATCACTCTTCTAGCAATGATTAGCCGTGTCTCCGTTTTATCATTTGTCTAATTTTTCCCTCTGTCCTGTCCTCTACATCCTTTCATTCTATCTTCTCTCTTCTTAATGCTCTCTTCTTCACATCATGGCTGCTTTCTCTTTGTATCTGATTTGCTCTCCTTTTCTTCTACTTAGCTCCGTCGTATCTCTCTCCTCTCCTGTTGTTTCTTTCTCCTCTTTACTCCTGCTCTCTCTCTCATCTATAACACTGCTGCTGCCTGTGACCCCTGCCGTCAGCCTGTACATGTCCCTTCTATTTTGAACTCTGCGTTTTCCTGTTGTCTTTCCTAAAGAAGAGGAAGATGACGTGTTTTACTTTCTTACCTACACCGAGTGCAAAAACAAAATGTACATCAAATGAAAATGCTTTTTTGCATATATTAATCAGTGCAGTATAATTGGGTTATTTGCAGAGAACAGGTTGCTGCTCGAGCACAGCAGGTGATGCCACTACTAGTGCTGCCTCTAATTAGTAGGTCCAGGGATGGTCACTGCTCAGCTTGCTGTGACCCTGCCTGCTACAGCACAGGCATTGTCCCCAGCCGCAATGTTGCCGATGCCGGTAAGTATGGCTGTGGTGCCTACTGGACTCACGCACAGTCAGCAATTACCATGCTGGGGTGCAGCGCACAGATTCTACAGGTGACGCCATGTTGCACAAAAGTTTTGTTGGGCCACAGCCCCATCGAGCACGTTGAGGATAGCAGCAATGCAGGGCTGCAGGATATTCTACTCTGGCTACACAGCAAGCGGAAAGTCCACACTTACTTTCGTTTATTCTTCCTCAAGAGCCCTTACTCCCAAGTTCCAAATGCGTTCTTGCAGCTTCCTTGCCTTAATTCCGTCATGAGCCAGCCCCCAGCTACACTTATCCAATGGGAGGCTTAGGCTCAGGCAGTGGCAGGGTGCAGCAGTCTCGGAAATATAATGCAAGACATAGTTTGTCTATGTCTTCTTGGATTTGTGATCGGACTGATGGCATCATTACTAACGTGGTGAAACACAATCATGCCTGCCTGGACAGGCGTATGCTGGCATGTCTATGAACATTTACCAGCTAGTCACCATGCAATGTATGTTATTCTTTTATTTTAAATTTGATCAACTAATATTGAGACCACCACCTGCAGGGCTGAGCACCTGAAAGCACCTGCTCAAATTAAGCACTGTTTCAGAGTTACATTTTCACATAGAAACGTACCGATTTTAATTTAAACAATTCTAGACAATGTAGCATTCTGCCCAGTAGTCTGTTACTTGAGATCCTATGAAACAACAAGCAAATGATTGCTTTGGCTGTAGAGGGCGTGGCTTGAGCGCCGATGGTGGAGGTCGCCTGAGCGCTCGGCTCCGCGATCGAGCCACCACTTATCCTGATTCCTGGGAGACACGGGCGCCCCGACCCCCAGACCGCTGAGCGCTGTGGGTGCTGACCCGGGAGGCGACTTTGGGGACCTGGAGCGAGGCCCGCTAGAGGAGAACGTGAACTTGCGAGGAGAGCGGAGCTCAAGATGGTGCCCGCTCCGGCTCCATAGATCTGGAGTGGCCCGTGGACCTGGGAGAGCCGGTGCCTCCGGCGTCATCTTCCTTTCCCTTTCCCCCCTAGAGGGGTAACACCACTGCCGACTGCCTGGGTGACCGCGGATATCTGGGAACTTTCCGGACGGCGCCCGTTGAGACCCCCGCTTGCCTTAACTGCACCACGGAGCCCTGGGGGATAGAGGACGTGACTGGACACGTCGTGCTGCTCGGAGCGGCACGGACTTTCACCACCTTAGCCCCCGAAGGTGGCAGCGGACGCGCTCATTAGCACCGTATTGGGAGGGATTCGAGCCCCGCCCGGGACGTGAGGGACAACGAGAGTGGCTGAACGGGGTTCGGACGGCTTGCCTAGAAGTCGGCAGGGCCTTCAGTTGGTGGCAGAGGCGACGGTGCCTTGTGGACTTGGACGACCCCGGCGGTGCACTACTGCCCAGCGGTGACCACTCCCCCTCCCCCCTTTGTTTGCTCCCGAGGACGGGGCCGCTGGCCCCCGCCTGACCGGTTGCCTCCGTGGACCGCGGCCTGGCGGAGGAGAAGGTACGTTGGATGCCCGCGACACGCGGCATTAGTGGAGGACGCCATCGTTGACTGTTCTCGGTGCCCTCGCCGACCCTGTGAGCCTCCACTGCCATACTCACTGGCCTCCTGGTTTCTCGGTGGACAGACAAGCCCCACCGGGTGCATACCCGCTTCTGAGCACTTGAGGTCTGGATAGCAGGGGTGCCTCCTACCACTACATTGGGGTCCTGCTAGCGGCCCACGTTGGCGCGGAACTTCTGACGACAATTGGAGGCACTCTGCTTGACCCCCCTCAACTGGGCATCCGCAAGGCCCTCCGCTGGAGACCACGGCCGGTATGGGGAAGACGAAGAGTACTAAGGGTGGAACTCAGGCCTCCTCGGATGCAGAGGCGCCTGACAAAGATGACCGATTAGATCCGGAGAAGTCGGGGAACCCACACCTTCAGCAACAACTTGATAGAATCTTGGTGGCGATCACTGACACACGATCGGCCCTTCAACAGGACATTGCTCAAGTTGCGACGAGTCTAGGCTTGCTCAGGGCGGACCACGGCAAGCTCTCGGACAGAGTCAAGGAAGTGGAGAGCTCGATGGGAATCTTAGAACCTGCACAAAAGACTTTGGCCACTGCCATGAAGGACGCTTTGTCCCGCATAGGTGATCTGGAGAGACGGGCGGAAGACGCGGAAGGGCGTAATAGAAGGAATAACATCCGGGTAGTGGGCCTACCGGAAAAAATTGAAGATGGCGACATGGTGGCCTATCTGGAGGACTGGCTTCGGACTGTGGTGGCGCCCGAGGGGCTCTCCTCCTTCTACACCTTGGAACGGGCACACAGGGTGCCGGCCAGACCACCACAACAGGGCCGACCCCCACGCCCGGTGGTGGCGCGCCTACTACATTTTCATGACAGGGATTTCCTTCTCAATGCCGCCAGGCAAAATGGGCCGTACCAGGTGGCAAACAGTCGAGTGAACATTTTTCCAGATTACACCTACGAAACCCAGCGGAAACGGGCCTCCTTCTTGGCGATCAAACGAGAACTGCGGAGTGAGAGCATTCAGTACTCTTTGCTGTTTCCGGCAAGGCTTCGCATCATCCTGGACGGCACAACCAAATTCTTTGATAACCCGGAGGACGCGTGCAGTTGGCTTGAGCTATACAGAGCTGGCAAAAATGGCTTTGGGTCCTCCTTCCAGTCCACCTCGGAGATAGGCCAACAGCGGAGATTAAGCATGGGCGGAAAATCCGTTTCGCTCGCGGATTTTGCGGATTTTCGGTAAATTCGCAATCCGCGAGATTCGCGAATCTCCCGCAAAATCCGCAAATCCGCGAGCAGCGGATTTTGCTCGCACTGTTCGCGTGAGTTCGCGGCTTCCCGGTACAACTTCGCGCCCCGCGAATAAGCGCTAAATTGCAGAAATACGATCTTAGCAAAACTGAAACTACTTACCAGGTTCAAAAGTTCAGGCTCATCATTAGTAGCCATTTCCTGTAGTGCTTCCTGAGGGGCCCCTCCAGAGTTCAGTTGCCTACTTGCAACTATTATGTGACCCTGCTCTGAACCTCAGAATAGTTACACATATGCCACAAAGGTCCTGAATTACAGCTAAGGGAGACAAGCAGGAGCCAGGCTGGAAGTTCAAATCCATTAATCAGCCCCTAATTCATTATTGTCAGTTGTGGCAGGGCAGGTGTTGTAACTAATTTTGCAACAATGAAAGCACTTAGCAAGTGCAAAAGATCACTAATCAGGAAGCACTAAGGAAGCAGGTGCCAGCTAAAAAAATATTCTGGGACACATTAATCAGCCCCAAATTAATTCAGGTCACTTGAGGCAGGGAAGGTGTGCTTTGCTTTGCCACAATAATGTACACTGACTGGACAACCAGAGGGTGCTGTGATGAAACAGAGGGTGGCATGGGTGGGCCAGAGGGTGGCATGAGTAGTCAGAGAGTGGCAGTGGTGACAGAGAGTGGCAGTGATGAAGAAGAGTGTCCCAAACAGGCTGGACACGTAGAAACAACAAGTTCGCAAAACTTGCGAGCCGACAGGTAAGTTCGCGTTTGCGAAATTGTACAAAACCCTTGCGAACTGGCATAAACCCGCGCGAACACACAAAAAAAAATCCGCAAATTCGCGAGAATTCGCGGATTTTGGGAATTGCGAGTTCGCAAATCCGCAAAATTCGCGAACGCGAGATTCGCAAAATTCGCCCAATGCTTAGCGGAGATCTAAAAGGATCCGGAATCGCCGAGGCAGACCGGGCCGCCCCTCGACAGTGGAGACTGCGGCGGAACGACGAGGGGTGCTGGAGATGGTCTCCAAAATATCTGGCTCCCAAGGCGGACCCATCATAGAGGATTCGGAGCCCGGCGGGGGTGGGGGCCACTCGAACACAGAGGACTCTGAGACTGATAGTGTGAACCTCCCTGTGATTACCCCAGAGACGGCAGAGGGCCTGTTGGATGGACAAGGATGATCTCGGGTGAGCCGGTTCCGATTGGAGGAGGGGAGGTGGCGGGGGAGAGGGGGAACCCTTGTGGGAACTGTTGGGTAACTGATTACTGGGTGGGTTGGGGTCGCACCCTTTTCCGGCCCTCATAACTCAGGGCTCAGTCGCATCTCGGTAGCATTGAGATGCGGAGACCCCCTATCGACGCTCGGCCCCCACTTAGCCCTTAAGGCACGCCTGCGGTGGCTACCGTCAGGTTAGTTAGGGAGGGTGGTTCTTTTGCGGGTAAAGTTTGGATGGGAACTGGATGGTACCATTTGGGACCTGTTCTGGGGAGGGTGGAGGGGGGACTGGGTTTGGAGGGCGTTGTGTTGTTGTTGAGGGGGGGACTTGCCATCGGTGTGGGGCTAACATTGAGTTTATTTACACTTGAGCATTACTGGGGGAGACTTGTTGAGAAACCATGGGACAATGGCTGATTTATCCACTTTGAAATGCATCACCTGGAATGTACGGGGCCTACACTCCATGTCCAGGCGTCATAAGATCCACGCTTACCTGGTGCGCAGGGGAGTACAGATTGCGCTGCTACAGGAGACACACCTCACCAAATCGGAGGGATTGGCGCTGCAGCGTAGGTGAAGAGGGCAGGTATACAACACCACATACTCAGCTTATGCTAGAGGCGCGTTGATCTGGGTGCAGGCCGGGGTTCCCTTGCAGGTAACTATGTACACTGTGGATCCGGAGGGGAGATTCGTGGCAATTGCTGGCAAACTGGGGGGGGAAAGGATCTGAACATTTGCTGCATTTATGCGCCTAAGGTGGACCAGCTCGCCTTCTTGACCGCGCTGTCGGGCTCCCTGGCCCACTACCTATCGGGACCTCTTTTGATAGGGGGAGACTTCAACTCGGTGGTGGACGTTGATCTCGACAGATCTCATCCTCCCCTCCTGGACTCGCCAGTTCGCCGAGTGGCTAAAGGTAGGAGGGAGTGGCAGGCTCAATGGGGTCTGACGGACATCTGGCGGGCGCAGCACCCGCGTGTCCGGGACTACTCCCACTTTTCCGGCATGCACGAGCTACATGTGCGGCTAGATGGGTTGTTGGGGTCGACGGAACTAGTATCCTCGACCGTGAGGTCTGAGTACTTGACAAGGACCATCTCTGACCAGAATCCTTTATTGGCTGATTTCCGGTGGCTCCCGGGTACCCCCTGCGTACCTACTTGGAGGCTGCGCCCCGAGATATTGGAAGATCTGGTGTTCAAGAGGGAACTGGAAGATAGAATCGCTGAATACTTCGCGGAGAACGAGGGCACAGCTGGGGCGAGGGCCACGGAATGGGATGCATTTAAAGTGGTGGTTAGGGGCTACTGTATAACAAAGAAGGTGGGAATGCGGCGGGTCATTCTGGAAGATCTGGCTAACGCTAATCAGAAACTCCGCGAGATGGAGCTCCTTCGTCCAGACCGACCAGAACTTCAGCAGCGGTAGCTGTGGAAGTTGAACGACTGCGTAGTTTCGACTACAAGGCTTTTCTGACCAGATCACTAGCTGAGGGTGATAAATCAGGAGCGCTCCAGGCTTGGCAGGCCAACCCCACGAGACGTACCTCTCCCACGGTGGCCATGTGTCATGCGGAGGGCATAGAGGTTTATACCCAACCCGAGATCCTTGGTTGTTATCTGCGCTACTATGAGGGATTATACCGCAGCAGACTATCACAAGACACTACCCCAATAGACGAATTTTTGCATGATCTGCCAATCCTCGCTCTGGAGCCTGATCAGGCGAAGGACTTGGGGAGAGACGTAGAACTGGGAGAGATCTGAAGTGCCATAAAAGGGATGGCGCGAAACAAGACCCCAGGCCTGGATGGACTTCCGGTGGAGTTCTACTCCACCTACGCTGACCTCCTGGCCCCTTGGCTATTGGTAGTCTATAGGGAGGCGAAGCGCCTGGGGCGCCTGCCCGGCTCGATGCGCGAGGCCCTGGTGGTCCCCCTACTCAAACCCAGCAAGGAGGGCAATGACCCGGCGTCTTATCGGCCGCTTTCGATGCTTATGGTTGACTATAAGATTTTGAGCAGCATTTTAGCTTCGAGATTGCTGGGTCATATGAGCTCCCTAGTGCATGACGACCAAGCGGGATTCATCCCCAAGCGTAATACTACGATGAATATCCGCCGCCTGTTCCGCCTGCTGGAGGAAGACCACGCTGAGGCCCCCTGTCCCTTAATTCTCTCGATTGACCTAGAGAAGGCTTTTGACAGCTTAGAATGGGAATACCTCCGTAGAGTGCTTGGTTACTTTGGCCTGGGGGAGGGGTTCCTGCGATGGACCACGGTGCTATACGCTTCGGCGATGGCCAGAGTGCGATCGGGCCCACTGATTTCCCAACAATACCAAGTGAAACGAGGCACGAGGCAGGAATGCTCGCTATCCCCGCTGCTCTTTGCGCTCGCGGTGGACCCCATGGCGTTGTCGATACGCACCGGGGCCTATTACAGGGGATTGCGGACCTTGACGGGGCAGCAATACATTTCCCTCTATGCCGATGACCTGTTGCTTTTTCTTGAGGATGCTGGTGATGCCTTGGCCGGGGCCGATGCAGTACTCACGGCTTTCAGAGAGCTTTCGAGCCTTAGGGTGAATTGGGCAAAAACTTGTCTGTTCCCGGTTCGTAAGGGGGAGCTCCGACCTGACACCCCCAGGGCGATCAGATGGGAGCCTAGCTGCCTTAAATATCTAGGGGTGTACGTTTATCATAACCCTGCTGACATCCTTGAAGGCAACATTTCCCGATGTGTTCGGGTGCTGAAGGGTAGCATGTGCTTTTGGGCCACCCTGCCGCTGTCGGTGGCAGGACGTATTGCACTGCTGAAGATGGGGGCGCTCCCTCGGCTACTATATTACTTCAGGACGCTTCCGATCTGGATCCCACCGACCATCTTTCGGACCTTGAACTCCTTGCTAGTGGCGTTCCTCTGGGGATCGGGCCGCCGTAGAGTGGCGCTTAAGACCTTAATGAGACCCAAAACGGAGGGGGGGTTGGCTGTACCCGACTTTGAAACGTACTACTTGGCTGCCCAACTGCAGTCTTATACCCAGGAGGTAGCGCGAGAGTTTCGAGGCCCGGAAGAGGAACGGGGGCGTGGCATACCCAGGCACGTTCTATCCTATATTGCACTGCAACAAAGGTTGGCTTTGAGGGACCTCACACAAGAAGAACGCACTATACGATCGTGCTGGAACCGGGTGCATCGCCGATCGGGACTGAAACGCCCTTATGCCCCAGAAATCCCGTTGGGGATGCTCACTGCCTTGCCGCATGGTGGCGATTGGTCACAGCTACGGATTTGGGAAGACGCGGGGATACAGCTTATAGGCGACCTATATGAGGATGGAGTGCTGCTGCCTTTTCAAGTGATTCTAGACCGATTTGGCGTCCCCTGGGGTGATTTCTTGCTTCATGCGGCGGTCACGAGGGCAATCCAGGCGCACTGGCAGAATGGTTTTGAGGAACCACAGACGTCAGCGGCGTGTCAATTTCTCATGATGACGGCGGGGACGGTCAAAGCTGTAACGTGCTTGTACTCCAGGATGGTCAACGAGAGGCTACCCCCACTGGACACACTCAGGACCCGATGGGAGGCTGACATAGGGAAGGACATCCCGGAGACCACGTGGGCGCAGCTGATGCGCCGGGCCTGGAAAAGCACGTTTAACGCTCGATTTCAGTTGGTTCACTTTTATATACTGCATCGGGCCTACCTGACCCCGGAGAAAATACAGAAATATTTTGCCTCGGATACGGCGGCTTGCCCCAGATGCCGGACACTCGGGGCTGACCTCATACACATGCTGTGGTCCTGCTCTGCGTTGTCCTCATACTGGACGCTGATAGGGGACACCCTTAACAGGGTTACTGAGAGGTCCCTGGAGTTTGCCGCCGCGGTGGGGATCCTGCACTGGTTCCCGCATACCTCCAAAAACAAAATCTCTAGTAAATTTATCGACATGGGGCTAATACTGGCGAAGCGGGAAATAACCAGACACTGGAAGGCACGGGTTGGTCCAACAGGCACTAAATGGCGCAATGAACTTATAAAATGGGCTGAGGGTGAGAGCACCTTGAGGTATCAGCTGGCGAGGCGGCAGCAGAACGAGAAGGCGTTAGAGTCAGCACAGGAGTGGGAGGCATTGGTGCAGGCCCTGCGCGATCACGACACAACCCGTGACACCGATAGTGATGACGGTGAGCAGCCTCCGTCCCTGTAGAGATACACAGAGGCGGTATTTCCATCAGAAAGGAAAATGTCTCCTACCACAAGCTCTTTGCACGTACACTAGACCACCGATGGCGAGGTGGGGGGGGAAGGTGGATAGAGGGAAGGGGAAACGGCGTAAGCTTCTGTCAGCATCGAAGATTTCTTGTACTGAAAGTTTGGAACTTCGTCCTCTGGGGGGATTTGGTTAATTGGGAGGGAAGGGGAGTTTTTCATGTTGTTTAGAAAAGCAGATTAGGACCTTTCATTTATTGCTGGTCAACACTAGAAGGCCACTGGACCCTCATACATCGATTCAACATAAACGCCGCCCAACCTCCGGGATGTGGGCTGAATGGCCGTGTGTAAGTGGTATTTCTTTACCGGTGTTATTTGCCACTGATGACATTACAGCAGACCAAAATGTAATTTTGGCTAATTCCTGCAATAAAAATATATTTACAAAAAAAAAAAAAAAAAATGATTGCTTTGGCTGTCTTAGGAGCACCACGTCAAGCTCACCATAACACGCGCCTGACATTGAAGCACATAGTAAGAACACCTACCTTGCAAACAGTTTGTGGATGGCTATAATTGCATGTGTTCATTAAACACATTTGCTGCTAATGTAATCCCTTTTGTACTGCCGGATGTTAGGAATGGGGATCTTGCTAAGTGGTGTAACTATCTCAAAAGTAGCACAAACTTGAAAGGCAGATTGTAAAATGTTAGTAAATTACTCCTTTTTGGGGATTCACTAAACATCCTAGAAGTACTCCTGGAAGCATGCAACAGTCACACATTTTCAGGAGCATTCCAACTTTGCAAACGTTTCTCAAACATGTTTACAACTGGAAGTATCATTATTTACAACCATAGGAAATGTAGGCAAGTAAAATTCCATTTCCAATCCTGGAAAGGCATTTACTTCTGTCTATTGCAGGAGTATGTGTAGACCCAAATGAGCTGTCAAGTTTTGGGTTTGAGTGGGCCGTGTGTATATATTTACCAGGCTTGCATGATAAACAAGGGATGCTGGTGAGCAGTAATATTGTATTAGCGCACAGACACAAACACACATAAACACTGACATTCTCGTTGCTACGGGGATGTGGTCAGCACTTATGTAGAGTTAGGAGACTGTTGGCAGTTATAGTGGAAGTTCAGGGGTGTAGAATTGCTATAGCCCAATGCCCAGGACATGTTGATTGGAGTCAAGGACAACAGGTTTGTGTATATATTTATATATATATATATATATATATATATATATATATATATATATATATATATATATATATATATATATATATATATATATATATATATATATATATATATATATATATATATATAGTCCTATGGACAAGTAGGGCCAACCCCCTGCAGCACAAACCCTTTAGCTGACAGGTTGCAGTACCATATTATGGACCAGGGAAGGAAACTGTCTACTGATAAGGTAATATTTGTGCCCCAATGTTAATGCTATTCGAAGTTATATTTATGGTTCATTAACTCTTTCGATGCTGATGACAGAACCGCTCCGTCATCAGCTGCTGTGGCGCTGTGCTGATGACGGAGCAGTTCCGTCATGGCCCGCTCGCCCCGCCTGCGCGGCGCGGATTCCGCACCTGCGCTGGGCGTTCCATTGAGGGGGTGGGGCCATGACGGAACCGCTCTGTCACGAGCACAGCCCAACCGCGGCTGGTGACGGAGCGGTTCCGTCACCAGCATGCGGCCGCCCCGCCCCCTTAGTGCTGCAGCGGAATAGCCGCCGCAGCGATGTGGTTAATACAAAGCCTTTAATATGATGGTGAGCACTCGGAGGAAATGTTGTAAGCTCGGTCTGCACTACTGATAGTGGTTCCAGTATAGGAATGTGCACACGTTTGCAAAGTTTAACAATATGAAGCTACATATAATGCTACCAGAATGCTCTCTGATAAGATGCAAACATCTGCAGAAGCTCGAAAGCAAGATTGATGATTATTTTCTTTCAAAATAAAATATTTACAAACAAATGCAACTAGGAAAAAAGGTTATGATAAATTACTGAAAATTTTAGGCACCATTTCTTTGAAGCATCAGTTAGTAAAAAGTGTTACATGATAGTATTTCCAAATACATTTTCATAATGGAAAGTCAGTATAATCAGCTCCAACAAGATTATGGGAAACATGAAAAAATAAAGTATTGGTAAAGCCAATAAGTCTAGCACTACTGGTCAGCCTTTTGCTTTTGACAATGCGTCTTGTTTTGACATGGTTTTTGTAAAACGTTATTGTTGTAGGAGTACCTGGACCCTCACCATTATAACAAACATTCACAAAATACAGAAGTATTTGTTGATCTAAAAAAAAAACACAAATTGTGACAACAATTCCTGGCAGTGAACAACATTTTGTGTGCCAATATGTTTCTTGTCAAAGAGTAGAATACTGTCACAGTGAAGCCAGCAGATAGAAAAAGAGATACACTTTCAATAAAAACAAAAGATCTTGGTTGCCCAATTCTTAATGAAAATGACAAAGGTACATCCATGGTATAAGCCCTTGTCTTAGTGCAATTTTACAGCTTTCATGAATTCACCCAAATTTCCGGAAGTAGGCCTGGAAATCACACTACTATCAAATATTCACAAACTCCATTTTAGCACGAGCAAATATCTTTGTGTATATTTGCTCATGGAAAATTCTGTGGTGCGTTTACAGGTTCACTTTCCTGTCAACCACTTTTTTTCCAACCTTGGAAGAAGGTTTACTTCTGCTCTTGTCAAGGAGTACATTTCCAACCTTTCTCAGAATCGGAGAAGATTAGAGAAGAGCTGGTGAAAACCCTTAAAACATGGAAGTTAGTAGGTTTGCAAAGACCAAAAAGTGCATTCCAACCCTGGAACAATTGCTTATTGCTACATCCAATCCCAGTATGCAGATCTACAGAAAGGTGGCAAAATAAGAGACTTGCTACAATACAGACCTTACTATAGTATTATTATTATTATTATTTAGCGATTTGTAGAGCGCCTGGTGACCCGGAGGCATCCCCGCGCTATAACATTTGTGGAGACCAGAGGAAAAAGGGGGACTTTATTTTGGAAATAGCAGGGTTTTCAGGGTTTTCAGTTTTTTCCTGAAGATCAGATGACTGGGTTAATCAGAGAGACTATTATCAGTGCACTTATATAATGAGATTCCTGCTATAATTTGACATCACGCTGCCTGGCACCAAAGGGACAAGTGGATTTGTTACAGGACAAGTAGATTTAAGAAATACCATCTTCCATGGACAAGTGGATATTGTATTAAATTCCAACCACTGGAGTGGCAATGGAAATGCATATTAGGGAACAGATGAGGGACAGAGACTGATGCAGTAGGTTTCTGGAAATGTACTGTTTGAGCTGCTCCAGTTTAACTTTCTGCAACACACATACCGGACGCCAATCGTATTGAGCAAAACATACGCAGACACATCAGCTTCATGTATGAAGGAGGGGCCTCATTTCTACACTTGACATGGCTCTGCCCCAAGCAAGCTGCTTTCTGGGAAGAGGTCTTATCTAAATTGTCAGCTGCAACTTAAAAACTGCTGGAATTTGTCCTGCAACTTAAGCTATTCAGTGTGTTCCCTAGCGTCACAAACTGAAATATGCACCATAATCTTCTGCGCCTGGCACGAGTGGTGGGATAGAGGTGAAGGCAGTTGGCTAGATGAGCAAGAGGGGTCCCAGTAAAGCAATGTGGATCAGAGCTATGTTGGACTAAGCATTGCCTGAGCAACTAGGTATCAAACTTGCCAGCAGGAATGACATAGAGATTGAAGATTTGGAGAAATGGGCAGAGGTCCTGGAGGGATTTTTTTCATCCCTCTGGAGGTGTGGGTTGTCTTACTGGATGGTAGATTTTCATTTTGCACGGAAATATGGGATATTACACATGTTTTACAGTAAACAAAGACCACTGGAATTATGCAATTCTATGGCCGCTACCATTTTTCACATAATTATAGATGTGCTGCTGTTGCCACATAATCACTCCATCATCTGCTGCAAAATCTACATATTTTAACAAAAAAGTTGTTTCTAGCTCAACAGATCGAAAGTTAAAAAAAATATGACAACTCTGGTTCCTGCACACCAGAAGACTTTAGGTTGACAAGTCATCTTTAAGTTGCTTATTGCTGTATTTCGGTGTTTAATAGGTACTAATAACGTAAACTATTTTCCCATACACATTTAACAAGTGTAAAAATGACAAAATAATTAATTAATTCTGTCACAAAATGTGCCACATGGTACCGCATAATTTTCCTTTTCTTGCATCATTTATTCAACTCTGTCACATAATTTGGTCTTCTTCCACTTAATTCCAGTGGTCCGGAGTATATACGTATTGCAAAATTGGGGGCAGATTTATTATTCTTTCACACAACGCAATGTAGAAAGACTACTTGCTGCTTCACAATGTGAAAGGGAGAACGCAGGAATTCACCATATCTATCAGGATATAGCACAACTTGCTCACACAATCTGATGCCTAGTGCCAATGCAGGCATCCCTGTACAATGGTGCAAGGGTGCCAGCTCTACAGGCAGGATTGTTTTGTGCAGGAAGCGGCATCTTCCTACACAAATACAATTCTCTGAGGCTTTTTCATCTTTCTAAGTTTGCTCTAGAGTGCAGCACACTTAGAAAGAGGAAACAACTGGGAGAAATAAATACTTCCTTGCCGTAACTTCAGATTTACCAAGCCACGCAGGGCCAGGCAGGGAGGCCTTGCATTGCTTGGTGAATCTAACATAAGAATTGTGTTGCCATTGCAATATCATGCATGACGTAAGGGCAGCACAATACCTTGATCAATCTGCCCCAGTTGGTGTCAGGGCTTTACCTATCTGTAGCTAGAAGACTGAGAAACTGGAACTTTCTCTAATTGGTACTTGTGGTTTTGTTTCTACATCTTTGTACCACGTTTAAAGATTACAAATAAATATCTGTATAAAATGTAGGGCACTCTGATGCATTTCTTTAGGAAAAGCCCTCTCTTCCAACAACCACTGCAAGCCCAACCACAGGAGGCCATTGCTGGGACAGGAGGCTGGATAGTGATGAAGAGATGCAGTAGCTCAACCAAGAGAAGGCTCTGGTGTGGTGGTGGGTCTCTTTAGCAATTTGATCGGAAAAGTATCTACGCTTGCACCTCGGGCCATTGCCACATCAGCCCCAGACTCGGAATAACCCTAGCAATACCTGTGGCCTGGCTTGGTCTAGGCTGAGGTTCAGTTGGCTGCTTCGGATACCCTTAAGGCACGCCTACTGTCTTACACACAACTCTGCAATTCTTCATTCTCTAGATGCAAATCACTGATTTTGATGCTTCACGTCTTTGGCCTGTTGAGCGGTAGCTTGCATTCCAGAGTGGTACTAAGCTGCTGCATCACCTTTTCAGAAAACATCCATGAGAACTTGGTAACAAACACAGGCAAAGTGAATGAATGAATGAATGAAAGTGAATTTATAGAGCGCGAATTGCTGCCCTGAGGCGTCCAAGCGCTAGTCAGTAGATCTTGTCTCGTTGACCTAATGGGTTTGCCAATGCTTTTTGCTGATTCTGTGCAGGGTCAGAAAAAAAGGAGAGAAAAGGTGCAATGACACGGCTGCTACTGGTGGCTGTGTCTTTCTGTATGTGCGAGCATGTGCAAACAAGTAAGTGCTTCCATGCATCACTATGCGCACCTATGGAAAAACATAAGCGCCATATTTTTCAATTTTGTTTTATTTACTGATCCAAGATGGCAGACCTTACTTGGATCGGTAAATAAAAAACACAATTGTGTTTTATTTCTGCAAAAGTGCTTGTTGTAAAGCGCAACAAATAAATATTTAAATAATTTTAAAGTACAGCGCAGGTGAGGCAAGAGTAGTGAGTAGCTGGTGGGGCACGGCTAGGGGGAATCACCAGGGAGTGGAAGAGAGGAGTGGAAGCAGCGGAGGTGCACAAAACGCTGTCTGATCTGTGGCCCTGCAGCAAATGGAGGTTGCTGGGCTTCCCAGAAAACTATGAAATGGAAATCTTTTTTGTTAGAACCACTCAGAGACTTCCCGTCAGCAGTTAAAAAAATCTAATATTTTCAAAAAGGCTCTTATAGGAACACATGCATATCAGATAGACAACGAGGATGGTGCTAAAGGGCCTGGATACCCTCAATGGTGAAAAGCATTGCTCTACAAATCCACTGTGCATTACATTATGTGGCAATGGAGGGCCAAATTATGTGGTATGGTTGGCAATACTTATCCAACAACAAAATGCAAATTATGCTCATACTTTCACAAACTCTATGACAGTATTCATTCAGTATTCTGTCAAATTTACACCTCATTAGTTAGCAGTTTAACTCTTGAATGCAGCTATCAGCAACTGAAAGGACAACAGTTACCGTGTGCAAAGGGTCTGTCGGCTATTGTCCCCAACCACATATTGGGTCTTGCGCTTTTAGCAAATTTTTATACATTTGCACTGGAAACAATTATTGGTGAGATCTGCAAATTATGCAGCAAGATGGTGGATTGTGTGGCAAATATGTGTGACAGTGTTTTTTAATATCCTTTCTGATTGACACACTACATAACTTTTATTCACACTGCACTGGCAATGGCCAGGAGAGGTATGGATAGACCGAAAGACCCTAGATGTGGGCTACATTTCCAAGATAAAAGAGCTGAATTACTGACTGCCCCAGGAAAAACATGTGTATACTGAGAGCAGTGTCTTACAAAACAATGGTGACATCATTGCATAGATATTTACAACAACACGCATATGAAGTTGGCCTTGCAGACTATCATTAACGATATGCTATTATCTGCTAGTAATTTTCACCAATTGTGCAATACCCATGAAATCCCATAAAACAGATTGAGTTCTAAGAAGTAAACTGCTATCTAATGACAGAGCTTGCATGACTCCAAGGGTTGATGCATTGTATTATTGTTACAAATCCACCTATTCTGGCGTAGAGGCGAACCCTTAACAACCGCAAAGTAGATTCGCGGAATGAACCACTATGCCAGACTGGAGGAACTGGTGTAGAAGCATAGATGAGTGAGTAGGAAATGTGTCACACTATAAGGGCCTGGTTCCAATAAAATTCTAATATGTGACTCTGGCGCTTGGGGTCGGAGATTGCTCACCACTCTTTTATGGTATTGTTATGCTAATGTGACATTCGTCTTAATTAGATTATCACGAGAAGCACTGTACCAGACACAAGATTGATTTGTTTTATTGTTCTCGAAATTTCAAAATCAATAATAAGAGTTTATTAAAAAAAGAAAATACACCTACTTATATAAAAAAATTCCTAGTCTCCCAGAAATAAGGTTAGCCTTCCAGTTACCTGACCATGTGGCCTACATCTGTGACCCAGGTACGCTAGATAGAAGGAGCATCATGGGACGGCTGCACCAAATACCACATTGTTTGGCAAACATGATTAAACAAGCATTCACAATGCAATGGTCTCTGCATTTTTAAAGTTAGAGCTATTGGCATTGCTTATGACATAATTTTTTTAAATGTTTTTGTTTTTAAAACATATAAATAAATGGCATTATCATTTACAATGCCAATAGCTTAATCGCTCGCAAATGCGAGACCTATTGCATTTGCACCCATACACAGAGCACCACACAAAGCCACCCACACACACATACAGAGCCACGCACACACACACACACACACACAGAGCCACGCACACACACACAGACAGAGCCACGCACACACACAGAGCCACGCACAAACAGACAGAGCTGTGCATACACACACAGACAGAGCCGCACGCACACACACAGACATAGCCGCGCGGAAACACACAGACAGAGCCGTGCACACACACACAGACAGAGCCGCGCGCACACACACAGACAGAGCTGCACACACACACACAGACAGAGCCGCGCACACACACAGAGCTGCGCGCACGCACACACAGGCAGAGCCACGCACACACACACAGACAGAGCCACGCACACACACACACAGAGCCACGCACACACAGACAGAGCCGCGCACACACAGACAGACTGAGCCGCGCACACACACACAGACAGAGCCGCACGCACACACACACAGACAGAGCCACGCACACACACAGAGCCACACACACACAGACAGAGCCGCGCACACACAGACAGACTGAGCCGCGCACACACACACACAGACAGAGCCGCACGCACACACACAGATAGAGCCGCACGCACACACACACACACACACACACAGACAGAGCCAAGCACACACACACAGACAGAGCCACACACACACAGACAGAGCCACACACACAGTGCTACACACACACACACAGACAAGGCCGCGCACACACACACAGACAGAGCCGCGCACATACACAGACAGAGCCACGCACACACACAGAGCCACGCACACACACAGACAGAGCCACGCACACACACAGACAGAGCCACGCACACAGACAGAGACACGCAAACACACAGACAGAGCCACGCACACACGCAGACAGAGCCACGCACACACACAGAGCCACGCACACACACAGACTGTGGTAGGATGGCGTGTTGGTGCTGTGGAAGAATGGCGCGGTGGTGCTGTGGAAGGATGGCGTGGTGGTGCTGTGGAAGGATGGCGCAGTGGTGCTGTGGAAGGATGGCGCAGTGGTGCTGTGGAAGGATGGCACAGTGGTTCTGTGGAAGGATGGAGAGGTGGTGCTGTGGAAGGATGGAGTGAAGGTGCTGTGGAAGGATTGAGTGGTGGTGCTGTGGAAGGATGGAGAGGTGGTGCTGTGGTAGGATGGTGCTGTGGAAGGATAGAGTGGTGGTGCTATGGAAGCATGGAGTGGTGGTGCTGTGGAATCATGGGGGAGTGGTGCTGTAGAAGCATGGGGGAGTGGTGCTGTAGAAGGATGGCCCAGTGGTGCTGTAGAAGGATGGCACGGTGGTGCTGTAGAAGGATGGCGCGGTGGTGCTGTAGAAGTATGGCGGGGTGGTGCTGTGGAAGGATGGTGCTGTGGAAGGATAGAGTAGTGGTGCTATGGAAGCATGGAGTGGTGGTGCTGTGGAATCATGTAGGAGTGGTGCTGTAGAAGGATGGCGCAGTGGTGCTGTAAAAGGATGACGCGGTGGTGCTGTAGAAGGATGGCGCGGTGGGGCTGTAGAAGGATGGCGAGGTGGTGCTGTAGAAGGATGGCACTTGGATGCCTGTGGGCACGCGTTCACTGCACACACATCAACATTGCCCCCTCACATCTCAGACCAGCGGTCACCTCGCCTCACCCCAGCATGCGTGCTCCCAGGGGCCGGGTGCCAAGGCGCTTTCCCTAGAGACATCGGAAATTGCAGACAGACCAGAGCTGCACTGGAAGACACATTCCAGACACGACAAAGCGCTAAGAGGCCACGCCAGTGGTAGACGTGTTCTCTATATATACACACCACTAACGTTTTGTGACACACAGGGTTCTATAAATTGAGTTAAAATACAGCCCCCCCTGCAGTTTTCTTGGGGAGGAGGCAGCGAGGAGTTAAATTGTTAAGTTAGCGGTAGCGCTGGGAGGGCCGCATTTTGGCTGTTTTGGCCGCGGGAGGTTCGTGGTCAGGATGGAGGAAACGTATTCGGGGTTGGGACTGAGGTGAGCCAGGGGGTGCGGTGGGGGAGGGGTGGTAAATTGGACAGCTGGGGAGGAGGTAGCGAGGGGTCTGGTGGCAGGACAGATGGGGGGGCGAGGCCGTAGCCAGAGGGGACAATTGTGGCTGGGGGAATGGGGGGGGGGAAGAGGAGTAGTTGTAATGCCAATGCTCGTTCAGGTTGGGGATTACGGAATGAGCCGAAAAACAAGTTCAGCCCTGAGAAGTGGGGAGTGTTTGGGATCTGCGTGGCCTGTTGTGCAGGGTGCGCGAGGGACGGGAGTGTCTGTCCCTACTGCTGAAAGTGTGTGCACTGCAGGCCGCTGCCGTGAACCATCACAGCGGCGGGCGGTGGGGTTTGGAGAGTCAGTCACTCACCGAAGCGCTCCTGCCCCGCAGTGTCCCACGTGTGCAGCTTGACCCGCATGCCGGGCGCCAGCCTATTCACGTGGAACTCCATGCCCAGGGTGCACACCGCCTGATCCAGGAAGGACTTCTCGGTGTAGGCTGCACTAGCGACGTCTTCCCCATCGTGGTGTCCCCCAGCAGGATGACTCGGAGCTGGTAGTGCCAGTTGGCTGCGCAGCCGGGGGCCAGGGCAGTGCAGTGGTGGCGGTCTATGCCTGCGCGGGCTTTGTACTCCCATTCACAGCCTGCATGTGGGGAGCTCCAACAACTCGATGAAGCCCTGCCCTCCCCACACTTCTAGCTCTGCCCACTCTCCCTGTTTCCCAAGGCTTTCCTCTCTTTCTTTCCACCATAGAGAGCCAGTTTGCTTTAACATGTTTGCTTTCCGTGAGCACAGTTACACTACACACGGACACACTCATTTTTTAGGTACAAGGAGAATAAGATATTTGCCCAGAATCACAGGACGTTGAGGCGACGCTGATACTCGAACCTTGTTCCCAGTCATACGGTCGGCAGCTCTGGGTGTAACGTCCGCCTGCGAGCCTCATATTTCTCCTTCCTCGTTGTTCATTGCAGATTTCCAGTTGATTTGTTTCCTCCGCAGCACTTGAATGATTAAAGGAACCCATTGAATGTGAAATATGCCTAGTTGTCCCAGCGCAAGAGGGAAAGGACCACCATCTTTCTCCGAGGCGAGGCAGAAATGCCTCGGAGAAAGCATCGTCATTTTGAGATTCGGGGCGTGGTTTTCGTTCCAGCCAATGGGAAGAGGAGAGAATGAAAACAAGAAAGAAGAGAAAAAACACGCCCCAGAATCTGGAAAAGACGGGGCTTGAACCGAGTGACGCCCCTCTCCTCCAATGGCTGGCCTCGTTTAGGAAGCCAGCCAATGGAGAAGAGGGGCGGGTTTAAGCCCCCTACTAAGAGACATTAATTCTCGGCTGCGCGAGCACTGCTATGCAGTGCAACGCTAGTCCGAGACCTAAAAAGGACACAGCTCAGGATGATTCAAATAGGGTTTCTCCATTCTCCAGCCTAACGATCACCCTTCCATTTCATCAAAAATAAATTCTCTGTGTCCCTCCATTTCTACTTTTTGGACACAATTTTGGGGGCCAGATTAATCTATTTTTTATTCAAACATACCTTACTCTATTTCTAATATGTTTTAGGTAGTGTATCAGATGCATGGGTACATTTTTCATTAAATGTGAAAATATTGGACTTATTATTATGCAATTGCCTTTCAGCAAATAACTTGAAATTGGAAAAACTCTATGCAATTATCATTGAAAGCATGGTGGTATGCAGTCATACCACCATGTCATCGATTGGAGACTGCTTATATGCACCGTTTATCCCTTGTTTTAAAGCGAAAGGACCTTTGGGCACCAGTTACACAGTTCCTTGATAACTCTCCAAGACGTTGTTTGCCCCTCTACCCACTGCTCACGAAGTTTTTCAGCGTCTCAGACTTCCTACTCCTGACCATATTATCTTTCTACTGTGTACCTTTTGTTATATATTTTGTTACTTATCCCATGCTTATAATCAGACAATACACCATTTAAATCGTGTACATACCACCCCTGTTTCTTTCGTTCCTCCTTTACATTACTCAATTGTTTTCTGTTATTCTAATGTATTAGTTCTTAAGTACTTTTTGGTGGTATCACATTTCTCTTAATAAACTTATTCCTTAAAATTAAAAAATCTAATTCTCCATGGCGATTGCTATGTTTAGTGTATTTGTTATATTTTATCAGCACAGCCTGTGCAAATAAAACATTTACATCAGAAAAATAATTAATGTGTGTTTCAATTTAAGAATACACTAAAATCATAACTTAAATTGTTATTTGGCACTGTTGCATCTGATTAATCTCTGTTTAACTATTTTTGACAGCTAAAAATTAGTATTCAGGTAGGCAAGTGAAGTTGCATTTTGCAGAAGTTCGCCCTTATACCTTTTAGAACCTGAGCTCCTGTGCTCTCCTGTACTGTCAACTAATGTGTTCCATTTCATAACAAGATAATGATTTAAAACAATATCAAGCGAAAATATAGACTGCAGTAACATGAAGAGAGAAAGGTAGCTGGCAAAACAATCAGCCATAAAGTAAAATCTATCCACAATTTCAGCATGTAACTAAACTTAATATTAAGCTATTGCCCCCAAATACACTACAACAGGATTTAACAATAGTAAATTAACTCATTCTCAAAATAAGTGAGAATTGTTTTTAAATGGAATTTAGGGATTTTTTTACAAGTAAATATTTTTAGATCTTTTTTGTGCAGTCTGCTTTTTAATTATCTTATATAATACTCGTTTTGCATACTTCAGAGTTACATTTTCACATAGAAACGTACCGATTTTAATTTAAACAATTCTAGACAATGTAGCATTCTGCCCACTAGTCTGTTATTTCAGATACTATGAAAAAACAAACAAATGATTGCTTTGGCAGTCTAAGGAGCACCACGTCAAGCTCACCACAACATGCGCCTGACCTTGAAGCACATAGTAAGAACACCTACCTTGCAAACAGTTTGTGGATGGCTATAATTGCACGTGTTAATTAAACACATTTGCTGCTAATGTAATCCCTTTTGTACTGCCGGATGTTAGCAATGGGGATCTTGCTAAGTGGTGTAACTACCTCAAAAGTAGCACAAACTTGAAAGGCAGATTGTAAAATGTTGGTAAATTACTCCTTTTTGGGATTCACTAAACATCCTAGAAGTAGTCCTGGAAGAATGCAACAGTCACACATTTTCAGGAGCATTCCAACTTTGCAAACGTTTCTCGAACATGTTTACAACTGGAGGTATCATTATTTACATCCATGGGAAATGTATGCATGTCACATTCCATTTCCAATCCTGGAAAGGCATTTACTTCTGTCTATTGCAGGAGTTGTGTAGACCCAACTGAGCAGTCAAGTTTTGGGTTTGAGCGGGCCGTGTGTTTGCATGATAAACAAGGGATGCTGGTGAGCAGTAATGTACATTTTGGAGAAAGAAGTGTCATAGTAAGCATGTCAGGCAGTGTTTTAAATGGGCCGGTACTGTCCGGTACTGAGTACCAGCACTTTTTTATTTTGAGAGGGAGGGTTCTTGCACTTCTCAAGAAAAACGTAATATTTTTAATCGGAGCGTACCGGCACTTTTCAGAAACAAGCAGGTTCTCCGGTACAGAGTATCTTCACTTCTATTTTTCCACCTCAATGTTGTCATATTCTGGAATGTGCAGGGAGTTCTTTTGTAAGAGGTTTAGGCCCAGTCCTAGAGGGTGGGCCATTTTATAATGAATGGATGCAGTCTAGTGTTTAGGGGGGGGGGGGATATAGGGGAGTTACAGGAAGAGGAGGAGCAGGAGCTGGAAGGGAGCAGTTAGGAGAAGGACGGGGCAGAGAGCAGACGTGAGAATAAAGGCTCCTTCAAACATCCCCACGTGTCTGTCGTTATTTTGAGGACGACACTACAGCTGGCGACGAGGGTGGGATGGCGTGCTATGCCACCGCCCGGACTCCTGGAAACAAGTGACCCCGTCCTGTGAAGCGCGCGCAAGAAGTCGCCGTCGCGACACGCGCCCTGTGTAAACGCTGCCGCCCGAGATTGCAACAGCCAGCGGTGAATGCCCGCAGCTCCGTGGCTGGTCCGCCGCGTGGAGCAGAACTGTGACAGCGTCTTTGAGCGCTGAGATTGAGTGCCAAAGAAAAACGAAACCACCGCCGAGATTGTAGTGGCCAGCGGTGAATACCTGCAGCTCCGTGGCTGATTGGTCGCGTGGAGCCAACTGCGATGGCGCCGTCGAGCGCTGAGAGTGGGTGCCTACCCCAGATGCGAGATACTGTGCGGGACTGCTGTCGGGAGCCCACCCCGATCTTACCTTCCGCCTTGAGGAACACCGGCTGCATCGGTGAGTGCTAGTCGATAGAAGCCGGGGTCGGGAAGACTGAATGAAGCCAAATCTCGTGGGAAATTAGATTTCCATAGCGGCGGCCATTTTGAAGTCAGGCATTGGCTCCCAATCCTCATCAAAAACACAGAGCGGCCATTTTAAGGTCAGGCCAGTGAAAGTTTGTCACAACAAGCACGAGCAAAGGCAACAACAAACAAAACAAACAAGCACAAGCAAAGGCAACAACAAATAAAACAAACGAGCAAATGCAAATTGTTACAACAAGCACAAGCAAAGGCAATGACAAATGAAACAAGCAAGCACAAGCAAAGGCAACAATAACTAAAACAACCAAGCACAAGCGAATGCAAATTAGCACTCGCCAGTGGGAAGAGAGAGAGAACCAAGCGAGTGCAAAGACAGTGAAATAAGAAAGAAAACAAAATGTCAATGTCACCGCACAGGAATGCTGCAGGCACAGCTGCAATTGCACCAAATCAAACAGCCAGGACAGGCGTCACATACTTGCGCACCCCAGAACCACTTGCCCTCATCGCTGGAGGAGGAATGGGCCTCAGGTGGCAGGAATGGGTCGAGGACTTCGAGGACTTTATGCTAGGATCAAAGGTCACGGATGATGATGAAAAACTAATTGCCCTGCGCAACCAGGTTGGGAAAGAGGTCTGCAAACTAATTGAGGAACTGCCGACTGATGAGACAGGATCATATACAAAAGTACGAGATGCTCTGAATAAAAAGTTCCTACACAAGAAAAATGTAGACTATGAAAGATATATTTTTAACCTAGCCTGTCAGGAAAAGGAAGAACTAATGAGTACGTTCATAACAAAACTTCGACGACTTTCCCGAAATTGTGACTTTGACAACTTCTCCACAGAGGATGCTAGCAGATTATGAATCATCGAAGGATGCCAGTCAGAAACCCTCAGAAGGCGTCTCCTACGGAAAAGTCAAACTTTAGATGAAATTGAAGAAATGACCCGAGTCCATGACAAAGCAGAGGAACACGCCAGGAAAATGGAGGCGGGACGTACTGAGAAACGAGAACAAGCATACCGACTACGTGCCAGTACCACTCGCAGACATTCTCGAGAGAGACGATGGACACTCAGACCCACTTCACCTCAACACTATACAGGACACAAGCTCCATGAGTCAGGCCGCAGGGACAAGAGATGGAAACGTCCACTTAAGTGTTATCGGTGCGGATATGATTTTCCACACACGGATGCCTGTCCAGCTCTTGGACAGCAGTGTCGAATGTGTGGAAGAGAGAACCATTTTGAGAACGTTTGTGGGGATCATCGTAAGGAAAGACCGAAGGAGACAACAAGATCTTCTCGCTCCGTCACAACGGGACATCATGCGAAAGCAGTTCAGGACCGTCAAGGGTCATCCTCTGTTTCCTCACACTCAAGCAGAGAGTCTTGCAAGTCACAATGGATGAGAAGATCGCTATCCCGAGAGTCAAGGTCAGCGTCTCCAGTATCGCTGTACAGCGATGAATACGTCAGCATGGTCGCTGATCCGGATCAATTGAAGAAATACCCCAGATTGGACATTCATGTAGGAAACCATGCAACCAAATTTGTGCTGGACAGTGGGGCATCACTAAATTACATCCCAGTCACTGAATACAAGAAAATGCAGCCGGCACCTGCCCTCAGCCGTGTGTATACGTGGATGTAAAAAAAAACCTCCCATGCCTTGGAAAATTTGCAACTACTCTCACACACAAAACCATGTCTGTGCCAGCCCACATCCATGTCATCGACGGACCAGAAGCTGGATGCCTCCTCAGTTTACCAGCAGCCGAACGTCTCCGGCTTGTTGAAATCCTGTATTGAGTGAGAGATGACTCTGACATCATTCACAAATTCCCTAAGTTATTTTCTGGACTCGGGAAAATGGCCAAGTGTCAGATTCGTTTACATATCAACGAGCAGGTACGACCCGTAGCTCAACACCACAGGCGAGTTCCCTTCCATCTCCAACAAGCAGTGGAAGACAAAATTCAAGAGTTACTGCGAACAGACATCATCGAGCGGACAGAAGGCCCAACTCCTTGGGTTTCACCAGTGGTGATCGTGCCGAAGAAAGGCACACCAGGAAAGGTGCGCCTGTGTGTGGATATGAGGGTCCAAATACGGCTATCGCACGAGAACGTCATCCAGGACCTCACTTCAGTGATTTGATTTCATCCCTTAATGGTGCGCGATTTTTCTCCAAGTTAGACCTGAACAAAGGGTACCACCAGTTAGAACTACATGAGAAATCACGATATATAACCACCTTCGCCACTCATCTCGGACTGTTCCAATATAAGTGACTCAACTTTGGAGTCTCGTCTGCTGCGGATATTTTCCAAGAAGCCATCCGCCAGACCATACATCACATACCAAATGCGCTGAATTACAGTGACGACATCTTAGTATACGGTGCAAATGTTCAGGAACACGACAAGGCACTGGACCGGGTGTGCCACGCCCTCCTTGAGACAAGCCTCACACTCAACAGGGAGAAGTGCGAATTCCACAGGTCCACCCTAAAATTCTTTGGACACGTATTTTCAGGAGCTGGGATGAAGCTTGATCCCGAGAAGGTGATGGCTTTAAATGACACCAAAAGCCTACAAGACGTGGGTGACATCAGATCTTTCCGGGGAATGGCGAGTTACTGTGCCAGATATATTAAAGACTATGCTACATCAGTCATCTGCTATGTACTCTAACCAAACAAGGTCAGCCGTTCATCTGGACTCCCCAATGTGAGCACGCGTTCCAGGAAATCAAAAGAGCTGTCGAGTCAGCTGACAATCTGGCTTCAGCCCCAAAAGAAAGACAGAGATTACCGTTGATGCCAGCCCAGTCGGGTTGGGTGCAATCCTAGCTCAATTTGACCATGACACGGATCAGATACACATCGTGGCATATGCCAGCAGAAGTTTAACGGACACTGAAAAGGCCTATTCACAACCAGAAAAGGAAAGTCTTGCCGTTGTATGGGCCTGTGAACACTTTCACATTTTTATATTCGGCAAGCATTTCACGCTTGTAACTGATCATCAAGCATTGGTTACCATATTCGGAAATTCCAGGGCCAAAATGCCCCCTCGAATTGAGCGCTGGGGATTACGATTGCAAGAGTACACCTACACCATAGTTCAGAAGCCTGGAAAGTCAGCCAATCCGGCCGATTACATGTCAAGACACCCTCAGGTGTCGCATGTGTCAAAACCATCCCTGGCCGAAGAGTACATTCACTTTGTAGTGGACCAAGTCAGACCACCGGCGGTTCCCTTGGAAGCTATATGTGAGGCCACTGCCCGAGACGCCATCCTGCAGAAGGTGAAGCGCCGACTACAGATCAACCATTGGCGTCACTCCAATGAGGATGTAAGTGAAGATACGAACTTCCGACAAGAGATGCAGGCATTCAAACACGTGAGTGAGGAACTATCGGCCACTGAACAGGGACTCATACTGAGGTATCAACGCATAGTCATTCCGATGCAACTCCGTCAGGGCGTAATCAATCTTGCACATGAGGGCCACCGAGGAGTGGTAGCCACTAAAAGAGCGCTCAGAGAAAGAGTATGATTCCCTTTACTGGACCAGATGGTTTAACTCACTTTAAAGGATTGTCCTCAGTGCCAACTTGTGAATCAAGGAGATCCTCCAGCTCCTCTCCAGATGTCAACATTACCCGGCAGTGTATGGCAAGAACTCGCTCTAGACTTCTATGGACCCCTTCAGTCTGGAAAATACGTCTTAGTTCTCATGGACGAATACTCCAGATTTCCCATAGCCCAGTTTGTGCCGTCCATCAATGCCACCAGCACTATTGCCGTTCTGGACAAAGTCTTCGCTGCATGGGGTGTTCCGAAAGAAATTAAGACAGACAATGGACCGCCATTCAATGGCCACGAATTTGGGGAATTTGCGAAACATATCAACTTTAGGCATCGCAAAATCACTCCCTTATGACCCCAAGCCAATGGAATGGTGGAGAGGTTCATGGCCACGCTAAAAAAGACATTCCAGCAGGCTACCCTTGACAAGAAAGACTTTCAAGCGGCGCTAAATGAAGTTCTGCGAGCCTACCGCACAACTCCACATGCCACTACAGGGAAATGTCCTGCCACCCTCATGTTGGGACGACCAATTAGGACACGGATACCTACCTGGGAAGGTGCCTTACTCCCAGTGTCCTCCAAGAGTGCACATGAGGAGCTGGTTGTTGCTAATCGTGAGAGAAAAAACAAGATGAAGTCCTATGCCGCCGCCCGGCGGAGAGTTAGATCCCCGTCCATTCAAGAAGGAGACTGGGTGCTGGTCAAGCAGGAACAACAAAAGAAAACAGACTGCAAGTTCAGAGCTGAACCTTTAATAGTCACACAGCAAAAAGCAATCATGATAACCACGGAATCAGAGAACAAGAGAATCACACGAAATATCTCACACTTTCAACGGTGCACTCCGGCGGCTAAAGATGCTCTCAGCAAAGTGACTGAAAGACCGATTAAAGAGAGGTTCAAAACTGACTCTGCAGCACAGATGCCTGAAAATCAGCCAAAGCTGAATCCGGGAATGAAGATGTGTTCCTGCGGCCCAAACTGACCATCCGCCGACCTGTACGGCTGATTGAAGAACTATAACCAAGTCAGAAGTTTACTTTCTTTTGTTTGTTAAGAAAGGGGGAGATGTTATAATGAATGGATGCAGTCTAGTTTTTAGGGGGGTGGAGTCGGGGAGTTACAGGAAGAGGAGGAGCAGGAGCAGGAAAGGCGCAGTTAGGAGAAGGACGGGGCAGAGAGCAGACGTGAGAATAAAGGCTCCTTAAAACATCACCACAAGTCTGTCGTTATTTTGAGGACGACACTACAGGCCAGGCCCTGCTAAGATAGCTTTGTGGCCCACCCAAGGCCCATTCACAAGCAGAAACCATCTTCTGTTCTTTTTCTTAATGCAACATCTCGCAAGTCTACAGGCTGGACATCAAAGCCGAGTTGTGTAACTTTTTTTTCAAAACTGTTTTTATTAAGATCGCTGAGATAAACATACACAGTGCTCCGATCCCCGGAGGGGCTGTGACAACAATTATGCTTCATAATGTGCAATTCATTTAACTGTCATACCCTCCACCCTCCACCCCACATCCCAACTACCCAACCCTCCCCTCCCCCTCCCTTCTGCAGCACAATGTCTCTTCAATGCTGTTTAGGGTAAGCATACAAATGTCCGTATATGTAACCTTGTCTCAACATGCCCATTACAACTGCCCCTCCTCGCCCCTTGGCGGTGGTGGAGGCTCCAGCCACAATCCCCTGTAGTCTGCCCATATTTTCCATATTTTATAGTGTTTTGTGGGGCAGCCTCTGGCCTCAAACACCGGCCGCTCCAGTCCCATGCAAAAGTCCAGTCCTTTCTTCCACCCAATCACCTTGGGAGCCCTGGGATCCTTCCAGGCCTGCGCCATATCTCGTTTGGCTAGTGTAAGACCCAGCAGCAGCAAGTGCCGTTTGTAGACGTTACCGCCCACCCCTTCTAGCAAATGGAGTAGGCCCAATTTTGCCGTACGGGGGAGGTCCCATCCCAGCACCTCCGACAGACAGTCCCAAACACCAGTCCAAAATCCCGCCAAACCACTACATTCCCACACTGTATGTAAGAGGGTGCCTATTTCATGGCCACACCGCAAGCACGCCGGGGACTCAATCAGACCAGCCCTCCACAATCTCTCTCTGGTATAATACGCACGGTGCAGGTATTTGAATTGTGCTAGGCGTAAGCGGACAGCTATTGCTGCCCCCCTGGGGGACTCAAGAGCCTCCCGCCAGTCCTCCTCCTCTAACTCACCCACATCACGCACCCAGCCATCTCTCAGGGGCTGTAGATCCAAGGAACAGTGTGTCACTAATGTTTGGTATATTTTGGATATCTTTTTGTCTTCTAGATCCCCCATAAATACCTTCGCCTCTATCGGGCTGAATTCGGGTAGCGTATCTAAACCCACAAGTGCAGGTGCCAGAGCGTGCCTAAATTGTAAGTAACGAAAAGTTGTGTAACTTTCATCTGTAACGTTAATTCATTGGGCGACTATGAGTGCCTGAGGACAGGGGGAGGTCAGTTAGGATGACTGTTATTACCAAGCTCCTGTCACACAGTAATTAAGACATTAAAACAGCTTTATTGTAAAAATAGTGTGAAGAATTGTGCCATTGGAACTAAAGTAAGTGACAATAAACATACATTCAGGATGTACATCTAAAAATGGTTTGTTATGTTTTCTTTCTGCTATTCCCTCATTTATACTTTCTGTTCAGGGCCACTAGAATTATGTGGCTGAGGTAAACCATATTATGTGGCAGGGTTGACTTAATTATGCTGCAAAATAAGGCAAATTACCCAGTGTAGTGGCACATTTTGTAATAGTACAACCATTCATTATTTTTTAAGTTTTTACATATTAACACCATCTTGGAAGGTCACACCTTGTTAGCACTATTTTAATACTGAAGTACAGAACTACACTACTGAAAGGTGACCCGTCTACCTTTATAAAGAGCCTTCCAAGTTGCTGCGCTTTAGTAGGTGTTGATTCATTTGAGCTAGAAACAATATTTTGTTAAAATCTGCTAATTATGCAGAAGATGATGATTATGTTATAAATGTGGCAGATACACAACTATGCAGAATACGCTGCAGCCGCAGAATCATATAATTCCAGTGGCCCTGCTTATGGCCCTATATTAAACAAACAAACACTGATAATGGCAAGGTTTTGACAGTTCTTAATTAAAAAGACTTGTTAAGTTTCACTAATACAACACAGATACAGAATGGGAGGGACCAGTTCATTTGCCTATTATACAAAGACAAGCATTGGCAACAATTCCATAGCAGCACGCGCAACACGTGCTGCCACTGTCCTGCCCACTCTCGGTCTCCTGAGGTGCACATAAAAGAGATTGCTAATATTATTTAAAGGAATTCAAAGAACAGACACCCAACTTTGGGGCCCTGGTAACTGTGCATTTATCCTCTTCCAATAAATTCTCACCTTGTGTCACATAAACAGACCGAAATCGATTAGTCAGGGCCTCTGGAATTTGAAGCCGAAGCATTGATTACGTAATTATGAACTTGTATAATTTGCTACATAATCCATCATCTGCTCATGGGTGATCTGAGCAGTGAAGGTGAGGCTAACAGAAGAGAGTGAGGTGGAAAGTCCAGGGTGAGGTGGAGAGAGAGAAGAGTGAGGTGACGACAGACGAGAGGGGATGGTGAAGCAGAGAGCCGGGAGAATAATAAGGGGAAGGCTGAGGCACAATGGATGACAGTGAGAATAAAAGGAGAATGTGAGGGCGATAGAAGGTGAGTGAGAAAGACAGAGGAGAGCAAGCAAGAGGAAGCGAAGGGTTAGCAAGATTGAGAGGATGGAGAGAAAGAGAGAGAAGGGCGAGGAAGAGAAAGAAGGGTGTGAAAAGGAGAGAGAAAGGTAAGGTGGCAAGAGAAGGGTGAAGTGGAAATAGGAGGGTTAAGCAGAGTTGAGAACCCGTTGATGCACATTAAAAGGATGGCGAGGTCAGGAGAGAGTGAAAGTAGGATAAAGCAGAAAGAGAGGAGGGTGAGGTAAGAGATGTATGAGGGTCAAATGAAGAAAGAAGGACACAGTGGGGAAACCGGTGGATAAGGGAGCGATAAAGTAGAAGGATAAAAGAGTGATCTGGGGGGAAGTAGAGGGCAAGATAAGCAGGACAGCAGTGTGAAGCAGAGAGAAAAGAGGGCGAAGTCAGGAGAGGTAAGGGACATATAGCAGGCCAGCAGTCCTGCTGATAATGTGTCACACGGGATGTACAAGCACGTCATCCTCTGGCCAGGCGTAGCCAGAGGGGATTAATAAAAAGGGGAGTAGACTGCTTGTGGGCTATCTCCTGACACAAGTATAATCCTGTCTTTGCCTCTATTATTTCTTGGGTCTCACTAGCCTGTGACACTCGAGTACACTACCAGGGCTGACCTTTACCACAACCACATTGGCGACAAGTGCATGTCATGCCCCACGCACTGATGAGAACACGGAGTGCAGCTGTACATCGACCATGAGAAGATGGATACACGCCTCACCTGCAACCCGGCATCACCAACATGGCCATGGGGGTCTGCAGCGGCTGTGACTGGTGTCACATGGGCACAGGGAACTCCACACGGATGTTGCTGCTCTGGCTCGCTGGGCCCAGCGAGCCGACTGTGGTGAGTAGTGAATGAGGTTAATCCCCGCCCACTCACCACAATGCATGCAGCTCTGACAGCTCTCAGCCCACGGAGAAGGCCATGTTCGGCCTGGAGTGCTGCACAACCATCCAGGCTGCTGCTCCGGGCCCCCAAAGCCCTCCTATAGTCTGAAAAGGAGGCAGAAAATAAAATTAAAAAAATATATATATATATACACAACATAAAAAAGTAAAGGAATGAAAAGAGCCCCAGAGCAAGGCCCAGACTGCCATCGGACAACTCAGGCTGCTGTACCAGACCCCAGAAGCCTGAAGCCCCCCTAGAGAACAAAAGTGGTAGTAGTGAGGCAAGAAGAGGAAAAAAATGATAATAAAGAAATTTATGCACACAAGAAAACAAGGCAACTGGGAAAAAGACAAACCACAGTGCAGACAAGAAATCGAGAAAAGGTGAGCAGGAGGGAGTGATTGAAAAGGTGTTGGGGCCAACCCTGTGGGTCTCCCCAATGGCGATTGTATAAAAACACAAACAACCGGGTAAAATGTGTCTGTGTATTGACATGCGACTCCCTAAACATGCTATCAAGCAGGAACGGAATATCACACCCACCATGGACAACATCATAGCGGGTGTCAATGACTCCTGGTGGTTCTCAAAGCTGGACCTCAATGCAGGTTAACACCATCTGCCACTTACGGAAGAAAGCTGATACATCACCACATTCAGCAGTCACTTGGAGCTGCGTCGATACAAACGCCTGAATTATGAGATTTCATCAGCCGCTGAGGTATTTCAAAACATCATAAGGGAAACCCTGTCAGCACTACCGGGTGTTCTGAATGTCACCGATGACATACTGATCCACTCACCCACAGCAGTGGAACACCACAGGCACCTGAAGGACACTCTTAAGCACCTGAGCGAACAAAGAGTAACATTACATCATGACAATTATCCCTTCTTTCATCCTTCTATTGGATTCTTCGGGTACGTTTCAATCAAGACAGAATCCAAGTGGACCCACGCAAGTCGCAGGCAATCAAGCGAGCACCCACGCCCTGCACACCCCCAGCCAACCCTGAGGAGTTTCCTTGGGATGGCTACATATTGCAGGAGGTTCATCCCTGACCTTGCGACCCTGACAGAGCTGCTCAGAGCCCTCACAAAAACCGACACAAAATGGGCCTGGAGTCACTGGAAGGAGGAAGCATTTCAAATGATCATATATGCCCTCCTCGACAACACAATGCTTGTATACTTCAACCCGGAAAAACACACCAAACTGTTAGTAAACGCAAGCCAAGTAGGGCTAGGAGCCATACTTGCTCAGGAACAAGAACCAGGGCGATAGGCAGCATTAGCATTCGCAAGCAAGATGCTGATGCCAACAGAGTCATGGTATATACAGAGCGAATGGGAAGCCCTAGCAATTAAGTGGGCTTGCAGACACTTTCACATGTACCTGAGCAGCCAGCCATTTAAGATCATCACTGACAACCAGCCTCTAGTCCCACCTTTCAGAGGGTCAGCTCCTCATCCGCCTCCCTGGATCGAGAGATGGGCCATCCAATTGCAACACTATCAGATGGAGGCAGTCTACAGACCAGGGTTGAAACCCCCTGCCCACTTTCTGTCACACCACCCCATGCCCATCGAAAAACAAGACAGCCCTGATGAAGCGAAAGACTTCATCCAGATGATTGTGAATGCCGCTTGCCCTGTGCCTTAATTCTGGACGATATCAAAGAAGTGACCGAAATAGACCCCATCACCACATGAGTGCGCAATGCCACACAGAGTGGCACATGAAGAGAGTTTCTCCGAGAAGCCAATGATTGGGCACCTGAAGATAAAGAGAGTCTGACGAAGATGTGGAGAGTACGAGATTAATTCAGCGCCACATAGGATGGGATCCTGTGGCTAGGATCTTGCATCGTAATCCCAAAGACCTTAAGACGCCATGTTACACAACTGACACACAGGTGAGACCAAGGCGTCGCAAAGATTATATCAAGATTGCAGGAGAAGGTGTGTGTAGGAAGGTAGGATCCTTCTGCATGGTTACCCCCACTTTTTGCCTGGTGCTTAGCTGTTATTGACTGGTCTGACTGTGATACTGCTAATCAGGCCCCTAGTCTATCTGCTTTCTCCCTTAAATTGTTGTGTTCAGTACTTAGGTACATTCCAGATTGGAGCCTGGGTACCCTTATCAGTCCCTAGTATTTGGTGCTGAGGTACCCATGGCATAGGTACCCCAGAGGTCCCCCATGGGCTAAAGCATGCATTATGCCATACATGGGAGTCCTTTCAAAATGAAGCTACAGGTCGGTCATTGCAGCCTGTGTAAGCTGGTGCTACCACCACTTACTAAAGATATAGGTTTCCTATATCTAGGGTCACTGCACTTAAAACCTATAAGTCACCCTATAGCAGGCCTTAACAATCCTGAAAGCAGGGTGCTTGTTCTAAGTGTGAGGGTGCCTCTGCATGGGTAGGACACCCTTAAAGCCTAGAGAGTCCATTCTCCCGGGTTGCACATTAAGCAGCTGTATACTATTAAGAGGGGCACCGTGTATTTACGAGATGACCATCTCGAAAATGGCTGCAACAAATCCTATCATGTTTGGTATCAAATGTGTTGGAATCATACCCCCACACCGTAAACGGTATGGGAGGCTGGAAGAGCCCTCCATTAGCACAAAATGGTTGCTGTCAACCATAGACACGATACTGCCCTCCTGCTACTGAGCCAAGCTTGAGCAGGGGAAGATAGAACAATAAGCATCCTGTGACTGGACGGTGTGACCACCTCCCAGACAGGATTTAGTGTATGGGGCCGGGTAAGTGCACTAGCCAGCGCCACTCAGTCTACATGAGGGGCATATTTGGTGTCCCCATGCATAGTCCAGTTCAAACCAGCCCTGGGAGCCACTGGCTCCCACTCTAGCACAAAACTAGACAAAGGACAAGGGAGTCACCTCCCCCCTGTCCAGAGACTCCCCAAGGAGGGTCGCCTGAATCGGCCTAACACTTTCCTTAGGGTTCTTAAGGGCTTACCTGTGGGTAGGTCCCTAAATTCGCTGTAGGACAAGATTCAGATCTGACACCACTTCTTCTTCTACCGTCAGGGCACTCTGCACTTTGCTGGACTTCATTTGGGCTTGACGTCATTTCCCTTCCAGTCTGCTGCATCGTCTGTGCCTGTGCACCATATAGGAACCTTCCAAGGCCTGTGGCCATCAGAGACACCTAAAGGAATCTCCTTTGAAGTGAAGGAGTCACTTCCCTACATTCACAGGCATGCAACTAAGTCGACCGGTTTGCTGATCCTGAGCTCCTCCGGATTTCAAAAGGTTCTTCAACACAGGTGGAGGTTCTCCAAAGCTCTTGAGGCTTGCCCTGCCCTCTCACCAAGTTTGAGGCCAGTATCCCATGGGGGCTGTAATAACCAAACCCCTGTGCACCGCATCAATTTGCAGTTTCAAAGGCTTGTTGGCTTCCTTCCAAGATCTTAGGGCTCGAAATAGCACCAACCTCGAGCGTCTCCAGTGGCCAGAAGCCTAGGCCACACCGCATTGCTGTGCATCGCGGCCTGCATCTTTTGGTGAGCTGCTTGAGGTGCTCTTGCGACACCAGTGCCTCCAGCCTGTGGGACATTTGCAGGTCACCTTTGTTTCTTTTGGGCTCCCCTAATTGCTTAGGGCCTACCCTGACTCCCCTGTTTGTGGTGAGTCCCTGGACCTTGCTGGATCCCGACATTGCACCTTCTTTCACTTCTGCGTGGTTTGCATTTGTCAAGGCTTGTTGGTGCTTCCGCCGGACACCGACCACTCAGCACTCGACATCTGACATGGAACAGCTTGTGCATGGCTCCTGGTCTTCCTCAGCGTCGCCTGGTCCTCACAGCTGCAGAGTCAAGGTCACCATCAGCTCTCCTGCAGCTCCAGACATTGGTGGACATTCGTCTTCCAGATCTGGTCAATCCTGAGTGACATAGACTCTGTCCCATCTGCTTGCAGGCACATCTCAATTAGAATTCACCTTTGGATTCCGACGGACACTTTTCACCTTCGTCAGCAGCTGAACTTTCCTGAAATCCTCCATTGGGTTCGACGGCTGTTTCCGACACCACTTCACACCTATGCACCCGGCTTCCCTGGTGTAGGTATTGTGGGTTCTATGGTATACACAGGTGGGGGGGCTCTCCAACCTTCTGTTTTCCACAGTATTTCTTCAGGGTCCACTGGGAAGGATCCTTAATCTTTAAAATTCCAACTGCAACTTTCACATAGAGTTGTATGGAGCACACAGTAGTGTTCCCATACTGTACACGCTCTCAGTGGAGTTCCTAGTCACTCCCCTTGGGTAGTTTCTTGGGTTCCCAGCACTTCTACGCCCTCTCCTCATTGTCTTGATCCAAGCTGTGGTTCTTATACCACTTTCTTAGTATATGGTTTGGTCCCCACGGGGCCCACTGTGTATTCTGTGCTATTTCCTGTATTTCAATTTTAAAGTATTGTGTGCATTGTGTTTATCTATGGGTAGAAGATATATAAAAGTGCTAGAGAGTATTATATAATAAAGATATATTTTTATAAATACCTTGTGTGGTTCTTTTTCACTAAATCTATACTAGAAGATTGCAGTCTGGTAAAACAAGCTTCTTTACACTCCTTCTGGACTAAGCCTGAAGGCGGCTCTCCACAGCTACCACAGCTTTCAAAGGTTGTCTAAGACCTCCTAAATCACCATGAGGGTTGTCAGGACTGGTGCAGGGTGCCCACTTACATTAGTGGACATCATATACCAGGCCAGCTTCTCACTGTGTGGTTCCCTGGGTTGAAAGAAATGGCTGACGAACTCATGTGAGGGTGCCAGGCATACCCGGAAATGAGCGCGCCTGAAAGCCTGAACCAGTGATCACCGAAGATCCGTGCACTGATCCCTGGTCCAAACTAAGGGCGGGCGGATTGCCCTCGCCGGGCCGGAGGTAGCTACCGCCGGTCCGGCAGGGGCAATCCATCCGCCATCCAAAATGACCCCCCACCACATTAGGATGGCTGGGGAGTCCGCAGCGGATGGTAAGTCCGTCCGCCGCATTTCCGCCGGTCACGAAGTCGACCCGTGGAAAAAGTGCTTTCCTATGGTGGCGGTGTCTGCGAGACACCGCCAACCATATTAGGATGAGGGCAGGAGGGTGCCTTTCCGTGGTGGCAATGGCATGCGGTCTTTCTGTTATGGGGGCCCGTTGCGGGCCCCCTGGATGACGGGGGTGGGGGAGGCACATGGGGGTACCTATGGTACCCCCCTACATGTGCATGCACAACATGGCAGGCACCGCGCGGTGCCTGCCATGCATGCACATGCACGTTAAAAAAGCAGGATGCGCCCGCTACTGTGGCGTGTGCATCCTACTACCACCACGGGACCCCCGCCCTTATGGCTGGCGGTCCTGTTATCTGATAGGATCCTAATGGCCCCCTAAGCATGAATTTTGGAAGTTCTCTACGGACAGACCACTCTCGTCCTAGTGGATGCTTATTCCAAATATCCCTTCGTAGAAGTCATTGCCTACCCAGCGTGTGCCCACGTGGCTCCTGTTCAGGAGAAGATGTTTGCAGTTTTCAGTCTCTCAACAGAGATTAGAGGTGAGAACGGGCCCCTGTTCCACAAAGCGGAGTTCGCTGAGTTTCTTGGACAGGAAGTAATCCGCCACCTCTGTATCAACAAGCAATGGCCAGAAGCCAACTGTGATGTGCAAAGGTTCATGCGCACGTTAAACAAAGCACTTCGCATTGCCACAGTGGAATAAGTCGATCCCGAGAGACACCTACACTCATTCCTCAGAGTAAATCAGATCACTCCCCACTGCACAACTCGACAAACCCCTTGGGCCCTGATGTTTAACGGGCCACTGAGAGACTTCATCCCCACGTAGCCAGGGTGGGCACCACCGCCTCATGATGTACAAGGAACACAAACATGCCATGAGTGGCGGTACACCCAAGCCAGTCTACGGCACCGAGCCAGACCACGGTCACTTCAGCCCGGCGATTCAGTCATCATCAAAGACTGCCGACCCGGGTGGATGTTCAAAACACCCTACGAACCTGGGATCTGGACAGTCATTGCCAGCAATGGTACCATGGTGACTACCAGGAAAGGACAGGAAGAAATTTCAAGGAACATTTCATTGTTCAATGAAGTTGTATCATTACCCCTCTTCTCAAGGTCGTTCTGTAGCGAAGACTTCGTCAGCTGGCTGGAGTACGAGGATGGTGACAATGGTGAGACCGGTCCTGACTGTCAAAACCCAGGGTACCTCCACGAGTACCAACACAATGTTCCTCTGAGTGTACTCACTACCAGTAATCTGCCCACTCCCAGCCAGCCCCATCAATACAGCCTTGGGCCGAAACCTCAACCGAGCCAACAGCACCAAGACTTTGTATGTTGAACAGCCTGAACATTAACCTTTGAAACCAAGTTGGGGAGGGGTGTAGCAGGTCCTGCTGATAATGTGTCACACCAGATGTACTAGCTTGTCATCGTCTGACCAGGCATCGCCAGAGGGGATAAATAAAAATGGGAGTAGACCACTCGAGGGCTATTTCCCGACACAAGTTTAATCCTATCTTTGCGTCTATTATTTCTTGAGAGTCATTGGCCTGGGACACTTGAGTACACTTCCAGGGCTGACCTCTACCACCACCACACGATAGACAAAGAAAAAGAAAGGTGAGGTGGAGAGAGCAGAAGAGATAAAGCCCCTAGTTTTTAAAACTCTAAAAATAAACAGTTAAAACGAGTAGACAGAAGCCGAAGTAGGTAGGGTATGGAACTCGCATCCATCCCTGAGCATCTGGAATGCCCTGAGCCAGCTCTCAGACGCCTGGGAGAATCTGGACGAACCAACTTATCTTTATGGCTCACCCAACCTTCTCCATGGCCCGCCCAGATCCCAAGTGTGGAACCGGGCCTGATGAGGTTGTCAGGGTTGGAACCAGGGCATTAAATAGTCCCGGTCCTTCCGGTGCTTACCACCAGCAATTCTAAAAAGCAGGTGCTGAGACGGGTCCCTATGGGGCTCTACATTTTTGCCCTCAGGGTCAACAAAAAAATCTTAACTCAGCAGCAGTTCCATCCATTCACTGCCTTTGAGGTAACTTCAAAGAGACTCGTTGTAGTTCTTTCACATTCACATCGTTTCACAACCGAAGCATTTTCAATATTATGTACAACAAATCTATAGTTGTTTCTTATCTTATGCAACTAACAATCATTGACAAAACCAATAGTCCTGGCTTGTTGCAGGTGTAATGTTATCAATTGCATTATACACCTGGATGCAATGACAGAAGAAGCAAAAAATACCAGTCAGTGGCACACTATGCTAAGCACAGACTTTTAGCTTGCGTGTTTTTCAGCCACGCCCCTTTGAGAGACCCCCTCGTTTTTTCTTCCCAGTTAAAAGCCCTGGTCGTAACCTTGGGACGTGTGATGACGTCTGGACCATGAGGATGTTAGCGGTCTCCCTCTGTGCTCCTGTTAAGAGACTAGACTACTGTTACTTGTGTAAGTGCATATTTGCATAACACTTTCCACAAATATTTGTGAACTGGAATTAGAATAGCAAACCATCGCACGGAGTAGTCGGGACATTCCTGCGGCCACGCCCCCCGCCTTCAGGGCAGGCCTCCACGCACACGCACTCTTTGGGGGTGAGGGGGGGCGTGAATATTCAGGGGGGCCAGGATGGATAGAACACCGCACTTCCCAGCCAAGTCTAGACTTTAATTCGGCGGCAGGCGCGCCCATCTCAGCACCCTTCCCTTTCCCGGCTGCCCCCGGGCCTTTCGCTGCACCTTATACCACGTATTTCCAAGCGTGTTGTTTTAGCCTCGAAATAACCCTTCCAGTAAAGGACCGCGCCGTATAATCTGCGAGGCAGCAGATTGCAGCGTTGGGAAATCCACGGAGGTGGTAAATAAGCAGGCCTCGGAAGGAAAAGCTGCAATTACCAGGAGGCCCTCGGCAGTGCTGTCTGCACGGGGCAGACACACATCACGTGCCGCTACGAAATGCAGGGGTCTTCGCTGCGCTAAACCCGCATCGTCTTCGATGGCCAGGAATTCAAAGTAAAAATACAAATTAAGTATACTATGTGATATTAAAGTGGGAGCACTGTGTGTATCCCTCGGCCTACGTGGCTGATATTACTCACTTATTGCCCAGTTCAATGGTAGTCATTTAATCTACCTGGGGGAAACAGAGTTATGCAACCCACGCCCTGGAATTTCCCTGCTAAGTATGCACGATTTGCCATTTGACAAGGGACTTTTATGTATTAGGGCCTTTGAGGCTGGACAGAAAGCTTCACATTTCCACCTTTAAGAACGGGGAACTCCAGGCGTTTAAAAAAACTTAATAAATCCCTTCTTGATGTTTCAGCCCCCGGTGAGGTTTTGTGTTTCCAAAACTGAAGTCCAAAATCCCATAACGACGGTAGGCCGTTTGAAAAGAACCGCCCTGCGCCTACAATGGTGGGTTTGCGGCGCTGAAGCAGACCTGCTGTTTGAGCTTCAACACATCCATTGATATTCCAGACATGCCTGGAGGCCTCTTCTCTGATATCAAATGCACAGGTGGCTTTTTCAGGAGATTGCGGTAGATCACTCCCAAAGCAGGCCTATTGGTTAGGGTTTGATTTTTGGGTCTTAGAAACCACCAGAATGACATCAAAGGCTCACTGCGTCTGTCTGTCTGTCTGTCTGTCTGTCAGACAGCTTTGCATGTGATGCATTTGACAAAAGGAGGAAGAGAAGGATGGAAAACCTGTGACAGAAAAAAAGTGAGAAAAAGAACCTCAGGCAGTGAGATGAAGGGGCAGCGAGTGTCTGGTGGTGGATGAAAGAGGGATGAGGTGGAATCTAGACCAAGCAGCCTTGGTATTGGTACCCCAGACATTCGACAGACCAGCCGTCGGTTTTCAGCAAAACTTTGGGCTCTGGCACTTGGGGGCAGATTTACAAGCCCCTTGCGACACTTTTACGCTGCCGTTGCGTCACTTTTGTGACACAGCGGCGGCATAAACAATGCGCCACGTTGCGACTTATTTACAACGTGACGCATCTAGGCAGATGCGTCACATTGTGCAGCCCTGCGCCACATAAAACCTGCGTCAGGTTTCATGTGGGTGTTCCCTCGCAGGAAAGCCCCGTAAAACTGACGCAGTGAAATCTACAAGATTTCACTGAGTCGGTTTTACGTCGCTGCTGCGTCAAATCCTTACGCCTGCCTGAAGCAGGCTTAAGGAGTGACGCACCACGTTGAGTATGGGTGGCCCCTGTACATTGCAGGAGTTGCGTCGTGCTTGCTACGCGACTCCAGCAATGCGCCGCCCATACGCCACACATGCGTCACGCATCTTCCCTTCCTTGCACCATGGTGCGCCGCATTATAAATGCGGCGCATCTGTGATGGCGGAAGGAGAGGATTGCATGACGCATCTGTTCTGGCGCATCCCTGCTGATTTGCAGAGATGCGTCAGAACATGTAATATGCCCCTTATTCTTTTGCACTGACTGATCCACAGAATAGATATGGCAATATTGAATGAATGAATGAAATGAGTTTTATCATGCGCAAACTTTGCCCAATGGGCGTCAAGGCGCCTAATTCAAATAATACAGCTCGCAAATCAGGCCAGCATTCTCTCATTGGTAGGCTTTGGTAAAGTACCACGTCTTAAGGGCCTTTTTGAACAGATCAATTGAGGGTAGGGTTTTGACCTCAATTGGGAGAGAGTTCCAGAGCTTAGGAGCGGCGACAGAAAAGGCTCTCGCTCCCCATCTGGCTAGCCTTGTACGGGGCACTACCAGTTGAAATAACCCAGCAGATCGAAGAGATCTGGTTGGGAAATAGCGGGTAAGCAGGGACCCAAGTGCATCGTCCGTGCCAGCCGCAAGAGCTCTGTATGTAAGACATAGAATCTTAAAAAAGACTCTATGCTGAACAGGGAGCCAATGAAGATCTCTCCTGGCAGTCGTGGCTGAAGATGCCAAAGGGAGGGCCAGAACAAAACGCGCTGCAGCATTCTGCATGATTTGCAGTCGATGGATAAGGCCCTTGTTGGACTCCACATACAGGGAGTTGCAATAATCGAGCCTGGAGCCAACAAGAGCGACTGCAATCTGCTTACGAGCCTGGAGAGAAAGATAGTTATGGATCCTATTTAGAATCCTGATAACACCCCAGCATGTGGCCACGGTCCTATTTACTTGGAGCGTCATAGAAAGTGAGGTGTCAAAAACCACGCCGAGATTTCTGGCTGATTGGGAGGGAGTGGGGCAGGTGCCAAGAGATGAAGGCCACCACTCGCTCGACCAAACATCTTGGTCTTTCCCAAAGACCAAGACCTCTGCCTTGTCGCCATTTAGCTTTAGGGAATTGATGATTATCCAATCTGCCACATGCTGCATGCATGACCTAAAGCTAATGGCGGATGTATGAACAGAGGAATGAGCCAGTGACACCATGATCTGGGTGTCGTCGGCGTAGGACACCACCTCCATCCCCTGCGATCTTACTAGTCTAGCAAGGGGGGCCACATAGATGTTAAACAGGGTCGGACTAAGGGCCGACCCCTGTGGCACCCCACATTGCAATGACTTGGCAGGGGAGAGGAAATTTCCAAGCTTTACTCTCTGTTCTCTACCAAGGAGAAAGGAGTTAAGAAGATTCAAGGCCGGCCTATTGACCCCTGCCTCCCTAAGCCGAGATGTTAAAATGGCGGGAGACAGGGTATCGAACGTGGCTGTGAGATCTAATAGGACCAGTACTGTAGTTTGGCCACTATCCACTTTGCGTCGGATGTTGTCTACTACAACGGTGAGTGCGGATTCGGTACTGTGGTACTTTCTGAATCCATGCTGTGTGTTATCAAGATACTCACTGGTCTCAAGAAAAGTGGAGAGGTGAGAGTTGAGGTGTGCCTCCAATATTTTTGCAGGGGCCGGGAGCAGAGAGATTGGCCTGAAGTTTTTAAGAAGGCCAGGATCCAAAGACGGTTTCTTAAGGAGAGGCTTCACAATAGCCTTCTTCCACACTGGTGGAAAGGAACCCTGGACAATAGCCCTATTCATGACTTCCAACATGGGCGGAAGAATGCTGTTTCTGCACTCCTTAAGTATTTTTAGCGGTAAAGGATCCATTGGGGAGGAAGATTTAGTCCTATCGAGTAGGAGGTTCAGTCCTTCCAAAGACAATAAGGGAAATTGCATGAATAGTTTGGAAGGGCCTTCACCCAAAGTGTCCAGACTGGCTATAGCAGAAGGAATATCCTTATCCAAGGAGTGGCATTGGGCTTCTAAAGCGATGTGAATGTCCGAGATTTTGCTGTGAAAGAAGTCGGAGATGTTATTACAAAGATCCTGAGAACTAACTACAGGATCAGGGAGTTGGAGAGAGCATAGTGAATCATCAATTTTAAAGAGTTCCCTAGATGAAGTTACAGAACCTGTAAGATTGGAAAAGTACTCCTACTTTTCCACTACAACTTTCTGTTTGTAGTCCCGTAAAGCGGACTTATGAGCCTCTCGATCTTTCGGATCCCAGGATTTCCTCCATCTTCTCTCGCTGCTCCTACACCCTTGCCTTAAGAGTCTCAGATGTTCAGAGAACCAGGGTGCAGTGAGTTTCTGCCGAGCTACATATCGAAGGGAGGCGGGTACAAGCTTTTCCACGGTATTAGTAATAGAGTCCATAAGTTCTTGAGCTGCCTCATCCGCATCCTTCAGGGAGGGAGACTCCGAGATCCGAATATGAGAAGCAATAGAGTCATCGGTAATATTTCTAAAGTTTCTCCTAAGAGTAAATGAAGTAGCGACATGATTAGCTAAGGGCAGGGCAGGAAGAGCAAGTTCAAGCGGTACTGAAAAATGATCTGTCCAGACCAACGGCAAAGGCGGGCCAGTAGATAGCCTATAATCACTAGAAAATACCCCATCGAGGATATGGCCAGCCTTGTGTGTTGGGCTGCTAACCAACTGAACGAGGTCACAAGCTCCAAGTGACTCAATTAATGTCAGGGTATCCTTTGAGTTGATTTCATCAAGATGGAAATTGAAATCACCCAAGGTGGAAAGATAGGATTTTCCAAAATAAGGTTCTAGGATTCTGAGTAAATCTGAAGAAAAACTAGCCCTAGAGCAAGGTGGCCTGTATATGAGTATCCCAGTGAAAGAGACGGATATTATTAAACAAAATATCCAAGCCCTAATGCATATAGATGACAGACCAGTTTGACTGCATTTGTGCCAAGTGTTGACAATTCCAATGGGTCTGGCTTACAAATATGAGTGCTTTTAGTGTTATTGATGAGTTTCGGCACTCTTTAATTTCTCATACGTGCTCTCTGACACTCATTTTTACACTCGTGCATCCGTTCATTTATCCACTGACTCATTCTTGCATCCACCCTCAGACATAGCCACAATAAAACACACACAAGCTCTACAAAATATGCAAGACCAATTAAAAAATACAAGAAGTGAAAAGAAAAGATGCTACCGTCGAGCCACGGCAGGCATGTACTTGAAATAATAAAACTAAACATGGCGGCGGGTGTGTGTCAGTCTTTAAATGGTGTTCTACATAGTTTCTCTTTGCTTTACAAAGTTCCAGCAAGGCCACCACATTTAGAACCTGCGTGTTGACCACCTAGGAACCATAAAACAACACTACACTATGGGCAACTGCATACCATAATGGTCACCTGGTTTAGAGGAAGGTGTCACGCGGGAAGTGGCGCAATGCAGATTAAATCAGGGGCACGCAAGCGGCCCATTAGCAGTGACTGATGAGCTGTAGCGCCTCCTAAGAACAATTTAAATTTAAGGAGGCGATGAGAAGGAATGAAAGGGGAACTATGAAAATTCAAACTTTAGGATTGGTCAACCGGCCCCAACACTGTGTATTATGGCCGGTTGGCCAGTCCTTTCGTTTTAATTTTAATTTGAGTGCTCTGATCTTCAGATGGAGGTACCGGGTGATCAGAAATTGTTGTCTTTCACAGGGCGAGGTAGCCAATGACTGATAAGGGACTGATTCATTACCCCATCATTGCACCATCATGGATAAAATGAGAGTGTAAATGGCACCCAGACGAGCTAATGGCAGTAGAGGGCCGACCCAAATGTCCACTATTCATCTATATTTATATTAAATATATGGATGTATGTATTATTCGATTTTTTTTAGTTAAAAGATGCTAGCAGACAGCTATACCTGTCAGCCCTTCTGAAGAGTTTCTATTAAGAAAAATTACAGTGCAAACCTTCAACCTCTAGGGTTTGTCAAAGGGGTTAATCAGCCCATAAATCATTCCCTACCGAAGTAATCTGTGAGATTTCATGTAACAACATACCTACAGGCTTTATCACAGTGCAGAAACATTCCCTCTGTAAAGGCCTATATGCTTTGGCATATATGTTACGTAGAATTTAAACCAGACTTTTGTTATAACTTTTAATAAAAACCAGATCAGATCTGTGGCATCTGAAATACCATTTCCTATCGAACCAATAATACCTGTAGCTGTTATCATTGGCTTGTACCCATAATCAAATCAGGAGTACTGTATTTTTGTCATCCTTTTTCTTATCTCGGACCTCTTACAAATGTAACTTTTACATCATATCTGTGTGCTTATATCTATTTTGCCATGGGTGGAAACCTCCCAATATCGCCTTCTCAGTGTGCACTAGTAGACGCAAACAGAGGATGAACGTCTCGCTTGTGGCACAAATTCTTTGTCCCTGGGCATAAAGCTGATTTCTATACTGAAGAACTGAAAGTTAAGTGGAAAGCAACATTCCAAAGCCTGGGGGGTCATTACGATTGCGGAGAATCGGCCACTGGCAGCCTGCCGGTGGCGGATTCACTGCAATCGTGCGGCCATTCACCACCTGCAAGATAAGGATGGCGGGGGGAGTGCTGGCAGAGAGAAAGCCAGTCCACCACGGGTCCGTCTGTTGGACCTGGAAATCATCCCTAGAATAGTGGCGGTGCCTAGCAGGCACTGTCCGCCAGATTAGGATGCTTCATTCCCGCCTGCCTGTGTATGGCGGTTCAACCGCCATTCACAGGCTGGCGGGGGTGTACTGTGGGGGGCCGTAGCGTTCCCCGTTAAGCAGTAGCATGTGAGTCTTGCACTTGGGGGACCCTATGGTGCCACCCAACATTTCCCTGCACCATGTGGCAGGCAAAGCGTGGTGCCTGCCACGTTGTGCATGGCAATGCAAAACTTGCATTTATACCATGGCAGCTGGTGATGCAGCCTGCAGCGCCCGCTGCAATGGTAAACATGCACAATGCGACCGCCACAGTGGCAGTCACATTGTAATTTCACTTGTGGGACCGCCGCCATATAGGCGGTTGGTCCCAATCCCTGTGACAATGGGGGACAGACTTAATTCCGTCCGCCATGGTGATCACCCCCCTAGTTGTCAAAACTGTAAAAAGCTGCCAATTTGACCAGAGGACTTTCAGGTTTGCCATTCCTTCTTCTCTTTCTGTCTGCTGCACTCTTCCCTTCCACCCCTTTTTGTTATGTTATGGTATGCAGATTTGTAGAGTGCACTATGTCTCTGGAGGGTATCCTCGTGCTTAGCAGTTGTGAGTTTAGGCACACCTAGGACCTAGTGGGACAACTCGAACAGCTAAATCTTTAGCTTCTTGCAGAATTCAAAAAGTGAGAAGGAGGCTCTTATGTGTAGGGGCAGGTAGTACAATGCTTTAGGAGGGATGTAGGAGAAGGGTTGCCTGCCTGATCTGGTTTTCTGTTTGCATGGGATTTGTGCAAGTAGGAGTCCGGACAAGCGGAGATATCTGTAAAGCAAATGCCGCTGTTTAAGTATGCTAGACCAGTGTTATGCAGTAGTTTGAAAGTGTGGGTGAGAAGTTTGGATTGTCCTTCTTTGTGAATGAGGAACCAGTGGGGCTGCTTCAGTTGTGGTGTCATGTGAGTGTGGTGTGGGGGGTTGACAGTGATTCTGGCCACTGAGTAATGAATGGTCTGCAGTCTTCAGGTGAGTTGTTTGTTGATCCCGGCATAGAGAGTGTTTTCGTAGTCCCGCTTGCTTGCGACTAGGACATGAGTGACAGTTTTTGGATGCTAATTGAGAGCCATTTGAAAACCATACTCAGTATCTTGGGCGGTCAGTCGAGTTTGCTGTCGATGATGATCCTGAGGTGCTTGGTGTGGATGTTAGGTGTTGGTCCTAGCTTTGTTGGCCACCAGGTGTAGATCCAAGCACGATGATCATCCTTTTTCTTATCTCGGACCTCTTACACATGTAACTTGTTACATCATATCTGTGTGCTTATATCTATTTTGCCATGGGTTGAAACCTCACAATATGGCCTTCTCAGTGTGCACTAGAAGACGCAAACAGAGGATGAACGTCTCGCTTGTGGTACAAATTCTTGGACCCTGTGCATAAAGCTGATTTCTATGCTGAAGAACTGAAAGTTAAGTGGATAGCAATATTCCAGAACCTGGGGGGTCATTACGATTGCGGAGAATCGGCCACCGGCAGCCTGCCGGTGGCGGATTCACTGCAATCGTGCGCCCATTCACCACCTGCAAGATAAGGATGGCGGGGGGAGTGCTGGCAGAGAGAAGGCCAGTCCACCACGGGTCCGTCTGCTGGACCTGGAAAGCATACCTAGAATAGTGGCGGTGCCTAGCAGGCACTGTCCGCCAGATTAGGATGCTTCATCCCCGCCTGCCTGTGTATGGCGGTTCAACCGCCATTCACAGGCTGGCGGGGATGTACTGTGGGGGCCCGTAGCATTCCCCGTTAAGCAGTAGCATGTGAGTTTTGCACTTGGGGGACCCTATGGTGCCACCCAACATTTCCCTGCACCATGTGGCAGGCAAAGCGTGGTGCCTGCCACGTTGTGCATGGCAATGCAAAACTTGCATTTATACCATGGCAGCTGGTGATGCAGCCTGCAGCGCCCGCTGCAATGGTAAACATGCACAATGCGACCGCCACAGTGACGGTCACATTGTAATTTCACTTGTGGGACCGCCGCCATATAGGCGGTTGGTCCCAATCCCTGTGACAATGGGGGACAGACTTAAGTCCGTCCGCCATGGTGATCACCCCCCTAGTTGTCAAAACTGTAAAAAGCTGCTAATTTGACCAGAGGACTTTCAGGTTTGCCAATCCTTCTTCTCTTTCTGTCTGCTGCACTCTTCCCTTCCACCCCTTTTTGTTATGTTATGGTATGCAGATTTGTAGAGCGCACTATGTCTCTGGAGGGTATCCTCGTGCTTAGCAGTTGTGAGTTTAGGCACACCTAGGACCTAGTGGGACAACTCGAGCAGCTAAGTCTTTAGCTTCTTGCAGAATTCAAAAAGTGAGAAGGAGGCTCTTATGTGTAGGGGCAGGTAGTACAATGCTTTAGGAGGGATGTAGGAGAAGGGTTGCCTGCCTAATCTGGTTTTCTGTTTGCATGGGATTTGTGCAAGTAGGAGTCCGGACAAGCGGAGATATCTGTAAAGCAAATACCGCTGTTTAAGTATGCTAGACCAGTGTTATGCAGTAGTTTGAAAGTGTGGGTGAGAAGTTTGGATTGTCCTTCTTTGTGAATGAGGAACCAGTGGGGCTGCTTCAGTTGTGGTGTCATGTGAGTGTGGTGTGGGGGGTTGACAGTCATTCTGGCCGCTGAGTAATGAATGGTCTGCAGTCTTCAGGTGAGTTGTTTGTTGATCCCGGCATAGAGAGTGTTTTCGTAGTCCCGCTTGCTTGGGACTAGGACATGAGTGACAGTTTTTGGATGCTAATTGAGAGCCATTTGAAAACCATACTCAGTATCTTGGGCGGTCAGTCGAGTTTGCTGTCGATGATGATCCTGAGGTGCTTGGTGTGGATGTTAGGTGTTGTTCCTAGCTTTGTTGGCCACCAGGTGTAGTTCCAAGCACGATGATCTGTTCTTCCCAAAGTTCATAATTTCGGTTTTGTCAGTATCCAGCTTTAGATAGTTGGTCTTCATCCAGTGGGAGATTTCAGTCATGCAGGCATTGAACTTGATCCGGTTACTGGGCATCTTGTCCATGAAGGAAAGAATGAGTCCCATTGCAAGAGGATATGGATGTTGTGAGAATGGAGGATGCTGGCTAGAGGGATCATGTATGCCTGAAAGAGGGTCGGACTCAGGGAGGATCCTTGCGGAACTCCGCACATGAAGTTGCGGGCATTCAAGGTGTACGGTGCCAGGCTGACTGACTTTGTTCTTCTAGACATGAAGAAGCAGATCCAGAAGTGTGTCTGTGTCCTTAGATTCTGATGTTGGGTAAGCGTTGGAAGACGATGGGGTGGGAGACTGTGCGAAATGCTACAGAGAGGTCCAGGAGGATGAGGGCAGCCATGCAGATGTCATCCATGTCAGGGATGAAGGTAGTTTCAATGCTATGGTTGTGTCTGAAACCAGACTGAGTTCTGTCTAGTAGCTGGTGGTCATTGAGGTATTCGATGAGGTGTCTGTTGATGTTTTTCTCTAAGACCTTGATCGACAAGGATAGTAGGGAGAACGGTCTGTAGTTGGCAAGAGTTGACGGATTCGAATAGGCTTTCTTCAGCAGTGGGAATACAGTTGTGTGTGTTTAAGCATCTGGGAAGGTCACAGAAGAGGTGGAGGTATATTGAATGGGTGTGAGCATAGCGCTGTTGGGTTGCAGTCCTCCGGAGGCGGTGTGGTGTTGCATGGGTCTGATTTGACCCCTGAGTTAATGGGCTTCATGGTCACAGCAGTTTCTTTTGGGGTGATGAGAGGCCATGTACTTAGCATTGATTCTTTAAATACAATCAGAAGGAGTTTGCCCAGATCTGTCAGGTCTGGTTTCGGGTGGAAGTTGCTGTAAATGGCAATTTGCTGCTGAAGAATTTAAAGTGATTGTTGCAGAGGGAGTGATTGAGTTGGAGGTGGCCAATGGTGAGGGGAAATATTTCACAATGATAAATATTTATTTTCTTTGGTTGGTGCTGGCATCAATATGGTCTGCCATAGTGACGTGTTTGGAGGTCTCTATCAGTTGATGGTAGCTTCTCAAGTCGGTTTGAACATGTTTCTGTCTGCATTGTCCTGACTCGTTCTCCATTTGCATTCCAGTTGTTTGCGGGGGCATTTCCTCAGTCGGAGTTCCTCTGTTTACCAACTGGGGTCTGGATCTTGCATGGTTTTGTTTGAGGCGGGCAGGGAGCTGGCACAGGGGGTGATTACATTTTTTAAATTATTTTAAGCTTTGGAGAGGCTGTTGCGGTGTTTGGGTCTGTGGGTGTTGAGGGCAGTGTTCCAGTCCTTGTCAATTATGCTGTTCCAGTTTTGGTGGGCTGGTCTGGCAATGGTGCATATGAGTTGGACAGAGAAAGAGAAGCTGTACTTAACAAGGGTGAGGTCTTTCCAGGGAACTTGTATGGGCTCGTCGACTCAGAAACCAGCAAACCCCTGCAGTGGCAACAGGATCCGTTTTGACGACTGTAAAACATCAGATGTGGGATGGATCTCATTGTCTCTCACTTTTTCCTTTCTTGCCACCTTTTGCTCTTGTCCATGCCATTGTTTCTAAGTGTTTTACTCTGCCCAATTTGGTGCATAAAATGCCTTTTCTTCTGCCCTGTGGCTGAAAATCTTCACATTAAATCTGTGATGGAAAACATCCAGGTAACTATCAAGACGTAACCTGTTTACTTGGCCAACATTCAAAGTCTTTCATGCAGTGTTTATGCTCAGGTGATTGCTTGGCTGTGGTAAGCTGTTGAATTCTCCACTGCCTTGTCAGAGACAGCAAATGTCCCAATGTAAATGTGTTTATGGTGTCTGTCTCTCATTAAAGGGGCTTGTGAGGCTCCTAGCGTGCTGCTTTCTACTGGAAGCCTGAGGCTTTGAGACATACAGTAAACAACTGTAAAGATGCATGAGTCGGTGTTGTTGTTTGATGTTCCTGTTGGTTACTTCAAGAGATCATATTATGCTTCTGGTGTACCGCCGCTGCTTCTAGTCTGTATTCTGTTTGTTTGTTTATTTGGCTGTATTTGTACCTCCAGACCTATTTTATTATGGAGTTCTTCACATAGAACATTTATTTAGCAGGAGCATCTTCAACATGAATCATTAATGGAATCTGGGGACCACCACTGAATCATCATTATATCCAGGGATCCCCACTGAGTTATTATTGGAAGCCAGGAGACACCAGCGTTAGCATTTTCAATGATTTGAACTGCAAAACAATAAACAAGAAATACAGAAACAAGCATTCGTCAAACAAATCCACAGATGATGAAATATTTGATTTAACAATTATTGAATGTTGGAGCTTTTCTAAATTTAAGGGAGGCCACAAATCATCCATACTATGGTGGGCCTTATAATGATATTGGTGGGCTCACCACTGACAGGCCATCGGTAGCGGGCCTACCGACATCCATAGGAGCGGTCTGACCACCAGATTATGATCTAGTGGTCGGAGACATCGGACGTAGGGACCAACTGCTCCTTTTCCGGCAGGCACAAGGAGTCTGTTGGAGCAGCGGTGGGACCGTGATCCCTACAATAGGGGCTGTGCCTGCTTAGGCACCTCCATAGGGATCAGGATGGCCCTCTTCCCCATGCCTTTACATGGCGGTCCGACCACAGATGGAATTGGACTGGGGGGGTCCATAGCAGGTCACCCTGCATTGAGTGTCAGGCACCGCGTGGTGCCTGCCACGTATGCAGGGAAAGACACTACATGCATTTTTACTATTGCGGTGGGTGCTGCAGCCAGCAGCACCCGACGCAATGGTAAACATACAAGATGAGACCGCCACCGTGACGGTCGCATTATAATTTTACATGCCGGACTGCCGGCATACAGGTGTCTGGTCCAACTCACCAACTCGATGGCCTCAACGTAAAGACCCCTACAGTTTTGGATCTTAATTATAATAATATTTGTAGTTATTTATTAGATATGCTAACAAAGAGAGAGTAAGGGTATACTGGTTCACTCTCTTACCTCTAATAGATATTTGATAAACAACAGAAGAGTGAAGGTACCAACAGAAAAACCTCAAATAATTTTTTTTGAGGTTTAAGTGAAAGGGAAAGGAGGGTAGGAAAAATCAACACATATAACAAGTTATAAAAGAACCCTCACTCACCAACCTAGTGGTGACATGCTTCATCACTGGGTTCCCACTGGAAAGACCTAATGTCTTTCCAGTGTGCTACAACGCCTGTTTACAGCGGAGCTGGTTCTTGTGTGTGTTGAGAGTGCAAAAGGAAAGCCAAATCGTGCTAGGTGAGTGCAAAAAAATGAGTGTTAAGTCTAAAAAGTGCGTAGTTGTGACTGTCAACTTATTTTATTAATAGTCCAACCAGCACTGATTAAAAACAATTTAAAGTGGAAACATAGGAATGGTCTCGACAATTAGAGACACCTAGTTCACAGGGAGAAATAAATTCAGGTCGACATGTTTCTGCTTATAAGAGCCCGAGTCGCTCAGCTTTCTTCAGGACCAAGTTATGTGATCCTCCCGTGGTGTACACGCACTAAGGTGCACCCTGCCGTGAGGAATTTAGTGTGAAAAAAAGACAAAAAAAGGGTGGAATTTCCCTAATACTTACGGCTAATAGCCGTTGGGACCCACTCAGCTTTTTGCTAGGGTCAGGTACGTGAGGAGGACGATTCTCACACCACATGGGCAGACACGGTGGAGGTTATGTTTCACCTTGCATATATTAATGCAGACGGCTCCCCACAGACTACCTGTTCTGTCAACACCGCGGCACGGAAGAAGCCGGGGAGCCGTCTGCATTAATATATGCGACGTGAAACATACCCTCCACCGTGTCTGCCCATGTGGAGTGAGAATCGTCCTCCTCACGTACCTGACCCTAGCAAAAAGCTGAGTGGGTCCCAACGGCTATTAGCCGTAAGTATTACGGAAATTCCACCTTTTTTTTGTCTTTTTTTCACACTAAATTACTCACGGCAGGGTGCACCTTAGTGCGTGTACACCACGGGAGGATCACATAACTTGGTCCTGAAGAAAGCTGAGCGACTCGGGCTCTTATAAGCAGAAACATGTCGACCTGAATTTATTTCTCACTGTGGACTAGGTGTCTCTAATTGTCGAGACCATCCCTATGTTTCCACTTTAAATTGTTTTTAATCAGTGCTGGTTGGACTATTAATAAAATAGGTTGACAGTCACAACTACGCACTTTTTAGACTTAACACTCCTTTTTTTGCACTCACCTAGCATGATTTGGCTTTCCTTTTGCACCCTCAACACACACAAGAACCAGCTCCGCTGTAAACAGGCGTTGTAGCACACTGGAAAGACATTAGGTCTTTCCAGTGGGAACCCAGTGATGAAGCATGTCACCACTAGGTTGGTGAGTGAGGGTTTTTTTATAACTTGTTATATGTGTTGATTTTTCCTACCCTCCTTTCCCTTTCACTTAAACCTCAAAACATTTTATTTGAGGTTTTTCTGTTGGTACCTTCACTCTTCTGTTGTTTATCAAAAAGTTATTTATTAGATGTATTAAACAGTGTAATAAATATTCAATGTATTTCAATTTTTTTATATTTATATTTTTGATTATTTAGTATGTTTTTGAAATTATTTATTTTGTTCAAGTTAATTTGTCTGTTTCTAATGTTGCACTAACTGGAGTGGGAATAGTACATTTAAACCCCTCCGCTATCCAACACTTTTCCTACTGTTGCACTAACTGGAGTGGGAATAGTAAATTTTACCCCTCCGCTATCCAACACTTTCACTACTGTTGCACTGACTGGAGAGGAAATAGTAAATTTTATCCCTCTGCAATCCAACGCTTTCCCTACTGTTACACTAACTGGAATGGGAATAGTACATTTTACTCCGCCGCAATCCAACACTTTCCTTACTGTTGCATTGACTGGACTGAGAATAGTACATTTTGTCCTCCTTGAGTTTAACACTTTTTCTAATTGTGTATACATTTTAGTGGGAATAGTATATATATTAATTGTAAAATGTTAAACTCTAGTTTATATAGTTTACATTTATATTAATATGTTTTTCTTTATTTAAAATTATAATATTTATACATATCAATATGTATAAATTGTAATTTTTTATGTTGGTTAATTTTTTATTTGTAATTAAAATGGTTTGTTTAAATGTTTTATGTTAGTTGATATGTTTATATATACATGTATTTGTTATACTATTACAGTATAATATAAATTAAAATTATCAGTTTAATGTTTTTTAAATTAGATATATGTAAATATATATATATATATATATATATATATATATATATATATATATATATATATATATATATATATATATATATATATATGTAAAGGAATCCCAGCCTGTCAATGAGTGACAGGCAGCAGCAGGGTGCAGACCTCGAAGCGCCACGGCAGACAGCCAGATGTAAAGCTCACAGATAGTACAAACTCAAGTGAGTAGCAGGTTCAAACGTTTATTAGAAAGTAACGCGTTTCACTCCACTAGGGAGCTTGTTCACACAAATGCACTCAGAGAAAAGTGAAGAAATATATACAAGGTGTGGGGAGGGGCTTGATTGGGGAAAAACACGCCCAAAAGTAAAACAGGAAATAAAGCAACAGTGTCAGAATTTTTAACATGTTAATTTCACATGAAAAAGCAGCATGTACCAAGCATGATTACACATTTAAATCGGTGATCAAAGCAATCTGAGAATAGTATATTGTAAAATACTAGCATGGATCAGAGAGAGCGTTTCAAAAAAAGTTGTGAAAGAAGGTGGCTGGTTAATGAAATAAATGAGAAAGCAACATAGCAAGTGTCACGACATAGTGCCTATATTGTGCTTCACATGAATGAAAGCAGCCAACCACAGAGTAAGAGAACGCAGGAGACAATCAAGACATAGTGCCTGAAAAATCCAACAGTGCCTCCATTTCTCAAATTCAGAGAAAAGGTCATCACAATAGAGAATAAATGTTAATGGCACAAGTGAAAATAGTTCAAGGAACATGTGAGTCAAATCGCAGAGGATGAGAAAAACACAATGAATTAAAAAAGTGAAAAAATAACAAAAGATGCAAGAGCCCAACCACAAATGTGAAAACTAAAAAGGTCAAAAAGGGAAAGCAACAGAACACATAGTCAATACATCGGCATCATATTAAAAATGAAACAATGGCAAAAAATCCTAGTCAGAACAAATAGAGCAAGAAACATGACTATAGGGTAAACGCCATACTAAACATCTGGCAATGCGCCAGAAACAATAAATGACACCAAGACTAAGCAAGAGAAGGAAAAGGCAAAAATTCTACAGAGAACAAACCACCAAAACTGTAAAAATTGTGTTTTACAGGAAGCTTTTCAGATCTTCAGTCAAATTAAGACCGTTAGGGGCTTTGGTGTCGAGGGACAGAATGAGTTGGGATTCCCGCTGTCTGAGCAGTTTTTCGCGGTCCCCACCCCGGCTGGGTTGAGGCACTGAGCAAAGAACCGTGTATTGTAAGTCCTTAAGTTTTTTGTTATGGACTGCTCCAAAATGCCTAGCCACTGGGTAACTGCTGTCACTGTTGACAATGGCCCTTATGTGCTGCAATATTCTTTGATGGACAGGCAACTTGGTACTGCCTATGTATTCCAAGTCACATGTACACCTAAGCTTATAGACCACAAACTCAGATCTACACGTGAGGTGTTCCTTGATGGGGATGGGCGTGTTACTGAAAGCTGTAACATAGTGACTGGCATTAATGGCAAAGTTGCAAGCACGGCAGGAGGTACATTTGAAAAAGCCCATTTTGGTGGTTTTAGAGACTTTGGGAGGATTTTCAGGTGCAATCCTATCAAGCGCATCGCGCATGGATGGCGCACGTCGGAACGTAATGGTGGGTGTTTCACTCAGCATTGGACCTAGAACAGGGTCCGTCAGAATGATAGGCCATTCCGTGCCAATGATGCGCCTGATTTTGCGCTCCTGTGAGCTAAAAGTGGTTATGAGCCTGACTGTACGCTGGGAATCATCTTGGTTGTCATTAGTGTTGGTGGTACGGGGCTCCCTGGGCTTAAGTAGTGTGGCCCTGTCTAGTGATGAAGCTTTAGCTAAAGCTTGATCAAGTATGGCTCTTGAGTACCCTCTTTGCAGGAAACGATGTTTAGATTCTTCGAGGCACATTGCCAAGGAATCAGGGTCACTGCAGATTCTGTGAATACGAATAAATTCACCAAAGGGGATACTACGGATGGTATGAGCAGGATGGGAGCTACGTGCGTGCAAGATGGAATTACCCGCCGTACTCTTGCGATGTAGTTTGGTCATGAGGGTGTTGTCCCTGATGAACAACTGTACATCCAAAAATTCAGCTTCAGAGCTGCTAATGTTAGCAGTGAATTTCAAATTTAAGGTGTTAGCATTGCAATCAGATACGAATGAAAGGGCTTGATCTCGGGTGCCCTTCCAGATGATGCAAATGTCGTCGATGTAACGCCAGTAATGCGCGATACATGGCGACCAGTGCGCATGTGTGGTCCTGAGCTCGTGCTCCTCCCACCCACCCACATGAAGACATGAGTAGCTGGGGGAAAAGCACGAGCCCATAGCCACACCGCGCAATTGCTGATAGGTGTTATTTTTGAAGCGGAAATAGTTGGAGGTCAGGCAAAGTTTGATCATCGCAATCAACATGGAATTGTGTTCCCTAAAACAAATGGCACGTGTGTTAAGGTAATACTGACATGCGTTTACACCATACTGATGATTGATAGAGGTGTAGAGGGATTCGATGTCTAAGATCAAAAACAAATAATCACTGCACCAAATTACATTCCCAATCTTGTTCAAGAAGTCTGTAGTGTCTTTTAAAAAAGAAGGGAGACTCGCCACATGGGGCTGGAGAAAGAAGTCAACATATTTGGAAATGTTTTCGTTCATACTGCCAATAGCCGATATGATGGGTCGACCAGGTGTGGGGGTAACAAGTTTGTGCACTTTGGGCAAAAAGTACAAATAGGGTGTCACAGGATGATCTCTAGATAGAAAATTACATTCATCCTTAGTGAGGAGATTCAGTCTTTTCCAGGAGCTCAATTGTTTGCGTATCAAGTTGTGATTCTGAACCATGGCGAACTGTGAAGATAGAGTGTAGCAAGTAGTGTCCGATAAGTGTCTTTCTGCTTCCGCAATGTAATCGGTAGTTTTCCAGAGAACAGTGTTGCCACCCTTGTCAGCACTTTTGATAATTACATTGTTGTCAGATTGCAGTTTGTTAATGAGCAAATTGTATTGTTGGTCATTGTATTTGAGTTGTTTCCGTTGCGTCATGATTGACCTGTTTAGAGCTTTAAGTTCAATAATAACACGGTCACTGAAGATGTCAACAGCATCACGAGGCATGAGGGGAAAAAATGTAGACTTGGGTTTGAAGGGCGTCATCACTGATCGGTTCACATTGAACACTTGACTGACAGTTGGCGTGGTTTGAGACGTACCTTCAAATGCTAGGTCATATAGGTCTTGCAAGCCAGCATTGTCATGTACCTGGAGTTGTGGTGCCATGTTAGAGAGAGTTTCCGTTGCCCCACTTTGTTTGCGTTTGGCCTCCAATTTGAAGTATTTGATGAGTTTGATTTTTCTCACAAACTTGTATAGATCGATCCTGGTTTGATTGTAAGAAAATTTGTTGGGCGGGCAAAATGACAGTCCCAGAGACAGAAGCTGTTCTTCCGCCTTGGTTAGAACAGTATCTGATAAGTTGATGACGGTATTGTCCACAGTGCAAGTTATCTGCGCCAGTTCTAGTTTGTTTTTACCTGCGAGGTATTTCTTTTTGTGGTGCTTCCGCCTTGAGCGCCTGCGCTGGCTGACTGATTGCCGGCTTGGTTTTGAGGATTCCGGGAGCGCAGGGAGTAGCGCCGGTCCTCGTTTACAAAACCCAGTTCCTCTACTACAGTATAGTTTATGTCAGGGTCTAGAACGGCAGATGTTGAGGCGCCCTCGTCTTCGCTGTTTGAGGTTAGTGAGTTAATTGAAACTGTGTCACTGTTGTCGATTGGAGTACCAGAGCCTTGATTGATTGTAACTGTTTTGCCGCTTGGTGTTTTGCTGTTTTTAGATAGTGCTTTGCGCTTCAAGTTGTCGTATTTTCTTGAGAAGGTAAATATCCTTCCAGTAGCGTAGTCGTTCTTGTCCCTCGCGAATTTAGTTACTTTGCGCTCTATTATGCTGTCCTCCAGTTTCTTAATGCGGATATCGATCTCCGCTTTGCTTTTGGCTATGAAGTCTGTTTCTCCAGTAGCTTCTAACAGTCCCAGTGTCTTGTCAATTTCCACTAAAAGTTTATCACGGTCTGATTTAGCGTATTTGATTAGGATGTTGACCATATTCATAGAACTTTGTAGGCTATTGTCCGCCCATTCTTGTAGCATCTGAGGGTCAGGGTTTTCATATGTTGGAACAGTAAGGATTCTTAGGCCTCTGGGAACTCTGTTTGCATCCCGGTATTCTTCAAGAGATTTCTTCTCCCACCACTTGGCGAGTTCACTTCTTAGTAATTTTTCCAAACTCTTAAGCAGAGTCCTAGCATCACTATTGGCAGTGATTGGTGTCGCTTCATTAGCTTTAGGAATGCTTGTTGAGAGGCTTTCAAATCGTGCCTCAGCAGTTGCTTCCCTGGTTTTGAGTGCGTCACTCGATAACATAATAATCGTGTTTAAATGCACTGTCACGTTTTATGTTAGGGACAGAATATGTTTCCCAATCCTGCTGTATAAATGGAGCAAGCTGTCTTGGCATGTACGGCAAATCCCACGCCCCGCTATGTAATGGACAAACAAGTAATTGACAGATAAGCGGCAACTCGGCAGTGGCGATCCGCAGGAATCGGCGCCTCGTGGTTCAGCCGAGAAAATCAATCAGCCGAACACACAAGCACCACGCCTGATCGGACACACTCACCTCGTAGAAGCCGGCGTAGATATATATATATGTGTGTGTGTTTTATTTTCTGAAAATAATAATTGTTAAAAAACTTCACATACATTTTCTTTTTTACATTAGTTTTATTATTTAATATATTTGGGGGCCGATTCGGGAAAAACCACTCCGAATAGCTGCACGGAGCGTTTTTCCAGTACAAATCGTACCCTGCAACGTCCCCATACGTACGATTCGTACCAGGAGCAGGACTCCCTACGAATCGTACAAAGACCGTACAACTCTAATCTCCGCACGATTCTCCCTCGGAACCCGCTGTACGCGACATCCGTACGGTTCGATGCAGGTTTTCCCGACCCAGCAAGTACGACTCGTGACGGGTACGCACCGTGCAACGCTTTTTTTACAGGAGCCCAAAACGTCCAGAGAAGCAGAGTTCGCCTCGAAAGAGGTATGGAACGCCCTCCCCAGGTACAGTGCTACCCCAGTGGTCGAAGTGGGAAAAAAAAGTAGGGGAACTGTGGGTGGAGAATCAGGGGGGGGGGGATTACCGAAGATTGAATCAGTGGGCGGAGTCAGGGGTGTGGCTAGAAATAGCAAAACATACAATTTTTTTGTACGTTTAGCATTTCACTGACCAGTTACAGCTTATAACGTTATTTAATTCAAACAATGGATAAACATGTTTATTTGAGGTTTAATTCAGGAAAAAGCAAACACTCATAAGGAATACAAGTTTATGTAAAGCGTGTTAAATATAAGCCGGAACAACATGTTACCTTAATGCTTTTACTCTCATTGTTCAGAAATCCATGATTATTTTTTATCTCAAACATTGAGGTCATGAATACAGGGCTCCTCCTGTACACATGTGTTAAGCAGGGCTCAGAAGTTAAAGGGACTCTTCAGGAGAATCTAGACTCAAGGAAACCCACAAAGGCTCCTTCATATTAATGTCAGCCAGCTAGCTGCTCAATCATAATGTAGCAAAAAGAACAACTGAATGCAGAACAATATCATACATTCACCCCAGTACAGAGATCGGGGCCTAAATCCATTGTTTCTTTGCTCACCATGCCATTCCAGTTTGGACCCAGCCATATGCAAATCAGTCTTGATCCTGCACCCAATGGGAACAGGGTCCTCCCTGGACTGGAAACAAGCATCCTAGGACCGGTTTCGGGCTTTCAGCCCTCATCAGCCAGGATAGCTTGATTCTAGTGGCAGGGAGAGCACGGGACTCATGTCTGACCATACCTGTCCCACTCGGGGTGACAAATGCAAAAAGAACAATTGATGGACAGAATGCAGAACAATGTCATACATTCACCCCAGTTCAGAGATCTGGGCTTAAATCCATAATTTTTTGCTCACCATGCCATTCCAGTTTGGACCCAGCCATATGCAAATCAGTCTTGACCCTGCGCCCAATGTGAACAGTCCAGCCCAAACTGCCAGGCCATATGTATTCAAGTGTCCTTTCATTTGGGAAGTGAAAACAAAGCAGTAACCCCTGAACTATGCACATAACATATTGCTCTTTGATATGCATGGTACATGTTCTTTGCAGGAGGCATATTACCCCTCTGCACTACCTTAGATGAGCAAACAGTCACTAGACAAAACATGCTCCCATCTCTCTCCAGCAGGTACATTGATCACCAAAGTTATCTTGGCACTTGTATTGTTGACCAAAACCTGCTGAATATACAAATAAATTTGCAGTGTTTTTAAAACTCCTGCACTTATACAAGACCGGTCCCCCCAAACTAAACTGGCCCCCTACCCTTCCAGTCGCCCTGGGAAATGCCTGCTCCTGTCCTTTCACTGCTCCTGTCCAGTCAGTAATCCTGCTCGATCAACACTGCGGCTTCGTCAATTCCCCTGCCCCCTCCCTTCTCCTGTCATGTCACTGCTCCTGCCCTGTTCACTGCTCCTGCCCTGTTTACTGCTCCTGCCCTGTTCACTGCTCCTGCCCTGTTCACTGCTCCTGCCCTGTTCACTGCTCCTGCCCCGTTCACTGCTCCTGCCCTGTTCACTGCTCCTGCCCTGTTCACTGCTCCTGTCCGTTCCCCGCTCCTGCCCTGTTCATCGCTCCTGTCCGTTCCCTGCTCCTGTCCGTTCCCAGTGCCTAATCACTGCTTCTGCCCGTCACCTCTCCTGCCCTGTCACCTCTCCTGCCCCGTCACGTCTCCTGCCCCGTCACCTCTCCTGCCCGTCATGTCACCTGCCTGTCATGTTGCCTGCCCGTCACTTCTTGTACCCGATCACCTCTCCTGCCCCGTCACTTCTCACTTCTCCTGTCCCGTCACTTCTCCTGTCTTGTCACTTCTCCTGTCCCGTCACTTCTCCTGTCCCATCACTTCTCCTGTCCCATCACCGCTCCTGCCCCGTTCACCGCTCCTGCCCCGTTCACCGCTCCAGTCCCGTTCACCGCTCCTGCCCCGTTCACCGCTCCTGCCCGTTCACCGCTCCTGCCCTGTTCACTGCTCCTGCCCTGTTCACTGCTCCTGTCCATGCCCCGCTCCTGCCCCATTCCTCGCTCCTGCCCAGTTCCCCGCTCCTGCCCCGTTCACCGCTCTTGCCCCGTTCACCGCTCTTGCCCCGTTCACCACTCCTGCCCCGTTCACCGCTCCTGTCCCGTTCACCATTCCTGCCCCGCTCACCACTCCTTCCCCGTTCACTGCTCCTGCCCCGCTCACTGCTCCTGCCCTGTTCACAGCTCCTATCCGTTCCGCGCTCCTGCCCCGTTCCCCGCTCCTGCCCCATTTACTGCTCCAGCCCCGTTCACTGCTCCTGCCCCGTTCCCCGCTCCTGCCCCATTCACTGCTCCAGCCCCGATCACTGCTCCTGCCCCGTTCACTGCTCCTGCCCCGCTCACCGCTCCTTCCCCGTTCACTGCTCCTGCCCCGCTCACTGCTCCTGCCCCGCTCACTGCTCCTGCCCTGTTCACTGCTCCTGCCCTGTTTACTGCTCCTGCCCTGTTCACTGCTCCAGCCCTGTTCACTGCTCCTGCCCTGTTCACTGCTCCTGCCCTGTTGACTGCTCCTGCCATGTTGACTGCTCCTGCCCTTTTCACAGCTCCGGCCCTATTCACTGCTCCTGCCCTGTTCATGCTCCTGCCCTGTTCACTGCTATTGCCCTGTTCACTGCTATTGCCCTGTTCACTGCTATTGCCCTGTTCACTGCTCCTGTCCGTTCCCCGCTCCTGTCTGTTCCCCGCTCCTGCCCTGTTCACCGCTCCTGTCCGTTCCCCGCTCCTGTCCGTTCCCAGTGCCTAATCACTGCTTCTGCCCCGTCACCTCTCCTGCCCCGTCACCTCTCCTGCCCCGTCACCTCTCCTGCCCCGTCACCTCTCCTGCCCGTCATGTCACCTGCCCGTCATGTCACCTGCCTGTCATGTTGCCTGCCCATCACTTCTTGCACCCGATCACCTCTCCTGCCCCGTCACTTCTCACTTCTCCTGTCCCGTCACTTCTCCTGTCTTGTCACTTCTCCTGTCCCATCACTTCTCCTGTCCTGTCACCGCTCCTGCCCCGTCACCGCTCCTGTCCCGTTCACAGCTCCTCTCCCGTTCACCGCTCCTGTCCCGTTCACCGCTCCTGCCCCGTTCACCGCTCCTGCCCCGTTCACCGCTCCTGCCCCATTCACCGCCCCTGCCCCTCTCACCGCTCCTTCCCCGTTCACTGCTCCTGCCCTGCTCACTGCTCCTGTCCATTGCCTGCTCCTGCCCCATTCCCCGCTCCTGCCCCGTTCACCGCTCCTGTCCCGTTCACTGCTCCTGCCCCGTTCCCCGCTCCTGCCCCATTCACTGCTCCAGCCCCGTTATCTGCTCCTGCCCCGCTCACCTCTCCTTCCCCGTTCACTGCTCCTGCCCGGTTACCATTCCTGCTCAAGCCTAATCATTGCTCCTGCCCCATTACTTCTAATGCTTCGTCACTTCTCCTGCCCCGTGACCTCTCCTGCCCCGTCGCCTCCCCTGCCCAGTCGCCTCCCCTGCCCAGTCACCTCCCCTGCCCAGTCGCCTCTCCTGCCCAGTCACCTCTCCTTTCCTGCAAAGTTCACATAGTGCCAAGAAGTAACTCAGTTCTGTGAAACTGCTGCACAGACTGCTCACTCAGAGTTACTAGCATCCACCTCAAGAGCTGTAGCTTTAGGCTCGCTGGCCCAATGCTGTTAAATTTCACACCAGCTGAAATTCGTTTTGGCAAACAGCCTTCTGTCCAATCCACTACTCAGCTCCAGAATCTGCTGTTCATATACAATCCTTGGGACAATTAGGAGCTTAGCAGGGAAGTGTGTTCTTTTGTGCAGTTTATCATACCCAAATCCATACATGCCAACATTTCAGGAGAGCAAAGTGGGAGATTTAAAAAAAAAATCGGGAGAATGGGGCTTTGAATCGGGTTACTGGCATGTATGGGCTTTGGAAGTGGCTGCTGCAGGATCAGACATTTGAATCGCAAACGCACGTTTTTTTCTTACCTTTCAGAAGCATGGAGCATAATGGCAGGCAGAAAGGGTGATGCAAGTGTTGGGCCCTGTCAGGTTGTTGGAATTGCATGCACCCCCCACTCCCCTGTGGCAGCCGGGCTGACACAGCCCCCCCCCTCCCCCCAGTAGTTTGCAGGTCTTTAGAAGACGATCCCCTTGTTAATGACGCTTTGTTGTTTTTTCACCCCCTCAAGAGCCCCTGCATCGCCACTCTTTGCTGGAAGAATTAGCACTTTACACAATACAAAGCCCTGTCAGCTGAAACCCCCGAGGAATCGGGTTTTTGCTTGCAGGAATTGGGAGGCGGGAGACTAGCCTTCAAATCGGTAGTCTCACGCCTGAATCGGGAGGGTTGGCATGTCTGCAAATCCCCCTCAACATGCACAGCTACCAAATTAAACATTTATACCATCTCTGGTGGTACGTGCATAACACCCCAAATTAGTGATACATGCTGAGACGTTTGCTGGAATCTCCCATCCACCCCCACCCCCACCCCAGCACTCCACACGCCTCCCTTGGCCCACGAGGCTTGCATTCAACATTTAGTAGCCCGATTGGCTCCTGTAAGACACAGCCCTCTACTGACTTCAGACAGAAACACTTTTACTCAGCCATCAACAAAAATCAGGAATTTGAGTGCAGCTGGAGTTAAAATGACTAACAAACAGCATCAGTAATCTATGCGTGTGAGTGATGCAACCTTTCTATTGGTGTCTATTCAAGGCAATTGGTTTGATATTGCGTGGTAAAAAACATAACGTATATTTTGCAGTGAAATACTCCTTCCGAATGTGCTGCAGCTTCTGCCTCAGAGTTCAAACAGCCTTTCACACTGATGCATTTGTTGGCATCTCAGCACGCCCGGGCTGATGAGAAGTGAAATTTGAGCTAAAAGTTTACTCGAGACTTTGACTTAGAGGGCGTACATAATTAATAATTATAGCATCTGTTTGCGGCGCCCCTGTTTAGTTTTAAAGGCACACCAGGGTGCGGCACAGATTGGGAACCCCTGTGCTAAAGGCATTGTCATTCGAAAGGGGCTAATCAGCCTCAATCGGAATGACAATGGGCCTGCCCGCAGTCTGTGAACGCTCAGGGAGGGGCTGCTGCAGCCTCTGGAGTCACAGATAAGTGCGAGCAGCCCCTGGAATCGGGATGGAAAAAAAAAGTTCTCGTTTTTATTTAGGACTATTCTTGCCGTCCCGGGATGCTTTGTGGAAAGTAAGAAGTAGGGGAACGGACTGAAAGAATTTTTAGAAGTAGGGGCACGCCGTGCCCTTCCGTCCCCGCCCACTTCTATCACTGGCTACACCCCATCTTTGCAGGGGTACAGTGCGTACCCCTGCGATCATGGGGTGTATGCACCGTACCCCATGATCGCAGGGTGTACACACTGTACATTATGATCGCAGGATGTACGGTGCGTACACCCTGTGATCATGGGGTATGGTGCGTACACCCCATGATCGCAGGGGTACGCACCGTACCCCTGCGATCATGGGGTATACGCACCGTACGGTGTGTATGTGATTGTGTGGTTGTCCATACGAATCGCCCTTACCTGACGTGAACCGTACGAATCACGTCCTCATACCCCAGTCCGGATCACACTTGTCGGGTCGTACAGCATGTTTACGAATCGTACGGTTCACTGTGTGGGTCCGTGTCGTACGGTTTTACCCTTGCAATTTGTACGGTTTGCGACGATTCGGACGGATTGACGAGATACAGATCGTACTACGCGATTCGGACAGACATGTACGATTCATACGGAGAGGACTCCGGATACGATTCGGACGGACGCTTTTTTTCCCGAATCGGAATCGGCCCCCTAATGTTTACTATTTAAATTTATATATAATTAAAGGAACAATATTTTATACAATATTAGTGACAACAATATTTGTGTTCAATATTTTTGTAATTTACATGATCAGTATGGCATGATGATATTTTTGACATCGATATTTATGTCAAAATATTTTTGTATGGGCTATTTTGGGGTGCCCATATTTTTTTGAACCCTTTCCGGCAGTCTGACTGCAGTCGAGGACGCAATGGTTTGATCACCTTGCGCACAGCATCGTGGGATGCGTTTCAGCACTACTGATCAGACTGCATTTCACTAAGAGCCCGCAGGAGTAAGAGCATCACATTTTGCACTTGGTCACTGTTAAAAGTTGGCGCACCGCAGAATTTTTCGAATGTGCACCCCAGGGACAGCTGCCAATCGAGAACTAAAGGCTGTAGACTTTTGTTTCTACAACGCTAGAGAGTGTGGGTGGGGGCTCATGGTTTCCGTTATACACAAAATGGGCTTGAAGCGCTCGGTAGTGTATTTCACCTAAATAAACTCTGCATCATTACCAGGGGCGTTTATGTGGACACTAACAAGTAAGCACCACTCTTGGTTCTTTCCCATGTAAGAGCATAGCATTACATTTTTGGACGTGTCACATGTGTAAAACAACATTAGCACAGTGTGTAAAGGCAGGCTTGAGATGAGATTCTGGCTAGGAAAAGCCACCACAATGAGAATGCAGCACTGTTTTCCAGGTTCTTTTAAATGAGCATGGTTTTCACACATTTTCTCACTGTGTGCTCCAATTAGCTAGGTATCTGAAACGATGCTGATGTACATTTACATTGTTAATTTGTAGAGACCCCTGAAGAAGGGTCATCAGACCCGAAATGCATTGGGTATGATGTATCGAATGTAATATGATTGATTATCGCTATGCCATACCATATGTAATGATAAAATATGAATGCATCTCAATTCTTATGAAACAATGAGTATTTCATCAATAATGGATGTTTGCGAATACAAAGAAGCATAATCCTCTCAATAAGGGTTTGAAGTTATATTTCAAAAACATCAACTTAACCATTTAACCTTATCAAAACTATTAAGTGAGAACATTTTGACAGAAACTATTGCAATCTATCTCTCTGTAAAGTGTTGGCAGTGTTAGTGAGCCCACGAGTAATGACAATAAAGCATTACTATTTTACATTCTATTGAGTAATCATTAGTTTGAACATATTGAAATGGAAACTAGTTCTTTTAGAAGAGGTAGTTCTGCATCTCCTTCCAAGTGACTTCCTGCACCTTTTGACCCCCAGCTTATCAGGGTAGGAACATTCCACAGTGTCTATCTTTAAGAACAAACCAAACTACGCATGAGAATGACATAAACTTTATTTTAACTAGGCCTGGGCGAAGCACTACGCTACGCTCACGGAGTTTGCGAAGTTTGCGCAACTTTGCACTACGCGAGCTGCACGTAGCACAGTGCGAACACGCGTAGTGCAGCGTAGCGTAGTGCAGCGCTCATTTTTTGCTTGTTCGCGGTCCTGAACGTCATGTTCGCGACCGCGAGAAAGCAAAATGACATCCCGGCGAGATTCTCAATTCGGGGAGGTAAGGTTTCTCATTGTGAGTGGTTGCGCATGCTCGCGACCGCTCTCAATGAGAAACTACCAGTTCGCGTTGAGAAAGCTGCTGCTCGAGTAATAATCTACTCGAGCATCAGAAAACTACAGCTGGCACTGTGCAAGATGCAGTTTTCAATGATTGCACCTTGCCGGATGCTTGTCCGCACTGTGTAATCACTGAAAACGCATCTTGCACAGTGCGAACATGCTACTACGCAGCTCGCGTAGTGCTACGTGAAGTTCGCCTAGTGCGAAGTGCACTTCGCGTAGCTTCGCGTAGCGCTACTTCGCGAACTACGCCCACCCTTAATTTTAACATGAGGTGGGCAGTTTGGGAACAGTGTAAAGGAGCATTGAAGTAGAGAATTTAATTTCAAGGATTTTAGTGGAGTTTACGTTTGTTGAGGTTAATAATTTTATTTTAATTTAAAGTAATGTATGAAAATAAATAATACCAATAGGAATAATATACAATATGAATATATTAACAATAAAACAAATGAAGTCAAACATCTTGATATCACTGACCCAGTCTGGTTCTTCAGTGCTTTTGGTTATCCACTTGTTCAATGATTTGACTTTCTCCAACAGGATAATATGGATGTTTTTTTATCATTTTATGCAGGCGCTTGTAGGAGGAGAAATGTGTTGTATACTCACCAGCATTGACACTAGCCCTGGCTTGCCCTCTACATGTTCCTTGTTGGAAACCTCTTCTTCTCTGACGGAAGAAGGTGGGTCTTGTTTTGTATCTAAAATGTCCTTTGTTGAATTTCCTGAGCGGACTACACTGGCCATTAAAGGCCCATTCCAGTTTACGGCTCGGGCCTCTCACAAGAGAACAGGTCTTTAATGGCCGATAAAGCCTGCTGCATAGGGCCCTAAGACTATTAGAACATTCCGTCCCTATAGGGCATAATGTTCTAATTTGTAAAACAAAGGCCTCACGGAGCCCAAGAGTGTTAAAATCCCTTCTCGCTCCGTGCAGGCCGTTGTTTAATATTGGAATGGTGATACTCAGTGCTTCTACCGGTCAGTAGAAGCTCAAAGCACTCCGTTGTTTTCAATGGAGCTCACAGCATTAGAATGTTCTAATTAGTTTTAAAACCAAAACTCTTTAATTAACTCAAACATTTATATGTTCGCTTTAATTAACAGTAGGTCAACAAAAAACAAGGCATACAGTAAATATAATATAGATATAAAATAGAGTGCAAGTGGAGGCCTCAAAACACTACACTGTGGAAAAGAGCACTCAACAGTTTCCCCAAAGCTAAATAGTTAGACTTGCAGATCTTTAGAAAAACGACTGTATGAATATTCTAAGCAACAAAATAACAAGCGTCTGACTATCACACATCACACACCCTACAATAAGGGAAACAAAGTATCTCTTATATTTAAGAAAGCTCCCTGGAGACACATTGCCAATGCAATGGCCTTGCAGGGTCAAGAAAGATGATAAATGCTGGCTTCTTAGCCAAACACCTGCATGAGTCACAGTCTATTAACACTGACAGATGCTATGTCAAATTTAGATATGAAACAGATCATAACACCAAATACCCACGATGCTGGCTACATGCTAGATGGGATTTTCACATCCAACAAGAATATTTTGCTATTAGAAATCCTTCCGGTACCATGGTCAGACCATAAGCTAATAATATTTGCTTTAAAAACAGGAAAATCATTAGTAGAAGCTGTTCCATCCGGTAAGCACACCTGCTCCCCCAATTGGTCAAAAATCAACCCCTCGCTTCTTGAGGAACATTTAATAAGATCAATTCCAGAACTTGAGAAAGACTGTAGCACAGCTTCAAATCAAATTTCTAGCTGGATAAGCGCTGCCATAAAAGTAGCAGCTCCAAACAATAAAAATACAGCAAGAAGGAAATCGCCCTCCCAACCATGGTTCACAAACACGTTAAAAATTAACACATAGGAAATGAGAAAAAAAATGGAGGATGAATTATGAGTCTGGACCACGATAGACTTATAAATCCTCTCTGGCTACCTACAAGAAACTGATATTAGCAGAAAAAAGTAAATACTTCACACGAAAAATAGAGGAAGCTAAAAACTCGAGGAGAGACCTCTTCACCATAGTAAAAAAATTAACAAAAAATTACAACTCAGCGCCTGCTGAAATCAGCACAGAGTTTTGCAATGTCTTGGGCCAGTTCTTCGTAGACAAAGTAGGTAGTGTTTATGAGTCCTTCAAAAGTACAGCTAAGCGTACATGCAAACAACCAAATAGGGAAATGAATGACCTCCACATATCACTGACAATCGGACACTCCTTCCAATTTCACCCTCCTTCCACTGATCAGATTCTTCAGGTTGCTAGGCAAACAAAGTCAGGAGGCACTTTCGATCCAAGTCCACCTAAGGTAATACACCTTTTTCCCGAACTATTGAGTGAGCAATTAGCGCTGCTGTTCAAAGAAAAAATTAAAATTAACCACTTCCCTGAGACTTGGAAAACAGCATCAGAACTGCCACTTTTAAAGAAACCCACTCTAGACCCACAAGAACCGGGCAATTAAAGACCCATAGCAAGAATACCCTTTCTGGCTAAAGTTTTGGAGAAACTATTGAACAGGCAGCTGTCCCAATTCCTCAAAGAGACTAATACGCTAGATCACTCACAATTCGGCTTTCGAGAAGGGCATGGAACTGAAACAGCCCTGTTGATGGCCACAGAGGAACTTAGGTATACACTGGATGCCGGAGGAAAGGCCGCCTTGATTTTATTAGATCTCTCGGCGGCCTTTGGCACGGTAAACCACAATATCCTACTCTGTCGCCTCAGAGATGCAGGAGTGCATGAGTCAGCTCAAACTCTAATAGCCTCCTACCTGTCAAACAGGACGTTCACCGTGGAGCAGGGAGAGGCAAAATCCAACCTTTCAGCTCCCCGTGCGGTGTTCCCCAGGGGTCATCACTAAGTCCAACTCTATTCAACTTATATGTGGCACCCCTGGCGTCAATAATAAGGGATTACGGCTGAACCCCAGTCTCTTACACCGAAGACACACAAATCGTGGTGTATATCACTAATAACATTAAAGAGACATTCAAGAAATGCATGGAACACATTTCTCAGTGGATGGAGGGCAACTGCTTGAAACTAAATGGAGATAAAAGTGAAGTCATGCTGATGGGGACAGACATGCAAGCCTGGTCTCAGGAATGGTGGCCGGATAGCTTGGGCCAACGTCCCTCCCCAGTTAACAAAGTCAGAAACCTGGGAGTCCTCCTGGACAATAAGCCCACATATGAGGCACAAACGACCAAGTTAGCCTCCTCCATCTGGTACATTCTTAAAACGATCAGAAAACTCTTCCCATTCATTCCCCAACATTCACGCAAGACAGTGGTTACAGCACTGGTGCTGTCTATGTTGGACTTTGAACCAGTAGGGCACAGATTGAGAAGTCTTCACTGGCTGCCAATTGGTAAAAGAGTTAAATTAAATCCCTGTGTCTGACATATAAGGTTCTTCATGGATCTGGTTGTCAGTTCCTGAAAAGACATTTGAAATGGTACGAGCCCTCAAGATCCTTGAGATCCAGCCATCAAAAAATGATTCAGGTGCCTAGATTTAATCAGGTTCGGTGGGGTGGGAGAAGTTTCAGACTGCATGCAGCCAGGACTTGGAACTTGCTCCCAATGTCAATCAAAAACAGCCCCTCCTTGCTCTCTTTTAGAAAAGAGATAACAAATTGGTTGTTCTCTGCAAGTTTTAACCCCAAATAGAAGCTAACTGGTCCACTAGGTCACATAGCGCGCTTTATAAATCTCAAAGTCAAATCAAATCAATATAGAGGTGGGCGAGTCCACTAAGTGACAGGTTTGACTTGGCATGGCTCTAACAGCCCATGCACAAGCCGAGTACTTATTACTAATTGGTCTTTCTAGGGGCAGACAAACCCTTTCTCTCGAAGTAGGCTGTGCAAGTCCTTCTCTAGAGCAGGGTTTTCCAATGTAGGTCCTGGAGGGCGGGATTCATGCCAGATTGTTAATATATCCACATTTAGATAAATGTAGTTATCATGAAAATCTGGAAGGTATCCCGCCGTCCAGGACCAACATTGGAGGACCCTTCTCTAGACTATTGGACCTTGTTGCAGATCTTCCTATTCTCCATCTAGATGCCTTAAAGGCATCTCTCCATGCAGCAGCTAGAATCTTCACCAACAGAAAAAAATCTGAACATGTGACACCAGTACCACAATTGTTCCTCCCTACCTTCCTACTTAAACAATGAGACATAGCAAGTAAATAGAAACAGAGAACTGAGTCATAAAACACCCAACTTTAATAGCATGCCCAAGTCTTTTACAGAAAAGCTCTATTTCTTCATAGAGGACAAAACTCTGTGACCCAACACATTATCCAGATGTTCCAATAGTGATGAACAAAAGTGGAAGGGGTAGTCCAAGTCACAGCCCTAGTCACAGCCGAACAAATCTCCACCACTGAGGTCCCCTACAGCTCAGCCACGGTTGCTGCCATAATTTGTGTAGTACGCCTCTGAACCCCTAGGGGAGGAACCACACCCTTCACCTCATACACCCTAAAGACCAAAGAACGTATCCATCTACTCAAAGTGGCTGTAGATGGCTTCTCCCCTTTCTTTGCAGGACCAAAATTTACAAAAAATGTGTCCTCTTTCCGGAACAAATTCACCACATCCAAGTAGCATTGCAAGGATCGCCTCACATCCAAACAATACAGTTCAGTTCATAAACTTTGTTTCGATTTATGAAAATCACAAAAGTTAAAACAACATGAAATTGGCAGCCAAATAGAACAGTACGTTGTGTTTCTAGAACATGAAAAGTGTTAATTAACATAGTTAAAAAATGTTCTTCATAAAAAAATAAATAGATTAAAAGCCAACTCTAAAACACCCCATGGTAAATGACCTAAGCTAACAATCTGCATTCTGTTTTAAGTTTTGTTTGTGGGAGCATCAAAACTGTACAATAAAGTGCATGGTGCTATTTTAAGGCAACAGGGGTATCGGACAAAATATGACAGTTACCTATGCCTCCTTTCAATCCATCGGATCACCCACACCCAGCCCGGGAACTTTGCTGTAGCAATCACAGTTGGACCTTCCACTGATGTTTTAAGAATTCTGAAGGCCTCACTGCTGGATCTAATACCCAGGATAGAACATATGAGTTTCAACCAGCTACGTCTGGGTTTACCTGTATGTTGGGCAGACAAAAAAGATACGTCCCAATGTTTCAATCCTATCCGGACAAAAGCGGCAATTACTAGTATTTGTGTTTGAATTACACAACTTGGAGGTGAAAACAGTTGTAGGTAAGGTTACCCACGCTAAACTGGTGAAATAATTTCCTGTCACAGGTTGATGAAATAAATCCCCATAGCCCTCATATTTGGGTTCGCGCTAAATGTCAAAGGAGACTTTAGACAGAGTTAGACTAGAAGAAACTGATAGTCGTCTCATATTAATCATATTCCAAAAGGCTGCCTTTAACTAAATTTTACTAGGAAATATACTTCTGGCTGCGGAGGTCCACAACTGGCTCATCCCCATCTCACCGAGTATATTATTGACACAGCTAAACCAGACAATTTTCCTATTTACATCCAAATCCCTGACTTCTAACAAAGCCAGGGCATAGTGTGCTAGCTCAGGAGTCACCCATAGTCTCCTCCAATATGCTACTAGTCTATAGTGTGCCATAGCCCTAATTGAGTGACATCCCAAATCCAAAAAAAGAGGTACCAATGGGGTGGATTGGGGAAGACCAATTAGCGACCTTAAAAATGTATTCTGGCCCACCACTAAGGAATCCAAGTTGGCATAGCCCCACAACTCTGCCCCGTACAGAATGGAGGAGTCAATTTTGGAATTGTAAATCTGTAGCGTGGGAACTATGGGTTTTGTGTATGAACGTCTATGCCCCTTGAGCAAGGCGCCTGAAAGTTGAGCATGTCTAACAGTAAGGCAGTCTATTTGCGGCTTCCAGCTTAGTTTTCTGTCTATTGTTACTCCCAGATAGGAAAAAGCCTCAGTTTGTCCCAAGGCCCCTTTCTTCATTCTTACTTTGCCAATGACCTTTTTGTGTTTTGTAGGACCATATACTTCGTTTTATCAACGTTAACAATAAGATCATGGTCCACGCAAAACTCCTCAAATTTTATGAGGGCACGTTGGAGTCCCTGTCTCGTTTTTGAAAGAATAGAGGGTCGTCTGCAAACATTAATAGCGGGATCTTAGTCCCAGCTAAATTTGGCGCATCTGTGGGGAAGTCCGCAAAATATTTCACGACCCCATTAATGTACAATGAGAAGAGGGTTGGTGCTAAGACGCACCCCTGTCTTACCCCCTTTTCGACCGGGAACTTTTCTGTTGTGCTACCCACCCCATCCCATCTAACCTGGGCATAGTTGTCCATATGTAATTTAACAACAAAGGCCAGAATATCCAGCGGCATTCCCTACTTTAAGAGGGTATGCCACCTCTTGGGTCGCGGGACCAAGTCAAAAGCTGACTTGAGGTCCACAAAAGCTGCGTAAATAGTGCCTCTCCCCAAGATGACAGTACGCCAATAGATAAGACTAAACCTTAAGACCTGATCCACTGTACTTGTACATTGCCGGAACCCTGCCTTGAGATAGGAGAGAATATGACATTCCTCCATCCAAGACTGGATTCTGCCAAGCACCACCCTTGCCGATACCTTTAGAATACAGACGATCAAGCTTATGGGCCTATAGTTTCCCAGTACTGAACAATCCCCCTTTTTAAAAATAGGAAGTATTACTGCTCCTGCCCATGAACTGGGCATCACTGCTCCCTTAGCTATTGCGTTCACTAGGAGCTGGATATACGATGCCCACGTATAAGAATCCTAGAGGAACAGATCTGCGGGGATACAGTCTAGCCCGGGAGCCGGGCCTTTAGGGACCAGGAGAAGGGCATTTTCCACTTCTTTCTCAGTTGCGCATAGGGCTGGGATAGAAGATGGCATTACAAAAATATCTTGGACATCTGAATCAGATGAGAAGTGACATTTATAATGTCGGACCCACTTATCTGGCTCCACATGATTCACTGGAGCTTTCCTTGGGTCCCCTCTCCCCCACTTCAACAGATGCCAAAAAGCCGTCCTATCTCTCCCTGAGCATGCGTTCAATAAATCAGCCCAGTGATCTTCATCCCAGTCCCTTTTGGCCTGGGTTTGGACTACCTTGTATGCCAACCTTTTTTTTCTAATAATGTCCCGGTCCTTAGTCCTAATTGCTGCCGCTAGGGTTCTATAGGCAGTGCGACAGGAAGAATTATACCAGACTGCAGCCTTATGGCATGGGGGGTTAGACACATTTATTTTTATTAATAAAAAAGCTTTTTTAGTTCATTAAAAAGGTGCTCGTGTACTTGACCAACTCTATTAATATAAACTTTGTGCACAGCTTCGGCCTGGAGAATAGTTAAGACATTAGCTACCAATGTACTCATTTGGTTCATGTGCTCTACATTTTTAACAACGTTGGCCCATTTAAGGCTTCGTGTGTCGTTTGTCAAGTGAGATTCTCCAAAGTCTACCTGTGATATCAACCCTTCTGTGTGGTTTGAATTCAGATACCGCAGAGAGAGTAACAAAGGGCTGTGGTCGCTTTCTGGTCGATCACAGATCAACATATCTAGTATGTTGGGCCAAAACTTCTTGTTGATAATAAAATAGTCAATTCGACTGGTGCGGTGCCCACTGATATATGTCGGCATCCTATTTTTATCAGATCTCGTTTGCCCATTGGCTGCTCTCAACCCATGTTCCAGGCAGAATACTTTTAGTTGGAGTGTTGCACTGGACCACCTTTTTATTGGGGGAAGATCCAAAGGAGGGATCAACCACTGTTTGACCTCCTCTACACTAAAATTCATATCCTGGAAAACCAGGGGTTTGTAAGTACAGTTAAAATCTCCGGCTATCAGCGTATTGGTCTGGCCTATACAATTTGTTATAAGAAAAGCATCGAGAAGGGCTACAGTATTTGAGGCCTTCCCACCTTGCATGCCCCTAGAATAGACATTAATGAGTAGGAGATCTGGGGAATTTCCCTGGTGTAACCTGACAATAAAGATATCCCTAGAATCAATGTAAATCTCCTCTAACTTATATTGATGTTGCTGCCTGACTCAGGTAGTCAGGCCCCCTTTAGATCTACCCCGCTCACCCTGTTCGGCAGTTTTAGAAAAATTATTGTAACCGGGGCACAATACCTGATCCACAGCCCATGTCTCTTGGAAAAATAGTATGTCTTGCTCCTCAATAAATGAGGACCATTCAACAGAGGCTGTTTTGCTTGCAAGCCCCGCAATATTCCAGGAACCTAATTTTGGCCCAACACTGTCTTCATCGAGAACTCTAATTCTTGGATGAGGGCAAGGGCCAGAACTTTATCACGTGGGAATCAACAACTGTTGTGATAAGGTTATCTGTGGGTACCGAGCCATATTCGAATTCCCTACTACATCCAGACAAGCCCGAGTCAGTACTCTTTGTTAATACATAAGTTGTGTCTACGGGTGGAACATAGCTTAAGATGCTGCCTAGTTCTTGATCGCCCTCATCTAGATCAACCACTGGGGGAGGGTCTTTTCAGCAAAGGATAAGCAGCTCAGTCAGTCAACATTCTCCAAATTTGAAAAGGACTCAAATCTGTTGTAAATCGATACATTGTACCCATAAGTTCCCTAAGGGTGTGTTTTAACCCTGTGATCACCCTTTTCTGTTAATGATTTGGGGACATTTCGATAGAAATACCCCAATGGTAGGATATTGATACTGTCCCCTCTCAGATGCCTTGTCCCAGCCCTGTCTAAAATCGTTTTCACCATTAGGGTAGACCCAAAATTCAACACCATACAATCACCTCTACTGGTTTTCGCTGATTTCCCTATCCATGGAACTCTACGAATCATTTTAAATTCCTGGAATAGATGACTACCCAACCCTGTTTTAATATTTAAAAGATGAAGAGCCTTGTTCCTAAGTGATGTCCAATGTTCCCCTGTGCCAGATTGTAAAGGAGGTACGTTGGAGAGTATAAGGGTGTCGGGCGTAGCTTCAGGAGGTAGGTTAAGGTAATCATTATCACTATAATTATCCAAGCCAGCTCGGAATGGCCCGTTGTTTTTACGCCCAGATAATTCCCTCATAGGGCTGGCCTTAGATTGTGTGTCTGGCATGCTACCCGTATTTTCGTGGGGAGCCTGGACAACTGCATTGATGCCAGCCCCAGCAACGGTGGAGGGCAAGTTTGTTACAGAGACTGGTGCTAAGCTGGAATCAATAGAACCACCAGGCGTTCCATTCGATAAGATGGATTTAGGAGAGGAAAGCTGATGCTCAATTTTACTCAATCTAGAGTCAATATCTGACAGCTTAGTTAATAGAGGTTTAAGCATTTCCATAATTTTTTCCTCAATTTTAACTAGAATACGGTCTTCAAGATCGCAAGGCACCTGTGAAAGAGGAGTCTGTGCACTGATGTCTGTTAAGCTAGGGGTACTTGTACCTGCAAGCTCATTGCAGCAGCCTTTAGTACCAAGAGCCGCCCCTCTGGTTTTTGCCACTTTACTAGCCTGATGTAAAGTAAGTGGCAATCCACCCGCTTCCCTTTTCTTAGCTGAGGCAGTAGCAACGCCCTCCCTATCCTTTGCCTGAACTGACCGTAGCTGGCGTTTGACAATCTTAACTGGGGATGAAGAAGTGGGGGAGGGAGCGCTGACTGTGGTCGATGGATCATCCAGTAATGCTACTGGTGACGTGGAAGCCAATTGCGGCATAGAATCCGCAGAGGGATCCGGAAGTAACAGGGGACCATCTAAGGGAGCTTCCGTTGAGGCTCGGCGGGAATCTAAAGAGAGTCTCCTTTGGGTAAGCTCGATTTTATGGATAAGAACAGATTCTGCCCTCATGAGGAATGCATCAAGTGTTCCTACAACCCCTGGGCCCCCGATCCCCTTACAATTGCCCTTATTCATGATTGATGGTTATCAAAAGGAAAGAAAATTACTAAAAAAGTGTCATATAAACTGAAATTGAAATTAAAGTTCAAAAAGTGCCACTGACCAAGTCCTTGGAAATACTGGAAGTGGTGGCCCAGCCCTGCCTCCTCCTGGCTTCGACGGGGCCGCCCTTGGTCCAGGTTTCGCCCGAGCAGCGCCCGGGCTTGCCCACGCGTGTACCGCGCTGCGGGAGCCCTCGAGTGGTTTTGAAGTGCCTCCAGGCGCTTAGCTCTGACGCGGTGTTTGGGCGCCACTTAAGGATGCTGAGGTATGAAGTCCCCGTCCTTGTTGGTGCGAGAGTGGCGACAGGCAGTTCTTTGTAGTCACCCAGGGACTGTTCAGACAGGTAAGACCAGCAGGGCAAACAAAAATAGGCAGCTTTCCAACAATGGCGGCAGGAGTTAAGCGAGCGACCCGAGCTGCGGGAGCCCCTCCTGGTGCTTATCTCTGACGCGGTGTTTGGGCACCACTGAAGGATGCTGGGATATGAAGTCCCTGTCCTTGTTGGTGCGCGAGTGGCGACAGGCAGTTTGTTGCAGTCTTCCAGGGACTGTTCAGACAGGTAAGATCAGCAGGGCCAAAAAAATAGGCAGCTTTCCAACAATGGCGGCAGGAGTTAAGCAATACAATTTGCACTCATCATCATAAGAGGGTTCCGGACAAAATTCAGGCAAAATCACTTCCTGGCCGACATGAAAAGCCAAGTTTACCTTAGGCACAAATGAAGGGACCCAGACAGGAGAATCCTATCTTGAAACACCTTACAAAAAGGATACTTACAAGATACAGCCCCCCAACTCCCCAAACACCTCGTAGATGTGATAGCTACTGGAAAACCAGTTTTAAAAGTCAAGAGTTTCAAATCAAAAAAATCAATTTGGTCTAATACCAGTCATGACCCCCAACACCAACTGTAAATTCCAACTTTGGGGTTGATTACGATGTTGTTCGGAAACTCATCCTACCGAATCAGTTTCGGAATCGTTTCCGACCAAATCGTGTTCTGCGAGTCCAACCAACCGATTACGATGCTTACCAATATTGTTCGGTCAAACTCGCATTAACTTCAATGAGAGCCTGTGTTCCGAATAAGAACACAGGCTCCCATTGAATAAAGGGATGGTTGGGGAAAACCTTGCACACTGTGGTTGGCACCCCTAGTGCCTGCCACACTGTGCACGGTTTACCAGGGGGGTTACTTGGGTATCCCAACGGGCCCCAACCAGAGACCTCATGGGGAAGGGGGCCTGCTACGGGCCCCCAAATTCAGATTCCGATATCCGTTTTGTGTCTGGCAGACCGAATCGGAACGGCTGTCCGAATCGGTCCTCGTAATCGCTCACTCGGAAACTGTGTCTTTAGTACTGTACAAATCAGCTCCGAAAGACTTAGGCTCTCTGAATGGGTTTTGTAACTGAATCGGACAGCCAGAGCTGTTTCCGTGCATCCTAATTGGTGAGTTGAAAATTTGTATTATTCGGTCAGAAATATAGGTGTGGAATCGGATTCTGAGATTCCAAATCCTATGCAGAACCTTTCCGAACGACACCGTAATCGGCCCCTAGGAAAACACCACACAGTTCTAGGACGACACTGTTCTAGAAAACAAGTTCAACAGCCCCTGGAAAAACCTAGGCAATAGCCGATCCTTATCATTCAGATTTCGCCCAAAAACATAAAATGCCTTAATCATCGTAGCGACTGACAGACCCATGTTAGCCCCATCTTGCAAGAACAGCATAATCAGAAAAAGACTGCCTAAAGTTGGATTCACCTGTTTCCCCAAGATAAGACAAGACCAAAAATGCCTTCCAATGCCTAGCATAAGAATACAGTTTAGATGACCTCCTAGTAGCCTGCAAAGTCACTGCCAATTTCTGAGGGACCACAAGACCTGCTAAACCTCTCCGTTCAACCTCCATGTCGTCAAATGCAACTTCCTCAAGGAGCCCTGGGGAAGAGCCAGAAAGAATAGCGAAGATGAGACAGCTGGAAGAATCGATTTCTGACTGCACCTCAACAACTCCAGAAGAGGTAACAAATTTGCACAGGGCCATCGAGGAGCAATCAAAATGACCTGAGCCCTCTCTTTCCTGACCCACACCAGAAATGCCCTAATCAACTGAAATGGCAGAAAGGCATAGACCAGACCCAGAGGCCAATGACAAGTCAAACTCTCCATTTCCTAAACCTGAGGACACCTTCCCCATAGGCAAAACTTCTGCACCTTGGCATTCTCCAGAGAACCAAACATGGAAGACCCCACCTCAGAACAATCAGATCGAACAGACAGGGGTGCAGGGAGAAATCATTGGAAGATGGAATTTTCCTCCTTAAAAGATCCACCCGGATATTCTCTTCCCCCCGAATGTACAGAGCACTCAGAGCCAGAACATACTCCTGAACCCCACCATAATGTCCTGTGCTATCAAGTTCAGTGACTTGGAACTGGTACTGCCCTGGATATTGACATCGGACTTTGTCACCAAATTGTCTGTTTGAACTGGTACCATCTTCCTCCTCAGGAACGCCTAAAAATAAACTGGAGCCAGCAGGACAGCCTTTAACTCCCTCTAGTTTAAAGACCTTTGAGAGTCCCGAAGAGATTAGAACCCCTGGACCTGCTCTAACTCCAGCCAAGCCCCCCACCCGGCAAGGCTGGCATCCATCCTCACCCCCACCAGAGCTGGAAGAGAAAGAGAAATCCCTTCTTTGAGATGATACCGTCCCAGCCACCACACCAGATCCCTGCAGACCTGTGTCGACATCTGGAGATGGACCTGACAGGGTTGAGCCCCTGGCAACTAAAGGGACATAATTCAGTTAACTAGTTTGTGCAGGTGAAATCTGGCCCAAGGAATGAGAAATACAACCAAAGCTAAGTGACCCTGCACCCTCAATCACTCTACAACCTGAGGAACTTTCTGAGACACCAAAGCCTGCACCTGATCCTACAGGCTGACCAAGCGTTCTGAAAAAGTCACTAGAACCCTGTGAGTCTGAATCCGAGCTCCAATGAACATCATGTCCTGTGATGGGGCTCCCAATTGCTCATAAATCCATTCCCCGGCAGGACCTGCAGCACCCTTTCCACATGAACCACCAACTGGGACTCTTTTGGGGGTTTTCAACAGATTGTCTAAATATGGAATGAATGAACACTCCTTCTGTGTGAAGAATAGCCATCAGAGGAGCCAGAACCTTTGTGAATACTCTGGGTGATGATATGAGCCCAAAGGGATAAACATAAAACTGGAAATCATCGTCCCGTATCACAAACCTGAGAAATCGTTGAGAGGGAATTGCACATGGGAGGTGTAGGTAAGCATCTTGGAGATCCAATGATGCCAAACAATCTCCTGGACCTGTCAGAGGAATAATTGCTTGAATTGTCAACATTCGAAAATGAATGGGCCTTATCCAGGCAGGAATTGTCCCACCTCAAATCCAGGACAGGCCAAAATGCCCCCGAGGCCTACTGAATAAGAAACAGGATGGACTAGGCCCCTGTGCCTTGTACTGCCACCGTAACCCTGCAAAAGGCCCCTTTCAACATAAAATCCCAGACTCCACCTAGCAGAGTTTCTCTTTTTTCGTCGGCTGCCGGAACAAGACTCATAAGGTTGCCAGTATCTGGGGGAACGTGCTTGAATTCGATGAAGTAGCCATTGCTAAGTCTCTTTGGAGACAGGAAAAAACAGGAGGGTTGGGTTTGGGAACGTTTTAGTGGCGGCAAGGGGGCCTCTTTGGTATTATATATATATGCTTTTTGCACTTTCCTTGTACAAAAGATTTATCTTTGCACTTTTTTGCACATTTGCACATAATATTCTCACACAGGGGTCTCGCTTGTCTATGACAAATGGGGCATTTTTTCTTTTCTTTAGCACTCAGTCACTTTATTATGGCATCAGCAGGCATGACAGTTGGAGCTGTGGTAAAAGGATTTGTTCATATGATGTATAATATGATACACATATTTAATAATACCCCAACAAAAAGACAAATGACCAAATATAATTATGCAGATTTTTTTCAAAATAGATTAAATACTTTTGGATTTTATAGTAATATATGTATTTCTTTAGGAGGTCATTTGCTATGAGATATGCTCCATGTTTTAAAGAATGAATTTATATGCATCTAAGCTGTCATCTATAAGATTGTCAAATATTAAGAGACATACTTCATGTTTTAAGAATGAATTTACAAGCATTTAAGCTGTAATTTAGAAACATTGTTACAAAGTATGTCTTTTGTGTCTATGCTGTGTCATGTAGTATCTTGCACTTTTAAAAGGAGACACTGCCGCCCATGCGCTGGCGAGTGAACAAGGCCGGTTGCTTACGGCCGAAACGCGTCATGGCGACAGGGTGGTAGCACAATAAAACCACTTAAACTAATTAGGGTCTGCACTTGCCTTCTTCGTGTATCAAGGGGATTTAGTGGCAAGCGTGTAAAAAAAAATATTTATATATATATGTATATATATAGTTGTATGATGTTACAACGCATTCCTTTGCAACGCATGCCTTTTCCACGCATGCGTTACAACACGAATGCCACTACCACAAATATGCTTTACAACAAAAATGCCTTTACCACGCATACCTTTACCATGTTTTTCGTTGTATAACTATGCATGATAATGGCATTTTCATTGTAAATGCTTTTTTCGATCCCTGCCCCAATTCCTTACATGTTCCCTAAAATCATTAAAAGTTATTATATTAAAATACTCACAGTTTTTCATAGACGGACTTCTCCTTCTTCAAAGTTAAGTGGTCCTTTTTCTATTTTTTTTAAAAGGCAGTACGTGGACCCACGTTCGTTATTACGTTGTTAGGGAGGCTTATTGCAGGAAGGACAAAAGGCACAAATCATCATCTTTATGGTAAGAGTTTTCTTTCTTTTTTTAAACTCACTCTTTTTTTGTGGGGGAGACCCCCAAAACCCCCCAGCCCCCTTTTTTAATTCTACCTTTACCACATATACCTTTAACACTTAATTCATAGTAAAGAAATACGTGGTAAAGGCTTTACGTGGTAACCCCGCATGCGTTGTAAAGCATGCATTTGTAAGTACAGCGTGGAAACGGCCGCGCTGTAGTGGCTGTTTCATATATATATATATATATATATATATATATATATATATATATATATATATATATATATGGCATCGTGGCAAAACTTACCAAGGGATTGGATATTGCTGGCCCACCTCAGGAACACTCCGAACAAGTGGCTGCTGCTGTTGGCAGTCCGTGACTACACGGAGGCGTCGGACAACAGTTTATCGAACATCGGACCACAGCTGCAAACCTTTAATTACGGAGCCTTCTACACTCCAACCAATTGGAGGACCTTAGAACATTTAAAGAAGGGGGCGAGTGCAACCGATGTTAATTAGGCATCTGAGGAAGGCACATACGCCGAAATGCATCATGCCTGTTGCAGTGATTAAATGTTTGCCTGGTATTCCCCGCTGTGTCCTCTGGTCTTTTCTGCGGAGGGACTTTGTTGGTATATATATATAGGGGCTTGCAAACACGGAACGAAGACGAGAGCAGCACCAATGCAGGTGGTGCCGTCTCAAGCACGATTTCACCGCTGCAAAGCGCAAACTGAGGGCTTCCAGCGCTTTACTTTACCCCACTTGGTGAACACTTGGTTCAATTTGCAAGGATTGTTGAGCGGCCCCACTGTGGGAAGAGGGTCAGCGTACTACAAGGCACAGAAGGCTTTGCGACTTAGCCACGCCCACTGTGGCAGGTGCCAGTGGTTATATGAGTGGACGCGGCCAGAAACTGCTCTTCCAACCCTTCGTGAACAATGCCTCTGAAGATAGGATTATTTCCTGAAATGCGTCAGGCTGTTTATGTTTGAAGATTGCCCTGAAAGCTGTCTGTGAGCGAGCAGTGAAATGGATTCAATAAATGTGCTGATTTCAAAGGTTCTTATAGAGCGCACTTATCACCGCAAGGTCTCAAGGCGCTATGCAGCACGGGACAACAACCGGACTTCAAAGGGAGCTAAAGATGCTTAATTTAGGAAAAAGCCAAGTTTTAAATTTTTTCGAAAAGACATATAAACAGTGATAAGCAAGAAATGGGGCAGGAGTTTATTCCACAGATGAGGGGCAAAATAAGAAAAAGCCCGTTCTCCATTGCGAGGAGTACGCACACGAGGTTGAATCAAGAGGGATTGAGAGGAGGATCTTAGTAATCTTTGAGGCCGATACCATGCCAATTGTTTTGCAAGGTAGATAGGGCCAGTGCCATAAAGTATTTTATGAGTCAGGCTCAATACTTTGAAGTGAATTCTTTGGCGGACAGGTAGCCAGTGCAGTTTTTCTAGATTTGGAGCAGAGGCTGACCTGGCAGGGAGATCTAAGATTAGTCTGGCTGCCGTGTTCTGCAGCACCTGCAACTTAGACAGAACATTCACATTTTTTTTGGGGGGGGGAAACCTTTATTTGAAAAATCAAGGCACACAGCTATTTAGCCTTACATCCCGGAAGCTAGGCAGCATTCTTGGAAAAAGGATATGTAGTGTACACAGTACATGTTATAAAATCGTATCAGGTTTAATTTTATGATATGGTAACATCGAACCTATGAGGTAAGGAACTAAGGAAACACCAAAACCAGTGTGAGTAGGCAAGGAAAAGTACGTAAATGCGACAATGCCCAATTCAGGGGATGGCAGGGCCGTGCGCCCTCAAGGTGCAACTAAGCAGTACAAATTGGACGACAACGGGGGGAGTAGAACCAGGATGGCAATGACGTGAGGAGTACGTTGGAAATAAGGGCTAGGGGGAGAGTCGTACATCCAATGGGGCAGTGTCGGGAGGTAGACAGATATCACCCCTATATTCATTCCAGGCCCCCCAAACCGTACTCCACCTCTTGGGCTTACCCCTGGCCACATACACCGTCTTCTCGCGAACCATACACCAATCCATATTGGTCTTCCACGGTTCTACAGAGGGGGGCGACGGGGCCCCCCACTTCTGAGCGATGTCACGTTTCGCCACCATGTTCCCCAGGGTAACCCATTGGGTTTGAGTGTTATTTTAATCCGTGGGGCCCCACACATTCAGCAGACAACGCCGGACCTCCGCCGGCAAATCCACACCAGTCACCTCACGCATCACCGCATGGACACGCCTCCAGTAAGAGGCTATGGCATGGCACTCCAAAATGATGTGCATGAATGTGGCCAGTTCTCCACATCCGCACCTACAAAGACCATCCACTGAGAGTCCCATATGAATCAGCCGGGGGCCGGTTACATACACCCTATGAAGAATTTTCAGTTGGACCAGGCGTAATCTAGCTGGGATTGCCACTTCCTTGGGAGAAGATACCGCACACTGCCAATCCTCATCGTCCAATTCGACTCCATCACGCACCCACTGGTCCCTTACACTCAACAGAAGATCCGTGCGGACATTGATCAATTTTTTGTAGACCAGTGAAATGACACTGTCCGGCATATGTCCATCCAGGACCCTGTCTTCCAAAGGGGACGATTCAGGGACCTTCTCACCCACCGGCAACACCGCCATAAGAGCGTGTCGCAGTTGGGCATATCTAAAGAATTCCGTCGCTCCCAGTTGAAACTCCGTTTGTAGAGCGGCGAAAGACTTTATCTCGCCCCTGGCCATCATATCATCCACCCTAGAAATGCCAATAAGGTCCCACCGATCAAACTCCTTTGTGTGCCACAGTTTGCCCAGTAGATCTGAGTAAATGTAAATGTAAATGTAAATGTATTTGAGCTTATATAGCGCACAGCTACCCGCAGTGGGTTTCCCGGCGCTTGCTTAGGGAACCCGTCCTGGTATTCCCCTGTGAGATAACCCCGGCAGGGTATCCACAAGGTGAAAGCCAGGCATCCCGCCGCGAGGGGCCATTGTGGAGATTAAGCAAGCTATTGCCCAGAGTCGCAGAGTGTGAACCCGTGAGTCGAGAAGGCACCAGAGCGAGAATTATCGAATCCGTGGAATTTTTAGCCCAAGACCCGCCGAAGCGGGGAATTGAACCCTGGTCCAGGGCCGATCTCAGCTTCCGGGTCTGCCGCCTCTAACCCCTGAGCCACACTTCTCTACATAGAGTCATAAAGCGGAGTATCCAACGTCAGCCTCCCCTGCCACCCCTGCGCCTTCGTGATGGCCCTCCAAATATGTACGGCTGTCCTTGTGGGCCCTGTCATTCCTCCATCCAGAGATCTCGAATATAGCGCTCTGTAGTACTTCCCATCGTCAAGGAGCCACCGATCCATGGCGTACCCTGGACTATCAGCCGGTCCATAGAAACCATGGTTAAGGGCGGCCAACTGGGAGGCCCAGTAGTACCGTCGGATATCCGGCAGAGCGATGCCGCCGTCGTACCACGGGAGCGTCAATTTGGTGATAGCAATGCGTGGCCTACCTTCCCAGAGGAGGGTCCGCTGCAAACCTTCAACCTCCCTAAAATACCCAGAGGGGACAGGGTCCTGTGTGTTCTGGAGCGTGTACAAGAATCTGGGCAGAGACATCATCTTAAACAGTGCCGCCCGTCCGAGCAGGGAAAGCGGCAGCTTTCGCCCCCCCTCCATGTCGCGCCGAAGGCGTGCAAGAGAGGGAAGCAAGTTATTTGAGTACGGTGTCCGGGCATCGATTGAAATATAAATGCCCAGGTATTTGAACCCCTGCCTCGCGATCTGTATAGCACAGCCCCTGGGAAGACGCGGAGTCTCACCGTTCAGTACATAAAGGTGAGATTTGGACCAGTTAATAACCAGGCCCGAGTATCTACCGAAGGTATTCAGCACATCACAAGCCACAATCAAGGATTTACAAGGAGAGGTGAGGTTGAGCAAAATGTCGTCCGCGTATAAAGACACGCGGTCCTCAAAGCCAGACGACCACTTCATCCCATTAATGTCAGGGTGGGTCCGTAACCAAGCGGCAAGGGGCTTAAGCGCCAATGCAAATAGCAGAGGCGACAGGGGGCATCCCTGCCTGGTACCTCTTCGCAAGGCAAAAGATGCTGACACTCGGCCGTTGACCGTGACGTTAGCCAATGGATTAGCGTATAGAAGTCTGACCCATCTGATAAATTCAGGGCCAAACCCAAACTTCGTCAGCATTGCCCACAGGTAATTCCATTCAAGGGAATCAAAAGCCATCATCGCGTCTAGAGACGCCAAGACGGACGGCTCCCGGAGCGTACTGACCCTTGCCATGACCTCATGGAGTCTCCTAAGGTTGAGGGCAGTGTTGCGATGAGGAATGAAGCCCGATTGGTCCGGATGGACCAAATCGGTAATCGCACCCACCAACCGATTGGCCAATAATTTAGCCAGGATCTTAGGCTCGGCGTTCAACAAGGAGATTGGGCGATATGACCGGCAGAGGTCTCTGGGTTTCCCGTGCTTGTGGATGACCACAATGGTGGCCAATCGTTGGTCCGGAGGGAGTTCACCCACTTCACGCGCCTCAAGGAACATGTTCCACAAAAGCAAAGCAATGGCGTCAGCCTTTATTTTATAAAGCTCCACCGGGAGACCATTGGGACCGGGAGCCTTGCCAGACCTTAAAGAGCGTATCGCAAGCGCCACCTCGTCCGCCATTATACCTCTGTCCATGTCGTCGCGTTCAGTATCCGACAAACACGGAAGTTCGATCCCTTCAAGGAGAGAGGCAGAGTCCGCCTCGGACATATCAGAAGCCGAGGTGTATACGGACTCAAAATAATCGGCGAAGACCGTAACTATAGCGCTGGGGTCGGTGACAGCCAGTCCGTCCTCCCCCAGCACCTCGGGAACCACCCGGGAAGACATCTCCTTCTTGTCAAGCCACGCAATAAGCTTGCCTGCCTTGTCCCCGACATCGTAGATCCTCCCTTGCTGTTCCCTGCCCATTACCTTGGCAGCGTCAGTAGCAGCGGCACGGTACTCCGACTGCTTGAGTGAGAGAGCATGTAGCAGGGCAGGTGTCGGACCAGTCTCCAATTGAGAATCAAGATCCCCAATCACTGATTCCAGCCGCACCACTTCCTCATCTCTACGTCTGCGCGCCTCGGCTATTAAGGAGAAGGCTTCTCCTATCAGGACAGTTTTAAAAGCCTCCCATAGGGACAAGGCCGACGCCACCGAGCCCGTATTTTCGGAAAAATAAAGCTCAATGGCCTTAGCCAGGAGGTCACGAGTCTTAGGGTTACGGAAGTACCACGGATTAACCGGCGCTACTCTCGAGGCCACTACGATGTCAAAATCAAAAGACACCCAGACCGGGGAATGGTTCGAGATGCCTCTGGCCATCAAACGGGCTTCGGAGACGGCCGACGCGTGGGCAGCCAATGCCAGAACATAATCAATCCTGGAGAGGCTACCGTGCGCCCCCGAGTGGAAGGAGTATTGTCGCTGAGTTGGGTGAAGTAGTCTCCAGCAATCAATAAGCCCCATGGTTTCCAGGAAATCAGGAAGCCAGGACTGCGCATTTCGAAGATCTCTGGATGGATGACGGTCTAAGGTCCCAGACCCAACTGCATTAAAGTCCCCACCAACTATGAGCAAGCCTTCGGGCAGGCCCAAAATGGCGCCCCCAAGATCCTGGAAAGTAGTCATTTGCAGACCAGGGGGGACGTAAACAGAAACCAAGACCAGGGTACGCCCCTCCCACCTACCCGTGACGGCGACGTAGCGTCCCCTCTCATCGATCACTCTAGATTCTACCTCAAACGGGAGAGACATGCGCACCATGATCCCCGCCCCACGGGACCCCGAGGAGAACCCCGAGTGTGCCACCATTTTGAAGCCTTTTCTGTTGAGTGTGTGGCACGTATTCCCAATGAGATGCGTTTCTTGCAACAGGATGACATCAGGCATGCATCTTTTAAACATTTGCAACACAACGCCTCGCTTAATGCGATCACCCAGCCCATTAACATTCCAACTCAGAACATGTAACTTCTTACCCCCAATCGTCAATGTAGAGGCCCATGCCACCCCTGCAGGGAACAGCTGCTACAGCATAGTCAACAACAGAATAGTCACCTTGCCATGAAATAGGTAAAGGAAAGAGAAAGAAAACACACAAGAAACAATCGACCCAACCACCCCCCACCCTGCACCCCTGCATTAGACTAATGAGCCCCCCAACTAGCAGTGTGCCTGTCGCCCCAAAAACTACTCTACGAAAAGCCCCTAGAGGAGAAATGAGGCAGCCTACCCCCCCGTTTCCCCCGTTCACTGAGAAAGGATAGCAGCAAAGTACAGTAATCTGCGACTGACTGCCTGAGCAGACCCATCATCCGAAAATGGCCCAAAGGGTCCTTTTACTCCTGAAGATCGGGGCCACCCGACGCCCCCTCCGACTGTCCCTCGGGCGCGCTCCGGCGCTGGGGCAAAGTGTCCAGCCAGTCCCCAGCCGCTTCTGGCATGTCAAAGAACAATGCCCGGCCATCATTTTTGATGCGTAATTTCGCTGGGAACAGCATAGAGTACTTCATCCCCAGCTCTCTCAGTCTACGTTTCACGCCCGTGAAACTTTGCCTTCGCTTCTGCACCGCTTGGGTGAAGTCCGGGAAAAAATTAATGTCAGCATTCTGGAACTTTAGCGGCCCACCTCTCCTCGAAGCCTGAAAATCCCTAAAATTGAACACCCTGGCGATGATAGGGCGCGGAGGGGCCCCCAGCTTCGGCGGCCTCTAGGCAGTCTATGAGCTCGCTCCACCGAGAAGAACTTGCTGAGGCCGCCGGGGGCTAGATGGTTCTGGACCAAGTTCTCAACAAAGAGATCGGTGGCATTCTTCTCGGTCCCCTCCGGAACACCAACGATGCGGACGTTCTGGCGCCTGGCCCGTCCTTAAAAATCATCAAGCCTGCGGGCAAACATCGTGTTCGCAGCTTTTAGGTCTCGGATCTCCGACTGTAGGTCCGTTACGTCCGAGGTCAGACTCGACGATTTTATGTCGAGTGACTTGAATCGGTCATTAGTCTTGCCGAGATCGGCTCGGATCAAATTGATCTCGATGGCTAACGTGTCGACCTTGTGCGATAGCACCTCATGTTGCTTATGCATCTCCGCCTTTATGCCCGCTATGGCGCCCATTACGTCCCGGAGAGTTGGAGCCGAGTCATACGGTGACACTTCCCGCTGCATGTCCTTAGTCTGCACAGTGGCTCCGGGCGATCCCTTAGGGAGGGCATAGCGATCGGAGATAGTGGACTGAGAAAAAGACGTTTTTCTGCTGACCCGGAGTTTCCCTTTATCTGGATCGCCTCTGCCAGCCATGTTGGGCAAAAAGGGCCACTCAATCGGGAAGACTCCCTGGTCTTCGTCGGGGCCCCAAGTCGGTAGGCGATAGCATCCGCCCCCATCGCTCGAGTAGCACTTCAGTCCACAGAGTAGCCTGGGTGATTCCTTGAGGTGGGGCAGTCGTTCACTCCTAGGACCACCACCGTATAGCAGCGCTGCAGTTGCCCATGTAAATCCGGCCTCTGATGGCGTCTTCGTCCCCAATCTTCAACACGGTGTAACTCCACCTAGGGAACTCGGATCTTCAATCGGAAAACGAGTCCCGCATCAGCAGCAGTTCAACTGCAAGTTCCCACTTCCGTGGGACAGGATAAACGACAGGATTAATTCGGAGGATCGGAGGGTCTTCGGAGCTCCGAGCTCACGTGGCCATCTTGGTTGCCGCGAAGCTCCTCCCCCAGAACATTCACATTTAATGAGGCAAACAGTACATTGCCATAATCCATACGGCTAATGACTAGGGCCTGCACCAGAGGCTTTCTGGATTCTATAGGTAGCCATCTGAAGGTTTTGTGTAACTTGCGCATAATCCCATAGCACATGCCTAATGTTTTATTAATGTGAGGCTTCATGGAAAGGTCACGGTCTAGAATGATTCCTAAGTCACATACGGCCTCTTTAGGAGAAGGGCAGGTCCCTAATTCTGAGGGCCACCAGTCCTGTGACCAAAATTCAGCCACCTTGCCAAAAAAGATGATTTCCGTTTTTTCATAGTTCAACTGGAGCTTATTATTGCTCATCCAATTGCTGATGTCCAACATACATTTTTTGAACTTACAACATTTTTCACTGTAGTCCGAATTGCACGTAATGAGCAATTGGGTATCATCAGCATAAGATTCTGTATCAAAGCTGTGCGATTTTATGATGTTTGATAGAGGGGTTAGGTACACATTAAACAGTAAGGGACTTAAGATAGACCCATGCAGGACCCCCACTTTAACAGGCCGTCTATTGGACGTTAGTGACTCCACCAGAACCGTATTAAACCGGTCCATAAGATAGTTTTCCAGCTATAGGAAAGCCTTGCCTCTGATACCTATCTCCCACAACTGATGTTTCAAAATGCTGTGGGAGATGGTATCAACGGCAGCTGATAAATCCAACAGGATCAGTATAGCAGAATCACCACCATCCAAAGCAAGTCTAATGTTATCGACTATATCCACAACAGCAGTTTCGGTCCCGTGAGCAGCACGGAACCCAGATTGTGAAGAATCGAGGAGAGAGTGCCCCTCTACGTATGCAGTAAGGCACTTATTTACCAAGTGATTCAGTACTTTCCCAAAAAAGGGAAGTAAGGAGATGGGCCGATAATTAACAGCAAGTGACTGATCACTGGTTGGTTTCTTCAAAATGGGCTTCACCTGCGCATTTTTCCAGCTATAGGGAATAGTGGCTTGTTCCAATGAAGAGGTTAAAATAATGGAAAGAGCATTGACCAATAGAGGAGTGATCTCAGGACAGTTCTGAGGGGAGAAGATGTCCAAAGGGGAACCAGTCTTTATTTTTTTTAAACCATCGAGAACTTCACTCGTGGTAATAGGATCAAATTCAAAAAGGTATGTTCCCCCCCGGATTTCCAGTATTGAGGGCATTGTTCTCAAGGCCCCTCTCAAGAAATTTTAGATTTTGACTAGTTGCCGGGAAGGAAGAGTAAATAGATTAAATTTTATTCTCAAAGAATGTTGACAGTGAGTCAACCCATTCTTGTGAGGGGATAAATTCAGAGGATCCTGAATGGGGTGAGGTAAATTCTTTCAAGATCTTATACAATTCTTTACTAGAATTGGTGGCTTTATTTATCCTAACGGTAAAATATGTTAATTTTTCAAGCGTAATATTGCCAATATATATTGAATGAAGCTGCCTGTATTTGGTACGATTCTCTGGAGTTTTTGTCTTTCTCCACATGCGTTCAGCCATCCTACTAGCCTGTTTGTCTTTTTTTAGGGCGTCAGTGAACCACGGGGCGGCAATGTTTTTTGAAAAGACACTGGTTTCAGGAATAGTTTTATCCAAGGTTTCCACAATTGAAGTTTCAAATTGTTTTAACATTAGATTGACATTGTTACCTTGAAAGATAAGAGGCTTAAAATTAGTCAAACAAATTTCAGGGGTCAATTTCCTCCAAGGACGAATAATGGCAACTTTTTTCCTACTTATATTAATGGCCGAGGGGATTGGTATACTAAATTTTAAAAGAAAATGAACCGTCCAGATCATTGGAAGTGGTGTTTCAATAGTTATATCAGAGATATTGGTAACAATTAGGTCCAACATATGACCCGCCAAGTGCGTCATTCCATTGACCCTCTGTGTAAGACCAAGCGTCTCCATAGATGTAATCAGATGACTTGTATCGGAGTCTAGGGTCATTTCTGCGTGATAATTAAAGTCTCCTAATAGGATAAAATTATCTGTGGCTAGTACATGAGTAGCAATTGTTTCTATAAGGTAATCTTCAAATTTGGTTTTAGGACCAGGGGGTCTATACACCAGAGCTACTCTTCCAGACATAGTGTTGTTCATTTTCACACTAATAATCAAAATTTCTGCCAAAGTGTTAGAAAAGGATTACAATTCTTTAATCACAACATGGGCTTTTGCGGCGACAGCAATACCACCACCTCTCTTCCCTACTCTATCTGTCCTGATCAGGTGGTAACCCAAAGGGAAAGGCGTCAGGTAACGCTAGCTCATGAAGCCATGTTTCCGTGAAGAAACAGATATCTGTTTTTTCCATGTCTAGGAGATCCCATAGCTCTGATGCATGTTTCGGGATTGACCTCGTGTTAAGATACAAGGCAGATAAAGGTTTTACTTCATTGTTCAGATTATTACTCAGTCTTCCATACCAATATTAGTAGTGGAGGTCAACTGATTATGTCTAGTCATTATGTTAGACAAATCTGAAGGTTGGTTAGTTTGAGTGGGAAGTTGGGAATGCACTTGGTTTATTATGGTGGCATCGGATTTATCCTTCCTCGTGTACTGAATCATAGTGGAAAGTACACTTACCCAAAGTCACCCACAACCAATAGACCAGGGGTTGAAGCAGCCAGCAGCGTCCAGGCGCGGACGGGCGCAGACGAGCTTGCCTTCGGCGCGCCGCCAGTGCACCCCTGGGCGCGTCCACGCTAGGGAGAGTGTTCAAATAGGGAGGTGGGCGGAGCAACCCGAAGGCCGCCGCCCACTGAACGCTGCTTCCTGTCCCTCCGTTCAACCGGCACTTGCCGTGACGGACCGGGGGCAGCAGCGGGAGCTAAAATATCAGGTAATACTGAGTGTATTATATATATATGCTGACCGACAAAGCAATTAAAAATCTGCAAAGAGAAAAGTCAAGTGTGCGACTCGTTTTTCCCTCGTGTGGGGATGGTTTGGAGGATATATGACGGCTTGGTTCTGCCGTGGAGTTAACGCACCACCCAAAGAACGCCACAACGTTGCGCGAACGAACCGGCTTTTGCAGACGTGGAAACACATAGCAACGAGGTGTCACCAAGGACTGACTTTGGTAAGGGCTTTGAATCCGGTCTTGAAAATGGGGCGGATTTGAATTGATTTATTGCGTGAACAAAAAAGAACTTGATAAACTAAATCAGCAGCAGCATGTTTTAAGACACCGCCCATTGGAGGGTTTTTCAAAGTGACACGCTACGCAAGCACCACATGCCCCAGAATGCAACAGTACATAAAGTCCATCTGGGGACGGAAAAAAAGTTGATTGAAAGGCAGTTTGGCAGTGGTTGCTGGCGGCGTGTCGGGTGTTGGCTCCTCTGAGGAAGTTCAAGTGAATGAACGAAATGCATAAGGAAAAGGCCACATGCTGACCGACAAAGCAATTAAAAATCTGCAAAGAGAAAAGTCAAGTGTGCGACTCGTTTTTCCCTCGTGTGGGGATGGTTTGGAGGATATATATATATATATATATATATATATATATATATATATATAGATAGATAGATATTACCTACTGGCAGTCGCCAGTAGGTAGTTATAGTTAAGACCTAGTTTCCATAGGAAATCCTCAACATTCTATTTAGAATAACTTTGGCGCTGGTGGACGAATACAGGCGAAATTCTCCAAGAAAATGGCCTGCTCCACTTCACTCCTTCCCTGAAAGTTTCAGGGTGATTTGTGAATCAGTGACTGAGAAAAAAGGGGGTCCCAAAATGTGTTTTCCCCATGCACTTTTCCATAGGGACCTTTAGCCAGGGCTACAGCCCGAACGACTGAAAGGAATTACACCAAATTTGGCTAAAAGGTAGAGTTTGGTTCGTAGATTACCCTTTTTTTTAAATGGTGTAAATCCATTCAGTAGTTCCTGAGAAAATCAAAAGTAAAATCATAGATATATCTATGGAGGAAGTACCGTACTCTGTACTGTATTCTGTACCTTCCCGAGCACGTGTTTCATGCTAATTGGCTGTCAACACTGCAAACCAGGAAGTGTTGGCAGCCATCTTGAGCCTGGGTAGAACCGAGGCACCAGAAAGCAGTGAAACAAACGTGCAAAACACGCAAAAGAGGCAGGATGGAAACACCCTGACCCTTTGGGCCTGCTCAGGGGGTCCCACAGGACCCCCAAGGCAACAACATTTTTTTAAATCGCGGGGTACGAAGTACAGTACTCTGTACGGTACTCTGTACTGTACTCTGTACCTTCCTGAGCGCATACTGGAGGTTCCTGGTGGGCTAGTAGGCCCCCAGGGACCTCCAGTATGCAAGGGGAATTAGTTCCCTCTCTGCAAACGTGCCAGTGGGCTGCATTGTAGAGAGGTGTAAAAAGGGTTGTGGCCTCATTACACCTCTCTGCAATGCAGCCCCCTGGTGCATACTGGAGGTTACTGGTGGGCTAGTTGGCCCCCAGGGAACCCCAGTATGCAAGGGGAATTAGTTCCCCCTCTGCAAACCCGCCAGGAGGCTGCGTTGCAGAGAGGTGTAAAAAGGGGCGTGGCCTCATTATACCTCTCGGCAACGCAGCCCCCTGGCGCATACTGGAGGTTCCTGATGGGCTAGTTGGCCCCCAGAAACCCTAAGTATGCAAGGGGAGTTAGTTCCTCCTCTACAAATGTGCTAGGGGACTGCGTTGCAGAGGGGTGTAAAAGGGGCATTGGCTCATTACACCTCTCTGCAATGCAGCCCCCTGGTGCATACTGGAGGTTCCTGGTGGGCTAGTTGGCCCCCAGGGACCCCCAGTATGCAAGGGGAATTAGTTCCCCCGGTGCAAACATGCCAGGGGGCTGCGTTGCAGAGAGGGGTAAAAAGGGGCGTGGCCTCATTACACCTCTCTGCAACGCAGCCCCCTGGCGCATACTGGAGGTTCCTGGTGGGCTAGTTAGCCCCCAGGGACCCCAGTATGCAAGGGGAGTTAGTTCCTCCTCTGCAAATGTGCCAGGGGGATGCGTTGCAGAGAGGTGTAAAAAGGGGCGTGGCCTCAATACACCTCTCTGTAACGCAGGCCCCTGGCGCATACTGGAGGTTCCAGGTGGGTTAGTTGGCCCCCATGGACCCCCAGTATGCAAGGGGACTTAATCCCCCAATTTAGAACGCGCTACGGGGCGTGTTTGCACAGTGGTGAAGGTAGGGGGCGGGGCTTGAGGTGATATGTGTGCAAACATGCTCTGTGGCGCGTTTTAAGTTGGGTAATTAATTCCTCTTCAATCCAGAGGTCCCCTAGGGGCCAACAAGTCCAACAGGTACCTCCAGTAAGCACCACAGTGCTGCGTTGCAGAGTGTTGTAAAAAGGGGGCGTGCCCTTTGAACACCTCTCTGCGACACAGCTCCCTGGCGCATACTTGAGGGACCTGGTGGGCTAGTTAGCTCACAGGGGACCTCAGGATTGAGGAGGAATTCATTCCCCAAACTAAAACGCGCCACAGGGCGTGTTTGCACACATGTCACCTCAGGCCTGCCCCCTTCCTTTACTATTGAGCGAAATATTCCTCTAAAATCAGCCGAACTATAAATTCTGATTTACTCACCTGTTATCAGGAGAGACCTCAGTTCTGCATCTTTCAGCCCACTACTGATCCTGAAAAGTAACTCTAATCATACTTACAGTAACTTGAATTTCCTTCCATAGGCTAACATTGACTGGTTTAACTTGATTTATTGCGTGAACAAAAAAGAACTTGATAAACTAAATCAGCAGCAGCATGTTTTAAGACACCGCCCATTGGAGGGTTTTTCAAAGTGACACGCTACGCAAGCACCACATGCCCCAGAATGCAACAGTACATAAAGTCCATCTGGGGACGGAAAAAAAGTTGATTGAAAGGCAGTTTGGCAGTGGTTGCTGGCGGCGTGTCGGGTGTTGGCTCCTCTGAGGAAGTTCAAGTGAATGAACGAAATGCATAAGGAAAAGGCCACATGCTGACCGACAAAGCAATTAAAAATCTGCAAAGAGAAAAGTCAAGTGTGCGACTCGCTTTTCCCTCGTGTGGGGATGGTTTGGAGGATATATATATATATATATATATATAGATAGATATTACCTACTGGCGGTCGCCAGTAGGTAGTTATAGTTAAGACCTAGTTTCCATAGGAAATCCTCAACATTCTATTTAGAATAACTTTGGCGCTGGTGGACGAATACAGGCGAAATTCTCCAAGAAAATTGCCTGCTCCACTTCACTCCTTCCCTGAAAGTTTCAGGGTGATTTGTGAATCAGTGACTGAGAAAAAAGGGGGTCCCAAAATGTGTTTTCCCCATGCACTTTTCCATAGGGACCTTTAGCCAGGGCTACAGCCTGAACGACTGAAAGGAATTACACCAAATTTGGCTAAAAGGTAGAGTTTGGTTCGTAGATTACCCTTTTTTTTAAATGGTGTAAATCCGTTCAGTAGTTCCTGAGAAAATCAAAAGTAAAATCATAGATATATCTATAGAGGAAGTACCGTACTCTGTACTGTATTCTGTACCTTCCCGAGCACGTGTTTCATGCTAATTGGCTGTCAACACTGCAAACCAGGAAGTGTTGGCAGCCATCTTGAGCCTGGGTAGAACCGAGGCACCAGAAAGCAGTGAAACAAACGTGCAAAACACGCAAAAGAGGCAGGATGGAAACACCCTGACCCTTTGGGCCTGCTCAGGGGGTCCCACAGGACCCCAAAGGCAACAACATTTTTTTAAATCGCGGGGTACGAAGTACAGTACTCTGTACGGTACTCTGTACTGTACTCTGTACCTTCCTGAGCGCATACTGGAGGTTCCTGGTGGGCTAGTAGGCCCCCAGGGACCTCCAGTATGCAAGGGGAATTAGTTCCCTCTCTGCAAACGTGCCAGTGGGCTGCATTGTAGAGAGGTGTAAAAAGGGTTGTGGCCTCATTACACCTCTCTGCAATGCAGCCCCCTGGTGCATACTGGAGGTTACTGGTGGGCTAGTTGGCCCCCAGGGAACCCCAGTATGCAAGGGGAATTAGTTCCCCCTCTGCAAACCCGCCAGGAGGCTGCGTTGCAGAGAGGTGTAAAAAGGGGCGTGGCCTCATTATACCTCTCGGCAACGCAGGCCCCTGGCGCATACTGGAGGTTCCTGATGGGCTAGTTGGCCCCCAGAAACCCTAAGTATGCAAGGGGAGTTAGTTCCTCCTCTACAAATGTGCTAGGGGACTGCGTTGCAGAGAGGTGTAAAAAGGGGCATTGGCTCATTACACTTCTCTGCAATGCAGCCCCCTGGTGCATACTGGAGGTTCCTGGTGGGCTAGTTGGCCCCCAGGGACCCCCAGTATGCAAGGGGAATTAGTTCCCCCTGTGCAAACATGCCAGGGGGCTGCGTTGCAGAGAGGGGTAAAAAGGGGCGTGGCCTCATTACACCTCTCTGCAACGCAGCCCCCTGGCGCATACTGGAGGTTCCTGGTGGGCTAGTTAGCCCCCCGGGACCCCAGTATGCAAGGGGAGTTAGTTCCTCCTCTGCAAATGTGCCAGGGGATGCGTTGCAGAGAGGTGTAAAAAGGGGCATGGCCTCAATACACCTCTCTGTAACGCAGGCCCCTGGCGCATACTGGAGGTTCCAGGTGGGTTAGTTGGCCCCCATGGACCCCCAGTATGCAATGGGACTTAATCCCCCAATTTAGAACGCGCTACGGGGCGTGTTTGCACAGTGGTGAAGGTAGGGGGCGGGGCTTGAGGTGATATGTGTGCAAACATGCCCTGTGGCGCGTTTTAAGTTGGGTAATTAATTCCTCTTCAATCCAGAGGTCCCCTAGGGGCCAACAAGTCCAACAGGTACCTCCAGTAGGCACCACAGTGCTGCGTTGCAGAGTGTTGTAAAAAGGGGGCGTGCCCTTTGAACACCTCTCTGCAACACAGCTCCCTGGCGCATACTTGAGGGACCTGGTGGGCTAGTTAGCTCACAGGGGACCTCAGGATTGAGGAGGAATTCATTCCCCAAACTAAAACGCGCCACAGGGCGTGTTTGCACACATGTCACCTCAGGCCCGCCCCTTCCTTTACTATTGAGCGAAATATTCCTCTAAAATCAGCCGAACTATAAATTCTGATTTACTCACCTGTTATCAGGAGAGACCTCAGTTCTGCATCTTTCAGCCCACTACTGATCCTGAAAAGTAACTCTAATCATACTTACAGTAACTTGAATTTCCTTCCATAGGCTAACATTGACTGGTTTAACTTGGAAATTTTTCTAAGTGTGGAGTTTTGGAACTTAAAAAAAATCCTCAAAAATCAGCCGAACTACGAATTCCGATTTACTCACCTGTTATCTGGATAGACCTCAGTGCTGCATCTTTCAGCTCACTACTATTCCTGAAAAGTAAATTTAACTGAACTTACCAGTAACTTGAATGTCTTTCCATAGGATATCATTGCCTGCTATATAAAACATATATAAATTAAAAAATATATAAAATAAAAAATACAAATATTACAATTTCAATATATATATATTTTTTTAAATCCAATTTATATTAAAAATATGTAATGTAATTTAAAAAATAAAATATCTAAAAATAAATACTTTAAAACAATGTACTAAATTAGTATAAAAAAATATAACAATTAATACATTAAAAAATTATCATTTACAAAACCTTTGAAATTCACTGAAAAAACCATTGGTTTCAGCCACGTTATAGTTAGGAATTAGCATTCAAAAAACCTTAGAAATTCGCTGAAAAAAACATAGGTTTCACACATGTTATAGTTAGCTGGACATTTCACACATACAAAACCATTGAAATTCCCCCATTATAGTTAATTCATGACATCACTGATGACATCTCAAATTACATCACTGATAACATCATCCGGTGAATGTGTGTCTTTCTGAAAAAGAAATATTTTTTATATATGTATATCTAATGGTCGACAGAAGAATAAATGGGTAAATAAGTGTCTAAATAGATGGGTTTTTTTGTAAAATTGATTGTATAACTGACTTATTAATTGTATCTTAGTGAATACATGTATTAACGAGTAATGTTTAAATATTTAAATATCTGTATCAGTGTCTCACTTTGTGTATAAGTGGCTGCATGGGTTGGTGAGTAGCTACATGAGTGTGTATATGGGTTATTAGTTTGTTTTTTTAGTATCAATATGAGTGTCTGTATGGTTTGGTGGGGGATATTACTTAGCGTATAGAGGCATGAATGAGTGACTCACTGTATGTTTTTTGAAGCCAGCATGTGTGCAGGACTGTATGGGTGGATGAGTGTGTGTGTATGGGTGTGTTAATGAGTGAATGACTGTCTCAATAGTGTCTTTATTAGTAAGTACATATGTTTTAAACTAGTATATGTGAGTATTGATGTATATAAGTGAGTATATGTGAGAGTGAGAGATTGGAAGAGTTCCTGTATAAATAAGTATGTGTTTCTATAAGTGATTGTTTAAGAGAGTAAGTATGTGCACGTTTCTGTAGAAGTAAGTGTAGTGGTGTGTGTATAGCTGTATATGCAAGTAAATGGATGTTTGATTTGTTTATTTGCATGTGTGAGTATGTGTGTGAGTAACTCTATGGATGAGTATCGGTGTGTAACAGGATGTATAGGTGTATGAGTACATATGATGAGTGAGTACATGTATGAGTGACTATATAGAACTGTTGGTGAATGAGTGGGTGTGTATGTAGATTTTGGAATTACTGAATAGGTTGTTGTAACAGGTATTGGCATCTCCATTGTTTGGAAATTTATAGTTTCTATTTTTGAATGTGTGTACCAAAGGTTATATTACGCTGAGAGGAGGTCTGCCACTCTTTCACAAGGATGCTGTCATGAGTGATGTCATGAGTGATGTCACTGACCATGTCATGAGTGATGTAATATGTGACGTCATCAGCAGTGCATTGCGGTCGCGCGAGTTATATTTAGCTGAACTAACTATAACGGGGAATTTCAATGGTTTTGTATGAGTGAAATGTCTAGCTAACTATAACATGTGTGAAACCTATGGTTTTTTTCAGTAAATATATATATATATATATATATTTATATATATATATATATATATAATATATACACACACCTACAGATAGCAGACAGACAATTTTTTTCTGAAAGGTTGTGTGTATTCTGGTGAGAGAAAAACTCCTCCGAGAGGTGAGAGTCTCTGCTCACTCCTATTTGTTAAGCAGACAAACATACCCTGCAAAATGTTGCTTATGTCATCAGTAAGTCTTAAATAGCGAATGATAAAGTTATTCAAGTTTTTAACTGGCTTCCTGATAAATCAGTGGGACTTTGCACTGTTAGACAACTAAATACAGGTGTTTTATTAATCAGGCTACTAAGTAAATAGAGTTCCTATGTTATCAGTTGTTGGATAAATAGCAGAAAGTGTGTGTGCTTTATGAGGCAGCTGGATAAATAGCAAAAAAAATAGAAGCAGATGCTGGTTAAATACCCGATTACAGACACTGTTGATAGGAGGTGTGGAGAGTGAGCTATGAGTAATTGAAGAAAATAGCAGAAACGTGGGCTATGCTAGTCCCAGACAACATTAACCTTTAATACTTGGTTGTATTGCACATGATGACGGTATGGTAGTCTGTCGTAGTGGCGGAAGGTGCTGTAATGAGCTCCTGGCATACACCTGGAAATGTCTGTGACGTATATTTATATCAACTTGGGGAGTCATCTTTATACCTGCGAGTCGAAGAAGTTGAATTCTCTTTTGAACTCTCGTAGAGAGTTAGTAGCACATTACACCTTACATTTTTTGTATGATTATAATTTTTTTGAGGGCTTGACAGCTGCTAGTTGCGCAAAGACCACTTACTTGTTTTGGGTTTTGTTATGCGTATGCACGCTTTTTTATTACCTTTTTTAACTTTCAATTTACCAGTCTAGCATGGCCATGTGCTTGATCCAATCTGTAAAATAAAAATGGCTGCCATGTGTTACGCACGCATCACAACACATACGTATATATGGGCCATGATTCAAGTACATTCATCAGTAGTGATCTTGAAATAGATTTTCTCTACTAAGAAAAACCATTGAACATTGCTGGTTACATGTGGCCAATAAAAAAGCATTAGCAAAGCCAATAGAGTGTCCTTTTAGAACTGTGACCATGCAGCTTTGCTAATGCTTGTTTTCTTTTAGTGCTTTTTCTGATTTGTTCACATGCAGAGAATTGCGCCCTATGCAGGGTTGGACTGGCCAGTGGGCAATCAGGCAGTGCACAGTGGGCTAATCTCACAGATCAGTGTCTGGGCCAGTTTGTAGCAGTTTGTGGGCCTGTTGTATGGCCAAGTGCGTCGATTTTCACTGTTGATTTATTTCTCTGATAATAAAACAAACATTGTCTGCAGCAAGCAGCAAGCACAAATGCATGCAGTTTCCCATACATTGCAAATTATTCATACAGTGTGCCTTTTCAAGTTCAAAACTGGCTTGATTTGCATATCCGGACTACTTTTTTAGCTATCTGGCTCGCTAAGGTAGGCCACTTTTATTTCGGTGCATGGGCCTATTTTTGTTGCAGTCCAACCCTGGGCCAATGGACGTGTCACACTGGACTACAGATGCCCAGCGCAGGAAAACCAATAAAGACGTTATTGAATAAATTACTGTAACACCAAAGAGTCAAATACATCATCAGATGGCATTGATGATAGTTCAGTAGATGTCTAAAAGTTACATCACACCACCTGGATCCAATAGATGGCAATTGTAAATGGTCCAATGTAGTTCCATTCGATTAGCCCCTCTTTACTTTTTTTGTCGCTTCCAAAGCTAGGGTTTTGTTCTACGTTTGGATTACAGGCAGCACATTGCCCCTACAAACTATATCCCTATTTATTTACAAACAAGTGAATTTCTACCACAATTGCTGTACAAAGATTACTGGGCCTATTAACCAAAGTAAATTACACACACGAGTAAACCTAAATGTGTAAATTTACTTTTACACTTTATAGTAAATGTACAACTTTTGGGTATTTGCCATTTCTCTTTTTTTTCTTTAAAAAAAATTCAAAGTGGGGTGAATAATCAGTAGTTCAGAATGATGAAAAGCGGAGAAGGACACATAAACACCGCAACCCCCCCCCCCCCCCCTCCCAACCCTCCCTCCATCCCAGGCAGAACAACAATATCAAAATTGCAACACATTCCGGACAAAGCAACCCACCCTCTACAGTACGATGAAAGTAGGACAAATATGAGGACTGTTCTTATATATAGGCCACCAATATGAGCCGGGAATGAGCACATATCAACTCCAGGGTATCTTTTTAGGGCCCGATTCACAGAACTAACTTCAGACAAAATCCTAACCTTAGGAATACCTAGCTTTAGGACTTCAGTCCTAAAGTTAGGGCTCCTAACTTCGGTGAATACCGAAATGAGTAAGTACCTTCTCTGAATACCAAAATGGTAGTAAGTTTAGGATTTTGTCTTAAGTTAGTTCTGTGAATCGGGCTCTATGAGACTTCAAATGTCCTGGCGACAGGCAAACACCTCCATAGGGCCTTCATGCTGTGGAAGGAAAAAACATAGGTGTTGCTGAGCATAGCATTCACAGTATGTCAGGATGGGTCATCAAATATGCCATGAGGGGGGCCAGAAATCTTTGGGGCGGGATTACTCCGGGAGCTCCTCCTCGTATACCTGCAACTGATCCCTACAGTAAATCAAGTCACGGAGCCAAATTTTTATAGTGGGTGTTGTCCTGGCTCCCCAGCATTGCGCTACCTCCTTTTTGCAAAAAGAGTGGAGACTGCAACAATGCATCTGCTACCAGGATTAAGGAGTTTGATGTAACCCAACAAGCATAGCTTAGGAGTGCAGCACACAGGTTCTAACACAATGTCAGTGAGAATGGCCACCACTGCAGTCCAAAAGGCAAACACACCCTTACACATCCAGGCTACATGTAGAAAATCTGCATCCGCTGCTCCACATCTCACACAGTTAGCAGTCTCTCTCAGACCATATTTGTGTAGCTGTAAGGGGGCCTAGTATGCCTGATGCAGGAATTTGAAATGAATAATGCTAAGATTGCAGTTTGCCGTGAGGCGGCCCGTAAGTTGGCAGCACGCAGTCCAGACCTCAGGTGCAATAGGAATGCCCAACGCAGCTTGCCAGAGTAAGCAAGAGGGGTGTTCCTCCTGGTCCCGTTCACGTAAAGAGGCATTATAAAGTTTTGTAATTAGCCCTTTGCAACCCACTCCCATCATCAGTACCTGCAGCGCTCGTAGAGTAGAGGGCTCCGCAGGGTATTCTGGATATGCCGCGCGGACAGCTTGACGGACCCGTACGTATGTGAAGTTGAACATGAAGCTACGAACCGTGCCATTCTGTGCCTCATGTAGTGTTTTAAATTGTCCCCCCTTGTATAAATCGCTCAACCGAGTGATGCCCACAGCGGCCAGCTCACGTAAGGCAGGCGCCTCCCGTGCCGCAGAGATATCAGGATGGGAAGCTAGTGGCAGCAATGGAGCATATAAATAGGATAACTGTGCCCGTGATGCAAGCATTCGCCATGCCCACGCAGTGCACTGTGTAGGGTTGATCTCGGTCTGCGGGCCTCCTGATCTCCCCGAAAGGACCACTGCCTACAATGGGACAAGAGGCACAGCATCTGTTTCAATAGCCACATGGGGCTAAAAGCGCCGAGGTAAATTCCAATAATGCGCAAAGTGCACTTGAGCGCACAGGTAGTAAAGGCGAAGATCAGGAGCCTAAATCCCTCCCCGGTCAAAAGGCTGACCCAACAGTTCCCATCTACATCTAGGCTTCTTACCTCCCCACAGAGATGTTAATAGCACAGATTTGAGAGTGCGGAACAGCACTATATTCAATTTTATAGGGATGTTGACAAAGAAATACAATAATTTAGGCAAAAACACAATTTTTACTACTGCTATCCTATCTGCCAGAGAGAGGGGTAGGTGTGACCATCTCACCGCTTTTTCGGAAATGCGTGTAACCGTGCGGCCATATTTCTCAGAGACTACTACATCTCCACTTCTGTAGTGAACGCGGTTAGAGGAAACACTACAGATTTGGACTAATTTATCCCAAGGCCTGAAAATCTCTCAAACTGTACATACTCCCTGAGTAACGTAGATAAATGCACAGCGGGTTCGTAGACATAGAGCAACATGCCATCCGCGTGAAGGGAGACAATCAATGACCGCTGCCTGAACCACAGGGTAGCTGCTGCAGGTTTTTTTGGTGCAGTTTACATGCAAGGGGCTCCAGGGCTAGAGAGAAGAGCATGGGTGACAGGGGGCACCCCTGCCATGTGCCTCTCTTGATGGGAAACAGGGACAACACCCAGCCATTAACTCGGACACGGGCAACCGGGTCTCTGTAGAGTACCCTAAGCCTCTGTAAAAAGAAAGGAGGAAAGCCCATAGTACTCAATACAGTAGACATAAAAGGCCACTGCAGAGAGTCAAAGGTCTTTGCTGCACCTAGCAGCACGGCCACCACTTGGAAACCTGATTCAAAATAGTGCAAAGTGGAAAACAGCGTGCGTAAGTTATGAGTCGTGGAGCGTTCCGTGACAAACTCAGACTGATCTGGCAATACCAGTAGAGGAACCAGGGGTTGCACCCTAATAGCGATCATTTTAGCTAAGCTCTTGGCATTGATGTTAATGATCGAGAGAGGTCGATACAACCCACATTGATTTGAGGGTTTATTCGGTTTTAATAGCATGACAAGTTGGACCTCCCGGAGAGAGGGTGGCAGTGTCCCCTTCTCATAGGCCTCTGCATAAACTGCTAGCAGCCCTAGGAGCGAGGTCTACCGCAATTACCTTATAAAGTTCACTGGGTAGCCCGTCTGGCCCGCAGCCTTACAGGTTGGTAGGGACATTATGCCCTCCTTAACATCCTCCTCATCAAATGGTTGTACGAGATACTCCCGTTTGACAGTCACCCAAGTGCCACATCATCAAGATATTCATGTATCTCCTCTGTCAGTGGAGACTCTCTAGGGGCGTACAGGCTGGTGTAAAACTGCAAAACGATATCACAGAGATCCGTGGTCGAGTGATGGGCCTCCCCATTTTCATCAATGAGTTCAGTTATAGTTTATAGTTTCCTGGCTACGTGGTTCTGAGCGCAAAAGATAGGCTAGGGTGGTCTCCCTCACTGTAATACCGTGCTATTCTACGCCGGGAGCAATGTAGCAGTTCCAGGACAACTGTCTCATTGTGTTCCGTGACCAGCTCCCTTATTGTGGCTAAATTTGCAGTGGAAGGATCAGACTCAAATTCCCGTTCCAATTTAGAGATGTCAGAAGCCAATTTTTTAATTCTGCGTCTGATGTCGCGCAAGACTCTGGACTGGGCCCCGATACAAGCTCCCTTTATGGTGACTTTGAAAGGTTCCCATAGCACTCCCGCGCTGTCTACTGTACCCTCGTTGTCTCTAAAATAATTTGTTATTGCCTCAGCTATTGACTGCTTAAATACAGGATCTTTACATTCCGTAGGTTGAAGACGCCACGTGAAGGGCAGCGGCTGATACGCTGCGAGCTGTAGCGCAAGGAGGACCGTAGAGTGGTCAGACAGAGTGCGAGCCTCATGCGACATTGCTACTGCCCAGGTGCAGACCATCTCCGAGACTAGCCAAAAATCAATGTGGGACCAGGACCCGTGCACCGAGGAAGCATATGTGCTCTTCTGACCAGCGGGATGGTGTTTACGCCTTACGTTGTGCAAATGGCCAGTGTCTAGAAGCCCTAATAACATGTCCTCAGTGCGTTTGGGCGGGGTCTCGCTACTGCCAATTCTATCCATGGTGATATCTAAGCACAAAGTAACCCCCCCCATATAATTGCCGCCAGTGGAAACAACGATATTGTGCATCAAACATCAGAGTAAAATGAGGGGTCATCCCCATTCGGTTCATAGACGTTTACAATCAGTACACTCTCTTCACCTAAGCGTCCATGCACTATCGCAACCCGACCACACTCGTCTTTTTCAGATCGAATCTAAGTGAAGGGTACAGCCTTTTTCATCAGGGTTAACACACCTCTAGAGTAGGTAGAGAAGGAAGATGAAGCCTTCACACTCGCCCAGCGTGTGCCTACTTTGTTCTCTGGTTCCCTACTCAAGTGAGTTTCTTGCAGGAGGGCAACCTGCACTCCTATGCGATCCAAATATGCAAACACCAATCTAATCTTTTTAGGCGTATTTAGGCCGCGTACATTCAATGTAAGGAACTTGATTACATTATTCATTATGTAGGGCCAGCCATGGGAAGACACAGAAAATATAGCTAGTAGGTGACACCCATTGGTCAACCGCATACACTCAAATTGTTTGTCTAGGCTATTACAATCATCATTCTGTTGTTCCCAAACCAAATCCCCCTAACCCCCACCCACTTCAGCTTCCCCAACATGCCAAAGCCATCCCAAAGCCCTACCAAATCACCCCCCAAAATCCCAACAAAAGCAGTACAGGTTGATATACACCCATTTGCGGGGACATAGACAGCTGCTAGCCCCCTACGGGGTAGGAGGTGGTCGAGCAGGTCCAATATGTGTTAATGCATACTTTTATCAATGTTCACACACCCTTCCTGAGCAGAGTACTGCAATATCCTGGGCGGTGGAAGTGCTAAGGGAGAACATAACATACAAGGCCTCAACTGTATTCAAGAGGCAAACTCCATATAAGGGGATCTCCCACCAAACATTAGCAGTTTAGCGTTGTACCAATAATAAGAACATAGAGACTGTAAAACTAGTTAGGCAACAACATTTGTGTTAAATAGAAACAGTTCACATTCATGCCACAGTGTGTGCGTGTAATCAGTTAGCATGATGCCATTGAGCAAAACAGTATATCAGGTGCAAACCAAAAAAACAGGTGGATCACTAAGGTTGTGTCGGTTGGTGAACCCAACCGCTACTTCTCCTCCTCGGGTTCAGCATTAGATTCATGTCTCTTGCACTTCAGCTGCTTGGCGTGTTCCATCGGGGCCTTCGAAGATGAGAATATCTTGCTTTCGCCGTCTATTCCAATACGGAGCCGGGCCAGATACAGCATAGCATATGGGACCCCGCGGTTTGCAGAAACTTTTTCACAGTGTCAAATTTACGTCTGGCCGCCTAGACAGCCACCGTAAAACCAGGGAAGAAGGCCAGTGTGTTGCCCTGATGAATGCTAGTGCCTTTCTCTCTAGCCATCCGAAGTATACTGTCACGATCCCTACAGTTTAAGATCCTGGCTATAATGGGGCGAGGAGGAGCCCCTGGGACAGGTCAGGTAGCTAAGGAGCGGTGGGCGGGCTCCACAATGAACATGTTGGACAATTGATCTGTGCCAAAAATATCTGAGACGAGGTGTTCAATATAAGTCTCCATTTTACCCACATTTGTGGACTCTGGCAGACCGATAATGCGAATATTGTTGCGCCGGGACCGCACTTCTAAATCCTCATTCTTTGCGTGAATAAGGGCTAAAACTTTCTCCATATTCAAAGTTTTGTTTGCAAACGAACACGTCATCTTCTGTAGCTGTTATCCTCTGCTCCACCTCCACCAAGCGCGCGTTCTGCTTCTCAAGATGGGAGATCATGTGATCTAGGCGATGATGTACCACAGCCATCGTGCCCTAAATGGACTGCTGTGTTCACTGCATGGCCATTAGCGTGTATTCCAGCTTGGGAGGGGGAGGGGCGTCTGCGTGGGCATCTGCCTCTGAGTCCGATGCAGCCTTCTGCAGGGTCTTTGTAGTCTTACGCGATTCAAAATTGAGGCGCGGCTGTGTCTTGTCGGTTCTCCCCATGGCTCCTGACCAGGCGCCCCGGTGGTTGATATCAGTTCTAGGGTAAAAAACACTGATGGTAGTGCAAAGTTCACGGGCACGAACCAGTAGGTGTCTGGGGCTCTGTTGTGACCACAATCAAACAACAAGAGAGTAAGGGTATAGGTATTCACTCTCTTACCCCTAGTTCTACTATTAATAAACAACATTGAGAGTGCCACGACTAAAAACCACAGAACCTCACAAGGAATTGTGTGAGGGACAGACAAAAAACAAGTGAAAAAAGGTGAAGGCCACACACAGAATGATGGTTAGGAAGAACCCTTACTCACCAACCTGGTGGTGACATGCTTCATCATCGGGTTCCCACTGGAAGGACCTAGCGTCCTCCCAGTGTGCTACAACGCCTGTTTACAGTGGAGCTGGTTCTTGTGTGTGTTGAGGTGATAAGAGTAACCCAATTGCGCTCAGTGAAGTGCAAAAAAAGGGGGGAAGAAAATAAAAAATGCTAGGTTGTGACTGCCAATTATTTTATTATTAGTCCAACCAGCACTAGTTAAAAACAAGTGATGGGTGGAATCATAGGGATAGTCTCAATAAATGGAGACCCCTAGTCCTCAATAGATATTAGAATAAATTTGGTCAACATGTTTCTGCTAACAGAGCCCGAGTCGCTCAGCATTCGTCAGGACCAGTAGTGTAATCCACCGGCTACACTCGCTAAGGTGCATCCGACCGTGAGGATATTAGTGTGAAAAAGGTTAAAAAAGTATTACTTTGCTTAAGTATACTCACGGCAAAGGCCGTAATGAGGCACACTCAGCTAATCGCTGGGGCCAAGTACCTGTAAAACAAATTGTATTAGGCATGTTACAGATTGACAATGTTCAAATCTTTCATACAGTACTTTTGGATCTCATTCCCTTCACCAAAATCCACCGTTCCCAGTGATCTCTTATGAGGAACAGATATGGAGATGTGAAAAGAGCACTTTGCTATATTAATTAAACAAAGTATCATATTGTCTGTCTCAAATGCCTGGCAGCATGTAGCAGGCAGAATGTTCCAAAACCACCAAAATTAGTAATAAGGTGAATCAAATGAGGATAGATTAATTAAATATCTCTCATGAAAGGTTTCTTTTTTAGAAGAAAAATACACTTTTAAAAACGAGACAATAAAATGCTCGATTATCTTTGTCTTTGAAACAAGGAAGAAAGGTAGGTTTCTTAACGAACTCACAGGAGGCGTCAATATGTCGCTTTACATGGGCCAGCGTGGTGGGGGGTTGTCTTCACGCCGCGTTTCCTGTATATAATGAAAAACACACAGCGTTATCTCCTCCGAGACGAAGGGGCTGAGTATGTAGACAGGCTGCGCCCTCTGTGTCCCATAAGTTAACGGACACAGGTACGAAAAGAAAAACGGGTAATAAGGGTCCTGGACTTATAGTATAGGTACAGGGCCACAGGGCAACGTAAATAAATCCCGTGCACTTACATTAACGCAGGCGACTCCCCGCAGGTTACCTAACCTTTCACCACCGCAGCCCGAATTGCAATCGGAGCTGAAAGCCGCGGTGGAGGTAACGGTGGTTCCGCGTCACGTGACCATTCCACGTGACTGTGGTGTCATGCTGGCTGAATATGTTTCTTAAAGGAGCCACGGGTTATTTTACGGGGAACAAAATGTTTAAATCGCTTGCTAAGCTGTGTATGTGACCACCAAGCCCCTTATGGAATACCCCTGTTAGAGCCAACCACCTCAGCGGGCCCAGCAGGTCACAGGCGCAAGGCAGTGGGCGCTGTGTTATTCCTTCCCCAAGGTGGCTACTCCAGCTATCCTCGATATTGCCAGCGTAAGCCCTTTTTATTAGCCCAGTCTAGATATCTCAAATTGCAGGGATTGGCAGCACGCGATAGGCTCCGCTGGCTTCAGGTCGGCGATATAATAGCTATTCTTATTACCAGCACCAGAGGCCAGATGACAGGGGACCCCAATGAGTCGGCCAACAGCAGGCCCAACGATGTCTCCCTCCCTGGCCGCCGCCGCCTCGCTCAAGCTAGGCCGTATGTCCTTTGTATTAGGCCAGTCTAATCGAAGTGTGGGGATTGGCAGGGAGCAATGGGCTCCACTGGCTTTCAGGGCAGGCAATATATTTGCTGTTCTTATTACCGGCGCAGGAGACCGGATGACAGGGGACCCCAATGAGGTGGCCAACAGCAGGCCCAACAATGTCTCCTTCCCTGGCAGCGGCCTCGCTCAAGCAAGGCCGATCGCATTGCGCCCAACGCCGGCCGCAACTTGCAGGACGCGGCCCTGGCACAAGGCCCGATCCCACCTCCCAAGCCCGAGCCACAGCCGGACCTCAGCCCCACTCACCGCAACCAGAGCCGACGGGCGTCTGGGATCCCAGCCAACCACAGCGAGCATTTGCTTCAAGGAAGGCCTCCCCAGCCGCCGGAATCCGCACCCAGAACTCCGTCTGATCTCCGCCGCTCACTCCGACTCAGCGGGCAGCTCCTCACTACTCCGGCGTCTGGTCTCCGCCGCTCGCTCTGACTCAGCGGGCGGCTCCGCACTCATCCGGCGTCGGTCTCATGAGAGCAAAGCAGGAAGGACAACGGCAGCCACAGGAAGCAGCACCCAGAAGAGCTGGGGGTGCTACACGAAGATCTTGACTGGATGCCAAGGCCCCACAAGGCAGGGAGGCCCACGACATCGCGGCGGTCGCCATTTTCTGCACCACAGCGTCAGGTCGACCCAGACTCGTCCGCCCCACAATAGCGAGCCGACAGGGCCACGATCACCACCAGTGGACTCAGCAAGGGAGCGGAAAGTCACGCAGGTATTTAGCAAGCGTGAAACTTACTGGATGCAGCTGATAATGGGTGGATTATGGCTCAGCCAGGCAGAGCCTCACAGCAGTGCGGCCATCTTGCCATGCTCCCTCTAGCGCCCCCGGCTATTCACCATTTCTGAGTGTAAATTTAATCCAAACTGTAGATGTACATGTCTCCACCCCCTGAAACAGAGGATGGAGAAACATTTACAAGTGTAGGTTTACTTCTGACCAAAAAAAACCTGCAATTAATCCAGTACCACACACGGCCCACCACTGGTACTGCAACTCCCTTCCATAGAAAATAATTAATGCAGGAACCTAAAATAGAACCCCAAAGCAAATGATGTTAAAATAAATGCATTTATATATTTGTTATATTTTTAATTAATTAATGTCATGTGTACATATAAATTTAACTTACTGTAAAAGAATATAAATAAAAGAATTAGTAATTTAAGATAAGATATTTTATAACATTGTTATTTAAAAAATAAATGAAACTTAATTTTTTGAAAAAATTAATTTAATTATGCAAACATTTTACAATAGGTTGGATTTTTTTAAATAAATCTTTAAAATGTAATTGTATTTATTTAATTGAACTACATATTTAATTCCAAATTAAATTAACAGTACAACATTTCTGTTATTAACTTTCACATGTAGGTGGAGTTATCCACCAACATAGCATAGATATTTATAGGTGGTAAAGTATAGGGCGAACACAAAACGGTAGAGGAGGACCTAGGGGAGATTTAAAGACCTAGCTCTGGGTACTATCCCCAACAGAACCAATATATACCAAAGGTACCAGAGGGTCTAAGGTAAGTATGCCCACATACAAGAAACCAAACCAGGACTCACCCTTACAACCAAGTAGTGACACAGAGAGCTCTCCGTGGATGAGGACAAGTACCCATCAGTCACCATTCGGATCCGCCCTTCATCATTTGGGGATTTTGTCCGTACCACCCGTCAGAGGTTTATCGGTGCTCTCTTAGGAGGTCAACCCGGTGGTAGGGGGTAGCCTCACTAAAATAAGAGGACGACAGTGTGGTATACCACTTGATGTAAGTAAGTGGTAAATGAAATGGGACTGGGGTGTGTAGTGCAAAAGAGAAAGTGAAGGAACAAAAAAACCAAAGGGAGTGGATTTAAAATTGGTTAGGGCTAAGCACCCAACAATGATTTTATTCCAATTGTGCTTACCGTACCAATGTTAAAAGCAATATGCCTGCTCACTGACCAATGATGTGGACAGCCTCAGGGCAGTGTGGTCGACTAGTTTCAGCAATTTGGCGACTTGTTATGTCAATTGCTTTCTTCAGGACCGAAAATATCAAAAAAAGCTACTACACCATGTGAAAGAAAGTGAGTAAAAGAAAGTAACACCCTAAAGAACACACAACAAGTGCAAACAGTCACCTGGATGTTCTGGGTGTCCTTACAGTCTGTACACACTATAGGATGTGGATGAGAGAAAATGGTTTACAAGTAATAGAGGGCCAAATAGTCTAACCATAAATATATGTTTTAGACTGCAACATTACAGTATATTGTCAATAAGCACTACCTTAGTGCAAACTAAGTACAAACACATTTGGAAAAAAGTTTTAAATGCCAAAGGTAGATAAACTCTTACCTAGACGTGTAAGGTAAGAGGGCCTCACCCCACCTGGCTGTGGCTCAGGGGAAGAATGAAGCACCGCTCTAGGAAACATGTAGAACACACATTAATACATCACTTGCACGAAGTAGAAACATAGACAAAGTCGCCCCTCAGTTTTTTTGGCAAACAGAGCACGGTCAGCTAGACCAGTAGCAGTGATAAGATGGTAAAAGAGCACTGCAGGGCACTGTTATTCACCCACTAGCACACACGTAAGAATCCTCCTTACCTAACCGTCGGTACTCCTGGCCGGCGTCCTGGCCATCTGGGGAGGTACCGACCATTGGCGAGGCGGTGTTAATATCCTCGCTCGTGATTGAGAGAGGTCACGTGGGGTAGCGCGCTGGCAAATGACTAAAAGCGTTGGAGCGGCGTCATATGGCATATGTTTTGCCGATTAAGCTTGGTAAACAGGGACGCCGCAGGGAGCTCTCGTCACCGCCCTGTTGTTAGGTGCGCAGAGATTAGACGCGTGAGCATCGCGTCTCTCTCGCGTATTACCATTGGACAGCGGCTCGGCTCGTCACGTGGGTCACGCGCCTATCAGGAAGGCTGGAAGCTCGGCTCATCACGTGGGTCACGAGCCTATCAGGAAGCGTGTAAGGCGCTCGCGCCTGTCAATAAACTTGTAAGCTGCTCGTAACGGACCTGCATACTGTCGCCACAGCAACGGGAATAACAGAGAGGAGTAAACAAACAACTACTGTTAAAGGAGACTGAATAAGCGTGTGCTGGACATGCACACAAAAGAATAATGTTATTCATAAACACTGATGGTAAAGTAACATGGGATAAACGGGCTGCAGTAAAACGAAGCCAATGAGATTAAACTGAAGGTGTTGGTGGTATCAAAGCACACTATGCCATAAACCCAGAGACTGAACAAAAAAATTGCCTATCTCATCAAGGCTCAAATAGTGATAGGGTGACATGTCTCACTGGTGACATTCCTGTGGCTTATTCATACTGATATTAGCGTAAGTGACCTGAAATGTAGAAGATCACAAGGAGGACCACGGGATGTCATCGTTAAGTCCCTCTTTGTGTGTCTTCAATTTCAGGACCCATCTCTGTTCTTTTTTTAACAGATAATTGGCCACATCTGTGGTATGTGCTGGAATGAACGGCTGTTCTAGGACAGTCCAAAGGAATTCAGTGGCTTGGTGTTTCGCTTCCAGGAAGTGAGTAGTTAACTTGGTGGCTTGTCTGGCACAACGGATCGTGCTCTTATGCTCTGATATCCGTGTGCGGATCTTCCTAGTGGTCATGCCCACGTATCTATACTCACAGGGGCAGGTGATGAGATAGATCACGTGGTCGCTGTTACAGTTGGTAAACTTAACTTGCTTCCACGGTCTGTTGGTACCTATATCCACTTCCAATGATTTTTTAGTTTGTGGACAGACCTGACAATTCCCACAGGGATGATGCCCCTGCACTGGGGGAAGATTCCACAAAGTGCCCACTGCTCTGGGCATCTCCTCACGTGGTCTTGTATGGACCAATCTGTCCCTCAAGTTTGGACCCCTTTTAAATGAGACAAGTGGGCGTGGAAGGGTAAGACGTCCAGAGTTCAAAATAGGCCAGTGCTTTTTCACCGCCTTTTGAATGCCATTAGAAAGACTCCCAAAGGTATGAACAAAAGTGAGACGTTCTAAATCCGGTTTCGGAGGTCTGGGTTCCAAAAGTGCTTCTCGGTTGTTATTTTTAGCCCTTTTCAAAGACCTCTTGATAAGTTGAGGAGGGTATTTACGTGCCACGAGTTGCCTGCTGAGATCTTCAGAATGTTTTTCAAAAGCTGTCCTAGTCGAACAGTTCCTTTGTAACCTTAAAAATTGGCTAAACGGAAGGCTCTCTCTGAGTGCAGGAGGAAGAGGCCTTAAATAAAGGCCTAGGCTTTGTACCCACCCACCACAATGACGAGTTTGAAACCAGGCTAGAACTAGCCAAGTTCCTCAGAAAAATTAGACTACACTTCTTTTTTGCAGATAAAGAAGAGAACACACAAGTGGAGGAGGACACTAACACTGGATTAAAGTGCAAGTCTACTTTTACCCCCCCTAGCCACCTGATGCCTCCCCAGGTTTTGGCTTATGAGCAGGCTCTAGAGAAAGAGATGGACGAGCTCTTTAGGAGTAACCACAGAGTATATAACAACTTACCTAAAAGTCTACATACTGCGCTAAAATCCTTGACTGACAATAAGAACCTAACTATTAAGCCAGCAGACAAGGGCGGTTCAATTGTGGTAATGGACACTCAAGTGTACAGAACTGAGTGCCTTAGACAATTGAACATAAGAAAATCGTACGCCCTAGTTAATCATGATCCAACAGAGGAGCTGATAATGAACATCAAAACCATGGTGGAAGAAGCCTCTACTGAAGGTTGGATCACTCCAGCCGAGGCCAAATACCTTTGCAGTGAGCACCCCAGAATGCCTTACTTTTACACCTTGCCCAAGGTTCACAAGGAGCAAAGACCCCCCCCGGGGCGTCCGATCATCTCCGGGATAGGGTCAGCCCTTGAACCCCTCTCAACTTTCGTGGACCATTTCCTGAGACCCATGGTACAGGAAATGCCCACTTATTTAAAGGACACCACTGACCTTCTCAGATTGCTACCTAACTTGGAGTTTGACAGAGAGACTGACCTCTTAGTTTCATTTGATGTTGAGGCACTTTATACCTCCATCCCACAGGATGAGACACTGGACGTGATACACCACCTTCTAGAGTCCAGGGAGCTCAACAGCATTACTCCTGTCTCATTTATAATGGCCTGTGCCACACTGGCCATGAAGCAAAACTTCTTTAAATTTGAGGAACAGGTTTACCTTCAAGTCTCAGGGACCAGCATGGGGAGCGTTTACGCTCCCAGTCTGGCTAATCTGTACGTCCATTCCTTTGAACAGACTCATGTACTGAACCAGACCAATCCCTATATCCACCAATTGAAAACTTGGAAGAGATACATTGACGACGTTTTCGTCGTGTGGAAAGGTTCGAGTGAGAGCTGCCTTGAATTTCTGGGGTGGCTTAATAACAGGAATCACCATCTTAGATTTACCATTGAGATCGGAGGGACACAACTAGCTTTTCTGGATCTTCTTATAACAGCAGGACCATATGGCCTACAATCTGAGCTATACAGGAAACCTACTGCAAGGAACTCCCTGTTGTTGTTCGATAGTAACCACCCGCGAGCACTCAGAGAGAGCCTTCCGTTTAGCCAATTTTTAAGGTTACAAAGGAACTGTTCGACTAGGACAGCTTTTGAAAAACATTCTGAAGATCTCAGCAGGCAACTCGTGGCACGTAAATACCCTCCTCAACTTATCAAGAGGTCTTTGAAAAGGGCTAAAAATAACAACCGAGAAGCACTTTTGGAACCCAGACCTCCGAAACCGGATTTAGAACGTCTCACTTTTGTTCATACCTTTGGGAGTCTTTCTAATGGCATTCAAAAGGCGGTGAAAAAGCACTGGCCTATTTTGAACTCTGGACGTCTTACCCTTCCACGCCCACTTGTCTCATTTAAAAGGGGTCCAAACTTGAGGGACAGATTGGTCCATACAAGACCACGTGAGGAGATGCCCAGAGCAGTGGGCACTTTGTGGAATCTTCCCCCAGTGCAGGGGCATCATCCCTGTGGGAATTGTCAGGTCTGTCCACAAACTAAAAAATCATTGGAAGTGGATATAGGTACCAACAGACCGTGGAAGCAAGTTAAGTTTACCAACTGTAACAGCGACCACGTGATCTATCTCATCACCTGCCCCTGTGAGTATAGATACGTGGGCATGACCACTAGGAAGATCCGCACACGGATATCAGAGCATAAGAGCACGATCCGTTGTGCCAGACAAGCCACCAAGTTAACTACTCACTTCCTGGAAGCGAAACACCAAGCCACTGAATTCCTTTGGACTGTCCTAGAACAGCCGTTCATTCCAGCACATACCACAGATGTGGCCAATTATCTGTTAAAAAAAGAACAGAGATGGGTCCTGAAATTGAAGACACACAAAGAGGGACTTAACGATGACATCCCGTGGTCCTCCTTGTGATCTTCTACATTTCAGGTCACTTACGCTAATATCAGTATGAATAAGCCACAGGAATGTCACCAGTGAGACATGTCACCCTATCACTATTTGAGCCTTGATGAGATAGGCAATTTTTTTGTTCAGTCTCTGGGTTTATGGCATAGTGTGCTTTGATACCACCAACACCTTCAGTTTAATCTCATTGGCTTCGTTTTACTGCAGCCCGTTTATCCCATGTTACTTTACCATCAGTGTTTATGAATAACATTATTCTTTTGTGTGCATGTCCAGCACACGCTTATTCAGTCTCCTTTAACAGTAGTTGTTTGTTTACTCCTCTCTGTTATTCCCGTTGCTGTGGCGACAGTATGCAGGTCCGTTACGAGCAGCTTACAAGTTTATTGACAGGCGCGAGCGCCTTACACGCTTCCTGATAGGCTCGTGACCCACGTGATGAGCCGAGCTTCCAGCCTTCCTGATAGGCGCGTGACCCACGTGACGAGCCGAGCCGCTGTCCAATGGTAATACGCGAGAGAGACGCGATGCTCACGCGTCTAATCTCTGCGCACCTAACAACAGGGCGGTGACGAGAGCTCCCTGCGGCGTCCCTGTTTACCAAGCTTAATCGGCAAAACATATGCCATATGACGCCGCTCCAACGCTTTTAGTCATTTGCCAGCGCGCTACCCCACGTGACCTCTCTCAATCACGAGCGAGGATATTAACACCGCCTCGCCAATGGTCGGTACCTCCCCAGATGGCCAGGACGCCGGCCAGGAGTACCGACGGTTAGGTAAGGAGGATTCTTACGTGTGTGCTAGTGGGTGAATAACAGTGCCCTGCAGTGCTCTTTTACCATCTTATCACTGCTACTGGTCTAGCTGACCGTGCTCTGTTTGCCAAAAAAACTGAGGGGCGACTTTGTCTATGTTTCTACTTCGTGCAAGTGATGTATTAATGTGTGTTCTACATGTTTCCTAGAGCGGTGCTTCATTCTTCCCCTGAGCCACAGCCAGGTGGGGTGAGGCCCTCTTACCTTACACGTCTAGGTAAGAGTTTATCTACCTTTGGCATTTAAAACTTTTTTCCAAATGTGTTTGTACTTAGTTTGCACTAAGGTAGTGCTTATTGACAATATACTGTAATGTTGCAGTCTAAAACATATATTTATGGTTAGACTATTTGGCCCTCTATTACTTGTAAACCATTTTCTCTCATCCACATCCTATAGTGTGTACAGACTGTAAGGACACCCAGAACATCCAGGTGACTGTTTGCACTTGTTGTGTGTTCTTTAGGGTGTTACTTTCTTTTACTCACTTTCTTTCACATGGTGTAGTAGCTTTTTTTGATATTTTCGGTCCTGAAGAAAGCAATTGACATAACAAGTCGCCAAATTGCTGAAACTAGTCGACCACACTGCCCTGAGGCTGTCCACATCATTGGTCAGTGAGCAGGCATATTGCTTTTAACATTGGTACGGTAAGCACAATTGGAATAAAATCATTGTTGGGTGCTTAGCCCTAACCAATTTTAAATCCACTCCCTTTGGTTTTTTTGTTCCTTCACTTTCTCTTTTGCACTACACACCCCAGTCCCATTTCATTTACCACTTACTTACATCAAGTGGTATACCACACTGTCGTCCTCTTATTTTAGTGAGGCTACCCCCTACCACCGGGTTGACCTCCTAAGAGAGCACCGATAAACCTCTGACGGGTGGTACGGACAAAATCCCCAAATGATGAAGGGCGGATCCGAATGGTGACTGATGGGTACTTGTCCTCATCCACGGAGAGCTCTCTGTGTCACTACTTGGTTGTAAGGGTGAGTCCTGGTTTGGTTTCTTGTATGTGGGCATACTTACCTTAGACCCTCTGGTACCTTTGGTATATATTGGTAAAGTATAGGGTACATTTAAACAATTTATTACATTTTGTTTTGAATTGTAAATATATTTATTCATTTTAAATGTTAATGTAAATTAATTCTACATATTACCTTAAATGTAAAATACATAAATGCTTCAGTACTATTAACTTAATTTTGAAATAAATAATTAAGTAATTTATGTACATTAAATTAATTTACACCTATTTTAATGGCTTACTATAAAAAATGATTCAAGAAAAGGGGACTCAGGGCTTTTTAACCCCTCCTCTGCTGGTGACGGAGCCACTCCGTCATCAGCCGCGGTCGTGCTGTTCTGATGACGGAGCAGTTCCGTCACGGCCCGCTCGGAACGCCTGCGCGGCGCGGATTCCACGCCTGCGCTGAGCTTTCCATTGAGCAAGCGCGGCCGTGACAAAACCGCTCCGTCATGAGCACAGCGCAACCGAGGCTGGAGCGGTTCCGTCACCAGCATGCGCCCGCTGCGCGGCCCCCCGCCTCCTTAGCACTGCGGTGGAATTGCCGCGGCAGTGAAGGGGTTAAAGAGGTCCAGCATACTAGCCCCATCAAAGTTTTGAACAAAAAGAGGTACGCTGTTTCTCAACGTGTACATGTAAGACCTACTGAGTGCAGGTCGGCATGTAGGTCATGCCCCAGGCACCCAAGAGGGGGGAGAATTCTCCTTTCGGAACTAGGGCCCTCACACACCCAGCAAGCTTGGTGTCATGCTTCATCATATGGGCCTGCTCCTCATCGGGTCGGCACTGCAATACCCGACGGGCACCCATAAAGGGGCTCTTTGACGGAGATCTTTTGTTCCTGCCGTATGGGTGCCGTGGGTGTGAGGGGACTCGTCTATGTGTAGATGTTCTGGATAGTGAATTTAAAACAAGTAGGGAATCCTTAGAGCAACTTTATTCTAGGGGGATCCCTGCTGATTAAAAATAGTGAGGAGTGGCGACTGGCAAGCTATCAAGAGTCAAGAGGCGCTCTACTCCTGGATGGTCGAGATGTTTCACGTCAATTAGTCCAAAGGATCAGGCGGCGTTCTTTCAGGACTGTGAAATATGACTAACTACAACAAGTGGGGTATCAAATGTGCCACTAAACAGACAATTATGCAAAATGGTGGTCTGGTAAGGTGTACCTGCCACCACAGGGAAGTGCAGGGTACTACCCGCAGGTACTGGGGCAAACCTGCATGAAAAGAACGTGAAACAACACATGATTATTTATAAAAAAAGCAGAAGGTGCTGACCTCATGTCAAATAATGCGGGTAGATAACCCCTTACAATTTGTTAATTTCGCTTTGCAGGTGGTCGGAGAGTAAAAACAAGTAGCAACACACAATAGGAAACAAATGGCAGCAGAGGTGAAATATCGTAGTGACTTACTATCCAGAGTATGCTACCAATCGTGCTGTAGTGAGGGGTGGTGAACTTAGACTCCAAGACTCACCTAATATTGGTAAAGATAGCGCCCCATCTGCTTCAGCACAACTTATGACATCTATATTAGGATGTCCATTTAACATTAGAATAAAGCGTATGTGAGACATGCTAAAACTTCATGAAGCAGGTCCTGTATTAACTACTCACAGAAAAGCAGACCCACCTCGCAAGGACCAGGATCGGTAAGGAGTGATATAAGGTAGTGTGCCGGGGCAGTTACGGCGCATACCCCTGGACTTCCTCCTAAACCCTGTGCCGAGGTGTAGAAGTGGTGCGGGTCCTCGGCCCCACCTACCAGTCCCAAACACTCACTGGGGTCCTGTCACTGGTTCAGTGTGTGTAACCGGCCCGCACCACCACCCCCCCGGGTCGGGGTACAAAGAGTAAAGGGCCACTAACTTAGGACCCAAGGGGTGGGCTCAGCTACTAAAGCAGAGTGCTGGGTGTCTCTCTGAAGCTTGGAAATACTTACCCTCTTCTGTTGGAAGCCGTGCAGCTCACCTACCCCTTCGTGCTGAAGCCGGGATGGGGCTGAGCGGCCAGTCAAAGCCGCTTTTAAACGCCGAGCCGTTCTCCGTACGGGGGTGGTGGGAAGCTGATCGGAGCTAGCTGTGAGTGCACGTAACATGGGACTTATTGGTACATGCTAGTGAGAGTGGGCAAAGCATGTTGGAGTGGATAATGGTTCATTGCCAGAGGTAAACTCGCAGGGCATTCGTGAAGTTTAACAAAGCTGTGTTCATCACTCTGTAATGCACCATGGGGCTGCGTTGCAGAGAGGTGTAAAAAGGGGTGTGGCCTAAGAACACTTCTCTGCAACGCAGCCCCCTGGCGCATACTGGAGGTTCCTGGTGGGCTAGCTGGCCGCCAGGGACCACCAGTATGCAAGGGGAATTAGTTCCCCCTCTGCAAACGTGCAAGGGGGCTGTGTTGCAGAGAGGTGAAAAAAGGGGCGGGCCTTATTACACCTCTCTACAACGCAGCCCTCTGGCGCATACTGAAGGTTCCTGGTAGGCTAGTTGGCCCCCAGGGACCCCCAATATGAAAGGGGAATTAATATGGTACTCTGTATTTTACTGTGAGTGATGAAAGGTTAGACTAGTGTATGATGAGGTGTATTGTTACGTGAATGATGTTATCAGTGATGTCATCAGTGATGTCATTTGAGATGCCATCAGTGATGTCACTGACCATGTCATGAATGATGTAATATGTGACATCATCAGCAGTGGATTGCGGGCATACAAGATATAGTTAGTACAACTAACTATATTGGAGGGATTTCAATGGTTTTGTACGAGTGAAATGTCAGCTAACTATAACACCCCTAAAACCTACAGTTTTTTCAGTGAATTTCTAAGGTTTTTTAAATGCTAATTCCTAACTATATCAGGCCTGAAACCTATGGTTTGTTTTTTCAGTGAATATATATATATATTTATATATATATATACACACACTCACACACACAAACCTATATTCAATTAATAATTATTTTTTAAACATCAAAATAAAAGAAAAAAAGTTTTACTATTATTTCTTACGGGGTTCTATATTAAGTCCCTGACTCCATTATTTTCTGTGGGAGTGTGCTGCAGGTCCAGTGGTTGGCCAAGTGTGGAACTGTACAGACTCCAAGTATGAGCTGGAGAATACTTACTACTGTTTTATGCCTTTTTTGGCTGTAGTAACTTTTTAAGTGTAGTTTGTGAATAGCAATGGGCTTATTGTTTTGTGAGTGGGTCTCTTCCTTCCCTAAACCCGGAAAACAGCCACTACAACGCGGGCATCACATTGTGATGCCCTTACAAAGTGGTTGTTACAATGACCACGTTGTTACCACGCACTGCCTTTACTACACAAGTCATTACATCGAATCACTGACAAAATTTCGACCACCAAAATATCGACTACAGAAATATCGAGTCCAAAATATCGAGGGCAAGAATATCGACATCCTATCTACAACATGGTAAGTACAAAAATATTGAAAAAATAATATAGATGTTAAAAATATCGATGTTAAAAATATCGTTTTTTTTCTTTTAAAGTATAATTGTAAAATAAATTACATAACACTAATAAATATAATATACATAGTTATAAGTATCAAATAATGTTTAAACTTAATAAATAATACATATATAATAATAATATATTAATTAAATATATACTGTAAATATATAATATATATGTTCTGAACAATATGTTGTAATAATTATTTTACTAACTACATTTTTAAAATATATTCTAATTTACTAATACATTTACAAACATGAAACAATAACATAAATAAAATGTACAAAACATTAAAAATTAAATATACTTTTAATATTTTTACAAATAATTATATAAAATGTTGGATAGCGTAGGGGTAAAAATTACTATTCCCACTCCAGAGAGTGCAACAGTAGGGAAAGCGTTGGATAGCATAGGGGTAAAAATTACTATTCCCACTCCAGAGAGTGTAACAGTAGGGAAAGCGTTTGATAGCGTAGGAGTAAAAATTACTATTCCCACTCCAGAGAGTGCAACAGTAGGGAAAGCATTGGATAGCGTAGGAGTAAAAATTACTATTCCCACTCCAGAGAGTGCAACAGTAGGGAAAGCGTTGGATAGCATATGGGTAAAAATTACTATTCCCACTCCAGAGAGTGCAACAGTAGGGAAAGCGTTGGATAGCGTAGGAGTAAAAATTACTATTCCCACTCCAGAGAGTGCAACAGTAGGGAAAGCATTGGATAGCGTAGGAGTAAAAATTACTATTCCCACTCCAGAGAGTGCAACAGTAGGGAAAGCGTTCGATAGGGTAGAGGTAAAAATTACTATTCCCACTCCAGAGAGTGCAACAGTAGAGAAAGCATTGGATAGCGTAGGAGTAAAAATTACTATTCCCACTCCAGAGAGTGCATCAGTAGGGAAAGCGTTGGATAGCGTAGGAGTAAAAAGGACTATTCCAACTCCAGAGAATGCAACAGTAGGGAAAATGTTGGATAGCGTAGGGGTTAAAATAACATACTTATAAATAAAATCTTTTTATTTAAATAATGATATAAAGTATTTAAAAAATGTAAACCATATACAATACATATACATAATTGTAAAAAACATGATTACCTAAATATATTTAAGCAAAAATAAATATTAAAAAATACCATTTTATAATATTTAATTACCAATTACAAATTATTTAACATTTATATTATTTACAAAACAATCATTTAAAAAAATTATTACTTAATTACATTTACATTACTTCCACCATATTCCCCTATAGACCCACTACCCACAACTTAACACATTTATCTATTTATGATTTAATTAAAATTATTTACCAATCAATTAAAATTAATTACCAATTAATTAAAAATAATTACCAATAATTAAAATATAATTTTTAATTCCTACTAATGAATAATTAATTATACATAATTAAATAACTTCCCACCCTATTCCCCAATAAACCCACAACCCGCTATAAAAAATATTTATCAATTAATCAATTAATTAAAATGATTAACCAATTAATTAAATTTAATTACCAATTATTTATAATTAATTAATGTTAACTACTAATTATTAATCAATTTACCATAGTTAAATTACTTCCCACCCTATTCCCCTATAAACCCACAACCCGCTATAACACATATTTATCAATTAATCAATTAATTAAAATGATTAACCAATTAATTACATTTAATTACCAATTATTAATAATTAATTAATATTAACTACTAATTATTAATCAATTTAACATAATTAAATTACTTCCCACCCTATTCTCCTATAAACCCACAACCCGCTCCGGTACTAAAACATATAATTAACTTATAAATAAATTTAATAATATATATATGTAATACACATATAATAGTACTTATTTTAATTACTTAAGTAAAACATATAACACATACATAATAAAAAACAACAGAAATAATACAAATATCGATATTAGTGTAATCGAAATTAGTAACATCGATATGTATGCTATCGATATTACTAACTTCGATATTACTTACATCGATATTAAGTATTTCGATATTACTTACCTTAGGGTCGATATTCTGTCCAACGATATTCTTGTCTTCGATATTCTGCACCTTCGATATTATTGACACGATATTTTGGTACATCGATATTTCTAACTCGATATTTTGACTGTGCACCCATTACATCAACTTTCAGTAGATGGCGTGCTAACATTAGAAATAGTATAGTTTACTATTTCAACATCTTCCCTGCTGTTACGTAGGCTGGATTTGGAATAGTACAAAAAGAAGGGGGTTCCCCAGGGGATACAAAATGGGAGGCAGGTAGGGGGGAAAAAGACCAGTACAAGAGAGGAGAGACCCTGCCGTAGATAAAAGGGCCCTATACTAGGGTCTGAGTATTTAATTACCTTAATGGACCAGAGAGCGATGCCAAGTGAGACAATCACAACATTTGAATAGAGTCCATTTTTCTCTTTATTTGTTTATTTTCTTTTTTATCTTTTTAGGTTCACACAGTGGTAGATTAATTTAGTCTTAGGTAAACATTGCGAGGATATTCTAGCTGAGAGGATCTATCGGCACTAACTAAGATATAGAAATAGGAGACTGTCCCCCATTTATCTACCGGGGCAACGGACCCTGTTTTTCCCTGAAGCCTCGAGGATTTCTCACCTCCATTTTATATGACAGGAATCATTAACCTAAGATGATCTTACCGCCCTTGATCTATCTATAAACAGTGAGACTGACTTCCCCTATCTACCTAAGCCCAGTCGCCTGCGATACAAACTATTGAACCTTCCAGAAATTCCATTGAATTGTGAAAGAACGCCTTAAGCCCATCTGGACCTACCAATAAATGATGCAAGGTCGAAGAAATTGTTGTGAACTATAGTTCACCTAATACGACTCCTCTGTTATTGAGACCTTGATTCTTGGTTTCATAGTGTTGTTCTCTTGTCCCACGGTACCTCTTGGCCCTGATGAAGGTGTGGCTTGACCTGGCCGCTTCACCAAAACGCGCATAGGCGTCTTTGGTGTTGAAGACAGTGATCCTTAGTCATCCCTTGGATCGGCCCCTTTTTCCAGCAGATTTAGCCCTCCTGTATTTAAAGTGTATTTCCATCTGACAGGGGTATTTTTGGGGTTCAGGGTCAGTTTTCAGTTCATGGGTAGAGGGGTATTTTTAGGGTTCATGGTCAGTTTTCAGTTCATGGGTAAAGGGGTATTTTTAGGGTTCAGGGTAAGTTTTCAGTTTTTGGGTAAAGGGGTATTTTTAGGGTTCAGGGTCAGTTTTCAGTTCATGGGTAAAGGGGTATTTTTAGGGTTCAGGGTCAGTTTTCAGTTTTTGGGTAAAGGGGTATTTTTAGGGTTTAGGGTCAGTTTTCAGTTTTGGGGTAAATGGGTATTTTTAGGGTTCAGGGTCAGTTTTCAGTTTTTGGGTAAAGGGGTATTTTTAGGGTTTAGGGTCAGTTTTGGGTTTTTGGGGTACAGGGATATTTTTAGGGTTCAGGGTCAGTTTTGGGTTTTTGGGTAAAGGGGTATTTTTAGGGTTCAGGGTCAGTTTTGGGTTTTTGGGGTACAGTCGTACAGGGTAAAAATAAAATAAATTTAAATTAAATCAATTAAATGAAATTAAAAAATATAAAATTACATTAAATTATTAAGTTTTTAATTTATTTTAAATGTATATGTATTAGTTTTAATTTTTTAATTATGTTTTAATATTTTTATTTAATATTTGTAACATTATATGTATTTTATAATTATTTTTACATTATTATTAATACATTTAAAAAAACGATATTTTTAATTTCGATATTTTTGTACTACGATATTATTTTTTCGATATTTTTGTACTTACCTTGTTAGGGATAGGATTCCTATATTTTTGACTTCGATATTTTTATTCCGATATTTTTGTATTTCGATATTTTTGATTTCGATATTTTGTCAGACATTCCTCTGATGATGGCGCTCGTGCTTTATGTGCGCCAGCACTATCTGTATTACATAAGGGGCTGCACATGTGTCTGCAGCCCTTTCTGTAATAGCAAAGTCCCCGGAGTGCTCAAAGTGGGTGCATATGCCCGTTACATCCCTTGGGCACTTTCTGTAATACGGCCCCTGGTTGCCCCAGCCATTCCTGTGCCCAGGCTGACAGCCTGCAGCTAGTGTTGTCCAGACTGGAATTTGGCCCCTGCTAGGAGGTGTGAACACTCCCAGGAGTCAGATACAAAGGCCTGCCTGGGAGGGTGGTGTTACCTCCCTCCCTCATAGGATGGCTAGTGAAGTTGGCATGTCAGAGCAGTGAGCTTAAAAGTTCTCACAGCCTCAATATGCAAGTAGGCTGCTTCCCAGACTAGGAAAAGCCAAAACACTACCCAGGCAGATTTGCAACCTGGGCAGGTGGAAAAATTAGGTAGTCAGAGGCGCAAACCTCCAGAAGGCTAGCCACAACCCTAGGGTGGGCTACCTGGTCTGTACTGCCAAAGTAGGTTTCAGCCATTGTTAAAAGTGGCACAATAGATGCCTTTCGGTAGAAAAGGTGCCAGTCTCCCCAGAAATGGCCACCTCAGGGGTGGATTAGCCACTGGGGCTAGTAGCATTGACTACTGTGACCCACACCCCTAATGCCCCTAAATCTAGGATTCAAGGGGATCCCCGTGGCACCAGAATTTCAGATTGGATTAACTTGCTAAAAAGAACAGACCCCAGTCTGTGACTTCAGGATCTGCTCAAAGCAACGGTGGCACAAACTGCACCTGTGGCACCCACCCTGCAACTGCAAAACTGTGACTTGGCCTGGACCAGAGAGTGGTTCCAAATTAAAGAGGAACCCCTCTGCAAGACAAAGGCGACTCCAGAACTCCCTTGGACTCAAGGTACTAGTCCACTGCAGCCTGCAGGCAAGAACGACAAGAACGGCTTGCAGAACCAAAGAATCAGTGGCCATCAGGCCTGTTGAGGAAGTTTTCCAAAAGTGAATGGTCTGGTGCATTGTGGGAAATGTAGCCGTGACCTCCAGAATGTTTGAGGGGTCTACAGTTTTCTCCGTACTCCAGTACATTGAAGTGACCGAAGGCTGAGCTTGCCGCTGCCAAGGCTTGTTGGTGGCCAGTCCAGCTACCACCCCCTCTGTTCGACGATGTGCCTCGAGGGAACCCCGCAACATCTTCATCGATATTAAGTATTTCGATATTACTTACCTTAGGGTCGATATTCTGTCCAACGATATTCTTGTCTTCGATATTCTGCACCTTCGATATTATTGACACGATATTTTGGTACATCGATATTTCTAACTCGATATTTTGACTGTGCACCCATTACATCAACTTTCAGTAGATGGCGTGCTAACATTAGAAATAGTATAGTTTACTATTTCAACATCTTCCCTGCTGTTACGTAGGCTGGATTTGGAATAGTACAAAAAGAAGGGGGTTCCCCAGGGGATACAAAATGGGAGGCAGGTAGGGGGGAAAAAGACCAGTACAAGAGAGGAGAGACCCTGCCGTAGATAAAAGGGCCCTATACTAGGGTCTGAGTATTTAATTACCTTAATGGACCAGAGAGCGATGCCAAGTGAGACAATCACAACATTTGAATAGAGTCCATTTTTCTCTTTATTTGTTTATTTTCTTTTTTATCTTTTTAGGTTCACACAGTGGTAGATTAATTTAGTCTTAGGTAAACATTGCGAGGATATTCTAGCTGAGAGGATCTATCGGCACTAACTAAGATATAGAAATAGGAGACTGTCCCCCATTTATCTACCGGGGCAACGGACCCTGTTTTTCCCTGAAGCCTCGAGGATTTCTCACCTCCATTTTATATGACAGGAATCATTAACCTAAGATGATCTTACCGCCCTTGATCTATCTATAAACAGTGAGACTGACTTCCCCTATCTACCTAAGCCCAGTCGCCTGCGATACAAACTATTGAACCTTCCAGAAATTCCATTGAATTGTGAAAGAACGCCTTAAGCCCATCTGGACCTACCAATAAATGATGCAAGGTCGAAGAAATTGTTGTGAACTATAGTTCACCTAATACGACTCCTCTGTTATTGAGACCTTGATTCTTGGTTTCATAGTGTTGTTCTCTTGTCCCACGGTACCTCTTGGCCCTGATGAAGGTGTGGCTTGACCTGGCCGCTTCACCAAAACGCGCATAGGCGTCTTTGGTGTTGAAGACAGTGATCCTTAGTCATCCCTTGGATCGGCCCCTTTTTCCAGCAGATTTAGCCCTCCTGTATTTAAAGTGTATTTCCATCTGACCTTCTATTCAGGCATTTGGGTACCATGATTTGGTTTTTAATTAGAGTAATGAAGTATGAATGATGTTGAATGACTGTGTCTTGAGTGAAGATTGATGAGGTATGTGTGGTTCTGTGTGGGACTTCACATTGAGTTTTGAATTTTTTATGAATTGTTACTTTGTATGATAAAAGTGTTGAATATGTTTACCTAAGACTAAATTAATCTACCACTGTGTGAACCTAAAAAGAGAAAAAAGAAAATAAACAAATAAAGAGAAAAATGGACTCTATTCAAATGTTGTGATTGTCTCACTTGGCATCGCTCTCTGGTCCATTAAGGTAATTAAATACTCAGGACCCTAGTATAGGGCCCTTTAATCTACGGCAGGGTCTCTCCTCTCTTGTACTGGACTTGGAATAGTAAATTATACATTTCTAATGTCAGCACGCCATCTACTGAAAGTTGATGTAATGACTTGGTAGTAATGGCTTTGAGCGGTAACAACGCGGTCGTTTTAACCACTGCTTTGTTATGGAACGCGTTGTGATGACTCGCGTTGTAACGAGTCATATTCCCTAAACTCTGCCTTAGCCACCCCAAAAATCTCCTACTCCTCCCTAAACCAATCACATTAAATAGTAAGTGTTCTCAATTTTCCTGCCAGGCTCCTAGTCCCTCCCACATTCACTACTAAAGGGTGGATTACGATGTCGTTCAAAAAGGCTCCGAATGGGATTCGGCATGGGATTCGGTATCACAGAATCTGATTCCGAAGCCTTGTTTCTGACTGAATCGTACACATTTCCCAACAACCGATTACGATGCTGGAAACCATTTGGGCAGTCCGAATCGGTTCCGAAAGGCATTCGGACAGCCGAGTCTTTCGGAGCCTAATCGTACAGCTCTATGGACACGGTTTGCGGACGAGCGATTACGATGACCGATTTGGACAGCCGTTCTGATTCGGTCTGCCCAACACAAAACAGTTGTCAGAATCTGTCTTTGGGGGCTGTTGCAGGTCCCTCTTCACCTTGAGGCGTCCGATTAGGGCCAGTGGGGGTACCCAAGGGACTCTTCTTCCCAACCAAGCACAAGGTGGCAGGCACCATGAGGTGCCCACCATAGGGTGCATGGTTTTCCACAATCACCCCTTTCTTCAATGGGAGCCAGTTTTCTCATTCGAAACCCAGGCTCCCATTGAAGTCAATGCGAGCCCGACTGAACGATGTTGGGAAGCATCGTAATGGGTCGTTCGGACTCACAAGTGCCTGATTCGTTCAGAAACGTTCCTGAGACCGATTCCTTGGGAACTGTTTCAGAACTACATCGTAATCAGCCCCTAAGTAGAAAGCTTATATGTGTGAGATTTACACTCCTAGATTTGGCAATTGCATTTTCTAGTAAATACAGTAGTACTACTTTACTTATAACAAAATGCCGTTTGTGAAACAGATTCTGCCTGAAAGGTTGTGTATAAGTGACACAAATTATAGGCAAACTAGAGTGAATAATACTTCACTACTCCTCCATTAAAGTATTATTAAAGGTATTACATGGAATACATACAACATTACTTTCGCTCATGTAGTTGCAATTTGCTATTTCATGGCTCTTTGTAGTTCATGTTTGTAAGTAAATGCTTCCTTTTGCATGATCACCCATGTTGTTTTGAACGGATGTAGTTGTTTTTTACTCCGTCCACTAGGTATCTGCTACACAGGCCCCAGCACATGTGCTCTGACCCCTAAAACATAATGGCATTGGCCATATTCTTAATTTGGCATATTTAACTTGGCTATAACTGCCCTGTTGTACCTAAGGCATATAGGTTAAATGTCACTAGTGTACTGCACCACATATTGTGCCACCGCTAAAGTAACGATTCAAAAGACAGCTGCAGGCCTGTTACAAGTATCCTGGTTGTGCAGGTTTAAACTGCACATTCGACGTTCCAAAATAACTCCTTTAGACAGGACTAAACCCAATAAGTCACTCCTAAGTAGGGTTTAAATGCCCATACGGCAGGAATGAATGATATTTAAAAGTAGGACATGTAAAAGGTTAATGTTAAATATGTGCTTACAGTGACAATTTCCTAAAAGCTATTTTCATTGTAGCAGGGTTAGCTGTACCATTAAAAAGCAATGGGATACCTTATTAAACTTAATTCAGTAATCTCTGTCTAGGAACCAGACAAAAAGCTCATTCTTCGACAATTTAAAATATTTATTATAAATTCAATTCATTTGGATAAATTCCAATTCATTTGGTAAAGCCAGATTTGTAACAAATATTTTACAAAAGCATGAGGAAGTGCCCTTTTTATATGGTCGCCGCAATTCTTTCTCCAATGCTAATAGTTTTTGACTGTATAGGTGCACTGGAGCCTGCTAACCAGGCCCCAGTGCCACTGGCTATCCCTAAAAAATGATGCATGTGAATTGGTAACCCCAATAGGCAAGGACTTTAACCCTCTTACGACCCCTGGTAAGTAGTACCAGTGGTACCCAGGTCATGGGAGTTCAAGGGGTCACCGGAGCCTGCAACAGTGATTGTGCCATCCTGGGTGATCCAAGTAAAATGATGACAGCAGTCCTGCCATTGCAGACCCCATGAGCAGTTAAAACTGCTCAAACAAGACTTTGCCCTCACCATGATTGATAAAGTCACAGCATTAGTTTTAATTGCGGCAAGCCACCCCTAAGGTAGGCCTCTTGAGCCCAGGAGGCAGGATGCATTACATGAAAGGTGTGGTCATATAAGTGCAAGAGTATATGTCCCCATAGTAGCCTCCCTCCATAAGGGGCTATAAGTGCTCATGGGGCCATAGGATAAATGGGCTGGTACCTGGTGCCACCTCCATTATGCTCCCTCTGAAATGTATCATGTTTGGTATCAAACAGATTGTCTCATCAACCCTGACCTTTTTACAAAGTCAGGTTTGATGTGTCATGCACCCACGTGGCTTCCTTATAGGTTGTCCACCAAGGGCCCTTATATAGAAAGGGCACACTTTTCCTGTTTGCGCTACAGCATACCTTTAAGCAAGTGTGCCGGGTGCAAACAGGAAAATTGCACCCTATCATGTAGATTGAGCTGCCCTCAGTGCCCCCAGGGTAGAGGATTCAAAAGAAATACAAAGCAGCTGTTTTAAAGCTGCTCTGTGTTTCTCTGTGCAGGGGGCAACGCGCCTGCAATTTTAAGAGGAGCACCTTTCCCCCCTCCAGAGGAATGCCATCAGGGGACACACTGACAGAGCACTACCTTTATAGGTGGCGTACTGTAAGTCTGCCTCCAGACCGCTTCTTTGCTTCTGCGCCCATGTCTATAATATGGTCCAGGCGCAGACGCAAATGGATTCTCTCATATGCACGGGGTCACGCTCCCATGCAATTGAGCGAACATCCTCTGATGGGTACACAGACAAAATATCGAGTTTTAAATATCGATATACCAAAATATCGAAGTTTAAATATCGATATACAAAAATATCGAAGGTAAGTAATATCGACAGTCTAAATATCGATATTGGTATGATATCAGTAATATCGAAGTTGTAAATATCGATGTTAACAATATCGAAATTAATAACTTTGATGTTACTAATATCAATTTTTAAATAAATTTAGTGTATATTATATTGTATTTATTATGTTTTATTATTTATTTTTAATGTAATTTAATTAAATATTGTCTTTTACTACTGTAGCGGGTTGTGGGTTTATAGGGGAATAGGGTGGGAAGTAATTTAATTATGTTAAATTAATTATTAATTAGTAGGAATTATTAATTAATTAATTGAGAATTAATTTTTAATTATTTTTAATTAATTGATTAATTGATAAATATGTTCTGTAGCGGGTTATGGGTTTATAGGGGAATAGGGTGGGAAGTAATTTAATAATAATTAATTAATTGATATATGTTTGTACATATTTTAATTAATAATTAATTGGTAATTAATTTCTATTAATTAGTTAATTAATTATTATAATTTTTTTACATATTTATAATTATTAATTAGTTGGTAATTAATTATTATTAATTATTTTATTACATTAATTATAGTAATTTTTGTATATATAATTTATTGTTATTCTTAATTAATTAATTGGGCAAAATAATATTAATTATGAAATTAAATTAATTACAGCAAATGTGCTAATATATTTACTTTATTGTTATTGTTAATTAATAATTAATTGGTAATTAAATAATATTAATTAATTTTGGGTACAGGGGTATTTTTGGGGTTCAGGGTCAGTTTTCAGTTCATGGGTAGAGGGGTATTTTTAGGGTTCATGGTCAGTTTTCAGTTCATGGGTAAAGGGGTATTTTTAGGGTTCAGGGTCAGTTTTCAGTTTTTGGGTAAAGGGGTATTTTTAGGGTTCAGGGTCAGTTTTCAGTTCATGGGTAAAGGGGTATTTTTAGGGTTCAGGGTCAGTTTTCAGTTTTTGGGTAAAGGGGTATTTATAGGGTTTAGGGTCAGTTTTCAGTTTTGGGGTAAATGGGTATTTTTAGGGTTCAGGGTCAGTTTTCAGTTTTTGGGTAAAGGGGTATTTTTAGGGTTTAGGGTCAGTTTTGGGTTTTTGGGGTACAGGGATATTTTTAGGGTTCAGGGTCAGTTTTGGGTTTTTGGGTAAAGGGGTATTTTTAGGGTTCAGGGTCAGTTTTGGGTTTTTGGGGTACAGTCGTACAGGGTAAAAATAAAATAAATTTAAATTAAATCAATTAAATGAAATTAAAAAATATAAAATTACATTAAATTATTAAGTTTTTAATTTATTTTAAATGTATATGTATTAGTTTTAATTTTTTAATTATGTTTTAATATTTTTATTTAATATTTGTAACATTATATGTATTTTATAATTATTTTTACATTATTATTAATACATTTAAAAAAACGATATTTTTAATTTCGATATTTTTGTACTACGATATTATTTTTTCGATATTTTTGTACTTACCTTGTTAGGGATAGGATTCCTATATTTTTGACTTCGATATTTTTATTCCGATATTTTTGTATTTCGATATTTTTGATTTCGATATTTTGTCAGACATTCCTCTGATGATGGCGCTCGTGCTTTATGTGCGCCAGCACTATCTGTATTACATAAGGGGCTGCACATGTGTCTGCAGCCCTTTCTGTAATAGCAAAGTCCCCGGAGTGCTCAAAGTGGGTGCATATGCCCGTTACATCCCTTGGGCACTTTCTGTAATACGGCCCCTGGTTGCCCCAGCCATTCCTGTGCCCAGGCTGACAGCCTGCAGCTAGTGCTGTCCAGACTGGAATTTGGCCCCTGCTAGGAGGTGTGAACACTCCCAGGAGTCAGATACAAAGGCCTGCCTGGGAGGGTGGTGTTACCTCCCTCCCTCATAGGATGGCTAGTGAAGTTGGCATGTCAGAGCAGTGAGCTTAAAAGTTCTCACAGCCTCAATATGCAAGTAGGCTGCTTCCCAGACTAGGAAAAGCCAAAACACTACCCAGGCAGATTTGCAACCTGGGCAGGTGGAAAAATTAGGTAGTCAGAGGCGCAAACCTCCAGAAGGCTAGCCACAACCCTAGGGTGGGCTACCTGGTCTGTACTGCCAAAGTAGGTTTCAGCCATTGTTAAAAGTGGCACAATAGATGCCTTTCGGTAGAAAAGGTGCCAGTCTCCCCAGAAATGGCCACCTCAGGGGTGGATTAGCCACTGGGGCTAGTAGCATTGACTACTGTGACCCACACCCCTAATGCCCCTAAATCTAGGATTCAAGGGGATCCCCGTGGCACCAGAATTTCAGATTGGATTAACTTGCTAAAAAGAACAGACCCCAGTCTGTGACTTCAGGATCTGCTCAAAGCAACGGTGGCACAAACTGCACCTGTGGCACCCACCCTGCAACTGCAAAACTGTGACTTGGCCTGGACCAGAGAGTGGTTCCAAATTAAAGAGGAACCCCTCTGCAAGACAAAGGCGACTCCAGAACTCCCTTGGACTCAAGGTACTAGTCCACTGCAGCCTGCAGGCAAGAACGACAAGAACGGCTTGCAGAACCAAAGAATCAGTGGCCATCAGGCCTGTTGAGGAAGTTTTCCAAAAGTGAATGGTCTGGTGCATTGTGGGAAATGTAGCCGTGACCTCCAGAATGTTTGAGGGGTCTACAGTTTTCTCCGTACTCCAGTACATTGAAGTGACCGAAGGCTGAGCTTGCCGCTGCCAAGGCTTGTTGGTGGCCAGTCCAGCTACCACCCCCTCTGTTCGACGATGTGCCTCGAGGGAACCCCGCAACATCTTCAACCCAACACCACCTAGGCTCAGTTGTCAAGACTTTGCACCCCCTTCCTCACCAGCACTGTTTAAGTGGTAAAAGCAGCGACCACAGCTCCCTTTCATCTGCACCAGGGACAGCCAGGACTATTCTACACCAGGGCCCTATCAGCCAGGTAAAAATCCACTGACTGTCCGAGTCCGGTCCCGGGACCCACCTCACCTCTACACCCAGTGGTTCCACAGTACTCGGCCTACAAGTGATCGGTTGTCACTAGTGTTTTCCGGCATTGACTGCAATGTTAAAGTTTTGCAAAATTGAAATGAATTGAATTATTTCTCCTTCAAAATCCATAACTCCTTTTATACTCATCTAATTTTGTTTGTTCTGGTGTCTAAAAAATCAGCTTTTATTATTTTTATAAACTAGTGCCAGATTTCTTTCAAGTAGCATCAATTACTTGTCCATATGGGTACTCTAAAATGCTTAACACATGTTCCTCTTGTAAAGCCTGGCTACTCTGTGCCACACTACCGGAGCTGAGCTAGGGATTTATTAGTGTGAATCCAAAGAACCTATTTGGGGTAATGTGAGAGTATTACTCAGTGAAGCCTATCCAGCCTCACTGCATAATAATTTCCGACAAAAAGGTATTTTTTAAAAGGTGCCTTCTTACCTGCCCAAACGCCATTTGCCAGAGCTTTCAAGTGTGACCCAAGAGCTGAATACTTAATTGATGATGTATAAATTGGCCCTCAGAGCTGAGACCTGAGGTGTGGGGAAAAGTTGACATTCCCTTGACAGGATGACCTGGGAGCTGTGCACAGTCCCCTGCATATCTTCAAATGATGTCTACGTTGTAACTCGCAGATGTAGCTCACAGCTGGGCTTGCCTTCCTTTTTTTTCCTAACCAGCCAGGTTCTACTCCCAGTGGGAGAAGAGCTTCTAACAGAACAGGTTTTGAGTGACCACAAAGGAGTGGTCGCTCATTTAACCAGCCACACCTCTAGAGAGGGCACAGGAGCTCTGAAATAAGAAAGAAAGTTTGTGTCATGTTGGATTTAGGTAAAAAGGGGGTCTCAGGGACTGTTTGCAGTAGGGCACACGGGCACTACTGCAAAAGTGGGTAGAAATACACCTAGGAACTTCTTCCCCAGTAGTTAGGGAGGGGCCAGGAATCACTCCCACTCACAGGCACGTGCTAAGCATAAATGTGGCACACCTGGGTCCCTTCTTCAGGGCACTTCTAGGAGACTGTGAAAGTCAGAAGAAGGACTGCACTTGCTGTTGAGACCTGTGAGGAGAAACCTAAGGGGTGGACCTGCTCCCGCTTGTACCCAGGATGAGGAAGTGAACCCCAAGGATCAGTTGACTGACCTCCCGTTAAGCTACAGGTACAAAAAAACTGCAAGACACCCACTTTCTTGAAAGAGCCCAGCTGCCCATTTGCAATTGGACCTGCTCTGGACTTGCTGGTGGTTTTTGTGCAGTGAGACCTAACCCCCAAGTGCTGTTCCTGATGTCCTGGAATCCTTGGCTGGTGTCAGAGTGTACTCCTTCTGCCTAACCCGAAAACCTAGGAGTTAGACACTTTGCCAAGACTTTCTGCCTGAAGATCCATTGTGGGAGCAGGGCCACTCTGCCGGCCGATCCTCTGAGGATGCATTGGTGGTGAATCTGCCTTTACAGCATCTCCCGATATATTCTTCTGTGCAGCAGAAAATCCGGTTTAGCTGGCCTGACACCAACCTGCATCCAACGACGTTGAGCCCTCTTCGACTACTTGCCCTGCTGAGGAAATCTGACTACTAGAGCAAAGTCTAAGGGGGTCATTAGGATGGCAGGCAGACTTTGTCCGCCAGCCATCCTATCCGGAAATGGGAAATGGGACCGCCTGCCATAAGGGCGGGGGTCCCGTGGGGGCCATTAGGAGGCGCCCACCACAGTGGCGGGCGCATCCTGCATACCTGACATTGTGGCAGGCGGTGCACTCAGCACCGCCCACCACAATGCCAGGAAGGCATGTTGTGCACTTCCATGCACAACATGACAGACACCACGCGGTGCCTGTCATGTTTTGCATGGAACTGCAGGGGGGTACCATAGGTACCCCCCATGTGCACCTCCCACCCCCCAGAGTTGGGCCCCCACATGCAATTCCTGCATGCCTTTCCGTGGCGGAATGTTTCCGCCCCATGATAATATGGCTCGCAGTGTCTAACATGCACCGCCACCATATTAAGCTCTTTACCGCCCGGTCAACTTGTTGACCAGGTGGAAAAGCGGTGGACGGTCTTTCCATCCGCCGCGGTCCCCCCACTATTGTAATATGGCGGGGGGAAATGGGTGGCGGGCAGGGACGAATCTCGGGTGGTTTGCCACCGCCATGCGGGCGGTGGCGATCCTCAGCCCGAGATCCTAATGGGCCCCTAAGTCCAAAGGTAAAAATCTTCACTGGGCCTGACACCGAGCAGCATCCAAGCGAAGTCTATGGGTTCCTGGGAGTGAACTTCAGACTATTCCCTCTTTGAGCTTTTCTTTCCTTTGTCAACAGCTTCATGGAGACCTCGTCCTTTGTCAGTCTTTGGATCCAGCCTGCAGCCCTATCCTGCTGAGGACTCTGCCTTCTTTGAAATTTTCTGACTCAGAAGGTAACCTCTTTGACCAGGACCAACCTCACCTTCGGATATGACCTGTTATATTGGTCAACATCATCCCTTACCCTTGTCCTGTGCAGCGTGATCAGTTGCTCCCGGTTCACGATTTGCGTTTTTCGGTGCTCTTTTTATGGTAAACTGCAAGAATTCATATTTCTGGTTCCCATTATTGGAGTTTTGTTGTTTTGTTGTTCTCTATTTCTAAAAATTTGAGTGGGCCCTTCCTAATCCCGAGGGACACTGAACCGGGTCTCCTGGCGTTAAGGGACTCCTGATTGACCCGTGCTTGGTGTTTTAGTGTCTGTTTGACACCAACTCGCTCGTGTTTTTGCCCTGGGAGAACTGGATTTGCCCGCCCGCCCGCCTCCCGCCGCCTTACTCCTTTGAAACATTGTGGAGTCGGCCGCTGAGTGGAGCGTGGGCAGGCTCAAAGACATCATCCCCCAGCAGCCCTAGCGGCACCCAGGTACTGCATTGCGCGCCAGGAGGCGCTTAAAAACACCGTCATCCCGGTGGAGTGGGGGACTCCTGATTGACCCGTGCTTGGCGTTTTAGTGTTATTTTGACACCAACTTGCTCGTGTTTCTGCCCTGGGAGAACTCGATTTGCCCGCCCGCCCCCCTCCCGCTGCCTTACTCCTTTGAAACATCGTGGAGTCGGCCGCTGAGTGGAGCGTGGGCAGGCTCAAAGACTTCATCCCCCAGCAGCCCTAGCGGCACCCAGGTACTGCATTGCGCGCCAGGAGGCGCTTAAAAACATTGTCATCCCCGTCTCGCGGGACGCCGGGCGAAGCCCGGGCCAAGGGCGGGCCCGTTTAAGCCCGTTAAAGACTGGGTAAGACTGGACTGGGCCACCTTATTAACACCACAATACTGAGACTTTGCCCTTTGCTTTAATTCTGTATGATCATGTGCCAAATCTATTTCTCCTATATTATTGCTGGCAAGAGGGCCTTCTTTTCCTCTTAGATATACGCCGTTGTTACATTCTTTTATTTTTGTCTATTTAACACATACGCTGACTTCCACTACTAATTATGAGTACTAGAGGAAGTAGGAGCAAAACAGCACAGGGTGCAGGCCAGGTCACAGGCCCGATAGATCAATTCATTACAAGGGCCAATGAAGCGATAGATCAGGGCATCATCCTGTTGGAACGAAGGGTATCACAAGACCTAGTCATAGCAAGAAGGTCCTCAATGGGCCCCTTGGCATCAGCTAGAATCCCAACCCAGTCAGGAGCAATTGGACCATTGTTGTTGGAAATTCAAGCAGATATTCATAGTATGCCTAATATTTTAGATCTATCTGCATCCCAACTCTCAATGGATTCAGAGATAAGGGAAGATCTGGAGAAAACTCCAGTCTTGGCTATGAGTCCAACCCAAGTAGAACCCCCAAAAAAGCAGGAAATGGGGAGGAGGGAGGGAGCCATTCCAAAACAAAGGAATAATAAGAAAAAGAAAGAGCCCAAACAACAATCCACCAAAGCCCCTTCAAAGAACCAAAGGCACCAAAATACTCCACCTACACAAAATGACCCAAATCCTACAAACACATCTATAATCAACCTCTCTCCAAGGCCCGGAAACGTAGATGCTACGGGTGAGGGGGTGGGGTGTAATCTATGTGAAACAAACAAACAGCTGCTAGCCAGTTTTGGGGAGCTCATTAAGATCCATCTGTTGCCAATGGAGCGAACCTTAATGAACATTGAAAAACAACTAGCCACGCTGATCATTTTGCCAAATAACTCGAACAATTCAAAAGGTTTAGGAGCCATTAATGTGGGGGGTACTAAAGGCAACACTACACAGAAACACTCAGGGCCATCAATAAAAACTAAAACATCAGCAAATATGCCCTATGCACAAGATAAACCAAAGGTAGCTCAAGATAACACACAGATAATACCTGATATCTCAAAAGGACCCACTCAGGAAGAAAAAAAGAAGCCAATGCGACCCAGAACCACCAGTACCACAACTTGATGGAGATAAAAAAAGGGAGGGAGATTTAGGCGTACCATTGATCTTCCACCCGAAGCAAGCCCATTTACAGTGGTCCTCACAGGGGTTCCAGAGCTTTCTGAAAATGTGAAAGAATCCACCTGGTCCCTAATAAATAAAGTACAGCAATGGCTTAGTACAAATAGACTGCTGCCGCCCTATCGCAGCAGTAGAATTTCTATGGTGCGCAGGGTACCCTGGATCGGAGAATCAAAGAAAAGAACACAGGGGGATTGTATTATCATAAATTTTGATGACCCAGGTACAGTTGATTATATCTGCTCATGGCCAACTCTGGCAAAAAAAGAAGGAACTGACGCAAATCGTCTATCCTTCTTTTACCCTCCGACATATGTTTACGACCAAGAACCCCCGTATAATTGGAATCAATGCTCTGAGTGGAACTGGAGTCAAGTAGACCCCCGGAACAGGAGAAGGGACTGGGAGGTTTGGTCTTGGAATTCAAGAAGAGATCAATCCTATATGGAGGGATGGAGGGGCATACCAACTAGCAACCGATTCAATTGCCTAGAAATGGTAGACTGACCATTACCAAGTTTAGTACTAACTGATACAGATGCTATAAATCCCAGGAAGCCCATAGCCCAAAGGGGAATCTATACCCAAACAAATGAGAGGATTTACCATTCATCCAAACATAAACTAGGAAAAAATATTACTGATCCGCCTATCGATCAAGTACCCCCCAGCTCGCCCCCATTAGTATTAAGCAACGTACCTGGGGGGTCCGACGTTCTAACTAATGACAGGGGAGATGACCAAGCCTCACTGGATGGTAATCCAAACAATTTTGTAGCACAGGGAGCTAGTGCAGGAAAAAATGGGAGTACAATCCAGACAAGAACGGGGTTAAGTCGAAAAGATTCCAGGGACAATGTGTCTATTGTAACATGGAATATTGCAGGACTTTCCAAGAAAGCCGCAGACCCAACCTTTTTGACCTTTGTTAATAATTTTGACTTAATATGTCTTCAAGTGTGTTGGGATCAGGAGGCCACCAATTTAGACGGTTTCAGCACTAACTTTACCCCGGCTTAACAGACTGGTAAAGGTAGGAGCTCAGGCGGTCTCCGCATGAATGCTTCAAATATGGCAAATATGACAGTAGAGAGAATAGATCTTGAGTGGGATAAGAATAAGAATAAAAATAATAACAATAAAATTGGGCACTCAATCCAGGTATTCACAGTGAACGGGACAGGGGCCCAGAGTTTCTTGTTGATTAATTTATATCATAACATTGTGAGGGATGATCAAGTAGAATTCATGGATGAGCTATCATATGCCCTGAATTGGGGAGTGGGAAGGGACAAAGTGGAAAGATGTGCTATAGTGGTGGGTGATTTCAATTGCCATTTATGCCCCCACAGTGGATTGAATGTTTGTGATATAACAAGCCTTAAAGGCGAACCAAGCACACACTTTGAACATACTCACTTTGGAAAGCTAATGAACAAATTAATGCATGACTGGGACTTAGGCTTTGTCAATGAGCTCAGTGAGCCAATGGTTAATTTTCAACCCACTTTCCATTGGAGGGGGTCAAGCTCTATAATCAACTTTATGCTGATGTCCAATAGCACCTATCGAAGTGCCATGGCTTTTAAAACCGAGGATATCGCTATGAGCGATCACTACCCGATCAGTGCAAAATTTGACGTAGGTTCTAGGGCCAGTCAGACATCGTATCTGACGGACACTTTACACTGTCATTCGATTTCCCTGGCACGTACAAATGGATATTCTATAAAATGGTCTAAGGTAAACCCGAATTTTTTTGGGAAAGATCTGATTATGGAGGATCTTGATCAATTTATGATATGCCTCGAAGAACCTCTTAATCCATGCACAGTAAAAACGGCCTTTGGAAAAATAGCATCCACAATTAAGAAAAATTTGACAAGGAAGCAAAGAGAAGATGATAGGGATAAGACTGTGGGTTGGTTTAACTCTGAATGTTCTAAAGCCCATAATACCCTTAAAGACACATTAAAAAGGGTACCCAAAGACTTATTAGAAATTAGAACAGCTCGATTGGCATATAAACATTCAATTAAGAAACGAAAAAGGGAATTGAAAGATGCTGCCTGGGAGGCGTTACTAATAGCTAGTACCTTGAGGGATAACACGGCCTTTTGGAGGGAAGTGAACGCACCTTTTTTATGGAGAGGAAGTCAGACCTTCTAGAGGTTGCTATAACAGTGGATGTCTGGATTAGTCATTTCGCAGATTTATATAAAAAAGATGACTTGGTTGAACCAAATAATCTTGACCCCTGGCTGATAAATGAGATTGACTTGCAGAGATCCCCGGTAGATATATTCCCGCTACAGATACATTTTTTACTTCCAGAAGTAGAACAGGCCATACAGGAAAGTGCAAACTCTAAAGCCCCCGGGCCGGATGGCATCCCGATCGACATATTTAAAGATAATATTTCTTTGTGGGCCCCCCTCCTTACAAATGTTCTTAATTGTTATAGCATAGAAGGTTTTCCAACAACATGGCAGGAAGCTATTGTAATTCCTATTTTCAAAAAAGGAGATAGAATGGACCCAAAATGCTACAGGCCATTCTCCCTACTTGACTCGATGATGAAGGTAGCTGGTAGAGTTCTGTTGAATAAATTACAAACCTGGGCTAAAGAAAAGGGAGTCCTTTCTAAATTCCAATATGGATTTGTAGCGGGGCTAGGCACCGTAGAGCAATGTCTTAACCTGGCCTTGATTACAAGTAAATACACGGTGGCAAAAAAAAGCAATCTATACATGACTTTTGTTGACTTAAGTTCAGCATTTGATTGCCTAAGCCACAGCGTGCTATGGAGCATCCTTAGAATTTAGGAATTGACCCGAACATACTTGAATTCATAAAGGAATTATACAGAGGGGCGGGGGCAATGGTCCGATATGGGAAAAACGGGAAATGCACCAAGAAATTTCCAACAAAAAAAGGTGTCCGCCAGTGATGCATCCTTGCCCCGTTTCTTTTTAATTTATATATAAACGGAGTGGCAGATCACTTGACTAAGCTGGATGTAGACTACCCCAAAATTAATGGTATGGCAGTGCCTATATTACTTTATACAGATGACGCTGTCATAATGTCAAGAACACAGCTAGGTCGGCAGAAAGCTCTAACTGGATTTTCCTCATTTATGGGCACAAGAGGACTAAGGATAAATGTGGGAAAAACCTTTACTATGTGTTGTACGCCAAAAAACAAAGTAGTTTGTAATACTTTTCTAAATCAAACAAATAAGCTTGACAAAGACTTTTACCTATTTGTGCATTATTTTTAATAGTAGGGGATCATGGAGCACAGCCATTAACACACGCAACCTGGCCTTCTGTCGAGAAATAGGCGCGGTAAAGAAATTTGCTAAAAAATTGGGGGAAAGCCGGTCCAGATTCTGCTCAACATCTACGCAGCGAAATGCGTTTCTACCGCGACCTATGGTGCAGGAATTTGGGGTATGGCAGATTGTCGAGAGATCCAAATTAATGAGAATGCTTTTTTGAGATACTGATTAGCAGTGCCCAGATCCATTTCTACCACTATTTGCCACAAGGAACTTGCCCGGGTCCACATCACTGACGTAATTAAGATAAGTCCAATAATGCTTTGGCACAAGATATGGACCTCCAGTGAAACAGTGTTTAGCAGGGACGTTATTAGAGACTGCATGGACCTAGCAGCCTCGAGAAATATACTGTGGCTTTCTTATGTTAGTAAATGTTTAACTTCTATAGGCCATTCAGAATTGTTTGAAAATCCTATTTTGTGTTCTCTAATCACAAAAAAAGCTCTTAAAGAATGCTGTTTAGGTTTGTTGGAAGATAGGCGATCTTATCTGGAGGGAAATAAGTTAAGTATTTCCCACCATCCACTACTGTTGTGCGGAGTAGGCGTACAACCATACCTATCACCACTACACTCTGCCTATACGAGATTATTATTAACAAGGATGAGAACTGACTGCTTCTTCAGGCTGATAACATTTCCAACTGTAAACGATTGGTCTGCCAAATTGATTAACTGCCCGTGTGATGATATTTCAAACCAATCAAATATTCATTGCATTTTATTTTGTAAATATTATGAATGGGGAAGAAAGAGACACCTGGTCCCGCTGCTAAAAATGTGGGGCTTAAGGCAATGCAGACCAGCCTGGATCAAACTGTATATGCTACAAGATGAAGTCACCGTGGCAGCAGTTTCTAAGTTCCTGAAGTATGTAGTAAAATCTAGAGCTTCGATGGATTGAACATTTTTTACTTATTACATATTATATATTCTACTTTCTGGAATTACCTTATTACAGGCTTTTTATCAAATTATATAAGTTTTAAACATATGTATAATGTACAAATGTAAGGAAATGTTTTTAAATTGTATTTAAATGTGCTTTTATGGTTTTTATTTTCAAAAATCGAATAAAGCTATCTTTGAATTGAATTGAATGGGGTTTTTATTGTTCTACATTTTTTAATTTTTAACTGTTTTGGTGCTTCTAAATGCTTTACACATTTTCTTAAGTTAAGCCTGTCTGCTCGGTGCCATGGCTATCAGGGGTTGAGCTCAGATTTAAATTACTGAAACCTTACCTGGACTTAGCAAGAACAGTTACATTATTACTTTTGGTGGACTACCATCCATCTCAACTAAATAACTCACTTTCTCACAATGTTGGTTAATGCACTGTGTCTCTTTGATTATATTTCTGTGACATATGTTGAGTAATTGATGTCACGTGCCCTGCACTACAAGGTCCAATAAACAAGGTCTTCAACAATTGGCTGAAATCCTATTTTGCAGTGCTGGCACCCTCCAGCAGCCCCAGCATCCATGATCACACTACAGGAAACCACATCCAGTAGCATTGTGTACTGTGATCACACTACAAGAAACAATATACAGCGGCACCACAAGTTACCATCACCCTACGGGAAAAAGCATACTGCAGCACCCCGAGCCATAATCACACAACAGGAAATTACATCCAGCAGCACAATCTTCCATGACCAGGCGGAATAACAGATTATAAAATGCTACAGAACCAGGCCCGGACTGGCCGTTGCGGGCACCGGGCAATCCCTTGGTGTGCCTCAAGGGTGGGGGCCGGTTTTGGGCCCCTGGGGGCCGTTTTTGTTACAGAGCCGTAAATCGGCCCTGTAACAAAATCGGCCGAAAAGCGGCCCTGGCAAAGGGCTCGGTCGCACCCCCCCCCCTCCACCCCCTCCCCCGAAGAGGGGAGAGAAGGGGGGCCGGCTGAGCTCTATTTCAGGGTCGGTTTTGGCTCCCAGTCCGGCCCTCTACAGAACACTTGTACGAGACTTTAAAGTTGCAGATACCTGGCAGAGGAATAAAACACAAACGGATGCCAAATTGAGATTGAATGACCACAAGCTAGCAATAGAGACATGCCAGTGTGGTTCACACGCGAGCCCTGACAGCGTTGTGATCTGTAAGAGGTGGAGATCGAGGGATCTGGTCTCCTGCAGGCGCAGCTGGCACAGGTAAGAGCGGCGGGGTGGGGTAGGGTCAGGGGGAGTCGACAGACCACTTGCATTGTGCTCGTTGCATCAACGAGTTGGCGGTGTGGCGAGCGCAAGGTAAGTGGTTTTATTAATTTTTTTATTTAATTCTACCTATCCCCGTCATCTGTCGGCTTCCGTGGCCTCCCACCCCACCCCACCGCACCGACACCGCTCTTACATGTGCCGGTGGCGCCTGGTTTCCTATGTAGCGCTCTAGTGCTCCGAGGGTCTCAGGTTGAGCCCCCGGAAGCACTACGCACAATGTATCACCTTCTGGCCAGGCGTGGCCAGAAGGCTTTAAATAAAGGGACCGAAGTGGCACGGCACTTCCGGTCCACACCAGAGTAGCAGAGTGTGTGTGTCTTATTCCTGCTCCGCATGCTGCGCAGCGTCTGAGGCCTAGGCTGATCACTTCCACCCCCACACTGGCGACGAGGGTGGGATCCTCGCCTCAAACCCGACAACATCAAGCGGTAGCACCGTAGACCCGAGCAGCAATTGCTCACCTGCGCTGGCCACCGCTCCGGAGCAGAAACAGAAACCAGCCTGCCGTCAGCGGAACCAATCTCCCCACCGGTAAGCAGCGTGCACCAAGAGCTGCGTGTGGCAACAGCAACAGCGGCAGGTCGGCCCCCGCGCGAGAGCGCACCGAAGGCAGAGAACCGGCAACAGGCCCAAGCAACGCGCGCATGCGCAGGGCGAAGACGCTGACGTCAGCGAAGAGGCCCGGCCCGAGAAGAGCGCGAAAAGAAAGGTAAAACCTCGGCCTTAACCGACGCGGGACCCAGCAATTGCACGAGCAATCCAGCGGGGCTGCCAGACACACCACGTGGAAACACCATCAAGCGTTGCCCCAGCTAACGAAAATAAGCACAAGCAAGTGCAACCAGCAAAACTCAGGCAAACACAAACAAGCCCCAGCAAACACACGTGGAAACACCAACAAGCATTGGCTCAGGCAAACTCAAACAAGCCCAAGCAAACACAACCAGCAATTGGTGAAAAGCATTCAAAGGGAAGACACCACCTCCTAACATAAAATGACCACAACCCCAGGGGGAGCAAGTGGAGGAGCCGGTCAAGCTCAGCAAGCAGGACCCCCAGCGCCAGTCGTAAACCTCGGAACACAGCCGCCAGCGCCGTCAGCCCACTCACAGATACAAGCATTGCCACCTTTCAGTGAACTGATAGACCCGGGGACAGCCGCCCCGAGGTGGGCCGTATGGCTGGGACAGCTCAATAACTATTTCACCGCGACCAGGGAGAAGGACAACGAAGTAAAAAGATCCCTGTTGTTACACTTTGGGGGCACCGAGCTATACAAATTGTTCAAACACCTACCAGACACAGGTGATGATGACGACTATGACGCAGCGGTCACCGCTCTGAACGCACATTTCGACCCCCAATTAAACCCACACTATGAGCGATTCAAGTTACGCCAATCTAAACAGAGAGAGGGAGAAACAATGGACGCGTTCCACGCGCGACTAAGAGACCTCATAAGCACGTGCACAGACGATGACGAAAAGAAGGAAGTAACAGCGCAACTCATTCAGGGTTGTCGTAACAAACACCTGAGGACACTAATTCTGAGACAACCACGCATCACTCTCGAGGAAATATTGATCCTTGCCAGATCTCACGAGCTGTCGGATGCACGCGCGACGGCGATGGAAGCAGCCCTGAACCCACGAGCAGAAGCAGGAGCCGTGGTGAAGACATAAAGGGTGGACGCAGTCCGCAGCACCAGCCGAGGAGGCAGAGGTAGATGGCCGACCAGGACGCCACGCCGAACACCGTGTGGATACTGTGGCAGGGACGAACACAACCAAGATGGATGCCCGGCACGTGGGAAAACCTGTTCCAAGTGCGGAATACCTAACCATTTCGCAAGCGTGTGCAGGGGCGGCACCCGAGGAAGAGGAACGTCCGGAAGGAAGCCGATCACAGGAGCGGTGAGACAGCTATCACTAGAAGAGGCAACGCCGTCCCGATCCAACAGGTCGCCGAGACAAGCTCGATTCGACGAGTCCTCCACAGAGGATGAAGATGAATGCTACTATGTGTCGTTCGTATGCGAACTAAAGAAACGACGGAGGCCACAGCCAAAATGCCAAATACATATCGACGGATCTCCAGCAACTGGAGTAATCGACACGGGAGCCACTGTGAATGTCATGGGGATCCAGCATTACAAAGCACTGAAACCGAGGCCCAAGCTAGTTCCCTCGAAAGCAAGAAAACTAACATACGGCAGCCAGGAACCCCTCCCGCTGCGCGGGAAGATGGTAGTCCAAGTGAAGGCGGAAGATAATGAGGTGACGACAACTTTCCACGTCATTGACAAAGAAGCAGATCTGCTTGTAGGAAGCAACACAGCAGAAGACCTCCGCCTCATTGCGTTTGCAAACGCCGTCAAAGCTCTCCAAACGGAAGACATCCTGGAAATGTTCCCGACACTATTTGAAGGCCTCGGCACCATCAAGCGTCCGCCGATCAAACTGCACATCGACCCAGCCATTCAACCAATGGCACTGAGACACAGAAGAATACCATTTCACCTGCGCACCGCCGTCGAAAAGGAACTCAACCAACTCGAGGAACAAGGCGTGATCGAAAAAGTATTGGGGCGACACCGTGGGTGTCCCCGATGGTAATAGCCGAGAAACCACGACAACCCGGCAAAATCCGTATCTGCATAGATATGAGGATCCCGAACAAAGCTATCCGGCGAGAACGACACCTCACCCCAACAGTAGATGACATTCTGACGGATTTGAACGGGGCCCAATGGTTCTCTAAGTTGGACCTTAACGCAGGATATCATCAACTCAGATTAGCGGAAGAGAGCCGCTACATCACAACCTTTTCAACACACCTGGGGCTGAGACGATACAAGCGGTTGAACTTCGGCATTTCATCCGCAGCCGAGATCTTTCAAAACACCGTTAAAGAGATCCTATCCGGACTAGATGGAGTGCTGAACGTCAGCGACGACATCCTGATTCATGCCAAAACGTGCGAAGAACACCACCGAAGATTGAAAGCGACCCTCCACCGGCTCGCGCAATATGGCGTCACGCTACACAAAGACAAATGCCAATTCTTCAGAAAATCAATAGAATTCTTCGGATATGTGTTTAATTCAGACGGAGTGAAAGTGGACCCCCGCAAATCCCACGCCATCAAGAACGCTCCAGCACCATCAACCGCCTCCGAAGTAAGGAGTTTCCTGGGGATGGCGCAATACTGTGCTAGGTTCATACCCAATCTAGCCACAATTGCAGAACCTCTAAGAAGCCTGACGAAGAAAGACAGCGCATGGAAGTGGACGGAAACGGAAGACAAAGCATTTCACAAAATTAAAGAAGCACTGTTGGACAGCACAACGATGGCATACTTCGATACGGCAAGACCCACCGAAGTATTGGTAGACGCCAGCCCGGTAGGCCTAGGAGCCCTCCTGTCACAGGAATCAGAACCCGGGGTGTGGGCCCCATTGGCATTCGCAAGCAAGGCCCTGACGGCGACCGAGTCGCGATACTCGCAAATCGAGAGAGAGGCACTGGCAGTAAAATGGGCCTGCGCCCACTTCCATCTCTACATATCTGGCCACCCGTTCAGAATGGTAACAGACCACCAGCCGCTGATTCCCCTGTTCCGAGGCACCGCACCTCACCCACCACCAAGGATTGAACGTTGGGCAATCCAAGTTCAGCAGTACCAAATGGACCTTGTGTACAGACCTGGGGCGAAAAACCCAGCCGACTTCCTGTCTCGCCATCCCACCACAGAAGAGTATCACAAGCCCGACCAAGAAAGCCCGACTGAGGAGTTCATCAATATGCTATCAGTAGGAGCATGCCCCTGCGCACTTACCGCCGATGTCATCATCTCGCACTATGACAGTGATGCGGTTGTCAAGAGAGTAAAAGAGGCAATACACTCCGGAGCGTGGGCAAACTTCCTGAAAGACACTACTGGGTGGAACGCGGCGGACAGAGCACGTTTGCAACAATTCTGGAGGATCCACGATGACCTCAGCTACGCTGACAACGGCCTGCTACTGAGAGGGACTCGAGTAGTCATCCCCAAGGCACTGCAAGAGAAAGCGACAGCCCTAGCGCACGAAGGACACCAAGGCACACGCAGAATGAAAGCGAGGATGCGAGAGAAAATATGGTTCCCCAACATGGAGGAGAGCGTTGAAACTTTCGTGCGAGAGTGTCGAGCATGCCAAATCACCAGCAGCCAGGAAGTACCAGCCCCCATCATCACAGAAGACCATGCGCCATCACCATGGGCGTGGCTAAGCCTAGACTTTGGAAGCTTCCCGGATGGGAAAGTCACGGTAGTAATAATGGACAACTACACCAAATACTCCATTGTAGAAACAGCAGCATCGACAAGCTTCACGAACATTCGCCCCATCCTCAGCAAGGCATTCGCTTTGTTTGGCATCCCAATGGTCATCAAAACTGACAATGGGCCCCCATTCCAGGGGAGCGAGTTCAAGGAGTTTCTAAAGAACCTGGGGATCAACCACCACAGAATCACCTCTCAATGGCCGCAAGCCAATGGCGAGGTAGAACGTTTTATGAGAACAATAAACAAAGTGTTGCGAATATCATCCGCAGAAGGGAGTGACCCCGAAGAAGCGTTACAAGCATTCCTGAGAGAGTATCGGAGCACACCACACAGCACCACCATGCAGTCACCATGGGCATTGATGCTGGCCGGCCCGCGGAGAGACCTACTACCCATGGCCGACAATTGGACTCCTGCACCGTACTCGCCGGCAGACACGCAAGAACGGAGAAGAAGGACCAATGAGAAAGCAAGCCACAAGAGGAGAGCCCAGACAAAAACCCTAAGCCCAGGAGAGACTGTGTTGATCCGCACAAGACGGCCAGGGGGCAAGTTCAAGACGCCCTTTGAACCAGAACCCTGGATCATCAAGGAAACCAGAGGAACAGCGATCACTGCATGCCGAGACGGGGAAGAGGTGACTCGCAATGTGTCCTGGTTCAAGCCAATACCTCCACCGAAAGGACAGGACGCAGACTGTGGAATACCTGCGGCGAGAGACGTAGGCGAGAGCACTGCCACAAATGACAGCACAAGCCTGCCCACAGATGCCGCAGAACAGCCACCTCTGCCATCGCCGGGATCCCCTCGAGACCAGCTCCCTCCAAGAGGCAAGTGGCGATATGATCTTAGGTCTAATCCTCGACCAAATCACAGACTGGCTGATTTCGCATGTTGAACTGATTAATAGGTTTTTGAAAATCCAAGTTGGGAAGGGATGTAGCGCTCTAGTGCTCCGAGGGTCTCAGGTTGAGCCCCCGGAAGCACTACGCACAATGTATCACCTTCTGGCCAGGCGTGGCCAGAAGGCTTTAAATAAAGGGACCGAAGTGGCACGGCACTTCCGGTCCACACCAGAGTAGCAGAGTGTGTGTGTCTTATTCCTGCTCCGCATGCTGCGCAGCGCCTGAGGCCTAGGCTGATCACCTCCACCCCCACATCCTACACTGCCCGAAATGCAATCATAGGGACGCTTATGACCCCAGATTCTGCGAGCTTCGGAGTCTTCCTCGAAGAGTGAGATGAGGCGAAACTCTGCCCTGTTCTTGGGGGGAACGCAAAGCAGCCTGAATTGTAGCAAAGCACCCCTCTGTATCTCACAAGGGGAGACATGAAAAAGGAAAACGATTAACAGGAAACAGTCTCATCGCTGAATATACTGGTAGATCGGCTCTGTACAAATAAGAAAAACATATTAATACAAATATAAAAAAACTAATAATAATACAAATATAAAAATAGTAATTAATGCATCATTTTTATGTAGCCTATAAGCTCACTTGTGCAGCGTTCGTCTCACGGTGGCCTGCAAGTCTGTAAGGTATTTGTATGTGCTGTGGTGCGTCTGCTCGTCCCCATGGGTGTCTGCAGATTATGCAGATGCCACGCGAGGAATTATTATGCAAACCCAGCCCTGCAAACCCTTCCAGCATAGTAATAACAGATCTTGTTATTAGAGGGACACGTGCCGTTTATGACATTGGCGCCTGTGCCCTACGTAAATACGTAAATATTATCACTGCTCTCCTAATTTAAAATTCTGGTGACTATTCTAGGCGCCCTTTTACTAACTGATTTTTATTTTCCTTATTGCAATTTAGCGCATGCGCTCCATGTCCAGTAACTACACGCAGCCACTGGATCCAGTGGAGACCGTTTGTAACTGGTCGAATTGTTTTCCTCCGTGGGTCTCGATTTACTGTTATTTGTTCTAGACGCATCCGAGAATAAATCAAAGCTTTTGTTGCCATTTTTTCACCACGAGTCCCTCAGAATGCATTAGTTTTTATTAGTGAACCTAAACGTTTCTAGCAGTGATTCTATCCAGAGATTGTATTGTGTGTAAATGACACCATTTACGAGCCTACTGGAGTAAAAGGCACTTCCATACACCATAAGAATGCAAGTGTTGCCAAACTAAATACCTCGAAGCCCTAAAACATTAGTTCTGGAGTGGATTTTCCAGTTGCAGGCTAGCCACAGGTCACTGTGTTGTATGCAGTGCCTATCATTTGATGACAAGAAGCAATAAATCATCTCCCCGGAGACTGTCTGGAAGCCTAACTCATAGTGCGGCTGCCCCCCTGTAGCACCAAACAGTCCTCATTACCCTATGGGAAACCACATCAAACAGCACTAGATGCCCTGATCATCCCAAGGGAAAGCAAATAAAGCACCACACACCACCCATCAACACACTTTCAGAAACCGCATACAGCAGCACCACCCGCTATCGCACTACGGAAGAGCACATCCAGCAGCACTATCTGCCAGCGACACACCACAGGAAACCACATACAGCAGCACCACCTGCCATCATACTACGGAAGACGGCAGGGCTATCTGCAACCATCACACTATGGGACACCACATACAGCAGCATTACCTGCCATCATACTACGGAAGACCACATCCAGCAGCGCTATCTGCCACTGTCACACTACGGGAAACCACATACAGCAGCACCACCTGCCTTCATACTAGGGAAGATAACATCCAGCAGCACTATCTGCAACCGTCACACTACGGAAAACCACATATAGCAGCATCACCTGCCATCATACTATGGAAGACCACATCCAGCAGCACTATCTGCCACCGTCACACCACAGCAAACCACATCCAGCAGCATCCCCTGCCATCATACTACGGAAGACCACATCCAGCAGCACTATCTGCCACCGTCACACAACAGCAAACCACATACAGCAGCATCCCCTACCATCATACTACGGAAGACCACATCCAGCAGCACTATCTGCCACCGTCACACCACAGCAAACCACATACAGCAGCATCCCCTGCCATCATACCACGGAAGACCACATCCAGCAGCACTATCTGCCACCGTCACACTACAGGACACCACATACAACAGCACCACCTGCCTTCATACTAGGGAAGATAACATCCAGCAGCACTATCTGCAACTGCAACACCTGCCATCATACTATGGAAGACCACATCCAGCAGCAGTATCTGCCAGCGTCACACCACAGGAAACTACATACAGCAGCATCACCTGCCATCATACTACGGAAGAGCACAGCCAGGAGCACTATCTGCCACCACCACACTACGAGAAACCACATACAGCAGCACCACCTGCCAACATACTACGAAGATCGCATCCAGCAGCACCACCGGCCTTCATACTATGGAAGACCACATACAGCAGCACTATTTACCACCATCACACTACCGAAAACACATACAGCAGCACCACCTGTCTTCATACTACGGAATAGCACATCCAGCAGCACTATCTGCCACCACCACACTACGAGAAACCACATACAGCAGCACCACCTGCCATTATACTACGAAGATCGCATCCAGCAGCACCACCAGCCTTCATACTATGGAAGACCACATACAGCAGCACTATCTACCACCATCACACTACCGAAAACACATACAGCAGCACCACCTGTCTTCATACTACGGAATAGCACATCCAGCAGCACTATCTGCCACCGTCACACCACAGGAAACCACAGAAAAGAGCACCACCTGCCTTAATACTATGGAAGAGCACATTCAGAAGCAATATCTGCCACTGTCACACCACAGGAAATCACATACAGCAGCATCACCTGCCATAATATCAAGGAAGAGCACATCCAGCAGCCCTATCTGCCACAATCACACTACAGGAAACCACTTACAGCAGCATCACCTGCCATCAGACCAAGGAAGAGCGCTTCCAGCAGCCCTATCTGCCAAAATCCCACTACGGGAAACCACATATAGCAGCATCATCTGCCATCATACTACTGAGGCCCACATCCAGCAGCACTATCTGCCACCTTCACACTACCGGAAACCACATACAGCAGCACCACCGGCCTTCATACTACAGAATAGCACATCTAACAGCACTATCTACCACTGTCACACTACCGGAAACCACAGAAAGGAGCACCACCTGCCTTCATACTACAAAAGGGCACATCCAGAAGCATTATCTGCCAGCACCCCCACACTACGGTAAATCACATACAGGAGCATCACCTTCCACCTGCCATTATTCTACGGAAGACCACATCCAGCATCACTATTTACCTCCGTCATACTGCGGGAAACCACATACAGGAGCACCGCCTACCTTCATACTATGGAAAAGCACAATCAGCAGTACTATCTACCACCACCACACTGCAGGAAACCACATACAGCAGTATTACATGCAGCAGTATCACATGCCATCATACTACTAAAGACCTCACCCAGCAGCACTATCTGCCACCATCACACTTCGGGAAACCTCATACAGCAGCACCACCTGCCATCATATTACGAAAGACCACATCTAGCAGCACTATCTGCCACCGTCACACTACGGGAAATCTCATACAGCAGCACCACCTGCCACCATACTATGAAAGACCACATCCATCAGCACTATCCTCCCCCAGCACACTATGGGAAACCACAAACAGCAGCACCACTTGCCATTATCCTATGGAAGAGTACACTGAGCAGCACTATCTGCCACCGTCACATTACAGGAAACCACATACAGATGCATCACCTGCCTTCATACTACAGAAAGACCAACTCCAGCAGCACTATCTGCCTCCATCACACTTTGGGAAACCTCATATAGCAGCACCACCTGCCATCATACTATGAAAGTCCACATACAGCAGCACTATCCTCCCCCACCACACTACGGGAAACCACATACAGCACTACCTGCATTCATACCACAGACGAGCACATTCAGCAGCACTATCTGCCACCACCACACTACGGGAAACCACATACAGAAGCATCACCTTCCACTATTCTACAGAAGACAACATCCAAAAGCACTATCTGCCTCCATCCTACTGTGGGAAACCACATACAGGAGCACCGCCTACCTTCATACTGTGGTTGAGCACATCCAGCAGCACACTACAGGAAACCACGTACAGAAGCACTACCTGCCATCATACTACGTTGGCTTTATAATTTACATATTTACAAATATACAACATTATTCTCACTAATACAATATATTGCACAAAATCCCCACAAGACTCCCTGCCTATATACATTCTACATCGGACACCCTGTCCAATAACATCTTAGCGACATATCAAAAAGGATTTCATTTTAATTTTATCTTGATACCCTCCTATTTATGCATGATCAACATCTCTAAATATTGATGTGCTTTCTTCTTTCCAGCCACACCATCAATGCCTGTATACCACCCTGTAATGTTTAGAAACCCCCCATTTTTTTTAATACTGCACTTCCTCCCTTTAAAGAACCAAAAGTTCCACTTAAAGGTGAGCAAAAACCACATAATCAATACCTCAATATCACTATTCAGTCAGAAGACAACGTTAATTCCTCAGTTGTGTCCATCAAAGTGTGGCACAATTCACATAAATATTTCATATCCTGTTCTCATTGATCGCTGTAATAAAAGAGACACCACTTCAGACCCAGCAGGTTACTTATTACATCCAACCACTGTCTATTAACCTGAGTCAATAAATATTCATGCCAAAATGGCCCATTTACTTTTGACAAAAATAATAATCAATTCGACAATTTCCTCAAACCCTTCTCCATGCCCATGTTAAAGGTAAAGGTAAAGGTATCCTGCTCCTTGCCTCTTCTACAACTGTACCTAGTTCTTTAAATAAACCCACCAAAACTACCAATCTCTCACCAGTTTCCTCCACCATAAATTCCAACAAATCCCCCACAATTGCTCCACAAACAGTTTCCTCCTCCTGTTCTCATACTGTGCTGTCAGTCCCAACAACGTGTCCATGGAGACCTCCTGACTGCTGCTCATCCAGTATCCATCTAGTTACATGCTGGGCCATAGTCTCCACTCATACCTTTTTATATTTTTGAGCTACCCAATCACACATCTGTATGCATTACCTGCTTGCAAGTTCCCTATCTGGTCCTCTCCCTCTGGGATCAATCAAAAATCTGGATCCTCTCATTAGAACAAACTATATGCATATTCCCTATCTGTTACTCTCCCTCCCGGGCTAATAAAAAAGTCTGGATTTCTATCCTCTCTGTTGTGTGGCGTTTTAGGCTCCGAATGAATTTTCTCAATTCATGCCCTTATATAGGTACAATTCATGTTGCCCTTATATAGGCATATAAATCCAGCCCTTATTTAGGCATCGCCCATGCTATCCAAATACAGGCATGTCTACTTCCATCCGTTCACCAAACATCACAACGATTTCTTGGAAAACCAGCTTAAGCCGTTAGGGATTTCCCCTTGCTTAAATATTGATTTCTCCAAGAACTCAGTTAGTTTTACAATGGACAACTATTCCCCAGGGGTTAATTCATGACGTTCATATGCCCCACTTTACGTCAAACATGGCATTCCTAAACACCTTCAAGGTATAAATATACATTCCCTTGCTATAGCAAGATACGGTGGTTCGGAGCAGTTCGAAGACCTACTTGTCCGACGTTGCTCACTACAGCAAGTGCCAAAGGAAACCGACTCTCCAGCTGACGCACTGATCAAGTTTCAAGTTTATTTTATGTTGTGTGATTAATTAAAATCTTACCAAAAAATAGCTAAAATATCATCAAAGTTAAAAAAAAGGTATAAAAAAATCAATCATTTAGGTTTGTATCCAAAAACATGATTATATAAAATACATATTAGCACAATCCAATAGGATATCAAATAAAAACCTCCAACTTTTTCCCTACAGCACATAGAAATTTCACAAATGTAGAATTCATTAATAAGTCTTCAGAATTGAAACATGCTATCAGGGCTTGCCTACATGACCTTACTCCACGGTTATTGAACAGTCTCTTAAGGGTAAGTTTTCTTTCACATTCCAAATCCAAGTAACTCGGTCGTGCTTTTCTCAGAGACCCCTTTTTCCGTAAATACTCCAATAGACGTCTGGAGTGGGTAAAAGGATAATATCTACCATAGCTGACTTGGACGGAAAATCCTATGTATTAGTTTTTGATTTGTTCAACGTTGAAGCATACAGTGCTCCAAAATATTGTGCACCTTATCTTTGTTTCCTTAAAACTTGCTCTGCAAACTTTCAGTCAATGAAATGTCCCTCGATTATAATTCTGAGGCCGGTGGAGCTACAGGGACAACGCCGTACGAACTTTAAAATTTACAGGTCTCCAAGAGGCCGACGAAGATGCTATAAGCATTCCAGAAAATTTAAGGAAAGCCATCACTATAAAACTTATACGAAATGGCCTATCAGCAAGAGGTGGTAGGGGAAACAACCTTTACAACGCAACTTTTACAACGTACTACCATTACAACAAAACTTTTACAACGCAACATCCATTACAACGCATGCCATTACAACGCAACCATTACAATGCATGACACTACAAAGCATACCACTGCAACGCATGTCATTACAACGCAGTCATTATAACGCATACCATTACAACGCATACCATTACAACGCATAGTACCCTTACACTATCCAACACTTACCCTACTGTTGCACCCCCTGGAGTTAGAATAGTAATTTTTACCCCTACAATATCCAACACTTACCCTACTGTTGCAGCCCCTGGAGTTAGAATAGTAATTTTTACCCTTACACTATTCAACACTTACCCTACTGTTGCACCCCCTGGAGTTAGAATAGTAAATTTTTCCCCTACACTATCCAATACTTACCATACATGCTATGTAATGGTATGCGTTGTAATGGTATACGTTGTAAAGGTAGTATGAGTTGTAATGGAATGTGTTATAATGGTAGTTTTGTGAAATGCTTTGTAATGGCATGCGTTGTAATGGAATGCGTTGTAATGGATGTTGCGTTGTAAAAGTTTTGTTGTAATGACATGCGTTGTAAAAGTATGCGTTGTAATGACATACATTCGGTGGTAGGGTAGTTTTTGTGATAGAGGCACATGAATATCATCAGACAGAAGTATTCTATTCATGGATAATCTTCCCTGAAGAGGATCCAAGAACACAAGTGTTTCACTTCTACAAAGAAGATGAACCACCAACGGAATACATTCCTTTCGAGGATATTGCAATTCCATTAACATACCAAGAGCATGCGCTCTGGTTTAAAGGCGCCCTAAAACATATAAATCACATTACCAGGCTTGGTCCACTAGGTAGACCAGGAGCAACATGGCCGGTCTAAGACAGCTATGCACCACATCCTGGCATTGAAGAAATGTCAGATGCGGAGTTACTAACTCAACTTAAAGAGTTAATTAAAATATATAGACAACTGGTCCAGTAAGTCATGCGGACCCTAACAGTCCAATCGGCAATAAGGATTCCACAACATCCCCCTTAACAGGGGAACACAAATACTATTACCCCACAGACTCTGCATTCAGTCGTTTGCAAATTACCCGCAAAACGGAAACAAATTCCATTCTGGATAGCTCAAAAAATTACTCAAATCGAGGCAGTATTTCCTGATACTACCCCTCATGAGAAACACAGAATTCTAACAATCTGTTTACCAATGGGGATCGCACCACACCTGAAGGACTGCGCCACTTGGGGTACAGTCTTTGCTGCAATCTACACTAAAACACATGGTGTTCCGTCTATGGCGGTAATACCAGACGTCCTGAAACAGATTCAAAATGAATACTGGGCAGAGCCTGCTCTAAATCTAGGTTTGAAATTACTGAAAGATTTCAAACAATTCTCAACAATAATATTAAAGGTGAAGCAGCAACCATGGCGATCCGCCAAAAGTTAGGGGAATTTGATGTAACTGAGCAACCACAAGAACTGGCCAGAATAATTGAAAAATCCTATGAAGAATTAGGTAGAGACAGCTTGGGTGGGAAAACAGTTAAACCCCAACTGTCAGAAAGTCCTGAAAAGGTCTTTAATAAAAACACTCCTACTCCTATTTAAAAAAAAGTGGGAAAAAAGTAAACAAACTTCTAAAGAGAAGCGTTCTCAATCCAGAGGTAGGTCTCCTCAAAAGGAGCCCTCTGAAAGTAGGTATAACCTCAGGAATAGGGATAATTTGAGAAAACCTGATAGATATCAAGATACTGATACAAGTTCCTCTCGTACCTTTCAGACTTCGTCATAGAAATCCGAAAGAAGAGGATGGTCAGAACACAAGGAAGAACGTGTGAAGTCCAAAGATGATCAACACGTTCCAAATAGCAAGAAACCTCAATTCACCAAAAAGAAGGTAGCAGGTCTAAAAATCAGACATGCCGAGGATCTTGAGGACACAACTCAACAACGGGGAGTGGCCTCAGACAATGTTGGACAGCGCAGCAGAAGTCACCATAGCTCGCAAGAACTTTAAGGATCATCTGGAGACAGTGGACTTGAATGAATACATTCAAGTTGAAACTGCTGACACCAGAGTTAGTTATCCACATAGGTGATATGAAATAACACTCCAGATGGACCGGGACATACCAATAAAAGTGAGAGCATTCTTTTGGGAGCGAATCTCTCAGGGTTATGACATTCTTCTCGCTGAACAAGACTGGCCACCACAATTTGTCAGGGAGTGCCCACATGGCGAAGACATCATTATGCCAGCCTTCTCCAACCACATTCCAATTCATTTAAAATACACCTATGCCAGGAAATGGGCAATAGCCCAGGCTCCTGCATTATATAAAAAAACATGTAGGATGGGATGAGGATTCTCCTCACCATAAAATCGATTTGAAAACTCAACCAACTGCACAAAGGCAGTATTGGTTAAACAAGATGCTAAAAAAACAGGTCAGAGATATATTAGATCAACTTGAATACCAAGTGGTGATTGAAACATGCACCTCATCCATGAACAATCCTTTGTTTCCTGTCTCCAAACCAGACAATACTTATCGTCTAGTATTGGATTACAGACATTTAAACTCTTGTTGCCAAACATTTTCAGTACAAAATGCACACAGTGCAGCATTAATGAATAACATTGTGCGTAAAAAATATAAAACCACATTAGCTATTTCTAACAGTTTCTTCTGTCAGAACATTGCACCAGAAAGTAGGTATTTGACTGCTGTCTCAATTATGGGGACACAGAGTCACTTCTGTCGTCTCCCACAGGGATTCAAGAATAGTCCTGGGTTATTTTCAGCCTGGGTAACAGAGTTACTACAAACATATGATGACGAATCTCTGTCATATGTAGATGACATCTATCTAACAGACGATGACTTGGATGGGCACTTGAATAGGGTAAATACAATTATATTGGGATTCGCCTCTGAAGGGTACAAATTCAATTTTAAAAAATCCAGAATTGCCCATCTCAACGTCCTATTTTTAGGATATGAACTTTCAAGTGAAGCCAAAAGCCTGGCACCCAACTTTCTAGAGAAATGTGCACTGTTCCCACCTCCAAAAACACAGAAAAACTTACAGTCAATTCTAGGTTTCCTAAATTTCGTAAGAACTTACATTCTAAACTATGCAGAAAGGGTTAAAACGCTCTACGAAGTACTCAAATCTGATTTTAAAACAGCTAATTGTTACATAGATCTACACTAAAGGATGTAAAACAACACTTATCTTTACTTAAAGATGGTGCTGATATTAGGGAATTCTTGCTAGGCCCAAGAACACCGCGCCATAAACGTTTTATATTCGCCGGTATCTATGCATTGTATAATGAAGCATGGAAGATTACGCAAGCAGAGACTGTAGAACGAATACGAGAAATTGATCGTATTAATTTAAAGAAAACTCTCTCTGTAGTTGACAATAGGTTAATGACTCTGTCTTCCAGGATATATTCTATGGACAGCATAGTATCCTCTGCCATATACATCATGGAACAGGACTTGGTCATGTTGCAACATGGTCAGTCGCAATTACGTTCTATCATGCTATTAGGCTGGACGCTACAAAACCTTCGTTCAGGCTATGTGCCTTGACGTTTAATCAATAATACATCACTGTTTTCAGAATTTAATCTCACTGAAAAACAGATCAAACTGGCACAGAGGGGAGCAGACTATACGGTGCTGAGCATTGAAAAACTGGAAAGATTGCCATTTACAGTTGCTGAAAAGCCAGCAATTGAATGGATAATACACGGAACAAACACTCTGCCTGTTACAGTTTTCCATTTTCAGTATTGCTTAAAACATATACCAGCAGGCATATATGAAAGGTTGGGTAAAGAATACATCAAGACATCCTGGGAATTACCATACACACATAGATGTTGGAGTGGGGGGAAAGAAGTGTTTCTTAGTGGTAAAAATTGTCGGGGTATTAATTTACACGGGGCCTGCGATGGTTCCTCTAACACCTTCAAGGTTCACCAGCTGCAGTGATTGATCCGATTTTTGGACAACTTTCGAATGGAATCTACCTCATGTGGAACGATCACAGCTGCTGTGGCATGTTGCCAGGTTTACCTTATATCGTAACTGTGTCAGCCAGAGTCACTTGCAGTATGCAAGTATTGTTTCCTAAAACCAAGACAGACCAGGAGTCGCCGTTATGGCCTTAACTGAACATCTCTTCTATACAAATTGATACTTTAAGCAGAATGGAAGCAATTATTTAGCAAAAAAACTGTGCCGCTAAGCTCGGTCAAAGAGCCCTATGATCTGCAAGTCGCAAGGACTTCTGCAGAGATACATGCCCTCTGAACTACAAATTGCCCTATACATTTCTCGGAAATGTTAAGTGGTATCTTAAACATGTCTGATACGAGTGGTATTGTGCATGTATTGAAGACAGTTTTTTTGGGACTGTTAGCACCCTTTGGAGGAGTCCTAGGAATATTTCCAAACTTCATGTTTGGCGGATTGACTCTCATTTTGAGACTGTAGGGATACTATTTTTGCTCCTACTGCTTCGATATGGCAAGCCAATCCACAAGCGACACCCAGATCACAATTGAGACAACTCTACTGGCGATGAAGTGTCGTGAGCGCATCGTCCAAATTTTGAGATTAACTCGTTTAAGAGAATTAAATACCACATGGTTTCTGTCATTTAGACCAATTTGGCAAGATTGCATCTTACCTGTTCTACGCTGCCTGCTATGCGGAGAAGTATGTGTGTTAGACATCTGTCTCACACTCCCATCAGTCATGCCAACGGATGTTGATACTTTGCTTGAACCAGTAACGGCCCATGCACTGTGTTGTCCCCAGCGGCTACCAGTTCTGATGATGGCATTCATTGAGATCTCACAGACGCAAAATGCTGACGCTGAGGTACGAGAGGAAACAGGCACACAGGTATCATCCACTACGAACATTGCTAATGCGAACAATGCTGACGGTGATGCTTCACATCTATGTGCGGTTGATATTCTTAACGAGGTAATCCAACTCCCACCTACAATGGTAGACAATTTATTTACAGACCTAGAAGATTTGATGTTTTTTCCAAATAATAACACTGACTTTTGATTTGGCACTCAGTGTTCTGACAGACTCTGAATTCGACCTTCATTTTTAAAAACAAAGTTCTAACTTTGGGATTCTTTTTTCTACGATTAACTTTTTTTCTCCAAATTTGTACTTTACATTGTTTGGCACAAAGTAATCTGCTTAAAGTAGAACTATTCATAGAGAACTAGAATTCTTTGAAAACTTCCAGACAATATTTGACCTTGTCCACATTCATACAGTTTATGTAATCTGCTATGAAATGGTTTCGGCTTTTCTATTCTGTATTTACGAGCCATTTCATAAATGTATATTTTCGTGATTCATTCAGACAGCATTTAAAAATGTCAACATACATGCTTGGAATGAAACATTGCTTTTAATGCGTACAGCACCAATGCACTTTTTGTGTACAACCAGTACCAATGCATTTTTATGTGTTTTGGGTGGGTTTTTAACACATCATGTTTAGATATGTTTAACGTGTTTAGAACTTAGTAATGTCGTACATAAGAAAGTGGAGTGGGTGTTGTATGGCGATTTAGGTTCCGATTGAATTTTTGCAATTCATGCCCTTATATAGGTACAATTCACGTTGCCCTTGTATAGGCATAGAAATCCAGCCCTTATTTAGGCATAGGCCATGCTACCCAAATACAGGCATGGCTACTTCCATCCATTCACCAAACGTCACAACGATTTCTTGGAAAACCAGCTTAAGCCGTTAGGGACTTCCCCTTGCTTGAATATTGATTTCTCCAAGAACTCAGTTAGTTTTACGATGAACTATTCCACAGGGGTTCATTCATGAGGTTCATATGCCCGACTTTACGTCAAACATGGTATTCCTAAACACCTTTAAGGTATAAATATACCTTAACTTGCTATAGCAAGATACAGTGGTTCGGAGCAGTTCGAAGACCTACTTGCCTGACGCAGCTCGATACAGCAAGTGCAGAAGGAAGCCGACTCTCCAGCTGACGCACTGATCAGGAAGCTGCCCTTCTCTGCTGAGAATCCAGCTCTAGTGTTTCCGGCTCCCCTTGCGGGGTGTTGGGAAATCGAGTCCCGAGAAAGAGATACAAGACCTCCTTCATTCTAAAGTTATGGAGCTGATAAGAACCTAGAGAAACTTTGGTAGATTCTTGGCAAAAACAAGACCTATGCTAAACAATACTTACTACTTCCCTCGTGCTAGACCTAGGTTAGGTACATTGGGGTAGACATATTTTAGATGCATCAGTTGAGCATTTTAGTCTGTTATTTATGTATGTATTTTATATGGCTTAGAAACCATACAATGCTCTTACAGTATTATTTCATGTTACTGTTTACGCTGTACGTATTATACTTTGCAGTCTGCAGAACGGTTGTAGCAGTTCACCTCTCTTGCATGAGAAAGAAGACTGTTCAATAAACCTTTTATTGAAAACACCCATCACACTATTTCTCTGCAAACTCTATAGAAACGAAGCATGCACGATTGAATGAGTAAAATAGTTATCTATTGTTTCTAGGACTGAGGAAGGGAGTTTCCCGAAATGCATTTGTGAAGCGTTGTAAATAAAACTGTAACTGACGATCACCCCGTGAGTGCCGCTTCTTCTTTCCCGGCTGGGGAGAGAGGGTTCTGGAGCTGCATATTGAACACGGAGCACCACCGTGTATGCGGCACCCACCTAGGAGTGCCCTGTTGTTTTCAAAGGTGCGAAAGGAGCGAATATATATATATATATATATATATATATATATATATATATATATATATATATATATATATATATATATATATATATATATATATAATATATATATAATATATATATATATATATATATATAATATATATATATATATATATATATATATATATATATATATATATATATATATATATATATATATATATATATATATATATATATATACATATATATATATATATATATATCAAAAGCTTTTCCAAGAAATGATTGAAGTAACAAAAAATGTAATGTTCGGGCCAGCTTCTGCAGTTTATCGAGCTTTAATTATAGCTCAACTCGACGCGTTTTGAGGAGGTTTCCTCTTGTTCACAAGCCTATATATATATATATATATATATTACCTACTGGCAGTCGCCAGTAGGTAGTTATAGTTAGGACCTTGTTACCATAGGAAAATCGCAACATTCTATTCCCAATAACTTTAGCGCTGATTGACGAATCTTCGCGAAAATTTCAAATCTTATAGCCCGCTCCGGTCCGCTCCTATCTTGAAAGTTTCGGGGTGATTCAGCAAGCAGGGGCTGAGCAAAAAGGGGGTCTCAAAACGTGTTTTCCCCATGCAATTTTCTATAGGAAACTTTAGCCGCGGCTACAGCCCGAACTGCTTACCGGAATTACACCAAATTTGGCAAAAAGGTAGCCCTTGGTTCAGAAAGAACTCTTTTTGTTAAATGGTGTAAATCCATTCAGTAGTTGCAGAGAAAATAAAAACTAAAAAAATATTGCAGATCGATATCGATCCGCGCACCCACCCGATCACGAGCTTCATGCTAATTGGCTGCCAACACACCAAACCAGGAAGTGTTGGCAGCCATCTTGTGCCTCGGTAGAACCAGGCACAAGAAATCAGTAAAACAAACGCAAAAAAAAGAAAAAGGAGCAGGGTAGAAACACTCTGACTCCCTAGACCTTCTTAGGGTGTCGCACAGGGACCTAAATTAAAAAAAAAGAAGCGCAGGCTCCTGCGCTTCATTTAAATAAAGCCCCCAGGTGGGCCAGGTCCCGGAAGCAGAAAAAAATAGGTGTGGGTGGGATCGGAATTAAGTCCCCTTAAACCCTGAGGGGTCCTGGTGGCCAACTAACCCACCAGGTGTGTCCAGTAAGTGCCACAGAGTTGCATTGCAGAGAGGTGTCAAATGGGGCATGGCCACGGACCATCTCTCTGCAACGCAGCTCTATGGTGCTTACTGGAGGTACATGGTGGACTAGTTCGACCCAGGGACTCTCAGGATTCAAGGAGACTTAATCCCCCAACTTAAAATTTGACACAGGGTGCCTTTGCGCTGTGGTAAAGAGAGGGGGCGGGGCCAGAGGTGACGTGTGCAAACACACCCTGTGGCGCATTTTAAGTTGCATTTTAAGAAGTAGTTTTATTCCCCCTGGTCGAATATGTACTAGGGTCTTACAGAGGAGGTCATGGTAATCACAGGGGTACCCTAACGCATAGTGTTCCCTAGTGCATGTAGATGTTTTCACTGTATTCTAAGTGTCTTATAGCATAGCACTGGCTATAGGCCTGGTTTGTTAGAGTCAGCTAGCACCAGTACCTGTCTGAAAAAGTTGTGGGCACAGGATGATTTTGCAACAAGGGCTCTTTCTGCTCCTCTGTTGGTTCTTTCTGCACATGTCTTGCTTCTTCCAGTACTTTTCTTCGTCTTTGTGGACTTCTGATTCTTCTTTCTGCATTTCTTATGCTTCTTTCTGTGCGTTTTTTCTTATTTCTTCACATGTCCAACCTCTGTAGGCATAGTTAGAAACTAGCATTTAAAAAACCTTTGAAATTCACTGAAAAAACATAGGGCCTCATTTATGAGGCCGTGCGTCACTTTTACGCTGCCGGTGCGTCACTTTTTGTGACGCACCAGTGGCATCAAAAATGCGCCTTATTGTGCCATATTTACAAAGTGACGCATCTAGGTAGATGCGTCACTCTGTAAACCCCTGCACCACATTATACCTGCGCCAGGTATAATGTATGCAAGGGGGGCGTATTGATGCAAGGAAGGGTCATAGAAGTGACGCAGTGAAATCTATGAGATTTCACTGCGTCACTTTTAGGACAACGTTGCGTCAAAATCTTGCGCCTGCCTCACAGCAGGCGTAAGACTAACGCAGGCTCTTTCACATGGGGCTTGCCCCATGTGAAAGGACGCATTGCTGGAGTTGCGTCACTTTTGTGACACACTCCAGCAATGCGTCACTTTTAAGCTTACAGATACGTCAGAATAACTCCTTGCGACATGATGCGTCATACATTAAATATGACGCATCAGGAATGTCGCAAGGAGTTCGCACTGAGAAGTGACGCATCGCTGCTTTCCACAGCGATGCCGTAATTTCTCATAAATGAGGCCCCCAGGTTTCAGGCATGTTATAGTTAGAAATTATCACTTAATAAACCGTAAAACTTCACTGAAAAAACCATAGGTTTCAGGGACGTTATAGTCAGTGATGTCATGAGCAATGTCACTGACCATGTCATGAGTGATGTAATTTGTGACGTCATCAGCAGTGCATTGCGGGCGCGCGAGTTATAGTTAGCTGAACTGACTATAACGGGGGAATTTCTATGGTTTTGTACGAGTAAAATGTCCAACTAACTATAACGCCCCTAAAACCTATGGTTTTTTCAGTGAATATATATATTACCTACTGGCGATCGCCAGTAGGTAGTTATAGTTAGGACCTATTCATAGGAAATCCACAACATTCTGTTCCCAATAACTTTGGTGCCGATCGATGAATCTTTGCAACATATTGCAAACTTTTGGCCAGCTCTGGTCCGCTCCTATCCTGAAAGTTTTGGGGTGATGGGTCAAGTGGGGGCCGAGAAAAAAGGGGGGTCCCAAAATGTGTTTTCCCCATGCAATTTCCCATAGGACCTTTAGCTGAACGAAATTAACCCAAATTTGGCAAAAAGGTAGTCTTCAGTTCCGACTTGTGCCTTTCGCCTATATGGTGTCAATCTGTTCAGTAGTTCCTGAGAAAATTACAGTTCAAGTCATTTATAAATCTATGGGCTCAGTGGATCCACGGAGGATGCGTGGAGTGTCATCATACCACGAGCGCACCGTCCCGATCACAAACTGAATGCTTATTAGCTGTCAAGTGGTTGTAAACATTCGAAACCAGGAACTGTTGGCAGCCATTTTGTGCGTCGGTAGAAGCAAATCTGAGGAAGTCAGTGGAATATGTGTGCAAAACGGAGAAAGGGGGCAGGGTAGAAATAATTTTACCCACATTTTTATTTATTTTTAAACCGGGCAGGTGCGTGTAGGGTGGGCGGACTGTGGCGTAAAATAAATAAAATAAAATAGAGTTTTTTTAATAATTCATCTCCGGGGGTTAAATACTGGGGGCAAAATTATTACATTGTATTACCTTTTCTGTAAAAAAATAGTTCCTATCAGTACTTTCTAATATTCCCAGAGATCGTATCCCCGGGTCTTATAAAAAATGTTGGGGACCGTGAGGGGAGCCACAATGCCCCCATGGTCCTGCCTGCTTCCTGCGTTCTTCAGGAACCGGCATTGCTTTTCCGCAAGGGGAGATGCTAACTTGCATTTGGAAATGCAATCTTCTTTGTATTTTGAAATTGAGAACAGATTTCACTGCTCTGTCTTTCAAAATGCAAACTAAGTTTGCTATGTGAGGACGGAAGACGCGAGACTCTCGCCCTCTCATAGCAAACAGCAGTAGTCCGGGGGTAGGAGCCCCGGGACACTGTAGGAACCGGCCCTGGGCGTGGTGGCCCCCAGGGACCTCGAGGGCACCAGGCTGAGGACCACAAGCCTGCCTCGCACAATACACAAATCCCCGTGGGGTGGTGGTTCCCAGGGCTTGAGGGGTGTCGTTGAGGCCCACACTCTTCTAATTTTGTAGGGCGGGGAACCTTGGACGCAAAAGGGGTGCAAGGGGGTTGTAAATCTGGTACACAGTGTTTTGCTTTACTTTGCTTTCCTTTCTGTCATGTAGAGGATCCAGGGTAAGTATAACGCTTTTTGTAGAGCCAGTACCTTTCAACCCTACTCCCAAACGGCTTTCTGTCTGTTACCATAGTAACAGTTCATGGAACACTTACGTGAGCACAGAGGTTAGAAGTTCACCACACTATGTTGCTAATGGACAAAGTTACTGTGCTAGAGTTTTAAGACTTTTCCATAGGAACCGTTAGTCGTAGCTATAGACTCTGGTAAAGATCTGGTAAAGAGTTAGCCTCGGAATTATACTTCAAATTATAAATATAATTTCTATTGGGGACCGCCATCCCCCCCAAAAAAAAGACGTATATACTTTTTTAAAGTTTTATTAAAACAACAATAAAAAACTGGAAATGTAACAAAGATAACAATACAATAAATAATTAGAAATATAACTTTAACAAAACAATATAATAAACAAAATGTGATATGGACTCCAAAAGAAGTACAGTAGGTAATCTGCAAAACAAAAAAGAAAATTAGTGTTTAAAATTAGATCGATGTGACTAAATGAGGTCAAACATTACGAGTCAAGGTAACACTTGACAATATTTCCTTATTTTTCATGTGCAGTGTGCCTGATACATTTCACTTGCCTTATAGGCCCGCGTTCAAACGGTTGTCTGTATGGATGTGCCTACTGCATCAGATTTACATTACAGAACACCAGGTCTTTAAAAATGATTCAGAGATGAGACAGAATTAGGTGAGAGATCAAGTCATTATGCAGGACAATATTCTTTAGGGCTTATTTACAAGACTCTTGCGCCACTTTTGTGATTCTTTTCTCATGTTGAAAGTGGCGCAAAAGTGGCGCAAGGGGCTTGTAAATAAGGTCTTTTAATTCTAATGCATTTAATCGGATGGATTGTATATCTAGGCTGCTCTGCTTACCTTGTGTAAACACTGTGACCAACAGAGTTCACAACTTGAACTCAGCTTTGGTTCTACACGTCAGAGTGGACAGCAGCGTCCATAACTTTAAAAGAGGAAGAGAAACGATGTGTGAGAAAGTGAGCGGGAGAAAGAGAGAAAAAACAACATTAAAAATGTGAGAGAGAGAAAGTTATAGATGGAGCAGTTCTTACTGGAGAAAATACTTGTAGCTCACTTTTTGCTTCCGTTGTGTGTCCAAGGACATGCTGCTTCATAGTGCACCCTCTAGTTTAGTGATCTGAAAGATAGTATATAGAGTTAGTAATAGCATAGTACATACACACATATATTTTTGGTTTACTTTTTTGTACACTCAGGATACTATATGACAACAAGTTCCACTGTAAGGAGGTGTCTGTGCACTGTTTTTTTCCAAAGTACTATATCCCATGCACTCCCACAGCATAGCAGTGAGTTCTCAATATTGGGTAACTAGACTGTTGCACCCCATTGAGTCGCAGAGTCCGGAGGTGAGTGTTTTTCTTGGGAAGTCAGAGGCAGATTTAAAAGCTCCTTGCGCCACTTTTCCCATGTTCCCATGGTAAAAGTGACACAAAAGTGGTGCAAGGTGCTCGTACATCTGCCCTTTAAACTGTTGTAACCTATCTATTCTCACTGGCCGGAGGTAATTGTACATTCCTACGCAGTGAAGCTGCTGCACACTACCCACTTTCTCCTTTCACTGATGACTTGTCGTTGTTTCAGAAACAAGCTTCTTTTCTCACCTTGTGCCATTGGTGTGATTCAAAGAGGGTGCACTACTTGTCGAAGCAGCTTTCTGCCAAGCATCCTCGCAGAATCCTCGAACGTTGAGTTTTTGTATTGTAGAGTAATGACGTAACGTTCGCGTGCCTTAAAATGTATTGTAAATATGGTGCTCATCTAAATAGCTGGTATAGTTTGGGGTTGATTTTGCGCTATATAAAAATATGTTTAAAAAAAAAAAGAGGAATAGCCCACACTGACTGTCACAGGTAAGGTGTCATACACTGTTTATAGCACAATATAATGTGGTAGGGCGGGGGAGCAGCATTTTACAAACACAAGAAATACACAGACACAGATAGATCGTTGAAGTGGGTACGGGTACGTGTGCTCGACTCCATTTTATTACGTTGTTGTTGGTAACAAGTAGAATAGTAATCATGCTATCATATACAGATATTTAATCATAAACGGTTTATGACTTCTGCTGTACAAAGGCAGGAACATTGCATGTGAAAAAATATACAGAACATTCTATCGTAAAGGGTTCATGAGTTATGGCGTACTGAAGTAGGTGTGGTTTATGTGGAGCCTGCGATGATGCGTGGTTCAGGCAAACCGCACTGGTAAAAATGTGTTTTGACTATTGAATTTTGCCTTAACAAGGGCACGTGGAGATTATTTACGGTGTACTGAGTTAGTGGTTTGTGTGGTGTTTTTCGTGTGCTCACCCTGTGATGATGCGTGGCTGCACTCAAACCATTCACTGTTGCATACTGGACTATATGAACTTTGAGGGGGGGAACTAGCATCGATTGTTATCAATTGCTCTGTAAACTAGGTCTACTGATTGCCCCCATAACAAATTAAACAATTGCATTTTAAGTAGTGCATTCTAACTTTCTCAAAAAGGGGACGTATGTCTGGTGGCGATGTTGAAGGTGATGTCCGAGAGGTACTTGGTATTGCTGGTGGTGGAGGTACATTTTTCCACAATTTTCTACATTCTTTGTTATCATAGTTCACAGAATGCAACGATTGAAGGTGATTGCGCATACTAGCAGTGCAACGGCACAATTTTTTCTCTGCTTTAAATTAATCGAGGTTGAATTTAATGCTGTTGGTAGTGTAGATGAAAAGGTAAATTCAAGTTGTGAACCCTACTATGCACAGTGTACATGGAAGCTAATAGTCACTACAGTTATAGAACAATGATTTTTTCAGTTATTTTAACAAAATCTGAATACATACAGTTTAAATCTCTCTGCATTAAATAAATCAGGGTTGAATTTCCAACTGTCTATAGGGTAGATGCAAAGGTGAATTCAAGTTGTAAATACTGCTGTGCGCAGTGCACATCTTAGGGTGGAGTGCATCATCTGCAATTATGATTGAAGTGGAAGATAGAACATGTATGCAGCGTGTATATTATTATTAAACTAAATCTATAAGTCATATAAAATAAGTTTTTCAAGGAAGCATAATAAAGGGATATTGTCTAGGGTTTGATAGGTGTTATACTTAGTTTGGTTTACACTGAGTTAGTGGTATCCAAAGCAAGAAGGTTCTGTGGAGCCTGCAATGATATGTGGTCCGGGGAGGCCGTACTGATAGTAATGTTTTTTGTGTTGTGGATGGTGCCTTGGTAAGGCCACGTGATAATCATTTTTGGTGCACTGAGTTACTAGTACCGTTGGTGTTTAGCTTGTACATATTCATCCATGATGCGTGGTCTGGGGGGGCACAGTAATTAGAGTAATGTCTTTTGTAGATTATTTCTACATGAATTCCACTTAAAAGTGATATTATGCCTCATTGCTGACATAAAACTGTTCACGCTTCTTTTAATGATTTATGGTGTACTGAGTTAGTAGTGTCTTTGGCCCTGAGCTTGTACATACCCAGCAATAATGCGTAATGCAGGGGGGCTGTACTGGGAGCAATATTTTTTGCCTAGTGAATTCTGCTTTAATAAGGCTACGGGGAAATGACTTGTGGTGCAGTGAGTTAGTGGTACTGAAAGAACTCAGCGTGTGCGTACCTGTAATAAATGAGCCACTCTTGTGATTTTGGCACCCTATGATGACCCTCACCACCACCATTTTAATTGATTTTAGTGTGTTCCTTAATGTAGGATGGTCCTGCATTTGCCTGCTTCTCTACTGTTCTGTAATCTTGCTGTCTTTCAGTGGGAGCTGTTACTGAGTGGAACAGTCTTGCCAAGAGCAGAGCGTGTGGGATGTGCATTTGAAGGCGTGCAGTTGTGTCATTAGTGAGAATTATGAGTTCTTACTATTGGCTTTTACCATTTTGTTTTCTGACTTTACCTTGCTTTATGGCAGTGCTGACTATTGCCTTTGACATGCTCTCATGTCATCTTGCTTTTCAATTCCATCTTGCTTTGGGCCTTTCTGTCCTGCACGAAGCAGCAGAGCCGAAGAGGGCATGTTTTGCTTTTTCTGCACTCTGTGTGCTAGTAGAAACTGGTTCTTATCGGAGGAATGTACAGGCTCCTTCTCGAAGTCATAGCAAATGCCTGATCAACCGATGCTGTGTCCTTGGCTTGGAGTGGTACAGAATCTGATGGGAAAGAAGGCGAGGCTTGCTAGAAGCTTCGACCAATGTTTCCACTTATATTAAAAGGGGAGCCTCCACTAGTCTGGTGGAAGTGGAAGTTTGGGAGTTTGGATTCTGAGTGAGGGCAGACGTGTCTATCTCGGACTGAACCCTGATTGCTGAGCTCTGATCCCCGGCTGTGTGAAGACTTCCCCCAGCCAGAAGTGAGCAGTGTATGCATCAGGTGATGTATTGAGTTTTGCGATTATTGCCATTGTGATGTGAGCCAGTGGCTGTGATCGTTTGAGGTTTTTTTCTTTGTGGTGTGGGAGGTGCACATCCAGAGTGATCATCTACTCTGTATACATATCTTTCTGATCTCTTTCAGGACGTCCAGTGTATCTTATCTTATATCAGTTATTGCTTGTTTATTAATCAGTATTATAGTTTGCTCAGTTATTGATTCATGCCTTTAGAATATCAGTTTGCTACATATATTTGAATCTAATGCATTTGGTATCTGAGACAGCCTTTGTTTAGAGAGTATTATGTAATAAACCCCAAGCCCTACTCTAAAAGTGATAGTCTTTGCATTTTGTTAAATAAAACTCCTTTTCAAAAGGTGCTGTTTGTTTTGTGTTGCAGTCTTGCTGTGCCAGGGTGGTCAGACATGCTTAAAAGTATATTTTATTCAAAGGTGTAATGATAGATTTGCCTCCCAGGTGGGAGTGCAGTGATTGGGTGTGGCTTATTGGTGAGAAGCCACATTCAAAACATGTTTGGCGTAGTCGGCGGGATATGAACATTCATTTAAAAGGGGAAGAAATATGTTTTCTAGAAAATAAAAGCAGACTCTGAGATACCAATTGATATATGTATATATTTGGATGGGAGGTAGCCCACATGGTGTGCTAGCCTGTGAGTGAGCTAATTGTACTGGGTTGAGTGAGAATTGGAGCGTGTGTTTAAGTGTATTTTGTAAAAGGTGCTTATAAATAATTTGCTACATTAGGCAGAAAGGGCTGGATCCCTTTCAATTGTTTATTGAGAAATGCATACAAAATATGTTCAGCTGCAGTATGAATTTTAGATGTGAGAGACATGGTTTGTGAAGCCAAAAATACCTCTGCAATGTTAGCCTGTCAGAATAAATTATTGCAAAGAGAAGTGAGAAACTTACCAGACTGTGGTAGAAAAAGGATACGGATTGAATCATGCAAAATAAGTAAAGGAAAAGCAGAGGAAGGGTTAATAACAACAGTGCGTTTAAAGGTTGGAATTGACTGGAATCCTGAAATGAGGGGTGTCCTTTGTTTGACATCTTTGGAAAAAGCGCTTTAAATTGTTTGGTTTCTTTGAGAACATGATAAAATAAAAGGAGCGTTTGCAATTGCTTTCCTAGTCAAACTGATGAATTAGGTCTTTTTCTGAAAATGCCTGGAAAGAGTTTCTCGTTGTCCTGGTTGTTCTTAATTTGTAAAATGTAACAAATGTAAAAATATGGTCTGACTAGAAGTACTGGAATGTACATTATTTTAACATAGAAAGTGATTCCACATGAGGTGTGAATTTGTGCTGCACAGACACGCATTTTAAATGTGCACTAGGACAAGTGAAATACAGACTCATGGTTTGACAGGAGGCAGTTTATAGCTTTGAGACAAGAACAGAAGAAAGGGAGACAGAGGTATATAAGCGTTGAAAAAAATGTTTAGCTTGTGAATTCTGTTTCACTCTGACAAGAGGTGAAAGGGTTGAGAAAAATAAAAGTGAGGCCGTTTTCCGTCTCAGACATGAAATGTGTTCTGGGAGTGGATGGCACGTAAAAATTTGGTGCAGGAGGAGAAATGAAATACACAGTCAGTGATGGTGCTGTGAATACTGAGGAGGAATTCCTACGGGAGGGGCCATCCCAGCTCCTCGCCCCAGCAGACAGAGACAGCTTCCTTGACATAGATGTTTGGGAGGCTTGCAAAGGCGCAGGTTTCCTCCCCCCATGAGGAAAGTTGCAGAGCAGATAGGAGCATACAGTTGGCAGGCATGCATGGCACTTCGGCCTTGGAGGAAATAAGCAAGGTGGGGGCCGGCAGCAGAGTGAGAAAGAAGGCTCTGCTTATTATCTTTGGCAAGGGGCCAATTAGGTTTAGCAGAAATCTTAAGGAGGAGGTGCAGCGTTTAAGGGGGATTTTGAGACAGCACACAGAGAGCAGCTTTTGATAGTTTGAAAAATTAAGTAGGAAAAAAAAGGAACAGAGAATAGGAGTTAAAAGGTGTCCTTTTGCCATCCTTGAAACAGATTTGAAAATTAGTTGAAGAGATGTATTTTTAAAGCAATTTGAAAACAAGTTAATTTTTTTTTCTTTTTTAAGAGAGAATTACACATCTACTCAAGCCATTTGTTTTGACCTGCTAGGATGAGTCAGATGTGAAAAAATGTGAGTTTAGAAAACGTGAGGAAAATGAACAGATATTTTTTTTTTAGTTAACCATCGCTGTTCGTAGGTATAAATTAGACATGTTGGTGAATAATAAATTTTGTTTTACAGGGAGGAATGTTATCTTAGGAAATTAATGCAGCAATGTTTTTAACTCTGCACAAAGCAGTTTGTGTAGAATGGTTTTAAAATGTAGCCACTTTAGAAATGCGACAGTGTATTTTGTGTGCCAGTTCAAGAGAAATGCGTTCTTTATAGTTTTTTTAATGAACAGGGAAAGGAAAAATGTTTTCTTTTTTTTTAAGTTACATAAACTTTTGTGTTATTGTGCATTGACAGATACTGGACAAAGGGAATTACAATATAATACAATTTGTTTCTCAGGTCCTCATGAAAAGTCCAGGTGTAGAGATTGAGAATATAAGATTCCCCAGAGTGTGCTGACAGAGCATGACTGAACCTTTGATTTCCTTACAGATGACAAGGCTAAAGTCTTGGAGACATGATTCAGATTTGGTGTGCACACCTAAATGCGAGCACCTAGGAGATGAAGATCATACAAGCAGGTGGCCAGAAAATGAAGGGATTTCCCCTAGATTTAATCCGAATTGAGATTCTTATGTGCCAGAATGCACAAGCCAGACAAGTCCCATAGAAAGTGAAATGCCGGTTGAGGAAAGGAAAATTAACGGAGCAGATAAAGTGTCTTGGGTTTCTGCCAATAGATAAAGGGAGCAGGTAGCCAGCAGTGAGTGGAGAAAGAGTCAAGAAGGATACTGCCCCAGCCCTTCTTGCTGTGTAGAGAAAAAGAGAGTTTCATTCTCATACCAAGGATTCAGAGATTTAAGTGTGGGTAGAATTCTCAGACAATTCCCTAGAGCTAGAGGAGAGCTATGCAGACAGTGATGAAAAATGTTTTTTGCAAGAAGAGTGATGCTTTTTTGTTTTTTTCAGATCATCATATTGCGGCTCCTAGGTGTGCGTGTGGCACCAAGTCCTTGTATGAGTTGGATTCCCACCCCTTCCCTTCCCTCCCCCCTAATCCTGGAGTGATCACCGGACAGTGGAAGTTGAAGTCCTGTGGCTGACCAGACCGGATGGGGTCCGCCTTTGCTGAATGGACCGGATGTGGTCCTTCTATGCCCAGCGAACTGAACTGATTTATTGAAGATGGAGAGGACACGACTAGCGTGATGGCTTTGTGCCTTTCACACAGACAGACTGTTAGGTTTCCAGTGAATAGTGAGCAGCAGAATGTGCTGCAATTGGAGTTGACCTGTGAGGGAAACAAAGTTCAACAGCTGTGTGTCTTTCACACAGATGAACTGTTAGTTTGAACACAAAAGAAGGTGAACAACTGAGATGTTGTGCTGCAATTTGAGCAGATATTTTCTGAGCTAGAGACTGCACAGAGAGAAACCTTTTGATGATGCTTTTATTTTTCAGCGGGCAATTCATAATAGTTTGGCTGCCTTAGCAGTAGAAGTTCATTTATTTTATGTATCCATATATGTACGAGTTATTTTTGTGCTTTTCAGTTTAGCACTGGAGTTATTGCTTTTACATGTATTTGGGAAATGCAGTCTTCTTTTAATTATGCCATGTAGTTTTAGATGGTTTGCTTTCAATTGAGAAATGACATATTTGTGTCTTTCAATTGAGACTTGCTTTGACGTATGCTTTTGTGGTTTTATTAGGTTGAGTATTTATACTCGAACCTATTATATCTGAACCAAAGTCTCTTAAACCAGAAGGATTTCCTACAATGCATGTGGTGCCCTCAAGCATGAAGCTTCCCCTGGCCATGAAGCTTCCCCAGGCGCTCGCTTGGCCTCGCACACCACCATCAAAGGCTTCAGCTCTCCCTCACTCACACCTCATCCCAATATGCTCCTTTCCGGCCTCACTTCTCCTCCCTAATTAACATCCCTGCTTTCACTTTCACGGGCGCGAGGCTGTGAGCTTCATTTCAAAGAGAAATACTCTTCCCCAGTTACTTTTACTTTTAAAACATTTAGAGGGTGCTCAGAGCACAAGCTTCGCAGTATGTTATTTTTATTTAATTAAACTTTCACACGCTTCGCACAAATTTACTTGTATTTTTTTTTCACATACTCAGCCCGCCAGTGGATTTATTTGACATTCGAGGTTGGGTGCTTTGAATGTTGCTCTAGCGATCCATCCTTGCAATTGAATAGTGTTTGGTGTACAAATATGACTTCAGCCACACAGACTGTTCTGTAGCTTGTAATACGTAATTGCGGGGGTCATACGGTGTGTTGCAGAAAGGAAAACCCCTCAAATACTTTAAACTAGTACACAGCGGGGTGCTAAAATCCTGCATGTGTAGTTGAACTAATTGGATTTCTATCACCAAGCTTTGATGGAGTAAAGTTTACATACATGATGAACATTTCTTTTGCCGACGTTTTTTATTGTTAGTTCTTGTTCCTGGGTGACACACTAATGCTGTAAAAAGCGTTAGTGCACATGCTCTGCCGGGCAGTGATAATGGTAACTTGCGCCGCCATTACCGTTTATGGCGTAATTGCCCATTTTGGTGTGCGATATAAAAAATATGACTTCAAAGGGAAGAATGTCAGTCGCATTATTATGGTCCGAGAGTCTGGCAGAAAAATGGAAACTTGAATTGTGCTGCCCCTTAGGATTTTCTAGAAGCTCAAGTGTTTGTATTCGGAGTTTTAAAAAAAACTGTATGATAAAATAATAATTGCAGGCAATCATTATTCGCTAATATTTGCATGTACCACAGCACGGTCGTATCGCATCTCCTGCAAAAGATGTGTTATAGGAGGGGTTCGGTTGGGGGTGGCCTACGATCTATATAATTATTCATGCTCTTAGGTGATTCATTTGTAGTGTTTCGCCTTGAGCACCCACCAAGAAAAATGAACACTAAACGTTTCTAAAATGGAGAAGAAGAGTCCATTTTCTGTTTTCACTCATGTACTCCTCACTCGTGCAGTGCCACCCCCATGAAGGGACTGTAAAAACGTGTCACATGTTTACGTTAGTCTTTTGAAGCCAGTGGAAGCTGATTGCTGTCAACACATGTATCTTTCTACATCAGCATGTGCTTTTCGCTCAGAAGTCTATATTTAAACAGTGCAATACTAGAGATGTTTCCAGTGAAATTTTGGATGCAAAATTCTTAGGCAAACTTAAAACCGATCCACAGTAATGTAAGGCTCGATGGCTCGCATTGGAGTCATGTGTTTCACATACTTTAAATGCCGTTCAGTCATACTTCCAGCACTTTGTTTTTGACCGACAACCCTATGTCTCTTCTATCTTTCTCCTGGCAGCCTGCGTTTCAAAGGTGTATACTGGTAAAATGAAGTGAGCCATGTGCAAGTTAATTTGCATTGCTGTAAGTGTTACATGAAATATCAATTTCTGCTGAGGCTCCTGGGTATCTTCAGTAATCAGCGCCTTGCTTACAATTTAAGAAATAATGAAATAGCCAAGGATAATGCACATTTTTCAATGTGGACATTCGAGGGAATGTAGACAGTTTTCAGCAGTTTTCCTCCCAAGGGACTTTTCTTCTGTATAGGTCATAACACTTCATGTACCAGTTGGCGAAACTGCATTTGTTTGGTTTAGCCTTTCGGTTTGGTGTATAAGAACTGCTTGTGGTTTCTAAAAAATAAAAACAAATAGTGGCTTCTCATTAATTGCTGAAGACATCACAAACAGGCATTTCTGTACCCTTTTGAGAATATTTTTAGTTTGTCAAATATATTCTGAAACCCAGCTAGTTCAAGCTGAGTTATTGAAGACCTTTTCCTCTGGGGTTCAGTTGCACGTGGATCCTTCCTTGACAGCAACATTCCAACTTCTTGTTTTAATCTCTTCTACCATTGTCTCTGTCTCTATCTCGGTGCCTCTATCCCTCTCTTCTTCCTTTCATCCCCTCTCCACCCTGCTCTCTCGTTTATGCCTTACTTACGGTCGCTCTCGCACACTTCCTCGTGCTCTATCTTTTGCGTGTTTTAATTTCGCCTCTCTCGTGCTTTCTTACCGCATCCCCCAATTCCATGTTCATAGTTTTGTAGGCCAGTACTCCCACTTCGGGGCATTTCCTCAAACGAGAATATAATTTGCGTGTCCCCCACTGCGAGCCTCACAGGCGCGGGCGCGTGGACAGCCGCAGAGACAGGATTGAGACGGAAAAGGAATATCCCATTAACAACTGTGGAGGGCAGGAATGTGGACTCCTGTCTGAGGCCAGCAGCTGATGAATAGCTCGTCCAGTGGTCTCTGCCATCACACACACACCCCACACACCCCCCCCACACAACCCCACACACACACACACAACCCACCACACACACACAACCCACCACACACACAACCCCACACAGACAACCCCACACACACAACCCCACATACACAACCCCACATACACAACCCCCCACACACAACCCCACACACACAACCCCACACACACAACCCCCCACACACACAACCCCCCACACACAACCCCCCCAAACAACCCCCCTCACACACAACCCCCACACACACACAACCCCCCCACACACAGCCGCCCCACACACACACAACCCCCCACACACACAACCCCCACACACACAACCCCCCACACACAACCACACACACACACACACCCAACCACACACACAACCACACACAACCACACACACAACCACACACAACCATACACAACCACACACACAACCACACACACAACCACACACAAAACCCCACAACCACACACACAACCCCAAACACAACACACACAACCACACAACTCACTGGTTAGAGGCGGCAGACCCGAGAGCAGAGGACGGCCCAGGACCAGGGTTCGATTCCCGGCGCGGCAGGTTTCTGGACCAGGGTCAGCGGACTCGATAATTCACTCGCCTCGGTGCCCACTCTGATCAGCCATCACACTCGGCAACTCTGGGCATTAGCTTGCCTCATCTTCACTAACGGCCCCACCAGACCGCCGGGGATGCCTGGTCTCACCCTGGAGATACCCATTAAGGAACCATCTCTCAGGGAAGCCAGGAAGGGTTTTGCAGCGGTCGAAGCGCCTTGGGACCCTCCGGGTAAGTAGTGCGCTATATAAATGCCTATACATTTACATTTACATACACAACCCCACACACACAACCCCACACAAAAAACCACACTCACATAACCACACACTCAACCACACACACACAACCACACAAAACTCCACAACCACACCCACAACCCCACACACACAACCCCACATACACAACCCCACATACACAACCACACACACACAACCCCACATACACAACCCCCCCACACACAACCACTCACACACAACCCCCCAAAACAACCCACCTGCACACACAACCCCCCCACACATAACCCCCCCCCACACACAACCCCCCCACACACACAACCCCCCCCCCCACACACAACCCCACACACACACAACCAGACACACACACAACCACACACACAACCACACACAACCACACACACAACCACACACACAACCATACACAACCACACACACAACCACACACACAACCATACACAAAACACCACAACCACACACAACCCCAAACACAACACACACAACCACACACACAACCCCACACACACAACCCCACACACACAACCACACTCACACAACCACACATTCAACCACACACACAACCACACACACAACCACACAAAACCCCACAACCACACACACAACCCCACACACACAACCCCACACACACAACCACACTCACACAACCACACTCACACAACCACACACTCAACCACACACACAACCACACACACAACCATCTATCTATCTATCTATCTATCTATCTATCTATCTATCTATCTATCTATCTATCTATCTATCTATCTATCTATCTATCTATCTATCTATCTATCTATCTATCGATCACCCTCACTCTATCTATCTGTCTATCTATCTATCGCCCTCACTCTATCTATATATCTATCTATCTATCTAGATATCACCCTCCCTCTATCTATCTATTGCCCTCCCTCTATCTATCTATCACCCTCCTTCTATCTATCTATCGCCCTCACTCTCTCTCTATCTATCGCACTCACTCTATCTATTGCATCACCACAGCATCACTTAGCACCACCACAGCATCACTCAGGGGCACCACAACATCACTATGCGCTACCACAGCATCACTGACCACCACAGCATCACTCGTCACCACCACAACATCACTCAGCGCCACCACAGCATCAATCTGTGCAACTATTCCACAACAACTGGTTCAAATATGTTCTCTCAATGTTCCAAGCTTTATTACAAATGTCGCAAAAAGATAATATTTCACTTCTGTTCTTGGATTTTCGTCACAATAAAATACACTGAACATAATCTGCACAAAAGTTATTTACAAAAGTTTAAGCTATTGCCATTATAAATTACAATAACTCTTATTTAAGTATTAATTATTAAAAAAAATAAAAACCATTGTTCTTTGTAATATCAATACATCTAAGACACGTAAATACAACACATATTGCATTACAAATGCTAGAGGTGTCACATTTGCGAAAGTTATAGCTATTGGCATTGTAAATGACAAAGCTATTAATTTCGCTATTTTCAAAACCAAAACATAAATAAACAATTTGTCATTTACAATACCAATAGGTCAAACTTTCCTAATGCGAGACCTATTGCATTGCAAATGCTTGTTGAGTATATATGAATGGTGATGGTCGAGGGTCATGGGGTGGAATGTAATAAATGAGCCACTCTTGGTATTTTGGCACCCTATGATGACCCTCACCACCAACATTTTAATTGATTTTAGTGTGTTCCTTAATGTAGGATGGTCCTGCATTTGCCTGCTTCTCTTCTGTTCTGTAATCTTGCTGTCTTTCAGTGGGATCTGTTACTGAGTGGAACAGTCTTGCCAAGAGCAGAGCGTGTGGGATGTGCATTTGACGGTGTGCAGCTGTGTCATTAGTGAGCATTATGAGTTCTTACTATTGGCTTTGACAATTCTGGACATCCAGTGTATCTTATCTTATATCCGTTGTTGATTGTTTATTAATCAGTATTATAGTTTGCTCAGTTATTGATTCATGCCTTTAGATTATCAGTTTGCTACATATATTTGAATCTAATGCATTTGGTATCTGAGACAGCCTTTGTTTAGAGAGTATTATGTAATAAACCTCAAGCCTTATTCTAAAAGTGATAGTCTTTGCATTTTGTTGAATAAAACTCCTTTTCAAAAGGTGCTGTTTGTTTTGTGTTGTAGTCTTGCTGTGCCAGGGGTGGTAAGACATGCTTAAAAGTGTATATTATTCAACGGTGTAATAATATATTTGCCTCCCAGGTGTGAGTGCAGTGATTGGGTGTGGCTTATTGGTGAGAAGCCACATTCAAAACAGTACCCTGTGATGATTTGTGGTTTCGGGGGGGTCACGGTGGTATAATGTCTCTTGTCTATTGGAATGCGTCATGTACAATCGTCATTCTATTTGAAAAAATCTGAACACATACAGTACAATTGTCTCTGCATTAAATTAATCAAGGTTGTATTCCTTACTGTCCGTAGTATACATGCAAACGCTGTCCGCAGAGTACATCTAAGGCTGTAGTTGACACAGATATCGAGGAATGATTTTTTTTCTCACATACAATTTGACAACACAGTACTATTTTTCTTCCTTAAATAAATCCAGACTAAATTTTATGTTGTCTGTAGTGCTTATACGCCACTGGTATCAAGTGGTAAACTCTTTTGATCGCAGTTTACATTTGAAAACAGAACTCAGTACAGTCATTGAGGAATGTTTTTTGTGACATCCTTTAACAAAATAGTCTTTGCCTTGCATAAATCAAGGATAACTTGAATGCTGTCCGTAGTGTAGATGGAAAGCTGAATTCAAGTTGTGAACCCTGTTGTACGCAGTGTAGAATGAAGTCAGTAGTCGACACAAACATCGATGAATGCTATTCTGTCACAGTTAACAGAATCTGCGGACACAGTACAATTGCCTCTGCCTTAAATAAATCAAGACTGAATTAAATGTTGTTTATAGTGCTTCTCCGCTTCTGGTATCAAGTAGTGAACTCTGTTGATCGCAGTGTACATTTGAAGGCAGTACTTTGTACAGACATTGACGAATATTTTTTGTGGCATCCATTAACAAAAATTGTCTATGCCTTACATAAATCAAGGCTAACTTGAATGCTGTTCGTAGTGTAGATGAAAAGCTGAATTCAAGTTGTGAACCCTTTTGTAAGCAGTGTAGATTGAAGTCAGTTGTTGAGACAGGCATGGGCGAATGCTTTTTGTCACTTATGTAAATAAAATCTGAAGACATATAGTAGAATTGTCTCTGCACTAAATAAATGAAGGCTGAATTTCCTACTGTTCATACTTTAAGAAAATTGTCTCTGCCTTACATAAATGAAGGATAACTTCAATGCTGTGCGTAGTGTAGATCAAAAGCTGAATTCAAGTTGTGAACCCTGTTGTACGCAGTGTAGATTGAAGGCAGTAGTCGACACAAAGATCGATGAATGGTATTTTGTCACAGTTAACAGAATCTGAGGACACAGTACAATTGTCTCTGCCTTAAATAAAATAAGGCTGGATTCTATGCTGTCCGTAGTGTCGATGCAAAGCTGAATTCAAGTTGTGAACTCTGCTGTCCGCAGTGTAGATTGAAGGCTTTAGTCAGTACAATTGTGAACCCTGCTGTCCGCAATGGAGATCGAAGGCAGAAGTCGATACAGACATAAGTCTACGATACTGTGGCTTTGAGTTCGGAATGGGCCTGTATCAAGGAGGCACGTGCTCATGGCGGCAGCCACGTGGCAGGGTGAGGACCTTCGCTGTGGCGGAGTCTCTTGTCTTTGCAGAAGTGAACCATGCAGAAGGCGTTGCCTAATTATTTATAGTCGTACATTGACATTGTTTATGTTGGACTAACCCACTCTGCTTCTGTTTCAAAGGGGGGGTGAACACAGCTACATGAGCGAAATATTCCCCAGTGTCTGAGATAATATAGTTGCTTCCACTATTCAGTACACTACACGTATCAATGGTATATGTACACACTGAAAAGTTTTTGGTTTGTATAGTGAATTGTGTATAGTATTTCACCGGTAGTCTTAGCGTTGTGTACATTATTGTTGATGTTCGAGTTCTTTCCCTTATACATACTTGGTTGCCACATCTCTGTAGATTGAGCTAGTGTACTGTTGAGGGGATATTTTATTTTGGAAAGGTCGGTTGTCCTGTTTTGGGCTGCCTCTGAGATAGTAAGGGGGAGGGGTCCGTGGGGATGGTTGTGGTGATCGTGGCACTGGGTATTGTGATTTTGTTGGGTGTGGGATGTGTATAATTAGAAACTCTATCACATATTGCTCTTTAAACATGGGTGTGAGTTGAATGTAATTCACGCAGTACATATTCGACGTTGTTACAGTACTTAAATGTTGATGTTAATTTGTTAGTGGTAAGTGGAACTATTGCCTGATTTTTTAGGTAGCATTGCAGATTTGGTTACTTGTTGAAAATATGGGGAAGTGGTCAACATTATAAGTAGGTAAGTAGGAATTGTCATTTAAAAAACCTTCGAAATTCACTGAAAAAACCATAGGTTTCAGTCAGGTTATAGTTAAGAATTAGCATTTTAAAAACCTTAGAAATTCACTGAAAAAAACATAGGCTTTAGGGGTGTTATACTTAGTTGGGCATTTCACTCATACAAAACCATTGAAATTCCTCCGTTATTGTTAGTTGTACTAACTGTAACTCTCGCGCCCGCAATCCACTGGTGATGATGTCACATATTACATCATTCATGACCTGGTCAGTGACATCACTGATGACATCACTGATGACATCTCAAATGACATCACTGTTGACATCACTGATGACATCATCCACGTGACAATCAGATACACCTCATCATACGCTACCATAATCTTTCATCTCTCACTGAAAAATACAGAGTACCATATTTGAATCCATTGACACACCAAAACAAGTATCTAAAAACCCACTCAGTCATTCCTAGATTTCAGCCTTCTGCAAAGAAGGCGGAAAAAACGGGGCATATTTCCAAACACTCGGAGGCGGAACGGAAATGTCCGCCCACCGCCCGCCCGCCTCCCAATATTAAAAAGATTAAAGCTGGAATAAGAGTTAAAACACTTACCTTATCGCGGGGACATGAGGTTCCGTGACAATTGTAAGAGGTGCTTTCGACTCGCACGAATATAGTCGAGTCTGATATCTATGAACCGCAAATGACGAGTTTAGTGGGTGTACGCAGTTTCGTTGTGCTAACCTAAACCGTTCGTCTGTTACGTGGGTATTTCTATCTGTACCCACTGGTTCCATCTTAGATACGGCATCCATTTTGTCTCTTGCCCTCAAGTAGCCAGCGAACGGACGTTGTCCGCTTCGCGACCCTGGGATTCCCAAGATATTTGCGGAAGACACATGTCCTTTGTAAGTGTCTTTATGATGAGGGGGGTGCTACTGTAAAGCAGATGGCGCCGCTCGAGGCTCATCTTGCCGCACGGACTTATTGTCTTAGCCGTGCATCTCATTAGGCACGTCCCTTTGATGCCTGTATCTCGTGTTTCTTGATACCTCCCCTTGTTCACACCCTTTCCGATTTCCCCACTGTCTCCGTCTTCCTCTACACCTGTTCTTGTTCCTATTTCGATCTGTTTATTACCGATTGGAATGCACTAATGTTGGGAAGATGGGTTTTTACAGTTGGGAACCGCCAAATGTTTCCGCACTTATGTTCCGGGCCTTGTGTGTTTCAAAGTGACCAAAACGACCCCTCTGGGGGATGATTGTGGGAACCGGGTCATAAACTTTTGTGTTCAATGTAACTCTATGGGGAAATTGTGTATAAAAGGAGCGATTCACAGAACCAATTTGAAGCAGTCTCCCCAAGTTGCACGAGTTGTACTTGACGTGACTTCTGTGTTCCCTGCAGTAAATAAACCTTGAATCTTTGACGCCGAAGGAAGTGTCCCGTGTCTCTGTGATTCGTACGCCGGAGCAGGTTACCCACGAAGGTTTCAGGTGTTGTGCCCTGGCACCGCTGGGTTCTAAATAACCTAGTCCTTCAGTTGGCGCCCAACGTGGGGCTGCATCAGTGGTACCGGTCCAAGCCCGACGATCGTGAGGAACTTCGTGTGAAATCTCCGAGGGAAGGTGCACCCCGCTTCATCGATCCTGTTGTCGAAATAAGTGGCCCGAAGACTTTTCCCACGAAGATTCCCGCCTCCTGACGGCTGCGACGGACTGCTGCCCTGACTGTAGACCTGTTTTGGCGCCTGGCGTAGACCTTGGTAGAGCGAGACGATTGACGGGCCTTCCTGGTGACGCTATCGATCTTTGAGTTAAGTATTTGTGGGTCGCTCCCAGAGTCCTTGGTTGTTGACACTTTAGCGAGTGTTTTTGTTGTTGACGCTGTGAGAGTGTTTTTGTCGATGACACTTTGCTAGCGTATTTTGTCGTGTTGTTTGACGACTGCAGCCGCCAAAAACCGAGGGTTTTGTTCTTTGCTGGGACTTGGTAAATCCCGTAACCCTTGAAGTTTGTGAAACTCGGCTAGTGTGCAAGATGCCTGGTCGCAGTACTTTGTTTAGTTGTTTCAGACCTTGTGGTATGGATTCCCGACTGGAGGACTCGTGTCCGATACCTCCGGTTGGAACTCCCACTTATGAACTGTACAGTAAACATGGGCTAGGCCCAATTACTTTTAATGATTACTGGATCAAATACACGAAGAAGGACGGTGACCTTCGTTGGCCACCCCATGGTAGCTTCGAGGCCCCGATCTCAGATAATCTAGAGATTAAATTGTTCGAAAGAAAGTCAAGGCCGGCCATGTTTGATGCCTTTCGGTTGTGGCGTAAAGAAGCCCGACAGAAAGAAATCAGACAGACTAAACGTAATCAGCGAGATAATATTGCTACCATAGTGAAGAAAGCAGAGCAATTTCAGCGTGACAAGGAGGTTAAGGATAAGGAAGTGTTTGATAGATTACAGCATATGACCGTGGATAAATGTTATCCCGCTTTGCCTACGGAGTCGGAAAAGAACGAAGAGTCAGTTGAGGATCCTTTAATGTCTTATCTTATGAAGTCGCCACCTCCGTATGTACAGGGTACCGCAGCTCCCGTGGTTCCTGCTGTGCCTATTCCTCCGCCTATTCTTCCTGTGCCTGTTCCTCAACCTGCACCCGCTCTTCCAACTGTTCCTGCTCCTTTGCCTACTGCTATCCCTACTGCTCCTCCGCTTCCACATACTCCTGTTCCCGCTACTGCTCCTGTCTTGTTAACTCCTGCTGTTGCTACTGTTTCTACTCCTTCGCTTGTTAGTCCTGTGTCCTATACTTCTCCCTCTACTCGTTCTCGTACTACTCCTCTTGCGTCTAGCTTCTTTCATTCGCTCGGACCTGTTCATGGGTCCGCTGGTTCCGATGGTCCTCAGAGACGTAGTCAGCTTCCTGGTAACAGAGAACGCGCTTCGCTATATAATATGGCGATGGGTTGGATGGTAAACCCTCTTAGAAGTCCACCCCGTGTTGTACTTGAAACATTTTGTCAATTCAATATACCAACACAGAGATATGTGTTCGATGAAATGTGTAAGTTCCTTCGCGATCAGATATCGGCCGATGCACCTGACGAGGTGCTGACCGCTTTGTCTGATCTTCAGCTTCAGTTCTCGAACGGACTGATAGTGGATACCAACGTTCGACGTGCTGTTGAGCGGTTGCTATCTTTCCGTCCCACTCCTATACCCCAAGCCTTGTTTGTTGAGGATATTGAAAGACAACCGGATGAGTCCGGTCAGTTTCCTATGTGAGAGGTTCCACCAGTGTGGATGCCTGGTAATCCTGGGGCAAACCCCCCGATTCCGCCATTCTTTCAGAGAGTGTGGATACATCTCCCATGGAAACGCTCAGAAGTGTTGCAGGTGAAGCAATCTTTGCCTGACCCTCGCAAAAATCCTGCAGGGTACTACAAGGAATTATCGCAGCTCGTAGACGCTACGATAATGAATCTTGCCGATATTGATATGTTGTTTGGCAATGTTGTACCGCAACCGGTATGGGCCAAGATTCGTCAGGAAAATCATCCGAATGAATTGGGCGGTGCTTGGGCTGCCATAGTAGCGGCGGATGCCCGACAAACTGGTGGTGCTAAACCCGAGCAGCTGATTGCTGATCTACCTCAAAGAATAATAACGTTGATGAAGACTCTTATGCCAGCTATGAGGGTAAATTGGGACAAATTATCAGCTTGTAAACAAAAGAAGGATGAGAGTGTCTCCGACTTCTTTACGAGGTTTGAGGAGGCTTTCATTGATCATAGTGGTCAGGATATGAGCACTGAGGGTGGTCAAAGGTTGTTCGTGGACAAATTTGTCTCTAACTTATTGCCCGATTTGAGCAATAAATTAAAGAATTCAGAGAGTGCGTGGGCCGTTTCTACTTCAGCTCAGATATTGGCCACAGCACAATATTATGAGAACCGAGAGAAAGAAGAGAACGACCGCGCTGATAAAAAGACGAAAGAGCTTAAAACTAAAGTGTTGCTTCAACAAGCGTATCCTCCGCGTTCAAATCAGAATGCATCCCAACAGAATAGATCGCAGTCGCAATCGAATCGATCGCAGCCGCGTAATGATTCCTCCTCCCAAAGATCATCGTTAGGGTACAATCAGTGTGCTTATTGTGGACAGGAGGGACACATTAAATTCAATTGCCCTGTTTTGAACGATCGTAATAGTGGTAATTCATCTAAAGGAGGTCGCGGTGGTTCACATCAGGTATCACGTGGTAGGGGTCGTGGTGCTCAGAGTGATCGTTCTGACACCTCCTCTAATTCTAATAATTGTTTCGATCAACGTGGATCATCGCAAGGACGATCTGCGCAATACAATGTAGACGATTATTACGTCGATCAGGGAACTGACGACAGTAATTACTAGGACAGCCAAAGACAAGGAGAGGGAGTGGTATCAGTTCCGGTTGATCAGAGAGGGCCTTACGTCGCAGTTGCTACATCGGGCGTCGTTGAGCCTTTTCTGTTGGACACTGGTGCGGCGAAAAGTTCTATTATGCATACGAAACTCCCTGGCGCACCTTTGTCTGGCTTAACAAATGTTTCCGTTGGATTCTCTGGCGCCCCCGTTAGCAATCCAGTTTCGCGCCCTTTGCCCCTTACAATTGGGCCACGTGAGCTTCAAGCTCCGTTAATTTTGACTACTGGTTGTGGTGAAAATCTTTTGGGCCTGGATTTGCTTAAACGTTTGTATGCAACTTTGTATTGTTCTCCTGCGGGTGTGAAGCTTACGTTAGGAGAGAGGGTTGTAACTCCTATGTATTTGTCCCTCGATAAGCTTCCACCGGAATTGAGTTCTCTTCCTGCGTCTTTGTGGGCAACAGGTCCCAATGATGTGGGCCTGCTTGACATCTCCCCTTATGTTGTTCAGTTGAAATCTAATGTGCGATTGCCACGTATTCCCCAGTATCGTATCTCTCTTGATGGTGAACGAGCATTGTTAGCGATCATTTATGATCTGATCGAGAAAGACGTTATTGAAGAGACTCGGGGGAACGTGTGCAACAGCCCTGTACTGCCCATTCTTAAACGTACTGATCCTTCGAAACCACCTGTTTATCGTTTTGTTATTGATTTACGGGAGGTGAATAAAATTGTGGTTCCTCAGTTCCCTGTTGTGCCTGACATCACGGCGCTACTGACTCTGATTCCAGCTTCTGCATCATGGTTTTCGGTGATTGACTTGAAAAATGCATTTTTCAGCATCCCGATTGCAGAGGAGAGCAGAGACCTTTTCGGTTTCTCTCTTGGTGGACGCAGCTTCCGGTTTAAGCGCGCTCCTCAGGGCTATTGTGAAAGTCCGTCGATTTACAGTCAAGCCTTGAAGGGTCAACTGGATGCGTTTAGGTTGCCGGTCGGTGCGGCCTTAATCCAATACGTCGATGACTTATTGGTGGCTGCTGATACTCAGGACATTTGTAAAATTGCTACGGTGTCGTTGCTGCAACATCTCTGTGAGTTGAATCATAAGGTGTCCCCTTCTAAACTCCAATATTGTTGTCAAGAAGTAACCTATCTAGGTCACTTATTGTCAAAGGAGGGAAGGAGGTTGACCCCAGAGAGGATTGCAGCGATTGCGCGAATGGCTGTGCCAAAAACCCAAAGAGATGTGCGTGCCTTTCTAGGTATCACGTCGTACTGCAGGCAATGGATTCCTAATTTTTCATTGCTAGCGAAACCATTGGTGGCTCTTACGTGCAAGGATGTTTCATCTCCTTTACCATGGATGGAAGAATGTCAGAAAAGTTTTTCTGAACTGCGTGATTCATTGTGTTCGGCTCCTGTGTTGGGTACTCCCGACTATAGCAAGCCGTTTACATTATATGTTCACGAGAGGGAAGGTTGTGCTTTGAGTGTCTTAACGCAACCTTTTGGTGGTAAACAGCGTCCATGTGCATATTTTTCCTCGACCTTGGACCCAGTAGCTAGAGCATTGCCGAGTTGCTTGAGAGCAACTGCGGCAGCTGCGGTCTCCATCCGACAATCAGCAGGACTGGTCATGGATAATATGCTTACGGTGATGGTTCCGCATGCAGTCGATACTCTTTTGAATCGTACGAAAACCCAGCACTTGACGAGTGCGAGATTGTCTGGGTACGAGCTGACGTTGCTGGCAAGTCATATTCAGATAAAACGTTGCAATGTTCTGAACCCGGCAACTTTGTTACCAATTAGCGCAGAGTCAGATGAAGTAGCGGAACATGATTGTTACTTGAGGACAGAAGAAGAAACAAAAGGTCGAGTGGACCTTAAAAACACTCCATTGGAAGATCCGGATGGTACACTGTATGTGGATGGGTCATGTTTTAAGTTGCCGAATGGCGATGTGACTACTGCCTATGCTGTTGTAACATTGAATATTGTTGTTGAGACTGCAAGGTTGAATCAGAATTCTGCCCAAGCTGCAGAGTTGATCGCTCTCACTAGAGCGTGTGTGTTAGCAAAAGGGAAACGTGTGAATGTGTTTACCGACAGCCAATATGCGTTTGGTGTCGCACATAGTTTTGGACGATTGTAGAGAGAGAGAGGTTTCTTGACGTCGCATGGTACGAAGATTCAGCATGGCCAGCTTGTGAATGATCTTTTGGATGCACTGACGTTGCCTGAACAAGTAGCGATTGTTAAATGTAGTGCGCATCGTAAGGTGACGGATGATGTTGGTCGTGGTAATGCGTTTGCAGACGAGATTGCTAAGGAGACTGCCCGGAACCTTAGCACTCGAATGTATGTGACGAGTTCGGTTAGGTGGCCTACAGAATCGAGCATGTGTAAAGACACTATTGAAAGTGTGAAAGAAATTCAGAATGAGGCCACCGAGACTGAAAAGGCGAAGTGGAAAGAAAGCACGGGAAAGTTGGAGGCGGAAGGTTGTTGGATTGATTTGTCGGATCAGAAAAGATGGTTGTTGCCCGATGCGTATGTGCTGGCCGTTGTGACAATGGCGCATGGGTTAGCACATATTAGTGCGAAAGGTATTTGTAAGTTGCTGTCCCCTGTGTGGAAGAATGATGGTATTACGAAATGTGCTGAACGTCTGGTGAAAAATTGTATGGTGTGTATGATGTACAATCCTGGCAAAGGAACCCCAACTCCTCCTGGCAGTTTTGCTCCCCCTTCATGTCCCTTTGAGGTGATCCAATTGGACTTCATCCATATGGAGCGATGCAATAACCTGAAATATGTTTTAGTTGTGGTTTGCGCATTCTCCCGATGGATCGAGGCCTATCCTCTCAAAGACAATACTGCTTTGTCTACTGCGAAAATCCTACTGAAGGAGTATTTTCCTCGGTATGGAATGCCTAGAGTTGTGTGGTCGGATAACGGAAGTGAGTTTGTGGGTAGTGTGATGAAGAGTGTGTGTAAAGGCCTTGGAATTAATCAGAAATTCCATAGTGCCAATCATCCCCAGTCAGCTGGATTGGTTGAGGGGTATAACGGTACCCTTAAACTGAAACTAGCAAAGATTCAGGCTACGACTGGTCTTTCGTGGCCTGACGCTTTACCTTTAGCATTACTGTCAACTAGGGCGACTGTACACTCCCGAGTAGGGCTTAGTCCCTATGAAATAGTGTTCGGCCGTCCTGCGAATGTGTGGGGGGTTCCTAGGCCAGGAATGTTCTGCGATCTTGAGTATCCAATGTTGATCGATTACCTTCATGACTTGACTGCTAAACTGAGGTTAATTCACCAACAGGTTCACGACGCACTGCCGACGCAGACGGAGGGTCCAGGCCACCAGCTCCAGCCCAGAGATTGGGTGGTGACGCGGAACTTTTCGCGCAAGAACAACTTGGACCCGAGGTTTACTGGACCTTACCAGGTTCTCCTTGCCACGAGGACTGCTGTTCGTCTTGAGGGACGGAAAAACTGGGTGCACGCCACCCACACCAAAAAAGTCCCTATCCCCTTGCCGGCAGACCCGTGGGTGAGGAGAGGCATTGCATCAACTGAAACAGAAGGATTGCCGGCGTTTGTACCTTTCAGCGACGCACAGCCTGTTGGAGAATCCTCAGCGCAGCAGAAAGACTCTGATGAACAATTGTCATCAAAAGACTCAAGACCAGAACACTCAGCTGATCAGCAGGACGCTGTCTCTTCAACGGATCCTTTGTTTGACGAGCAGACACGTCCTGGGAAAACCCGATACTTTTTGCGATCTAGCACTAAAGACTAATAAAAGATCCTGCTTTGCTGTATTGACAACTGCATTATCCCGTTTTCCGCGATCAGTTTTGAACATTCATATTATTGTGATTATTCTTGTGTATATACATTGAGCTTCATTCCTTATACTTTTTGCTTCCACAGCCGAGAGACATTGTTTTTGTATATATATATATATATTGTGCATTAAAGGCCGTAGGGCCGTGCGCGTACTTCCTTCTGGATAGTAGGTCTTGACGCTAGGTTAAAGACCGTCGGTTCCTGGGAACTCCTAGGGATTGACTATTGCTACACAGAACGAAGTGCGTCAAGAAACGTTGCGGACGGTCGTAGGGAATGACATTTTCGAAGCTGATGGACTTGGAAGAAGCTCAGATACAAAGATTCAAGCTGCAACAACTTAGTCGTACGAAATGTTTTATATTTCAAGTGTTTGTGTTATTCTTGACTGTTTCTGCATTCTTGGCGGGTGGGGTGTATTATATGACCTCTGGTTTTCTATCTCCTGTTTTACCTACTCCTACACCTGATCCTAAACTTACTACTGTTGCTTCTCCCCATTCTTTTCATGTCTTACCCGAACACGAGCAGGCTAGACGTGCAGAATTCCGCAATAATTCCTTTATTCAGCTCCTTCACCAGCATCAGTTAGTGGTTAACACTACTAATTGTTGGGTGTGTGGGTTGATGCCACATACTACGGATAAGGGAATTCCATATCTGGTGTTACCGTATAGCTCCCAAGGGTCTGCTCGAGCATTTCAAACAATGTTTCGAAGCGCACTGGGTTTCCACCCCATTCGAGAACCACGTTCGCCCTACTCTGGTCCTACCTCGTATCAAAACCTTTGTCGATAGCAATAGAGGATTTAGACAGCGATATCTATGATCCCTCGCTTATTCCCGAAGAAGAGGTACAAGCTTATAGGGTCCTGAGTAGAGGCGAGTATAGTGTGTTCACGAGTGAAAAGCAGCTTAAAAGCTTACCTCCGATATGGGTCGTACCCCACATTGGTAATTTTTGTCTGATGGGTCGTGGTCGAAGATCGAAAGCCCGACTTGGAGAGAGTGCTTGCACTGAAAATTATATGCTGCCGATGGTCTCGTCCCCTGTGTTTCTGGCTGCCAAGGGTACATACTTTATCTGCCATGATCGTGCATACGCATGGTTGCCCGCTGACTTCATGGGCTCATGCTTCATTGCAAATTTGTTACCTCCGACGTTCACTGTAGATGCCGATTATCACAAGACTAGAGTTGTGCGAGGCGTAATTAGCGAAGAGGATACTGCCGGTCAAGAGGCAGGAGACTTTTTCAAGGGTTTCCTCCCGTTTTGGGGACCTATGGTTAATAGTAGGAACCTGAGACAGTTGACTCGAGTGGTAGAATCGACAGCTAATATTACTGCCAGTGCCCTTGGTAATATCACCACAGAACTACAGGCGGATAGACTTATGACATTACAAAACCGTATGGTTTTAGATGTCATTTTAGCAGACCGAGGTGGGGTATGTAAGGTGATCCATTCGAGCTGCTGCATTTTCATTCCAGATAATGCTCCGACCGTCTATCAAGCCATCTCTAAGTTGCATAAAATCTCTGAATCCATACACGTGGATGTAGGGGATTGGACGCTACTTGGGTGGTTTTGGGGCCTAATGTCGACTTGGGGTTGGAAGATTCTGATGATTATCGGAGTTGTCGTGGCGTTCCTGTTCACGTGTTGCCTTTGTGTGCAGTGCGGTCCTGCCTTATGTGGCCTCTGTGCTACAACGTGTATGAGACAGCCGCCTGTTGCCAATGGAACTCGGTTGGACAGAGCTATGCTACAGCAACATCTAGATGGTCTAATGAATATTGAGTATGATTCCGACTAGTGCTTGCCTACATGAGGGCAAAAGGAGCGTCTGAGGTTCCGTGACAATTGTAAGAGGTGCTTTCGACTCGCACGAATATAGTCGAGTCTGATATCTATGAACCGCAAATGACGAGTTTAGTGGGTGTACGCAGTTTCGTTGTGCTAACCTAAACCGTTCGTCTGTTACGTGGGTATTTCTATCTGTACCCACGGGTTCCATCTTAGATACGGCATCCATTTTGTCTCTTGCCCTCAAGTAGCCAGCGAACGGACGTTGTCCGCTTCGCGACCCTGGGATTCCCAAGATATTTGCGGAAGACACATGTCCTTTGTAAGTGTCTTTATGATGAGGGGGGTGCTACTGTAAAGCAGATGGCGCCGCTCGAGGCTCATCTTGCCGCACGGACTTATTGTCTTAGCCGTGCATCTCATTAGGCACGTCCCTTTGATGCCTGTATCTCGTGTTTCTTGATACCTCCCCTTGTTCACACCCTTTCCGATTTCCCCACTGTCTCCGTCTTCCTCTACACCTGTTCTTGTTCCTATTTCGATCTGTTTATTACCGATTGGAATGCACTAATGTTGGGAAGATGGGTTTTTACAGTTGGGAACCGCCAAATGTTTCCGCACTTATGTTCCGGGCCTTGTGTGTTTCAAAGTGACCAAAACGACCCCTCTGGGGGATGATTGTGGGAACCGGGTCATAAACTTTTGTGTTCAATGTAACTCTATGGGGAAATTGTGTATAAAAGGAGCGATTCACAGAACCAATTTGAAGCAGTCTCCCCAAGTTGCACGAGTTGTACTTGACGTGACTTCTGTGTTCCCTGCAGTAAATAAACCTTGAATCTTTGACGCCGAAGGAAGTGTCCCGTGTCTCTGTGATTCGTACGCCGGAGCAGGTTACCCACGAAGGTTTCAGGTGTTGTGCCCTGGCACCGCTGGGTTCTAAATAACCTAGTCCTTCAGACATCTCTTCCTGTCTATCGCACCTTCTTCTTTGAAACTGCGCTTGCGCGAGAGCCTGCGCATGCGCATTCTTCGCCAGGAATAGATAACTGGAGTCTGCTGTAGCTTATTGATAATTGGAATCTGCTGAAGTTCATATGGGGTTCCTTTGAAAAGTTCCTTTATCATGATATATGACAGCATGTATATTTTGTAAATACATTTGACTGCAATGCTTATGAATTTCCTTCATTTCCTCTTTTCTTCTTATTGCTATGAATTTTCATTATCACGTAACTTTGTTCTCATTATCACGATTTTGCCATGAGTTATATTATATTTTGTGTGTATATCTACTTAGAGGTTGCATTTAGTCTAACTGATTTTGGTTATTATGTATATATTTACAGTTGTTGATGAATTAGCCCATCCAAGGCATGATTAATTGGACTGAATTGTGAATATATGGTGGGCCCATTAGTGGATGTGATTTATTTCCGCATCTACTGTATGTATTGTTTTGGAGTAGTGTATTATTAGACTCTCCAATATGGTGCTTATTCAAGCTCCGGAGGGTCACCACTGTTATAAAGCAGTCCCCCGTTTGTTTCAATGTCGGGACGTGTATGTTTAAATAGTTTGACTTTGTGGCGCTTCGGTAGACATAGAAAAAGGTCTTTACCGAAACGCGTCTGTTTTGTTTGTGTAAAGTTTGCTGAGAATAAAATATATATATATACTAGCAGCCCGCCCCGGCATTGCCCGGGGCAGAAAGGGGCTGGAGGCAGCATTTTAAGGCTCTGAGCACTCCCGCCCGCCCCTACATTGCCCAGACCGCATCCCTGCCGCCTCCCGCCTCCCGCCTCGCCCCGCCCCGACATTGCCCAGCCCACCTCCCGCCTCGTGCCTCGATCCTCCTGCCGGCCACCCGCCGCCCGCCTCCCGCCTCCCGCCTGCCTTTGCCTTACCTGAGCCGCCCGCAACGGACTTCACCGCCACTCCTCGCCGCTCTTTGCCTTACCTGAGCCGCCCACTCCGGACTTCACCACCACTCCTCGCCGCACGTCACCGCTCCTCCCCGCATGTCGTCATCACGTCTAGGTCGCGGTCAGCGCTACGTCGCGGCCGGTGCTAGTTTTAGGGGACTACTTTGTTTTGAAATTTTAATTTTTTAATTTACTTTTTTTATATTTTATGTCGCCTATGTCCATCTACACACCCTGAGGATTCCAACAATGTATTGGGTGTGTGGATTGGCGCTGTGGTTCCCGTGTTTACCTTGCCAAAAGGTTTCTGTTCTCTCTTTATACTAGTAGTATAGATATAAATATATATATATATAATATTCCTTCCAAACTATCCTTGTTAGCAGGGGATGACCACCAGTGCATTGTGCTTATTCTAACCCCCTTAGCCAATGACCTGCGAGCCGGACCTGAAGGGGAACAATCCTCTGAAAGAATCACAGCTATCTCGACCAATCAAAATGCCTTAAGCTCCTAGGTCGTGCACTGAACATATAATCCTCTGCTCGCTCCTACTGACGTAATTATTTTTAACATTTCCACGTTTAAATAATCCTATGTGGTCAGTCTCCACTCCAATCGTAAGGGAACCAGACCCCCATATAAACCTAGTCTGAAGGCCATATCAAATTGTTGCTGTCGGCTGTAATACTAGCTCCTCCGGCAACAGTAGTTCATTTCCAAATCTCAATTATTCTCCGTAGTCAGTCTCTTCATCAGTCAAAAAGGGAACCCAGATAAAAATGTAAACCTTTCCTAATTATCAAGTTCTATCAGTCCGATCACTGCTGTCAGCCTCAAATGGCCTGTGAAACTGTTATCCTTCATATCTCCTGAAATCACTTTGTCCCATCTCACGCCTGTGGCATTTCAATCGGCAAGTTATTGGCATCACTATAACCACTCTCCAATCAGACTGTGTGTTGCCGCGCCTAAATTCCTATGCATCTCCTTCAACTACATCCATGTGTCATTCTCATGCCCCAACCATTCACCCAGCTGTTGCATAAATCCACTATGTGACCCATAATACTAAGGACATAGTGCCCCACATCCATTGCCTAAGTTGGTGCCATACCTCCAGAGTCAGGATTACAAAAAGTAATAGAATTCATCTTCAAAATTCAGGCCCAGTTGCACTGTCAATAAGATGTTATTGGACAGAATGTCCACAGTGGAGTGTATATAGGCAGTGAGTCTTGTGGGGGGATTTTTTAGCAATTTACTGTATTAATGGGAATAATGTTGTGTATTTGTTAATATATAAATGATAAAGCCAACTCCATGTGATTGATACATATGTTTTGATTTACAGCCCAGATGATGTCTGTTGGAATGAAATGTGTTGACTGCTTTGGATGAAAAGCATTGATTGAATAAAAAATGCTGCATCCATTTAGAAACACAGGACTCCCAAGTGATTATTTTTTTATGGACTGATGATAATTAAGGAATGAACAGTATTATTCTTTGAATTTTGGAAAGACAAATCAAGGATGGGCTTTTACACGATCCTTTTCTTCTAAAATTGGGTTGTGTAGAAGTGCGCAGTGTAGTGCGTGAGGAATGTGTTGTATATTTATACATACTTCAATATGACTACTTGGTGTCTGTAGTCCTTTCTTAGTGTTCTTATCTTACCAGTCTCCCATACTACCTTAGAGTGTTCTATCTGTGTTGTGAAGATTCCTGCCAGATTGGGTGCAAAAGTGAGAAGGGTTAAGTTAAGAACTATTACAGCAAATTGTTTATTGGTGATTTTTATCAGCACATATATGGCAAAATCTCAGAAGAAGAAGCACAAAAAGATGTATTTGTAGAATCTATATTACAAATGTAAATTGGAAAGGTTTATTTGGCAGCCACCATCAATTCCTGCAGGGAGCAATTCATTTATTCCAGTGTTTGGCACAGATCAAATCAAAGAAAAGTAACGCAACTGGAATTTAGAAAGTGGTTTTTGACAATGACCTGGAAAAGTATGACAGGCGAGATGCAAATCTAATGGGACTGAAACTCCAATTCAGTGAAAATGATGGACTGGTTAGTACCGGGAGTGGCCAAAGCTAGTCCAATGAACTGTAGAACCACAACAGGGACAAAGGTCCTAGAACCAGGAGGGGGCAAAGGTCCCGGAAGTGGTCTCAAGTGGAAGTGGGCAAACGCCCCAGTGCCACGACAGTATGTCCCGAGACCTAGAGGGAGACTCTTGTGGTCTAAGGAGACAAAGGTTCTAAAAAGGGGACAAAGGTATCAGAGAGGAAAGAGAACAAAGGAGAGACGACCAAGCAGATTCCAGGACCTGCAAAACCAAGAAATGGGAGTGGACAAAAGATGTTCTAGGCCTGGAAGGGGACAAAGGCCCCACAATTACGACTGGGAGAGGACAAAACTAGTCTCAGGACCGGCAGTACCAGGAACCGGGAGTAGACAATGGATGTCCCATGACCGGCAGAACTAGAAGGGGACAACGGATGTCCCAGAATCAGTACCGGGAGTGGTCAAAGGGAGTCCCAGGACCGGGAGAATTCACAACAGAGATTTGTGACAGACAAGAGTTCCAGTACCACGACAGAAAGTTGTGACAAGGTGTTCCTTTGAACCGGGATAAATGTTCCGCGTTTAGAACCAGGCTTATAGCAGTTTGTCCACAAAAGAATTAAAATTTAATGGTAACTTAGAAGCCCGAACCACAACTGGAGGTCCATAACCCGAGAAAAAGAACAAGATCCTAGACACCTGGTTTAAAATTTCATATTGGACTGTAAGAGAACTAGCTCCAAATTTTTCTACGGGAACATTCTTCCAGAACTGTTTAATAATTGGAGACTTTTGGTGATCTGATCTATCTTCAACAAGGAGCGTGAAGCCGTGATGGACAAATACTGATATGGAGAAAGTAAACTGTCTATTCCCGTTTTTTCTGGCCACAATGACGGATTGTAGAGAGTAGACTGGCTCTTCATGTTTTGTCGATCGAAGGGGAGAAGGTGGTCATCATCATTATCATCTTGATCCTGATTCGCTTTCTTCGAATTCTGGAGTTCATGAGGTCGCTGACCTCCTAAGTGTTATATGTTTCCTTCTTGGTGTTTCTCTATGCTTTAACTCTTACCATTTGTTTGAGTCTTTCATTTGTGTTTTGTCTGCAAAGGGAGAATATGTGTTGTATATTTATACTTACTTCAATATGACTACTTGGTGTCTGTAGTCCTTTCTTAGTGTTCTTATCTTACCAGTCTCCCATACTACCTAAGAGTGTTCTATCTGTGTTTTGAAGATTCCAGCCTTGGCAGTTGATGGTCTGGTCAGCTGTGAGTTTTACTGCTCTGTTGTCTTATCTTGTCTAACTTAATAAATATATCTTAATAACCTGAAGACGTGTCCTGCTGCCTACCTAATCTATTTACAACAGAATACTAGCCTTTGGTTAAGCATAGGTGCACGTGAGACTAAACAGGTCCCTGCGCATGCACTGCAAGAATTTGAAGTAGATTTCTTGAGACTATGCACATTTCTGGCTTCTGAGGGGAGCGAAAGCACCCAGGCTAGATATAGCGTGTACAAGAATACATAAATACATAACTTAAAAAACATTTGTAGTCTGTGGGATGGTCTTCAGGTTAGATGTCTGTCGTCTGGGTGCCCAGGGATGTCTTTTCCTGGTGCCGTGCAAAAAGAGTCTTTTTTATAAATAAAAAGTCAATTTGTAGTCTGTGTTCTTGAGCGGTTGGCCTTGTTGAAGTTCTTTTGGTAGCTTTCATTGAAGGGTCGGTGAACTGCGGTTATGTTGGTGCACGTGTGGCTCGATCGCAGACCTATAGGATAAGAACTGTGCGTTGTAGGTTAGCTTGCAAAACCACATCATTAGGCAGTTTTTCGTAGAATTCCTGCATTCGCTTTTTACGGATACACCCTATGGCTCCGCTGAGAGCGATCCTTTCGAGTGGGATACTGGAAGGAGGTGCTAGTTTTTTAGGGAATGGTGAGTTTAAGCTGGTTTAGTTCTAGTTATACTTTGGTTTCCCCCCTCTTCTTGCTATGATGGGGACAGTAATTTTCCTCTGTGGGCTGCTCGATTTAAAGGTGCGTTGTTTAACCGGTGCTGCAGTGTCCTTTTGACCTGCATGGGCTTCGTGCAACTGCAAGGGGAAGTGGATGTTTAATTTTTGGGTTGATGTTTCTGTTGACATGTGCACATACCTCGGGTCTCTGCACGTGGCGAATAATGAGGTTTTCTCTAATGGGGTTGGGTGATTGGTTTACACCCTCCTTCTGGAAGGTTTGGGGATTTTGGACTACTTTAGGCCTGGTTTATGTGTGTCCTGTTGGGCTTCTAATGCAGCATATGGGAGGTGGTCAGGGGGTTGTTCGTGGCCCCTTGTACGGCCCTGCAGGGGAATATCTGGAACAGTGTTTGCTGTGTGTTCGCCGAGAGTCTGTTGTGCTGTTGGGATTTGTGTGCTCGTCCCGATCTGGGTAACGCTAACGGACTCCATGGATGTTTTCCCTATCGACTGGGGTCATATGGTCGCTGAGAAGCTGTTCTGTGGCCTCCGTGATTCAGATGTGCATGATTAGAATCAGGCCTGTTACTTCCTTTGACGAAGTTTCATGTTATCCTGTTCGATAAGCTGGGTGCAGTGGCGAGCCTATCCATGCTTCAACGGTCATTTAAGGAAAGCCTTTCCATCCTGTCGCTCTCCTCTCCCTCGGATCTAGGATGCTTTTGGGTCTGCCACCTTCGGCGGGAACCAGGGGCTTTTTGCCTGATGACACACTACTCCGTCTGCTTTAGTGGGCATGATCCGATGAGCAGACTTTGGATATGTTTGGAAGCAATAGGGGAAGGAAGAGGCAAAATGTCCTACTTACGATGGGAGTCAGGTACATGGCTGGGACTTGTCATGATGTGAAAAATTAGCTGAGACAACTGATTGCCAGGGTGAATTTCTTTAATGCCTTGGTGTCAAATTTGTGCATGGACTACGGAGTTCTATGGGTCACTTCAACATACAAATGCATGGAAAATGTGGCTTCCAGCACTGGAGCGTTGTTTCGTTTTGGGACCAATGGGGGCTTCCATTTGCTAAAGGCCTGAAAAATATCGAAGAATGGGGTCCTTTTGATCTGGGGCACACCCTAATGACTTGGATGAGGGGACCTGTGTGCCTGCTTCTATGTCAACCCTGCCTCCTGGGATCAACAGCGTGCATGTGGGCACCAGGATGGCAAAGTAAAGGCTTGGGGGTTTCTCTAATGCTGTGTCACTAGTCTTTATGGTTATAGTCAGTTTCGTGAAGTGGGTATGAAGTGGGTGTCCTACTGGAGATCTGGATTTACTGTGTGTTTGGATTGGGCGATTAGTGTAAAGGTGTTACCTTCCCAGGCAGTTACCCCTCTCTGCTGTAGCCCTGGTGCTTGTTGGGCTGAGTGCCCTGCTTGCTGCAGTTGCCATGTGGTTTGCCAAACATCTGATCCTTGTCGTGGTAATGTGTTTGCAAACTGATTTCCTCGTGGCTGAATGTGAAGCACGCTGGTGTTGATCTGGGCTTGGCTTTGTGGGTGGGTATTCTGTGGAGACGGTCCTGGGACTATTCTTTTCTGCTAGTGGTATAATTTTAACCAGCAATGTTCGATCCCGTGGTTTCTGCAGTAACAACAGTGACATTCTTTAGAATTTAAAGGTTGCCAGCCCTTTTGCCCTCTGGTTCGGGCACTCTGTTAGAACTCTCTGGGGTTCTGTGGCTGAGAGTTCTTCCAGCCAGGTGCCACTTGCACGCTTGTCGTTACCACGGCCCCTTTGGGGGACACTCTCACCTAATTCTTAGTCATTCCAAGCGGGACGCTGCATAACGGATGTGGACGGTAGCTTGCCCAATCTAGGCCTAGGGATTTTTCCCATGTAGCAGGCAGGGACACATCCTACAGGTGTTGGTCTGCCGGTTAGGTATGTAGAGTTTACTCCAGAGGTCACTCGTCCATGTTCCATATTTGGTAACAGTGGGCTCCTAGTGTGGGGGACGCACCATTTGGGCCAGGGTCACCTTGTCTGTGCCACTTCCCTACTCTGGGAGGTGCCAGGGTGGTGACAGAGCCTGAACCCGTTAACCTCGTGAGCGTGCATGATCTGGTTGCTACTGCTATTGTTCTTAAATGCCTTGGGCCGGCTCCCCACTTAGTCTCGTAGAGATGCAACGGGCATCTGTGTGTCATGATCTCTGGTCTCGGGCTCTCTGTGTACCCTACATGCTATCCTTTTGGCCATCTCTACCAAGAGTTGGTGTGCGCGGCCTGTCCACTGCCGGGCTAGTCCTTTAAGAGGCTACCTGTATAGCCCAGAACTACCCTCTTGAAGGGGGTTCGACAGACTGGGATCAGCCTGGATGGTGTTCTCGTGGCATGGGAGAGGTTTGCTTGTGTGTACTCTAGGGGGGAGGCTTTAATGGAGGAGCAGGCTATAGTTCCATTATCGGTGAATTGGATGGAGATTCTTAGCTTGGACAATAGGTCAGTCCTAGTATATTTGTCGGGACGGAAGGACAGTACAATAATTGTTCCCTTATCCTATTCGCCCCTATATCTAGCTTGAGGGGTTCCGTGAGGGGGACCTCGGCCACTGAACCCCTTACGGATCCTCGGCCAGGGAACCCTAGATTGCCTGTATTTTGGCAGTGTTTTTTTATTATGGGGCCTGCTCCTTCCCTAAACATGACCTTGCGACCCCTGTATCCACCAGAAAGTAGTATGGTTTCTCGCCTAAGAACATCATGACCACAGGGCCTTCCTCAGGGCAGCCTGGGGCTATTAGTGGGGTGAGCACGTTTTTAAGTATGTTGGTGATCTCTGGCATGTGCTCCCTATCTTCCCTCTGGGTTGGCAGGCCCTGCCCTATGATTTTGCCCTTGCTGTTAGATTCTGAGGAGCAGGAGCTTTCTCCCCCGACATTGCTAGCTCTGTAGTCATGTGTGTTTCATGTTGGGGCCACCCTGCCGTTGGTCCATAGTCTTAACAGAGCTATTCTCAGGGCCCTCTCTTGGCACATATGTCTAGTTTGATTGTAAGTTCTTGTGTTTTCTAGGATGATGGTATTGAATGTTTCCCCCTCAGGCAAGGGAAATGCGTACACTTTGGTATGGGCGTGCCACGCATGGCAGTGGTTCTCTAGTTTCCAAGCCTGTGTGGGGAACTTAGCTTGCATGTGTTCTAGTGGAGCCTCCATGGTGAATTAGGGAACTTGTTTAAGCATTTTGCAAACTTTTAATTGTCTAGAGATTTTTAAATATTTACAGATTCTACTCTGATTGTGGGGAAACTATGTCCACAGGATTTTACAAAAAACATCCTACTGGTTATGAGTGCTATAAAAATGGATGCATCAAAAACGTTTAACAATTTGCCAAAGACAAATGCGGTGAAATAACAACCTATAACCAATTGCAATGGTTAGTTTTGAACAGTACGAGTTGATTTTTAGCAGTGAAATAGCAAATATGTTATTTTTTCATAAACGCACAAACTTACTAGTATGACTATGCTGGGGTCAAAACCAGTGCCTTAAGTGATAGCTTCCTTCCCCACCACAGAGTGTCTCCAAGACTGTGACTGAGGTGAGCAACGCTGCCTGCAATTCTTGCCACAGATGGGATACACTGGATGCCGTTTCCTAGACCCCCGTGCTGACATGCTCGGGTGGTGGCCACAATACTATTCCAGACAAGCAAGGGAAACTGTGGCTGCTGTTGGAATAGAAATGTTTTAGCCAAATTCTCAATGCATTGTACGACTTAAATTAGCATTCGCTGCACCGTTTTGTATTCAGCCGCCATTTTGTGCCATGACCAAAACAAACTTCTGTCTCACCCTCTGTGTGCTTTAACTGAAAGCAGCTGCTAAAGTTTTTTTTGTTTCTCCAAGGCTGCGCTTCGCTGTGCTAATGAATACACTGACTTTGCTAGTTTATACCTTTCCCTGTAGATAGGCTTGCTCCCACCCCTAGAGTGGCGGATGCGGATAGAGTGACCCTGGCGTTGAGATAGCATGTACATCGTTCTGTACCTCCTTTGTTCATCAGCTACCAACTGGAAATTTCCAGTGAGAGCGTGTCATTATCGGTTCTGAACTGTATTTCATGTGTTGCTCTGCTTGCTGAAGTTATTCCCTCTGCAGCAATCCAAGGAGGCTGGTCAGACCGGACTCCACTCGAGTGTACCTGAAATAAAGTACCTTTGGTTTGTATTCTCTACTGATTGACTGACTCTTCATTTGTGTGGAAGGCTGAGAGGTGGCCGCCAAGACCTGGAACTCCCTCCCGTCCGACCTGCGCCTGACCCAAGACCACCTCTCCTTCAGGAAGAAGCTGAAGACCTGGCTGTTCGAGCAGTAGCGGCACCCCCCCCCCCCAGCGCCTTGAGACCCTACGGGTATGTAGCGCGCTTTATAAGTGTATCTGATTGATTGATTAATCAGGTCACTTCCTTCACTTCAGTTGGCGCCCGAACAGGTACTCCATTGGAAGGCTCATCCTCGCCCAAGGACAGGTGGGTAGGTCGGGGCCACGTTGGGTCAGAAGGGCGGACCAGGAATCCCTGCATGAGAGAGTCCTGAATTCACTGCTGCCACGTCTGACTGACCGGTCGGTGCCTCGCCGAGAGGTCATCCCGACTGGAGTGCAGAATGGCAAAACCCTTGGATCTGACGACTGGTCTGAAGAGTCAGCAGTAGAGAATACATTTGTTTGACCTGTGTGCACCAGGTGAGTTTGCTTTGGTTCTTTGTGTTTTTTGTGTATATGGTTCCATTTTAGTTTGTCTTTGGTATGGTCTGTGGACCTATTTTGAATTGTCTTTGGTATGGTCTGTGGACCACTTTGGATACGAGGTGTTTCTGAACACTTCTTTATTGTTATTGTTATTGTTGTTATTTAATTTTATAAGGCGCACAGCTACCCTTAGGTTTCCCGGCACCGCCTGACGTGAACAGAGTAGAAAGGGAACTATTGATTAAATAACCATGTTTTTAAACACTTTCGTAAATTCGCATAGCTGGTTTCATTACGAAGAGCCTAGGGGAGAGAATTCCACAAAGAAGGGCCCAGACAGGAAAAAGACCTACCACCCATTCGCGACAGTCTGGTTCTAGGAACCAAAGATTTCGCCTGAGTGGAGGAACGAAGGAGGCGTGGTGGACGGGAAGGGTGGACTAAGGCCATGAGGTACTGATGTGCCATGCCAGATTTGATTTTGTACTTATAACTTAGGGTTTTGAATTTAATGCGGTTCTCCACCCTGAGCCAATGAAAGCCACGAAGAGAGCCTTCTAACAACATGGCAGAGCCTCTTGGCAGCTAAAGTTCTGTACCACCTGAGGTTTATGTGTCACATCCTTATTGGCTCCTAGATATAGGACGTTGCCATAGTCCAGCCTAGAAGTGATAAGAGCCTGGACCACAGTTCTTTGAGTGGGACTAGGCTGCAACCAAAGAATTTTTTTTTAACCATTTAAGGATGTTGAGGCAGGTTAAGGCGACCTTAGCAGCTTGTTGCTTCATTGATAGCTGGCCATCAATGATAACACCTAGATTGCGGACCTGGTGTGCAGGTTAAGGTAACGCACCCATTTCCGGAGGCCAGTGCTGGGGGCCCCAGCAATCTTTATTCTTCCCCAAATGAGCACTTCTGTCTTTTTGCCGTTGAGTTTAATCAAGTTGACTTGCATCCAACGTGCAATATTCCTCAGCCCCGACTGGATAGATGATGACTTAGACGCCCTTTCAGTGGAGAGAGAAGATTATCTGAGTGTCATCAGCGTAGGAAAAATAGATAACCCAGCATCTTCGGAGATCGACGCTAAAGGCTTGACATAAACATTATGGCTGACGGAGAGAAGAACTGAAACGTACGATCAGCCAGAAAATCAGTAAGCCAATTGAGTTCAGAGCCGACAACACCCATTGATTATAAGGCTTTCAATAACACAGTGTGAGATATCTTGTCGAAAGCGGCACTCAAATCAAGCAATATGAGTGCTACAGTCTCACCAGTATCCAGACGTTGACGCAATGTTTCTGTGACTCCAAGAAGCGTAGTTTCTTTTGAGAAACCTGCCCTGAAACCGGGCTGTGAGCGATGCAGCAGTTTTTGGGAATCAACAAAGTGAGTCAATTGCAGGTTGACGTGTTTTTCTAAGATTTTAGAAAAAGCAGGGAGTAAAAAATTCGGACGGAAATTAGAAGGTTCCGCCGGATCGGCATTAGATTTTTTTAGAAGTGGGAGAATCATGGCGTTCTTCCATTCTGATGGAACAATTGCTTCCTGTAAGGAGGCATTGAGCAACTCCATAATTAACTTTAGCGAAGACAGCTCAATCTTCTGCAGTACGGCAATGGGAAGGGGATCTCTAGGCGAGCTGGAATTGAGCCTATCTAAAAGCTGCCTAAAAGAGGTTATATCGAGGGGCGACCAATTTTCCAGTTTATTGGTAGGTTCAGCTATTTGACAGTCCAACAGTTCAGTGCTTCCCGATGTTAGAGGGGAGTTCTTTGTTTGCTTACCATTTTAGTTGTCTCAACATTCAATGCTGAGTATATTTTCGCCACTTTACTAAGAAAAAACTTGGCTAGATCCTCACATTTGGAGTCGGTGAGGACAGGGGAGTGGGTTGGTAAGCTGCGTCAGATAGTTCTTTAACTAATATAAACAAGGTTTTGGGACTATTCTGTGCCATAGTAATGGTAGCGTTCACATATTCAGCTCTGGCAGTATTGGCGGAGGGACACTGGTGCAGCGAGTATCCTGTGCTTTTGCAGAAGGTGGCGGTCCCAAGAGGATGAGGGTCTTGAGGACGGGGACGTGGAGATGGTGGCCAGGACAGGGTTCAGTCAGTTGAGACATTGCAGGGTTGTACTGACCAGACTACTTTGACGACCCTCGGGGAAAACAGTATTACCACAATGACTATGATACAGATGAGGTAACAGGGATGTCTTACAGTTAGGACAGCCGAGGACAGGGTGAGGGACCAGTTTTGATAACTGTAGACCAAAAAGTTCCATATGTTAGTGCGGACGTGCATGCTTCGACTAAGGAGTTTTTTGTGGATACAGTTGCGATGAACAGTTCTATTTCTTGTTCCCTGGGGTGGCTCTGTTTGGCCGTAATATTGTTTTGGCTGTAATTTCTGGTGCACCGGTTGTGTGCCCCATTTCAAAACCACTTGCATTGACTCTTGGTCCTTTCACTGTGGATTCGCCATTCTTGCTGACTTCCAACTGTGGAGAGAATTTGATGGGCTTACATTTATTGTAGAAATTGCATGCCACTATTTATCGCTCCCGGGATGGTGTCTACATGACAGTGGGCCCGAATGTGGTGTGTGCTACCTAGTGCCTGTCGAAAGATGCTTCTCTTCCTGCTGAATTTAAAGATGTGCCACCCACAATGTGGGCAACGGGTGACATAGATGTGGATTTCTTGCAGATATCAACTGTTTCGATTCGTGTCAAGGAAGGTGCAATTTTACCTCGCATTTATAACATAACATTCCTCAGTGTAAGATACCACAGGCAAGTGAACATGCTTTAATCAAATTGTACAGGATTTGATTGAGAAAGGAGTGGATGAGGAGACAACTGCTAATGTTTGTAACAGCCCCATTCTCCCGAATCTCAAACAGACACCTTCAGGTACCTCTGAGTATCATGAAGATGTGTATCGCTTTGTGATTGATCTGCGTGAAGTTAACAAAATAGTGATTCTCCAGTTTCCGGTGGTCTCTGACATTACGACTCTATTGACAATAATCCCTTCTTCTGCTAAATTGTTTTTCTGCATCCCTATTCATCCTCACAGCAGGTACTTCTTCGAGTTTAACCTATCTGGTAGACGTTTTAGATTCTGTCCTGCTCCTCAAGACTACACAGAGAGTACGAGTATCTATGGTCAGGCATTGAAAGGTCAGTTGGATTCTTTGTTGCTTCCCGCAGGCAATGTTTTACTCCAATATATTGACGATCTGCTCATCGCCTCAGACACAGAACAAGGTTGTAGAGACAGTACTTTCAAACTGTTGGTTCACCTAGCTGACCATGGTCCTAAGGTATCCCTTTCCAAAGTTAGTATTGTCAACGGGGAGTCACCTATTTAGGTCACCTATTGTCAAAGGAGGGTAGGCGATTTACCCCTGAGTGCATCAGTGTCATTGTTAAAATGCCTGTCCAGTGAACTCAGAAAGATGTGCACGCTTTTATTGGCATTACTTCTTATTGTCGCCAATGCACCCCAAACTATTCCCTCCTAACAAAACCTCTGCTTGCACTAACCACTGAAGACATGCATGAACCCCTGCCTAGGACGCTAGAATGTCAGCAGTCTTTTGAGCAATTGAAAACTGCACTTTGCTCGGCTCCAGTGCTTGGTGCTCCTAACTATACCAAGCAGTTCGTGCTGTCCGTACACGAGACAGCTGGTTGCACACTTTCTGTTTTAACACAAAATGTTGGGGAAAAGCAACGTCTGTGTGCTTATTTCTCTGCTGCACTTGACCCTGTCGCCTGAGTCCTCCCAAGCTGTCTAAGAGTGTTGGCAGCCGTGGCCGTCTCAATAAGTCAATCGGCAGGACTTGTACTCGATACTGACCTCACAGTTATGGTACCCCAAGCTGTGGATGCACTTTTTTTTTTTTTGGTAAACCTTTATTGTGCAGTATAGGCAAACAAATACGGGCCCACAACCATCCGGCCGGCCTCGAAAACATTGTAAGTACTGTTGCAACTATACGTCGACTCGATAGCATCACTATAGAAATTGACAAGCATTCAAAGTTACACTGTGTATAACGTACCACCGAGAAGTAGGATAAGGGAAGGTTAATTTTAAGAAATTAAGCATTTGAAAATATAAAAACTAAAAAGCGTCAGAGTCCAGTCCTTCCATCGTTGACATGAATGGGCAACAAACAACCCCAAAACCCGGCTAAGGCATCGTAGTCAAAAAGACCGGCATAGGGATTCGCACAACAGGATATTCAAGCAATCAACATGCGCCATGCCGGCCATCACCCATCCCGTAACACGCAACCCACGGACCCCAAGACAGAAAAAAGGGGAAAAGAAAGAAGAGAAATTAGGAAGAAGAAAAGTAAGGCCCATAGAAACTAAACGATAAAATAAACCCCCCCTTACCCCCCACCCTACACGCATGCAGAGGCTACGGCCTACCCCCCCCCCTAGCAGTGTGTCTGTCGCCCAATAAAGAGTACCCGAAATACAGACATAGAAGTAAAGGAGGAAAAGAAAAAAGAATCATATAAAACCGGAGGAGGGCCAAATCCACTTACTCCCGGACTCCACAGCCCGCACAAAACCTCCACCTCATAAACAAGGATCAACAACAGAGCATATCAGTAGCAACCGTAAATGGGAAAAGACATCACAGATCACGCATCCAAATGTATCAGAAAAGCGTTCCAGTCCGGGTCTCCGCCAGCCAAGAAGTCAAAAACAGCGAAGAGAACACCATCAGCCCTGGCCTGAACGTAGAAAACCCTCCAAACATGGCCACTGCTGAGAGCCCACCCCAGGCAGAACAAAGGGACAAAATGGCCGCCCTCGACAAAGAAGAAGCATATGGAGAGAAAATGGACGCCGCCTGTTACCAGTAAGTCCAGTGTCCAAAGAGACGAGTACCCCCACGATCACAGGATGACACACAATCCACTGTAGTAGGAAAGAGGCTCCGGAGGCAAAGTCAGCAAAGGAGGCCAATAACTGGGGAGTTGACAAACGAAGCAACAGTAGCGATTGCATAGGCAGAGTCTCATTCTTAGGAGTGGAGGGAGACATTGTAACTTCAGCACAGTCGGTAGATGAACACAAGCCAATGTAGCCAGGGATAGTCCGCTTCTCTGTGCACACTTGCTGCAACATAGTAGCCGCTTCAGGAGTAATTGGAGGCAGCAGGGAGCCAGGCAACCGCGTTCGCCCCAGTGTAGATGCAGCATCTTCAGCTTCCGACCCAGCTCTCGGGTGCCTATCAGCCATGCAGCCCTTAAGTCGGCAAGAGCTGCCAGGACGGCACCGCAAGTCGGGACTAACTGCGATTCCAGCCGGTCCGCGCTGCAAAGAGCCGCATTCAGACCAACATCCAGCACAGGGCCAGGCAGGGCAGCACATCCTGGGGGCGAGGTAACACTCATCTCCGCGGACTGGAAGTCAGGCGCCATTTCTACCCCGTCAGTGAGACCACAATGGAGGGAGGGGGGCGAAATCGGCATCAGGAGACGGCAGTTCGGATCGCCGGTAGGAGCAAGGCACACAGTCAGGGAGCGTCGCACAGCGAGAGCCCCTTCACCTCCAGCTGAAGACGGGAGCCAACACGAAAGTGGACGGCCGGTAAGGTGCTCCAAAATGGGGTCGGCACAACCCACCAGCAGCGTTCACAAAGAGAAGTGGTGCAAGAAGGGCTCCCGCCTCGCCAGTGCACGCAATATAATAGTAGGGAAACTCTCCACAGCGGAAAGGATCTCGGCCGTCTCCCTCTGCAGCCAGCGGCGATTCCTCAAGCATCGGCACCACCCCAGCTCGTCCCGCCGACTCCGCTCCAACAGCGTCCAGCGGCGTCGATCGACACAGGTCCCAGAGGCAAGCCACGGAGGTCGGCTAACTCGGCGAAATCTCCAGCAAAACAGCAGGCAGAGACCTCAGAAGAACACGAATGGCAACAGCGCGTTGCAATCACCGTTTCGCCGCGACGTAGGCACAGGATAAGGTCAGGATATTGATGCGGGAGTGGAAGGCTTGCGGAGCCGGGAGCCTACACGTCCGTCCTGTCCGCCATCTTGGCTCCTCCCAGGATGCACTTTTGAATAAGACAAGGGCACAGCACCTCACCAGTTCACATCTGACCGGTTACGAGCTAACGCTTTTCCAAAAGCATATCACGATCAAACACTGTGCCACTCTGAATCCAGCCATGTTACTACCCCTTTCTTCTGAGAATGAGGAACTTGACATACACAATTGCATTTTTCGGATGGAAGAAGAGACGAAGGGACGGGTAGACTTGACTGATGTTCCCTTATCTGACCCCCAAGGGAAACTATATGTCGATGGTTCTTGTTTCAAAGTACCAGAAGACACCGCCAATGCAGCATACGCAATTGCTACACTGCACATGGTAGTCGCGACTTCGCAAGTTCCCTATCAGTCCGCTCAGCAGCTGAGCTAGTCGCCCTTATTTGAGCCTGTGAGTTGAGTGAGGGACTGGTTGTCAATATTTATACTGACAGCCAGTACGCCTTCGGAGTCGCCCATAAGTTTGGGCAGCTCTGGGCAGCGCGAGGGCTCCTTACCTCACATGGGACCCGCATTCAGCATGGTCCTCTCCTATATAGGCTTCTGTCCGCCCTGACGCTCCCTAAGAAATTGGCGATTGTGAAGTGCAGTGCTCATAGGAAGGTTACTGACAAGGTAGGGGAGGGGAACACTTTTGCAGATCAGACAGCTACGGAGACAGCCCGCATGAAGATGAAAATAATTCTTGTAGCAGGTCCCATTAGGTGGGTGCCCGAGGCTTCAATGTTTGAGTGTACACTCGAGAATGTCAAGGAAATACAGAGTGAAGCCACGATGGAGGAGTTAGTGGCGTGGCAAGAAAGTACAGCAAGTTTGAATGTTGAGGGATGTTGGATTGATAAGTCAGACAAGAAGAGATGGATGTTGCCAGATGCATATGTTCTTTCTGTAGTGAGAATGGCCCAGCTCACATCAGTGCTAAGGGTATTTGCAAGCTGTTGGACCCCGTATTGTAAAAGGGGTCGTAGACAACCATTAACCAAAGACCCTTTTTGTGTTGCCCGGCGGTATCGCCTCTATGACCCACCAATATTTACTCAATGAAGAAGCAGGCGCTGGAGACTGAAAGGCAGGAAACGAGGGTTTATTCTCTCCGGAGGAGAACACATCAATTCAGACAGCAAGTATCGTCACGAGGTGCTCTACCTGCATCTCTGAGGCCTGGCCTCTTATACTCAGGTTTATGATCTTTATTGCACGTAACACATTCTTACAACACTTTGATATATGAAAGAACATCCTCGTAATCTCCCCCTCAGGCCCGTTCCCACATACATTTGCAGTTGAATTCCCCACCCCGGTCACAACAGGTGATGATTATCGCGCAGCAGGACATTCCGCCGATTCACGGAATGTGTGAAGTTTGATCGGATCTCGTAGGGTGGGGGCTTTGATCGGCTCGAGGGTCTTTTGATGGGGAGGGGAGGCTTCCTACAGTACGGGGTAATAAACAGTATCCGCAGGGCCAGGTGGTGGCTTGGGAACAAGGAAGACAGACGGGCACACAGGAAAGAGGGGGTTTGCATCAAAGGGCCTGAGACTATGAAAGGAATGAAGGGAGGTATCGCGCTGGGAACAGGATGGGATTCTGAGGCAGATCTGCGCTGAAGAGGGGTTTATGACCCAAGGAGAGCGAGGGGGTTGCCAGCGTGCGGGGGGATGTCTGTGAGGTTAAGAGAGAGAGAGAGAGAGAGAGAGAGAGAGAGAGAGACGCGCTGGCTATCAGCGCGTGGCAGAGGGGCCATGGTGCTCAAAATGACTGTCGCTTACGTGCAAGGCATGTGAAAGCGGGAGTGATCAGTGTGTGGGGGTGCTTGTGTAGGTGGAGAGCCATGCTGGGGGTCAGGGGTGTGCAGAGGGTGGTTCTGGTCAAGGCAGCTAATGTGGTGGGCGTGTGCGGCGAAGAGTGTGGCATCGGGGCAAAAGGGAAGATGGCGCAGATAATGTTCACCAAACCGTATTAAGTTTCCACAGTCCTCCCTTTAACATTTCTAAGACATCTTGCTGGCCTATTTCCAATCTATGTCTACTGTTGTGGTCATAAGTAAGGAAGTGATAACCCAGGTGAAGGAACTGTACATAAACATCACATTTTTAAAATCTTTTCATCCAGTGGGCGGGCTCATCGTTAAGCTTTGTTGCAGGAAAGTCATAGTAATGCAATATCAGACAAAAATTATGCAGTGAGAGCATTGGGTACAGATCATAGAAGCTGGTAGTCATTCGGAATAGGAGCCGATAGGTTACCAAGTAAGTAGGTTCTTTTTGTGCTCGGTTGGAGCATAGTCAATTCAATGGTGGTTGGGAGAGAAATGAGACATAGTAAAAACAATAATCAGTGTTCCCAGTGTCTTATGGTCGTGGACCATTGTTAGTCAGTTCTCGGCATTCTTTGTCGTCTTCTGTTGGCACTGTTGAACACCTGTATTACAATTCGTTCGTTAGCAGGAATGTTCATGTGGGTTGAGCCGTTGGAGGTCTGCGGGCAGGAGAGTGCCTTTGTACTGTTTCGCCAGGCCTCATGAGAGAAATGCGTTACGGTTTTGGAGCAGATGCATTTTCTTCCATAATCCAGAGAGTGGTCATTAGAAGGAGACAGAAAAGGATTGTGGTGAAGGGTGCAATTGTCTTTGAGTTGTGGAGTCTGTCTGTTCTTGGGTTTCTGTGGTGGGTATTTCCTGTTGCTTCCATCATCTTCAAGGTGCTCGGTACCGGGCAGAACCACATACTTCGTTTAGCTTCTCTTTGGGGTGACCCTTGGTGGTGTTTTAGGTCACCGTTCTGAGATTCAACACAGTTCGTGGTCTACTTAGTCAGGGCTCCCTCCTCTTTGACGCAGGAAATGCCCTTCTCCGGATGGCACAGTAGGATTTAGAGGATTTTGGAAGTTCAGGTGGAGGGAGGGTGTGTGGGTGAATAGTCTTTATGGCAGGTCGGAGGAGGAGGGGATGGAGCAGGGCCAGGTCGGGAACAGACCAGAGAGACGGAAAATTTTAGACAGGCGGGTCCATAATCACGTTCAGAGAGCAGGGACCTTTCGGCACGCGTCGATCATAGAGCAGGGGCCTCAGGTCAGCCCTTTCCTTTAGGTTTGTCGGAAACAGTGCCTTGTCCTGCGACTCCTTACTGTTGTGGTCTCGCCTTGGCCTCCGTCGCTGAGGTTCCACGGTCTGCAGTCAGGCCGCGTGCTCCCACATCCGGTCTCTTTCTCCTCCGACAGTGGTACCCTTAAATGAGTTTGAAAAGACAGTCTTTAGAGATTTTGCAGAGGAAGGTAATTACGTAAATCTATTTCTCTCCCAACATCAAGCAACTGGGGTAAACATCCGCTACATTGAGGTTTGCAGCCAACGTATAAACAATTGATGATGGGTTTGCTGGATTCCCAACAACTGCCCTTTGTGGTTATTTCATTGGCGTTTTGTCGGTTTATTACATTCATTTTGTCGTGGTACGAGGTCTGATACCCATTATTTGCATTCGTTTATTACAGTCATGTCAGTTCTCCTGGTAGTGACCCATTTCCCTAGTACGAGTCTTGCAAGGCTAGACCGGTCTTCAGGGCTTGGTATTTTACGGAAAAGTGTAACGTGTTATTCACCATAGTCTGATGGGCATCCTTCTGAGGAATGAACACAGGCTAAACTATTCTCCATTACATTAATGCGTCTTATCTTTGGCTAAACATCTCATTTTCAACAAGGTTTAATACAACAAGTTCTTTCATTTTTCGATCTAATTTTAACTTTGTAAACATTCTAATCTCTACATCGTTTCTTACAACCTGGCTACTTCATTAAAAACTCGGGGGGGGGGCTTGCGATAACTATTAAACTCATCTTTGATGCGAGTGGGGTCTTATGGGAAACAACTAGGAACACAGTGAATTGGAGCAAGGGACATTTTTCAAATTCTCGTCTAGGGCAGCAGTGCCGTTGTGCGGAGGGCGGACAGGCAAGAGCCAGGCTGCACTTCCGGGTTTCGCCCGAGCTGAGGTTAGCGCTCTAGTGGCTACCTCACTCGGGGCTATTTAGCCACGCCCCTCCTTCAAGCGCGCAGCGGTTGCGCGCAGGGGGCGCCTTCGAGCGCGCCTAAGAAGCGCCGAAGAAAAGCCCGTCTGCGCCCGTCCGCGACAGGACGGGGCGAGGGGCGATGGACCCTGGTCCCTCTACACGAGCTAGTACTGGTAAGAGCAACCAATTTCTCTCCTACTCTGCCCTTACATTACGTAGCCTTAGACCACCTACATGCTGCAATATAGTCATTCCCTGGCACTGTATTGAGGATGCCTATTCCAGTCCTCAGTGTCTGCGCCTTTCTAACGTTATTGCACCCTCCCCCAATTCCAACACCTCAATTAAGGGTTTGAAGAGTTTTATGTTAAATGTACGCTCCCTACCCAAACATCAACATCAGGTCTGGGATGCAATATATTCCATTCAACCAGACATATGTTTCCTTGTGGAAACCTGGTTAAAACCCCATACAATTACAGCTATTGCTATGGGGATTCCCTCTGGCTATAAAATCAAACACCTAGATAGGGACATCAAAACGGGTGGTGGATTGGCTATTATATATAGGGACCATATTCAACTTACTATTATTGAACAACACTCAAACTCACAGCTAGAATTACTACTTTTTAAAATTCACCTTACTAATTTTCTTACCTGGAAGGGTGCCTTAGTTTATCGCCCCCCAGGAGTAAACCCTAATTTTGCACTTACTCTCCAAGAAATACTAGCCCCGCATATAAGATCGAAAGAAGACTTTTTACTTCTAGGTGATTTTAATATACATGTAGACAAGCCTATGCTGACCGAATCCATGACTCTAATAACAGATCTATCGAACCTGGGCCTAGAATTGAAAAATCATGGGCCTACTCATGTAGGAGGACATATGCTGGATCTAATTTTCTTAAATTCTACCAAAATATTCTGCTTACCGGCTAAAAGCATATCCTGGACAGATCACTCCTTGTTGGAATTTACTCTAACAACCCCTGTAAGACCCATAAAGAATGCTCCCTCCCCCCCTTCTTGGAGACGTCAATGGCATAAAGTTAATTTTAATACAGCTCAGGAAGCATGGACAGACCCCAATTTTTTGGAATCCGACACAGTAGACATAGCTCTAGCCAAGCTGAATGAGTCTATCAAAAAAACCATTGACATTATAGCTCGTCTAAAAAGACACAAACAACACCCAGTGTCAAAACAAGAAAAATGGTATACGAAGGAACTGAGAGCAGAAAAACAAAAGTGCCGACGAGCTGAGAAAGCTTGGCGGAAAACAAAATCCGAGGATAGTCGGAAATTTTTTTTAAATGCTCAAGCAGAGTATTATAAAAACATAAAGCTGGCCAGGAAACAACAACTAACTCAACAAATAGCAGAAGCAGGCAACAGCTCTAAGGAACTTTTTCATATTCTGCAAAACTTTATAAAGCCCACGGCATGTGAAAGTTCTGACGACTTCTCACAGGATCTTTGTGACAACATCTCTCTATATTTTGAAGACAAAATTAACATCATCTATGAGAGAATAGTAGAAGCTAATGACATCAGCAAAAAGAACTCTAAAACATGCTTAATTACAATCCCCTCCACATACAATGAACCTTCTCTGACGTCTTTCTCTTCTATTGACCACACAGAGCTCCTTACTCTTTGTAACCACATAAAAACAGGTTCCCCTAATGACCTGCTTCCAGCTAAAATGGTTGGTTCTTTGATCCCTTTATTAGGCTCACACATACTTGAAGTGGTCAACATCTCCCTCAGGACAGGACAGGTCCCGGCAGAATGGAAAAAGGCAGTGGTGAACCCGATAAGGAAAAAGACATCATCTCCCTGGACAGACCTTTCCAACCTACGTCCTATCTCTCTCCTACCTTACCTGGGCAAAATCACGGAGAAGCACGTGGACACCTATCTCTCTCAACATCTTGAAGCGACGGACGGCCTGGACTATTCTCAATCTGGGTTCAGGCCGAACCACAGCACAGAATCAGCACTTCAAACAGTGACCAACAACATCAAAATGGCACTGGATGATGGATGCTCTATGATTCTGGTGCTGTTGGATCTTTCCGCCGCTTTTGATACGGTGTCTCACAAGGTGCTTCTCCATCGCCTAAGGGAGGTGGGAATAGGAGGAGAGGCTTACGCGTGGTTGGAGAGTTTTCTGTCCGGGCGTTCCCAAGAGGTTAGGCTGGGCTCCCATCAATCCACCCACAGAGAGCTCAATAAGGGGGTGCCACAAGGCTCTTGTTTGAGCCCTACACTCTTCAATATATATGTGGCCCCCCTAGCCAACCTAGCAAGATCTTTCGGGTTCACCCCCGTGTCGTACGCTGACGACACCCAACTCCTTTTTCCTTTTAAAAATCTCACACCTGCAATAAAAAAATCTTTTGCAGATGGCATGAGTGCCATTGCAGACTGGATGTCATCAAATTGTCTGCAATGTAATGTCGGGAAAACCGAAGTTATGTTGTTCGGTCAAGCGACGACACTTTGGTCATCAGAGTGGTGGCCCCAAGAACTAGGTCCTGTCCCTACCCCTAATAGCAAGGCCAAAAATCTAGGAGTACTATTTGACCAACAACTCACTTTTAAGGATCACATCAATCAGGTAGCTGGTACCTGCTTCCGGGCTATCGGGATGCTAAGGCGTGTTTTCCCCTATCTACCAGACCATTGCAGGAAAACACTGGTCCAGGCTCTTGTTATCAGTAGGGTAGACTACTGCAATGGTTTGCTCCTTGGAGCTAACGAAGAGCAAATGAAGAAACTACAGGTTATACAAAATACTGCAGCAAGGATTATCATGAATGCTCCACCTAGGACACCTTCCGGCCCCCTACTGACTCATCTACACTGGCTTCCTGTGAAGAAGCGAGTTCAGTTCAAGACCTTATGTATTATACATAAGAGCTTAATAGGGGTGGGCCCCAAATATTTCATTGACATCTTTCAGCCCTATATCCCAGGGCGTTCTCTGCGATCCAGCAATCAGCAACTGCTGAAGGTGCCCAGAGTTAAGAAAGCCAGGCAGGGTGGCCGTGCATTGGCTCATACCGGACCCACACTCTGGAACACACTACCGCTAGACCTAAGATCCATTACCAACCATATGAACTTTAGAAGAAATCTAAAAACCTACCTGTTCTCTACCAACTAATGATCATATTACATCTGGCTACACCTCTTGTTCTCACTCTCATTTGCAGTTATAGCGCGGAGATACCCCTTCGGGAGTCTAGTCCGGCGCTTTATAAGCATATAAAATAAAATAAAATAAAAATAGGGCAGCCGATACAAAACTGATGGCGTCCTGGGAAGGCGGGTGTATCTCGGTCGCCTTTGCTGATTGGGGCATTGATACAATTTTGGGACGGGGAAGGTCGCGGTACCAGAAACATTTTATCATGGATGCCACTGACAAGTAGTTCCCTCAAAATGGGTCAGATTAGAGAACCTTAGTCGTCTTACCTGTCCTTTTCCTTTCGGTCAATCTAGGTTTCATCAACATTTAGCAGAAAAGGAGAGGTAGTAACGTGGTATCGATGCAATTTATATGTAAGACAAATTTGTGCAAATACTTGTGGTATTTGGAGCCAATCAGGTGGTGCACCAGGGGGTAATGGTTTGCCAATTAGGTGCCAGTTGCTAGGAAGAGCGAAAGAGTGGAGGAGAGAGAGAGAGAGAGAGAGAGAGAGAGAGAGAGAGAGAGAGAGAGAGAGAGAGAGAGAGAGAGAGAGACAGATAGAGAGAGAAAGATAGAGAGAGAAAGATAGAGAGAGACAGATAGAGAGGGAGAGAGATCAACAATAGGCTAAATAGTACACGTGTGACATGGAGAGTGGCCATGTACTATTTAGGCTATTCAGTGCACTACCCAACATGAAACATTTTGGGTTTGTGTTAGAAAGCATGCAGTTTGGGACGGAAGAGCATTAGGCCAGGTACATAAGGACATGCATTGAGTCGGGTGTCTTTAGGTGCCATCTTGCAGCGTAGGTCCGCTTCATGTATCGGACATGGCATGGCTCCAGATCTTTTACTATACCCTAGTCATTATTCCAATGTAACCTGTAGAGGGAGAAAAAGGAAGAAAGGGAGGGGGGGGGGGGGAAACAACATTCGAGCATATCAAATGTATGGGCACGAAAGTTATTTACTTACCATATACTCGCACTTATCTCCTCGGGATATAATCCCTAGGGTCTTGATTTCTTGGTTTCTGAAGTCAAGGGAGCGGGCAGTGTGATAGGTTGTTCGTGGGGGGGTTCGAGGGTGGCGTTATAGATCGGGTGTAGGGAAACGCTAAAAAAAGGAATCAGAGGCGCCTAGCGCGAGGTACCTGGTTTTGTAGATGTATCTAGCCACCGGGATCCTTAAATCATTCCCAAAGCTGTGATGTTCTAAGGCATATCAGTTCTTCGGTCAACCCTGTCCCTTAGTACCTTCGACCATCATACCTTTATAACGTTCTATCATTCACACCGCTTTACTTTACCCATTCTCAGAAGTCGAGGTCCTTCTTCATGCGTTAGTTCCTGAGCCTAGTCGCATATTTGGAGGCAGCGTATCATACCCTTTGAGTCGATCATCAATCCAGGGCCGAACAATCATTTTCTAATAACCTTGAAAAGAGAGCAGAACTGTTGCGCACAGAATAGCCCTCCCGCCAATTCCCACATTTACAGAAGTATGCGATACCTGTTCATAGTTTGGAAAACCTTTATTTGCGTAATCTTTTAGTAAGTAAATATGTGAAGGCAATCGTATTTGGTCGGACACGGCGATGGCTGAAGCACATACAATAGGGGGCTATTTTGCAGTATTTAAAAACATTGAAAAACGTCTACTTAGTTATTTGCAAGAAACTGAAAACGTCTTTTAACAATTGAGGGGTCATAGGGTATTTATTTCATAAATTGAAACACAGTCAGGCTAAATGCAATCACATTTCCTAGATGTATACCGTGGGCGTGCGTCGCAAGCTACGTTATGTATTGGTTACAATAAATATCATAATAAATCGTACATTGAAATCAACATATTAACGGGATCCTTTCAAATGTTCGCCAAGTGAACCCTCCTCTCCTCTTCGTCAAGTGTACAAGGGTTCACATACATAACTCAGAACATCAAGTCTTGTTAGTCAAAGAACACCACGAGGTGTCCGTAAGTTCCTATTGATACCGGCGCCATTTTGGGCGATGCCGGGTTGGTTGTACCAGAATCCCTTTCGACAGTTCAAAAAAACCTGTGCTAACAGAGGGGCTGGTAATGTGTACCGTCAATCAAGAGGGAAGTGAGGTAGAATCTTCCCTACCAGGTCACGTTGAGGTTCAGCCGGAACTCACTCGAATTCGTTAGCCCACAATGTTCCTGGGTGGCTCAGACTGAAGCTGGTGCGGACACGAGAGCACCACCGTCTTGCGGCTATGTCGTGGTCATTCCAGTTGTTCCCTACCGGAAGCCTGTAGGGGCCGAGGGCTTCTGGGACTCTGGTAGAATCTTCAAAGCTGTGGGGATGTTGTCGGAGGTGGGGGCTCGTGCCCAGGTGGGCAAGTGCCCGAGTTGCAATACCGGACTAAGTTACTCCAGCGGCCTAGACCCGCCTTCCAGAGGGCCCAGACGCCATTTTGAGACCCTGCAGCCGCCGCCCTTCGTCGTGTCTTTCAGGAGTGGAAGAAACTTCTTGAGGTGACAAAGACAGAACACCATGCTGTTGGAGCAGGACATTTGGTTCGGGGCACCAGGGGGCAGCTGTGGAGCCTTCACCTGGGGAGGTGGGGGAGGCTCGTTCGCGCCACCTCCCTCTCCCAGCGCATCCCATGCCGTCCCTTCGAATCAGGGGTGCACATGATGACCACCCTACACCCCTGACTCCGACTCTTGGGGGACCATTGTATGTCCGGTGCTGCGAAAATAGATCCGTCGGACATTGTACGTTCTGTGCTCCGCAAATAGGTCCGTCGAACATTGTATGTTCTGTGCTGCGGAAATAGGTCCGTTGAACATTGTACGTTCTGTGCTGCACAAGTATATCCGTGGCCCGGCTGGAGGATTTCGGCGCCGGGCCGGGGCTGGGAAGCCTCCTATCTGTGGAGGTGGGAGAGGCTCGTCCGCGTCGCCTCTCCCTCCCAGTCCCCCTGCACCAGTTCGATGGGGGAATTCGTGATGGCCGGACCAGGAGATACGAGGGAGGGGGTCATCTGGATCCGTCCCCTCCCTACTCGTGGCCCAGGGGATGTCACCCCAGGAAGGAGAGTATGGGAAGACCATTTCATGTCGGCCCATGGAGCCTCCCGTACCCTCTCATCAGCGATTTCTTTTGGTCTATGGCTGATGACTGGCCCCGCCCCACACGTGCTATGTGTTTCACCTTCCGGATGGGCGGGACCGTTGACTCGTTACATTTTGAAGACTTCCGGAGTGAGCGTAATATGTTTTGTATTGTTCCTATTAGTACAGTTTACCTTAAAGAATGTTTTACTAGTTTTTCTATTTATCGTTGGTTGTGTGTTATCTCTATCGTAATTAAACCCTAAATTATATAACAGATGCTTGGTTTCCCTGAGTCCTTTTTCTAACAGGAGGTTGTCTACGCAGGCCTGTATTTGCTTTTGTTTTTTCAGAGTGGGGGGCAACAGGGGGGGGGCAATCAGTCCCAGAACTCTAACATGTCGTTAAAATTGGTCTGACGAAATTTGTGCCATCGAGCATAATCGAACGTGGTGGTTCTATCCGTCCTGTCCGTGTTTGTCTGATTTGTTTTTGTCTCGCGCCTTTTCCCTTTCTGCCGGCCTGTTATTTCTGTCGACCCTCCGCTCTTACTTATGTTCTGTAGAGTCGGGCATTGGGCTTTCCAGTGCCCGAGACATTTACAGAAAGCACATTGGTTTTGCCTTAAATCTGTTCGTCCTGTGCATAGTGTCGGGGGATTACTTTTGGGTCGTTGTGTCTCGGGGTTGTCCCATCGGCACATCCCTTTGCACCGTTCTCTTTTTGTGTCTAATCCTCGGAACTGTGTCGTCCTTGGCCCTTCCTTTGGCCTACCAGACGTTTGGAGGATTGCCTGTCGCGTTTCTTTAACTATTTTGCCTTCGTCTCTTTCTTTTCATTGCGTAGCCTCTTTGCGCCACATACCGAGACTATCGAGCATAATAGGCGTTGTCTTGTTATTCCGAAGGGCTATTTCCACCATTTCTATTTTGTCTAAATCGAAGGATCCTATCAGTGGCCACTGTTTCTCTTGGTTTGTTTTGGTATACTTGTGCCATAGCTTACTATAGGCTATGGTAATTAATCCATACTTTGTGAACATGTCTTTATTAGGGGTGCCTTCCAGTGGGGCTAGATGGTCCACCTCTAATAAACGGTCCGGGCTGAACCAGCTATCCATCAGTGGGGAGAAGACAGGCATGACGGATCACAATGGGGATAATAGTCAGCACTACCTATCTTATCACTGCGTGCAAAGACTAGACAGAATATTTCTATTCTACGTTGTTTGCAGGCAGTGAATACCTCAAGAACCAATATCGGGCAATCAGTGTTTGGTCAATAAAATAGAAAATAAAAAAATGGTCAATGGGGAGAATAAGTAGGCCCGCAAAGGTTTGCGTCACCTACCCTTTCACTATCTGCAAAGAGGGGACCTATTCTTTCCTGTTTGCAGACAGAGAGTCTCCAGAAAACAATCCGTAACAGTTAATCAATGGGGAGGGGCAATTGATCAGTGGGGGAGAAAGATAGGCACGACGGGTGCGTTACCTATCCTTCACTGCTTGCAAAGAGAGAGCCGGTTGTTTCTCCGTTTGCCGACAGCGAAACTCCAAATAAATTAACAAAGAACAAATACTAGTATTTTCCATCAATCATCAATCATTCCGCAATTCGTCGTGTTTACACGACCTTACCCGGACCGTATGGACAGTTTCTTGTCTTCCGAATCCAGCGCCCGATCGTCCTCTTTCCTTCGTACTCCTCGTGGCACTCCTGATGGTTCCCAGTCAGGACCGTAGATCACTCGAGAGAGGTCTGTTCGGAACCAGTGAAGTTCGGATGATCGGCTGTCAGACGAGGGTCTATCGGACAGGGTACCTTCCGATCGTTGCAGTCGTTCACTCTGTCGTCGGACCTCTCCCACTGGATCCACGAGTCGCTGATGGGCCCCACGCTTGGGACGCCAATTGTAAAAGGGGTCGTAGACAACCATTAACCAAAGACCCTTTTTGTGTTGCCCGGCGGTATCGCCTCTATGACCCACCAATATTTACTCAATGAAGAAGCAGGCGCTGGAGACTGAAAGGCAGGAAACGAGGGTTTATTCTCTCCGGAGGAGAACACATCAATTCAGACAGCAAGTATCGTCACGAGGTGCTCTACCTGCATCTCTGAGGCCTGGCCTCTTATACTCAGGTTTATGATCTTTATTGCACGTAACACATTCTTACAACACTTTGATATATGAAAGAACATCCTCGTAATCTCCCCCTCAGGCCCGTTCCCACATACATTTGCAGTTGAATTCCCCACCCCGGTCACAACAGGTGATGATTATCGCGCAGCAGGACATTCCGCCGATTCACGGAATGTGTGAAGTTTGATCGGATCTCGTAGGGTGGGGGCTTTGATCGGCTCGAGGGTCTTTTGATGGGGAGGGGAGGCTTCCTACAGTACGGGGTAATAAACAGTATCCGCAGGGCCAGGTGGTGGCTTGGGAACAAGGAAGACAGACGGGCACACAGGAAAGAGGGGGTTTGCATCAAAGGGCCTGAGACTATGAAAGGAATGAAGGGAGGTATCGCGCTGGGAACAGGATGGGATTCTGAGGCAGATCTGCGCTGAAGAGGGGTTTATGACCCAAGGAGAGCGAGGGGGTTGCCAGCGTGCGGGGGGATGTCTGTGAGGTTAAGAGAGAGAGAGAGAGAGAGAGAGAGAGAGAGAGAGAGAGAGAGAGAGACGCACTGGCTATCAGCGAGGGGCAGAGGGGCCATGGTGCTCAAAATGACTGTCGCTTACGCGCAAGGCATGTGAAAGCGGGAGTGATCAGTGTGTGGGGGTGCTTGTGTAGGTGGAGAGCCGTGCTGGGGGTCAGGGGTGTGCAGAGGGTGGTTCTGGTCAAGGCAGCTAATGTGGTGGGCGTGTGCGGCGAAGAGTGTGGCATCGGGGCAAAAGGGAAGATGGCGCAGATAATGTTCACCAAACCGTATTAAGTTTCCACAGTGTGGCAGAATGATAATATCCCCAGGACAGCTGCTCATTTGGTGAAATATTGCATGGCGTGCATGATGTACAATCCTGGCAATGGTACCCCCTCAACCCCTGATAATTTTGCACCCCCCACTTTCCCGTTTGAGGTTCTTCAGATGGACTTCATTGAAATGAACAGGGTCAATAATTTGAAGTATGTGTTGGTGGTTGTTTGTGCGTTTAGTAAATGGGTTGAGGCTTATCCCACTAAGGAAAATATAGCCATTGTGACTGAAGAAGTTTTTTCCTTGCTTCGGCTTGCCCCATTTGATCTGGAGTGATAACGGAATCATTTCAATGCCAATGCTATCGTGCTACTTTGCGAAGGGCTGCACATTAGGCAGAAGTTTCATGCTGCGAATCACCCCCAGTAAGCCGGTTTGGTTGAGAAATACAATGGTACTCTCAAACTGAAATTGGCAAAGATTCAGGAGACCACAGGGTAGCAGTGGCCAGATGCTTTACCATTAGCCCTTTTGTCCACAAGAACAAAGTATTATTCTAGGACAGGATTGTCACCCTACTAGATCGTGTTCGGACACCTGGCGAATGTTTGGGGCATCCAGCAACCTCATAGATTCTCTGGGATTAAGTATCCATTACTGATTGATTACCTGTACCAGTTAACTGAAAATAAGTGTTCTATTCAACAACAGATCAGGGACACACTTCCCGCAGTACCTGAGGGGCCTGGACACGATATTCGGACTTGGGACTGGGTCCTCTTCAAGAACTTCTAGTGGAAAAGGAGCCTGCAGCCTAGATGGCTCCTTTCCATCAATCAATCAATCAATCAAGACATTTGTATAGCGCGCTACTCACCCGAAAGCGTCTCAAGGCGCTGGGGAAGAGGGGTCCGTTACTGTTCGAAAAGCCAGGACTTGATTTGCTTCCTGAAGGAGAGGTGGTCCTGGGTTAGCCGAAGGTGGATGGGGAGGGAGTTCCAAGTCTTGGCTGCCAGGTAGGAGAAGAATATTCCTCCGGTGGTGGCTCTGTGGATGCGTGGGACGGCGGCGAGGGCGAGGCTGGTTGACCGTAGCTGGCGGGTAGGTGTGTAGAAGGTCACGCGGTTGTTGAGGTATTTGGGGCCCAAGTCGTGGAGAGCCTTGTGTGCGTGGGTCAGGAGTCTGAACGTGATCCTCTCGCTGACGGGGAGCCAGTGCAGGTCTCTCAGGTGGCCGGAGATGTGGCTGTGTCGGGGGACGTCCAGGACGAGTCGTGCGGAGGCGTTCTGGATGCGTTGGAGTCTTTTCTGAAGTTTGGCTGTGGTACCGGCGTAGAGGGTGTTTCCGTAGTCCAGTCGGCTGGTGACGAGCGCCTGGGTGACCGTCTTCCTGGTTTCGGTGGGGATCCCTCTGAAGATCTTTCGGAGCATGCGCAGGGTGTTGAAGCACAATGATGAGACGGCGTTGACTTGTCTGATCATCGAGAGGGAGGAGTCCAGGATGAAGCCCAGGTTACGTGCGTGGTCCGTTGGCTTGGGAGTGGTGCCCAGGGCAGGGGGCCACCAGGAGTCGTCCCAGGCGGAGGGCGATGATCCCAGGATGAGAACTTCCGTCTTGTCTGAGTTCAGTTTCAGGCGGCTGTTCTTCATCCACTCGGCGACTTCTTTCATCCCTTCATGTAGGCTGGTTCTGGTGGTGGCCGGGTCGTTGGTGAGGGAGAGGATCAGCTGGGTGTCGTTGGCGTAGGAGATGATGTTGAGGTTGTGTTGGCGTGCGATGGCTGTGAGGGGGCTCATGTAGACGTTGAAGAGGGTGGGGCTGAGCGATGATCCCTGTGGTACTCCGCAGATGACTTCGGTGGCCTCAGATCTGAACGGGGGGAGGCGGACTCTCTGGGTTCTTCCGGCGAGGAACGAGATGATCCACTCCAGTGCCTTCTCTTGGATTCCAATGTTGCTGAGGCGCTGCACTAGGGTGCGGTGGCAGACAGTGTTGAACGCTGCGGAGAGGCCCAGGAGGATGAGGGCCGCTGTTTCCCCGTTGTCGAGCAGGGATCTGATGTCGACAGTGGTTGCGATGAGGCCGGTCTCGGTGCTGTGGTTGGCTCGGAAGCCAGACTGCGAGTTCGTCTCAAGGAAGGTGGCAAGCTGTCTGTTGACAGTCTTCCCGATGACTTTGGAAGGAAAAGGGAGGAGCGAGATGGGGCGGAAGTTCTTGAGGTCGGAGGGGTCCGCTGTTGGTTTCTTCAGGAGGGTGCTGATCTCGGCGTGCTTCCAGCTTTCCGGGAAGGTGGCGGTGTTGAAGGAGGTGTTGATGATGTCCCGGAGTTGGGGTGCGATGATGGAGTCGGCCTTGTTGAAGATGTGGTGGGGGCAGGGGTCGGTTGGTGATCCGGAGTGGATGGTGTTCATCGTGTGGGTGGTGTCTTCGGTGCTGACCGGGGTCCAAGCGCAGAGGGTGGTGGTGGGGGGGCGTTGGTTCGGTGGTTGGGTGCAAGGTTGGTGCGCCGAAGCTGTTGTGTATTTCGGCGATCTTGCGGTGGAAGAACGAGGCGAGAGAGTCGCAGAGGTCTTGCGAGGGAGTGATGTCGTTGTTTCCGGCGCTGGGGTTGGAGAGCTCTTTGACGATGCTGAAGAGTTCCTTGCTGTTGTGGGCGTTGTTGTCCAGTCGTTCTTTAAATGCTGTCTTCTTGGTGGTGCAGATCAGCTGGTGGTGTTTGCAGGTGGCGTGCTTGAGGGCAGTCATGTTGTCTGTGGTCTAGTCGTTGTGCCAGGCTTTCTCGAGGGTGCGGCAGTTCTTCTTGGAGTTCTTAAGTTCGTCGGTGAACCAAGAGGCTTTCTTGCTGCCGTGTCTGCTGGGAGGGGTCTTCAGAGGTGCGAGGTCATCTGCGCTGTTGGTGATCCACTGTGTGAGGTTGCTGGCTGCTTCATTGGGGTCCGTTGTGCTGGCGGGAGGGTGGAGAGCTGGTCGGCGGTGATCTTGCTCTATCTCTGGCGAGGAACCTGTTGTTAGTGGTGGTGGGTCGTGGTTCTTCTGAAGCTGAAGTGGACGCAGCTGTGGTCAGTCCAATGTAGTCCGGTGGAGTGGCTGAAGGAGATGTGCTTGCTGGAGGAGAAGACTGGGTCAAGCGTGTGGCCGGCGTAGTGGGTGGAGGTGTTCACCAGTTGCTTGAGACCGAGGTTGGTGAGGTTGTTCAGCAGGGAGGTGGTGTTGCTGTCCTTGTTGTTCTCCAGGTGGAAGTTGAAGTACCGTAGTAGGATGTAGTCAGCGGAGGGGAGGGCGTGCGGGCTGATGAAATCTGCGATGGCTTCGCTGAATTGTGTGCGTGGTCCCGGGGGTCTGTAGATGAGGGTGCCTCTGAGTGTGGTCTTGGGGTCGGTGTGTATCTGGAAGTGGAGGTGTTCGGCGGCGGTGACGGTGTCGTCGGAGCTGGTCGTGATGCGGATGGTGTTCTTGTGTATGATGGCGATGCCTCCTCCAGTCTGGTTGATGCGGTCCTTCCGGGTTATCTTGTATCCGTTCAGGATGGCGATGGCGATGTCGGGCGCTGAGGAGGCGTTCATCCAGGTTTCCGTCAGGAAGGCGACGTCTGGTGATGTTGTGTCGAGCAGGTTCCAGAGTTCGGCTGCGTGTCTGTGGACAGAGCGGGTGTTGAGCAGGATGCACTTGAGGTGGTTGCTGCTGGTGCTCGGCTTGGCGGGTGCGGTGCAGGTCCGGAGGCAGGTGAATTTGCAGGCTTGGCAGGTGACGGGTCCGTGGGTGCGTTTCAGGGTGGCTTGGTAGCAGGCGGGGGTTAGGCCGGCGTTGAGTGCATTGAGGGTGGCGGCGTCGTATGTCCATCGTGTGGTCTGGCGTCGGCGGGGGCCAGGGGTCCTGGCGCTGGGCGTGGTCCAGGCGCGGACGGGCGCAGACGGGCTTGCCTTTGGCGCGCCTTTGGCGCACAAAAGGATGCCAAAAACAATGAAGTATTAAATGCGGCAACACCTCAGAGATAAAAGCAATTGAGTAGTCCCTTCCCACTAACCCCTTTGTACGTGAGCCCCTTTTCACCGATCCTTCTGTGCCCAGAGTCACATGGTATAATTTGCGCCCTCGAGTGAAGAACAGTACACCAAAGGAGAATTCAGATTAGTAGGGATGGACTGCGCAAGTTAGGGTGTACTTTGACTATAGTACCAACAGTGTTAGCTCAGGGTGAGGTGAGATTGGTGCATTGTTCGGACATTGGACAGGATAGACCAGACGTTATCCTCTGGTGGGGGTACAGTATCCTGGACGACGTGGGATTCATCACAAGCTAGGACTGAGCAGCTCCACCGCCGGTGCTCAAGAGCACCAACGTTGATGAACAATAGGAGTCTACCAGTAAGGCTCAGACAGAAACTGGGAACACTTACCCCCCTCCTTTTTTTCATCAGTTTACTGCATTCCCCTTTTCTCTGATTCACAATGTATCTGTTTGGTCGGCCCATTTCTGAGGAAGAACTGCCATTTGAACCTCCGCACCTAGAGCAGGGTTAGTCCATAAAAAGTAGAATCGTTTTTGCATCAATAGTTGTCGTTGCACTAATCATTGTATTAGGGATATCCTAATTTCTAGACCAGAAGTATCCTGTGCATTCCATGGTTGGTACAAAGCCCATTCCGCCCAAACACATGTTTGTCACTTTGGCCCCTCACAAAGGAGAGCACTGAAAGTCTTATAAGGATAATGTGTTTATACAAATGTTGCATCAGGCTCATAATGTGTCTAACACAACTAATTGTTGGGTGTGAGGACTACTTCCCTCAGTGACCAATAAACGTGAGAACTAATTGTCCATGCCACTGTCCTATATTAGCAGTTGTGAGAGTTGGTTTGCATTGCTCAGTATGGTACGTCTCCATCCGCAATTCGATGCTTTAGATAGTACACGCACCGATTCTCGCACCATGATGCAGAATGTACTTTTCCAGCATATGGCCACTGTGCTTCAACAGGCCAAGAGCCTATTGGCAGATTGTTCTTAAGCTCCTGCATGCATGCGTACAAGTGGATGAGAAATGGAACTTGGTCTCGAACGGAAATAGCTGATTTTCTGGGGTTCAACACATCAGAGTATTTCCAGGCTTTCCAGGCTCATGCTATTACTGAGTATAAGCCAATACTGCTGTCAGTGGTCAACACAACAGCTAGTTTATGTGTCCAGGTGACTAGGAAGATAAAGATGGGGGACAGCAGATGCAATTCCAAGAACCGATGGCCACCATTGCTCACTCCACAAATGTATGTTTTTACCCACCAGCAAGATTTCTGATTTGGTGGCGTTGAGTTGAAGGCAATTTGATGTCATTCAGTTTGCGACCTCTGTAAAATCCTCCCTAAATTTAGCAGCATCTAGATCAAGATTATTAGACAGAGCGATCACTAACAGTGTGTCGTCTGCAAAAGAGACAACGGTCAGGCCTCTATCTTTTGCCAATGCTGCCAAGAGCCGGACATAAATGTTGAAGAGGGTCGGACTCAGGGCCGAACCGTGTGAAAATCCCTGGCGGACACTGTGCGTCTTAGAACAAAAAGGGGGGCAATCACCTGAAACAACCTTTCTGAGAGGAAAGCCACCCCATAGTTGTGCCACTTATGCTAATGTCCTCCAGGTGCTGCAGAAGAATCTGGTGCGATACCCTGTAAAATGCAGCACTTAAGTCTAATAAAATCAGAGCAGCAGTGCCACCAGAGTCCAAAGAGTGCCGCAGATGTTCCGTGACCACCAGGAGAGCTGACTCCATACTATGACACGGACAAAAACCATTCTGAGAAGGGTACAACATGTTGTGGGTATCAATGTAATTAGAGAGAATCGCATTGATGTAAGCTTCAGAGATTTTGGCCATGAAAGGAAGAAGGTAAGTAAGGCGGAAATTAGAAGGCTTAGAATCGTCCAGTATGGGTTTCTTGAGAAGGGGGATCACTTTGGCATGTTTCCAGGCCATGGGAACAGTAGCCGAGGTTAGGGACACAATTATAAGGTCACAAAACACGGGCAATAACTGTGGTAAAAAAGCCTTGAATTGATCAGGTTTAAGAGGAGCCACCAGTGATCCCGATTTAAGTTTATGGCAGATAGACCACATGGTTTCCTGGGGGAGTGCCGGAAAAAACGGAAAGTTATGGACCAGTAACTACCAAAGGATTGGACCGATCTATATGAGACCCTATGTGAGGGAAAGTTGTATCGATATTGTCAACCTTTTTGATAAAGAAGGCAGCAAGAATCTCACATTGCTCATTAGAAGTGAGGGGGGATGACATGGGTTGCCCCGAGGTTAAGATCCTTAAGGAGGGAAAATATACACTTAGTGGGGTTACTGCTGTTTTTAATTTCCCTGGAGAAAAAGTCCATTCTGCCCTCCAGGATGGATCTGTGATATTGTTTAATGCGTGCTAGATAATGAAGTTTCAGAATGGGGTCATACTGTCTTCTCCAGACCCTTTCCAGGGCTTTACACACCCTCCTAGCTTGGGCTAGTTTGTCGTTAAACCAAGGGCAAGATTGAGTTCTACGGCTATTGGTTCACTTCGCTGGGATCAGGGTGTCCAGTGTGGACGAGAGCCAATCTGATAGAATACTATTAGCTCTGTCTGGGTTATTAAGGAGACTAGGTCTTTGGATAAGCAGGATATCGCGAAAGCTATCCGTGTCCAAGTTATGCCAAGGAAGATGTTTCAGGATAAGTCTCTGCGGAGTCTCTAAAGGAGGGCCTAAACCTTGTAACATCAGTGACACCAAATAGTGATCCCTCCAGCTCATAGAGAGAGGTAGACTAGCAGTAAGAGTCGATATATTTGAAAGAAAAGGGTCCAGCAAGTTGCCGGCTACATGTGTACTTTTGGGGACATATTGTCTCAGTTGGAACGCAGCTAGATCCGCTAAAAAATTACAGATCTCCCTATCCTGATTGGCTTCCAGACAGTCAGGGCTGTGTCGACGGTGCCTGTCGGGTTTGGGACCATCTTCGTCACCAATGTGGTGTCTGCTCTGCTGAAGGCAGACGGAGATGCCGCAGGTAGGTGTCGCTAGCAATGACGAGACACAGAGGCAGTGGACAGGTGTAAGCAGAATGACCTTGTGCAGTCTCTCCGCCCTTTATTTATCCCCTCGGACCGCGCCTAGGGTGAGATGTAGCCACAATGTATTATAGAGGCCAGGTGGCAGTCTACAGAAGTGTGCTTATTTTAGTTATTTATTTATTTATGTATTTATTTATTTATTTATGCGATTTTATATAGCGCGGACTTTATCCGAAGGTGTCAGAGCACTTCACAATAGGAACAGTAATGATACATGAGGAGAAAATTACAAGTGGACAAATTACAAAAGCAAACGTTAAGTTACATGAATCAAAAGTGGCAATAGTGAGCAACCAAAATACATGAGGTAGCAATCGGTACATTACAGGAGGAAAAAGTGATATGTGTGCAGGTTACAAAAGCGTACAAAGTACAAGTAGAGGTATAATACTGCAATAAATGGCAGACACTCCAGCACAAGAACAAACGTTACGTAGGCAATGTTGGCACTTGTGCAAGTATCTAAAGCAAACAAAATGTGAGAGGTAGCATACAGTGTGTTACAAGAGAAAAGTGACGTGTGCAAGTTACAAAAGGGTACCATACACAGGTACAAGGATAATACTGCAATAAATGGTAAACACTCAAACTGCCAGAACACACTGGGAAGGCACTTCCATAGTCATGGACAATAGAATTTTCAATAATGGGAGGTCTTCCTTCAGATGATAGAGAGGGTGTGTATTAGATTTGGAGGTGCCTTTGAAGGAGGAGAACTTTGAGGTCCATTTTGAAGGCCTGGGAGGAGGAGGTGGTCCGGAGCTGAGGCGGAAGTGAGTTCCAGATTCTCACTGCATTGCCTGAAAAGGATTGGGCCATCGATCTTTCCTTCTTGAAAGTGCGAGGTTCAAGCAGTAGATTTTACGCATTACGAGATGGTCTAGAGCCGCCAGACAGTTTCAGTTTATTCGACAGGTAGCGAGGAGAGGAGTGCAAGGCTTTGTGGGTGATACAGGCAGTCTTGTAAATAGCTCCAGCCTCGATTGGAAGCCAGCGAAGGGTGGATAACAACGGTGTGATGTGGTCGCTTCTTTTGGCCCCACAAATGAAACGGGCTGCTGAGTAGAGAACAGATTTAAGGGGGGACAGGCGAGATTTGGGGAGGGCAGTAAGAAGAGAATTGCAGTAGTCCAGTCTGGAGAGGACCAGCGATTGCACCAGTGTTTTAAGGTCTTGCTCAGGGAAAAAGCAACAAATTCCCCAAAGAAGGCACAGTTGGTATCGTGCAGACTTTGCAATGTAGTTGATGTGGGGGATTAGATTGAGTTTGTTGTCGAGTATGACACCAAGGGATTTTGGGCTGTCTTGTTGAGTTCTTGGACACTATTCTTTTTCTTTCCGAGCTTGATGGTGCCAATGATGAGAACAGGGCTATCCTGGCGAGTACCAGCCAGGTTCCCGTTGGTGGTGCGCCCGTTAGGTGCCATCTTGCTCTCACACACTTTTTTTGTTTTAGCACATCACGATTTGACATGAAAGTGTGTGTTGTATGAGTGGTCTCACAACTGTCTTTTAGCTATTGGGAAACCAGTTGAATGTTTAAAGGAGGCACAATCCCTAGATATACCAACTACCCCATTAATAATTGAAAGGGGAGTCAAGTTTGCAAAAACAATGCAACAAATGGTATATCTAAAACAAAGGTAAATTTTATAAGTGCCTATATAGTCTAGGTTTTTTTGAATTAGTTTCTATTTTTGGCAGAGTCAAGGAGGGTTCTGAAGTGCGACGCTTTCCCAAGGAAGATGCTCTTGTGGTACTTGAATCTTGCTGAACGAAGCAAATTATCGGTGGAGGGCGCTTGCCTCCATTGTTTCTCCAGGAATCTTAGTTGCTTCCTTTCTTCATAGAGGAATTTGTGTAACCAGGGTGCTGAGGGAGTGGGCCTTATGTTTTTACTTTGGAGAGGAGCGACGTTATTGATTTCGACTGCAAGGACTGTGAGGCATTGGGAGGTGAGTTTGTCAACATCTAGGTTCGGGTCTAGCCTTGGAAGTGATAACAAAGCTGATTCACAGAGGGAAACAACGTCAATATTTTTAGCATCACAGAACCAGGAGGTAGCCTTCTTAGGTTGGCCAAGAGTTATAGAGTGTGATAGGTGAAGAGAGAATAGGATGAGGAGGCGGTCAGACCAGTCTACGTGAATAGGGGTAGTGATAGAAAGCATGTCTGCTTTAGAAATGACAAGGTCCAGGATTGAGCCCTTAGAGTATGTTGACTCTGTGCAGTGTTGGATAAGATCCTTAGCAGAGAGGAAGGTGGCCAGCGAGTTTGCAGAAGAGTCTTGCAGTGAGCCCCAGTGGAGATTGAAGTCACCCACAAAGGTATGATTGTCACTTTGCGAATAATGGTCGCTGATGAAGTCAGTGAGTTCCTCCATAAACGAAGGGCCGCTACCCGGCGGGCGGTAAATGACATGGAATCTGATGGGTGAGCAGAGGTGCAATTGTAGCTCAAGAGAAAGGCATTCAAAAGTGTGGAAGGAGCTGAGAGGAAAAGCCTTCAGTTGAAGGGAGTTCCTAAAGATGACTGCAACACCTCCCCCAATGCTGTCAGTTCTGTCATTCCTAAGTAAAGAATAGCCTGTGGGTAATAGGAGATCAACGATAGAGGGAGAGGTATTGTTGAACCAGGTCTCTGTGAGGAAGAGCATGTCTATATTGTGAAAGGTGATGGTATCCGAGATTTCAAGTTTGTGTTTTACTGCAGATCTGCAGTTGTGGAGCAGACAGCGCAGCTCTGTCAAGGCTGTTTTGGTGACGGGGCACTTGGGCTCTGAAGGGTGATCGGGATATTGCATTTATACGGGGGTACTCTGGAAGTTTTAGGTGGATGCTTGGTTCTGACAGAGGAGATGGTCGGAGTAGAGTAGATAGTAGGGTTACTGGGAGGTGCAGGTTGAAGAAGGGAGGCTTTCAAAGGCTTGTGTGAGTTAACAAAGTTTGCAGACGACAGGTTGAGCTTGGCTATAGTGGGGTGAGGGGGCAAGGTGCATCTCGTGGGATGGTGAGGGTTTTTCAAAGGAGTAGATGTGTATGGAAACGTGGAAATCTTGGAGCTTAAAAGTGAAATGGCAGTTACAAGCTGGGAGATGGAGGTGATCAGAGAGTCTAGCTTATTTTCCAGAGAGAGTAAGGCAGAGCACGGATAGTTGGGTGGCTGGATGGAACAGGAGGGGTGGAATTGGTGGTGGAAGGCAGGGAGAGGTGGGGGTACAGGAGTGGAGTTGGGGTATAGCGTTCAAAAGTGGGGAAAGGTGGAGGTTGAGAGCGGGAGTTGGTGAATCAGAGGCAAAGGGAGAGTTGTCCTTGTTGGAGTTGCATGAAGGAAAGGAATTAAGGACATATTTAGGGGGAGATGGGTGCGGATCAGGGCGGTATGGTAGAAGGAGAGGGGAGGCCTGTGAGGAGTCATGGGAATGTAGGAGGTTAGGGAGGAAAAGAGGGGAGGTGATTGAAAAGGTCCTGTCATCGAGAAGAGGTGGCTGTGAGGGAACGGGCATCTGGCAGAGTGAGGGGGGTTGGCAGAAAGGGAAGTTGAAGAAAGGAAGTGGTTCTGCTGTGCCCGAGGGAGGGAAATGGAAAGGGTTACCAAGGGGGGAAAGGGGGTAGCACAGCATAGCTGCAGGAGTGGGGGGAAAGAGAGAGATGCAATGGGTTTGTGGAGAAATCGGGGTGAATAACGAGGGGAGGAGGGGGTAGAGAAGAGGGGGGGATGGAGGAATAAGGGGAGCGTAGGGAAGGTTAACCGGGGGAGAGGGTTGGAGGAGAGGTGGACTCAAAAGGGGGGTGCAGGTAGGAATATGGGTGAGGTGAAGAGATTGGGGAACCGGGATGGTGCAGATTGGACAAGGAGCGTATTAGTTAGAAGTAAGGCTGAAGTGATAAATAGGGGGGCAAACTGTGAGGGGGGAGGCATAGGAGAGGAGGGCACAGGGGAGGGGGAGGGAAGAGGGCCTACCTGTGCTTCTCGAGGGTGCACCCTAATGGTATGTAGGGGGGTCAGTGGAGGAGAAAGTGAGTAGTGGGTGGAGCTAGATGAAGAGTCAGGGGATAACCCAGTCGCAGAGGAGGGGAGTAGGGAGGGGAAGAGGTGGTCAAAGAGCGAGAGACAGGTGTCTTTGCCTTGGATCATGACAGTACCGTTGTGTAGATTGAGATGGTGAGGGAGCCATTGAAACACGCAGAGTGGGAAATTTTTTGTTGTTTGCCATGAGGGATAGAGGAGGAGGTGACGTTAAGGGAATTATATAAGCTTGTGGAGCAAGAGGGGGTGTTGTGAGTGAAGAAGATGAAATCGCTTTTGAGCCTCCCAAAACGACCATTGTAAAATTGATCAACAAAAAGGGAATCAGGGAAACGTTCAATAGTGTTATGCTTCAATCGTTTTACTGAAGCTTTCGTCTGGTTGGGAGGATACATGATTTTGTAGCAATTAATTCCAGCCTTAACTCGAGTGGTGGCCTTGTTGGGAAAATGAGACGGAGGAGGGTGGGGGGATATGAGAAGGGTGTTACTAGGAAAGCGGTGGTGATGAGAAGTAAAAGGACAAGAAGGGGGCACATATTCCAGATGTTGGGTGAAGAAATCAGAACTAATGTGCCGTCCGGGAAGTGGGGTGGGTATTTGTTGGGCCCTTAATCTAGGTATGCATGATGTCACCTGGCACAAGATAAACAAAGGAATTGTTTACATATGATAGGACCAACTGGACCACTTTAAGAACCATCACAAAGCAAATTTGGTCAAAGTAGAACAGATTATAAACGAACACCCAGTGACCACTGGTGATCACTGAACTTAGCATCAATCTGTAACAGAAGCACATTGGGCACCAAACGTGTTGTACGCCCATAATCTCAACAGACTACTATTGGACCCTAATCTCCTGAGAATCACTAACATTAGGGGCATCGAGTGGACCAAAATCTGACTAACAAGGTCTAAATATGCACGACAACCTCGTCATCATAAGACCACCTTTAGCGGTACTCAGAACAGGGTGCGTAACTCATACTACATGGAAAACATTTCCTAGCACCACATGTCCGTATAAGGGCCTGGCGCCCTACATACCTCGCAGTCTCCCAGGCCACTACTTGCTGCGCAGCTGTGAAAGGCCTAAACTGTGCAGCTGGCACTACTTGCTGCACAGCTGTAGATGGCAGAATGTATAGGGAAAACCTGGCTCAAGGGCATTAAGGCTTTTTACAACGGAACCAGGCGTTACAATCCCTTTTTACGCACATGGAGATCAAGTGATTCTCCTAGGATCACGTAATGTTGTTCCGAGAGGCAGGATTCGAAAGCCACTGCTTGCTTTATAAAACTGAGATTTTACCAACCACCCACAGCAAACTGCGTAACACTCACGCGAATTCCCAAGAAGGGTTTCCAAGCATCATTGCAGGCAGGGAAGCGCCACACAAATTCTACTGCAGTAAAAAAGAAACAACAAAAGTAAAACATACAAAATAGTAATTTCTGCGTCATTGTGTTTACCCCCTTTTGATTACTTTAGCAATATTTGCCTGGCAGTGACTTCAGTCTCGTGCTGTGTCTTCCCTTCCCCCTGGGTGTCTGTGAAATATGCATATGCGTTTCAAGCGGCGGCCCCAGTCTGCCCGCCCACCCCCGCCCCCTCCCCCAGCTCAGACAGAGGTGTCTCTGCGCGCCGAGCGTGTTTGCAGCCATTCCTCGAATATCTGGCTGATTATCCATTCAGTCTGGAGACCAGCTCATAAATCACTGGCGGGTCCCCCCTGGAAATCAGCACATGGCTCCGAGACGCTTTCTCTTTCAAGTCACGTTTGCGCGAGTGGGCGGGAGCGTGGGAGTGAGTGACGTACTAGGGAGCCAGCCCCTCCTCGACAAATTAGCATCTGAAAGTGCGTTCGTTTGTTTTACAATATTTTGTGTGGCACCGCTGTCTGCTGCTGGGGAGAATTTAGACCGCCCGAGTCCATGAAATGTTCGAATTGATTTTAGGTGACTGGAGTAAAGTAATTAGTGTCAACGCGCATTACTTCCAATGAAATATCAAATAAGCTATTTTGAAGCAAAATAGTAAGAGTCCAATTTTCCAGAGGGAGGGATTTTTTTCCTAATGTATCTCTAAACAGAACTCTCTCCTTATTGCGAACGAAAAACTCTCATGATCACCCCTAATAACTGACACACATCCCTTAGTCCTTTTCCGCAAATCACTAACCAGCCTATGTCATTGATACATATAAGCATTTACCCTATAGTGCTAACCTTTAAAGCGTCCATCCAGTGTATGGAGAAAAAAAAACGGTTCTCTGTACCCAGACCGTTATTGCTAACAATCTCCAACAATAGACGTTCTAGAATGTTGCTTTGTTTGATGACGTCAGCTTGGGTTTTGAAAAATCATTCATGGAATTGCTCCTTCAACCCCCTTACTCCATACTCAAAAATCCCACAAATCCCAGTTTTCTAACCCCTTACTTACGTCAGCCATACCCCAAACTCTTACTCGCTAGCCCATATCCATTATACCATTGCCGTAAGCCCTTTGAATAATATTTTTTTTTAAACAAAAGACTAGTCATTCGTCTTTCTATTGCCTTTCCCACTAATAGTTTTACAAAGCATTTGATTCCAGCTACATGCAGTTGAATCCAATGATTTGAACTAACCAAGGATTGTTGCCTCGATTTATACCCCAACCATCATAGCACTATTATTGACAGTTCTATGAAACGCCAACATAAGTTCTTCCCTTGGGTGGTGTTAAAGTCTGTCCCACGTGCTGGGATGGTGGGGTGCACAGGAGGAATTTTGGGTTTTCGTTACCAAAGGTTGATAGATAGCTCTGGCCAGAAAGGATTGCGAGGTCTCACAACTAGCATTTGGGAAACTAGTTCGGGTAAGGGGGCTTCATAAGAAGGGTACCAGCTCCTCAAAACCGCAAGCTGGAACGATAGCATGGCATATAACATCTTAGCAGTGCGCATCATGAGCGCTGTCTACCAGAAGGGCTCATAGAGGTCACAGAAAGGCACAGACAATGGATCCTGGGTGAGTCTGGCTAAAGTTCCTCAAGAGATGGAGCGCTTTAGGCTCCACCAAATACATCCCAGTCCAGGGATCCCTGAATATCCTGATGCCAACCTAGGACCTAAGGCCCAGAGATCCCCTTACGAAATCCACCATCTTAGTGTGTCCTAGGACCTTCTGTCATGACCCGTGTGCCAGGAAGAGGTGGAATCCTAGAGAAAGAACTATGGTCCATTCTGATGAAGCCTCAGAACCTCAAATTCAACAAGTGAGATCTTCAATTCCTACCAGGAGCTTTCTACCTAGACTCCCTATCACAGGTGCGTCCTATCAGCATCGCCAGGGCCGTCTGCTATCTACCAAATTACAAACCTCCTAAATCCTGGACTCCATCGCCCGCAGTCTCGCAGCCGCATCTCTTGAAGCCAGAGGGCCACATCAATGACCTGAACGCGTCCCTCAGCAACAAGGCGCTGAGTCACAGGTGAAGGGTCTGCCAAAGGTTGGTAAATTGAGCACTGTATGTAATAGTAACTTCTGTTAGTTACAGTGCTTAGAAACAGCAGAAGGCTGGTATAAAGCGCTATTTGAAAAAAACAAGTTACTAGTATTATTCTCTCCCATTACCCCACCTCTGCCTCTACTTCCTCACCTTCCATACACTGATCTAGGAGAAGTTGTCCACATTGGCCCCAACATCATCTTGTCCTATTTAGCTGCTGAATCTTGTTCTTTTTTTTTGCAATTGCATTTATATAGCGCTTACTACCCCAGACGAGGCATTGAAGCATTTTTTCGGCGAGTAGCATGCTACGCCGGAACCCAAAAAGGATTAGTGGTGAATTAGTGTAGGGAAATATGAAATTGATGCTTGAATTGATCATGCAATAAACAACGCACTTCCACTGTGGAGGCAGATGCTACATCCTAGACTAGGTGGGCGCCTCTTTTCACCCCGGAGCCATTCCTGGCCTATAAAACACACCATCACGCAACATATAAATCCCAGACCAACCCAGAGTCCCAAACTCACTAAATACTCATATGTTTTTTGGGACAATGGACTACCGACGACATTTTACAAGTTAAATAAAAACTACAAATGATATCAATTGACACCAGTAGCCTGCTCCAAAAAACTAAAAGGTACTCACTTGGAATAATATCCATAACAGATATTTTCGTGTTCGAAAAACAACCTGGTGAAATGAAAATGTATCTACAAAGAATAATCTGGTAAAGTTGCATTTTATACGCGAAAAAAGAAGCCAGTAAATTTGCATTTTATGCGTAAAAAATAATCTGGTGAAACGAATCAAGCATACCATTAGAAATGTGCCAATTCGAAAATACACCAGTCTAGTTAGGACTTGCTGTTTTTTTTTTTTGGGTCCCCTACCTGATAAATGACTGTTTTCCGCTGTTTGTTCCTGCTACCAAAATCACAATTTTTTAATTAACGTATGAATTTTTTTAATGAATGTATGAAATATTTGAAATACGAAGCAGCGCAGAGGTGTTTGTATAAGTTCAATGTTCGCGTCCTGCCAGGAAGGATAAAGTGAAAGCCGTCCATTAAGGGCGTCTCTGTTTAGTGACTCGTTATGGTCTAACGGGGTGACTGACTGTCTCGGGGATTTTAATTATCTCGCGAGCGCCTTTTGTTGTGCCTCACACCCCGGTGCTGCGATAAAAACAATTTAGTTAAATAGTGCCTGGCTCCGACGGTCTGTCAGGGTCTGAATTACAATGCAAAGCAGGCCCGGCGGCTTCGGTTCTTCTTCAAAAGCAGCTGGCCGGCCTGTCCCCGAGGGCCGGGAGAGCCCAGGGGGTGTCTGGTGGCGGGAGGCAGGGCCAAGTCACACCTTAGCAGGCTGAGCTCCCCGGAGAGCCGGGGGAGGGGACGCCACAGAGCCCGGGGGCACGGAGAGGGGAGGGGAGGGGAGGGACGCCGTCTGCAGGGGCAGACATTGCAGAGTAAGAGAGATGTGAGGATGGAGATAATCCAGAGAAGCCCTCTACAGGAGGAGGGGCGCCTTGTACAGGGGCAGGGGGAAAAGGGACAGTGGGGAGGTGGCTGTGCAAAGGCAACGCAGGGACATCCCTACAGAAGGAACAGCGCCCTCTACAGGGGGCAGAGACAAAAGGGACAGAGGGCTGTGCGAGGCACAGTCCCCTGCCCCTTTTGTCTATGCCCCTGTAGAGGGCGCTGTTCTTTCTGCAGGGACATCCTGTGCAGGAGGAGCAGCGCCCCCCCCCCCCCCCCATCCTCCCTCCCGCACCCTCTACAGGGGAACGGGCGGAAACAAGAGGGGCGAGGGAGTGTGAGCGGGCAGGCAGGATCACCTTCTTAAGGTGCAGGGGACAGACAGGACAGGGAAGACTCGGAGATTGCGCAAAGCAGGATAGAAACCCGGGCAGTGGGCAGAGACAGGCACTGTTCGAGGGCAGAAAGGAGGGAGGGGGGTGCAAGGGCAGACTAGGGACACATTACAGGGCTGGGGCCAGACGCTGCAGATGACAGGGAAATCTGCATGGACGCCCTCTGAAGGGAGGGGCGGGGGTAGAGGTGGGTGGGTGTGCAAGCGCAGGCAGGGACATCGTTTTAAGGGGCAGAGACAAGAGGGGCAGAGAGAGGCCAGTAGGAGTAGGACAGGCCTGGGACCGTCTGTTCTCTGTGGGGACAGAGAGAGGTGGGAAAGGGGGGTGGGGGGGGGGGGGATAAGCAGCGTCGGATTGGTAACGGGGGCATTTGGGCAATGCCAGAGGGGCCGGGGCTCGAGTTCCAGCTGGGGGCTGCTTTTGAGCAGCCTGGGGGTCGATTTGGGCGGTGTCTCTGCTATTCACTATACCGCCAGCGGCCCAGTGGGTGTCTGAGTGGCCTTTCTGGAGGGAGATGGGTCACCCCTTTACTCTCGCTGGGCCCCCCATTAATGTAGGCATACTGAGCGGGGCAGGGGGCCTGAGCAGAAGTGGCCTCACTTGTTTTCAGGTGTGTTTCACTAGTGTAAACTAATGCGTGCATTTTTTTACCCCCCTTTTTTTGTAAAACTACGCTGAAAGCAGTGATTTGAGGTAAGGCATTATGCAAATGTGCCGTTTTTTTTGCGCGTGCCCGGGCCGATTTTTAATCCCAATCCAACCCTGGGGATAAGGGCAGCACGCCCAGACACCCCTCCTCCAGAGATTGATCGCCCCGAAAGTGCAGGAAGCAGAGTCTGCACTGGCATGGAGCGCTGCATGGGTAAGAGTAAGGGGCAGTTTGGGGGCACTGCCCGCAGGAGAAAAGACGGGACACTGGGCGGGAGGGGGACACACTAAACTGTCCTAAAGCCCAGAAAGGTTTAGGAGACGCTCAGAAGGAGCGGGGGGAGGGAGGGCAGGAATCTATAGGCAGAGCCACTGCACTGGAATTAATTATGCGGCAGGAGAGGGTCAATTTATGCGGCATAATTCCAGTGGCCCTGAATATGGGGGGCACTGGCTGTTTTAGGAGACCATGAATGGCTAGGGGGCCACAGGCAGGCTAGACCACATGGGGCACCGAAGGTTGCACAGAGGGTCCCCCCTCCCCCCTTACATGCAGGGCGGGGCTTAACAGCAGTGAGGGGGGCACGCCGGAGCAGACTCACCTGAAGGGAAAGAAGAGGCGGCGGAATACTCTACGTGGGACTCTGGGGGGTAGATGGGCACAGGCAGGAAGGGCGGGTGCAGAGATGAGGATAGGTTGGCTACACCCTATGGGGGGGTCACTGAAAGGCCAGAGGCAGGTGACCCTGGAAGGACAGCAGCGCAGTCTGTAGAAGACCCAAGCAAGGTGAACCGAAAGGACAGGGCATATCGCAGACCCCAACCCGTCAGAGGGATCACTAATGAATAACTGAGATATGGGAAGCTCGGGGTCCCCTCATCAAACTCTGCAGGTGGGCCATGGAGGGTGGGTATTATTTTGCATTACTGCACTGAAAGGGGAAGGCCACAGTGCAAAGACCTACGACAGACAGGGCATGAGCGCTGGCATCATTTATTAACAAAGGTAATTTGCCACATGAATAGAAAAGTGCCCGCCTCTATGTTGATTCCCTGTTAGCACAATGGACTTTAATGGGGCAAGGCACCTGAAAAAGAGGCAATCAGTTCTGATTCAGGGGCTGCCTCTCCCCCGCACCACCCCCCCCCCCGTGAAAGATTGTGTGGGGGTGAAGTGGGGATGAGCCCCAGTCAGAGTTGGCTGACGGGACGCCCCCTGCAGCTGGTGGCACTGGTGTGGCTTCTGACAGGCCGCCATTGTGTACAAATGCGTCTCTTCCGGCCGCCACGAGCTGGGACGTGCGGCTTCTGCGCCCCGCTGGCTTGGATGTCCTGAGCAGGAGCGCGCTGACACCCGGGACGGTTCCCATAGAAATGAGGCCACGGCTGACAGACTTTTTTTTTCTTAAAAATAAACCCCCCCTAGAGCCATTCTCAGGCGTCTGCCCTGTATATATAGTATGAGCTTCACATGACGTGCTCTGTCGACCCCTCCTTAGGTAGAAATGTGCTCATGCCATCGCCTCACACATTCAATCCTCGATAACGCCAATATACGATTAACCAATTATGGTATGTTAATATAAATTTGTAAGACACACTAGTACCGAGCAGGCTGCCCAGCGGCTTACCAAAGAGACAACGAGCCCTAATCTATGCAAAGGAAATGGTCCCGCTGCTTCCTGACAGGCTGGGTATTTATTTAATTATTTATTGTAAAGTGCTAACTCCCCCCAACCGGGTTTCAGAGCGCTTTAATGGGGAAAAGTGTGAGAACACCCGCAAAGTCAAACAAGGTTTGTCTGGTAGCATGATACAACAGTCTGTTACAATACATTATATGTTCGGCTTTACAGAGAAACACAATGAATGCACTGATGACGAGGGATATGTGAAGACATAATTTCCAGCAAACATAAACAAGCACAAGTACAGACAGCAGAGCAACATACAGCAGGTAACGCATTGGTTAAGTAGGAAGAAATCAGTGAGCACAGGGCTATAAGTGGGATGAAAAAACGGGGGAGAGGTGTCTCTCAAAGGGGCGTGGCCAATGTAATTAAAGGCGTGGCTTTAAAACACATAAGCTAGAAATCTGTGCTTAGCATAGTGTGCCGCCCGCCTTGTATTTTGCTGTTTCTGTCATTGCATCCAGATATATGATACAACAAGTAACATACCTAAAACAGGTCAGGACTATTGGCTTTGTCAATGGTTGTTAGTAACATAAGATAAATACGCAGCAACTGTGGCATGTATATAATATTGAAAAAGCTTCCACTTAAAGCCCTGGTGACATCACAACAATGTTGCTGCTCCTGAGTTTCAAAAGAGAAGGGAAATCGAGAGAGAAAATGACTCTTTAAAGTATTGCCCTTCCCCTACAATGTTCACCTGGCATGACGTCATGCCGTAACTTTGCCACTAGCGAGAAGTGAGCAGTGTGAGCTTGCGCACCTCGATGTGCCTGCTGTCACTGCAGTCTGGGAAATAACAGACCGTCTGTGCCGGGGCACAAAATAGAGCCCAATAGAGACACGTTTCGAGCCCCTCTTTAAAAAACTGCCGATGCTCAGACCCGGTGAGACCCGGCCCACTTAAAGCCCTGAGTGAGCAATGAAAGAAACAGAGGGCTCAGTACTGTAAGTTAAGGTGTAAGTGGTAACACAAGAAGAACCAAGATGTTTTCATCTGAGAAAGCCTGACAGTAGTAGAGATTAGTGGACTATCATACAACTGACCTGTAATCAAAGAAAGAGTGTCTTCAGGAAAAGCTAGACCCTTGTAGGAAGCACAAAAACAACCACACTGGGATGTTGAAGAAAGCCCTCACTCACCAACTAGTGATGACATGCTTCATCATCGGGCCCCACCAAAGAGACCAAATGTCTCTTTGGTGTGCTGCAAAGCCAGGATTACTGCGGAGCGGGATGGTGAGTTCAGGGCGTGTTGAGTGCAACTAAGAATAGTGAGTGGTGGAGGTATTAAAATAGTCAGTAGTGTATCTGAGGTAATACTTTTATTCTATGATCACTAAAGACAAATATTAAAATATGTAAGGAAACAGTCCACTGTAATGGAGTGGTGGGTTCCTATAAGTTTGTCAACATGTTTCTTGCCATCGAAACGGTGTTAATTTACCCGGCAATTCATCAGGACTGTGTGTGATAAACCCTGGCGGTATGGGCACGCTAAGGCCCACCCTTACCTAGGGGCGTGAGAGTGAAAATTAAATAAAAAGTGAAAAAGTTGAGGTTCCGTGACAATTGTAAGTGGTGTTTCCGACTCGTACGAAAATGGTCGAGTCTGGTATCTATGAACCGCAAATGACGAGTTTAGTAAGTGTGCGCAGTTTCGCTGTGCTAACTTAAACCGTTCGTTTGTTACGTGGGCTTTTCATCTGTACCCACGGGTTCCATCTTAGATACGGCATCCATTTTGTCTCTTGCCCTCAAGTAGCCAGCGAACGGACGCTGTCCGCTTCGCGACCCTGGGACTCCCAAGATATTTGCGGAAGACACATGTCCTTTGAAAGTGTCTTTATGACGAGGGGGTTGCTACTGTAAGGCAGGTGGCGCCGCTCGAGGCTCATCTTGCCGCACGGACTTATTGTCTCAGCCGTGCATCTCATTAGGCACGTCCCTTTGATGCCTGTATCTCGTGCTCCCGACACCTCCCCTTTTACACCCTTTCCGATCTCCCCACTGACTCCGTCTTCCTCTGCACCTGTCTTCGTTCCTGTTTCGATCTACTTGATTGCTGATTGGAATTTGCTAATGGTGGGAAGATGGGTTTTTACAGTTGGGAACCGCCAAATGTTTCCGCACTTATGTTCCGGACCTTATGTGTTTCAAAGCGACCAAAGCGACCCCTCTGGGAGCTCGATGTGGGAACTGAGTTGTAAACCTTTGTGTTTAATGTTAGCCTATGGGTAAAAACTGTATAAAAGGAGCGATCCACATAACCAATTTGAAGCAGTCTCCCCAAGTTGCACGTGGTGTACTTGCCGTGACTTCTGTGTTCCCTGCAGTAAATAAACCTTGACTCTTTGACGCCGAAGGAAGTGTCCCGTGTCTCTGTGACTTGTACGCCGGAACAGGTTACCCACGAAGGTTTCAGGTGTTGTGCCCTGGCACCGCTGGGTCCAAAAGAACCCAGTCCTTCAGTTGGCGCCCAACGTGGGGCTGCATCAGTGGTACCGGTCCAAGCCCGACGATCGTGAGGAACTTCGTGTGAAATCTCCGAGGGAAGGTGCACCCCGCTTCATCGATCCTGTTGTCGAAATAAGTGGCCCGAAGACTTTTCCCGCGAAGATTCCCGCCTCCTGACGGCTGCGACGGACTGCTGCCCTGACTGTAGACCTGTTTTGGCGCCTGGCGTAGACCTTGGTATAGCGAGACGATTGACGGGCCTTCCTGAGGACGCCATTGATCTTTGAGTTAAGTATTTGTGGGTCGCTCCCAGAATCCTTGGTTGTAAACACTTTAGCGAGTGTTTTTGTTGTAGACACTTTAGCGAGTGTCTTTGTTGTAAACACTAGTGGCTTTGTTGTACACGCTGTGTGAGTGTTTTTGTCGGTGACACTTTGCTAGCGTACTTTGTTGTTGTATTTGTTTGACGACTGCAGCCGCCAAAGACCGAGGGTTTTGTTCTTGCTGGGACTTGGTAAATCCCGTAACCCTTGAAGTTTGTGAAACTCGGCTAGCGTGCAAGATGCCTGGTCGCAGTACTTTGTTCAGTTGCTTTAGACCTTGTGGTGCGGATTCCCTGCTGGAGGACTCGTGTCCGATACCTCCGGTAGGAACTCCTACTTATGACTTATATAGCAAACATGGGCTAGGCCCGATTGCTTTTAATGATTACTGGATAAAATATACAAAGAAAGACGGCGATCTTCGTTGGCCACCTCACGGTAGCTTCGAAGCGTCGATCTTAGATAATTTGGAAATTAAGTTGTTCGAACGTAAATCTAGGCCGGCCATGTTTGATGCCTTTCGGTTGTGGCGCAAAGAAGCCCGACAGAAAGAAATCAGACAGAATAAACGTAGTGAGCGAGATAATGTTGCTACTATTGTGAAGAAAGCTGAGCAGTTTCAGCGTGATAAGGAGGATAAGGATAAGGAAGTGTTTGAGAGGCTGCAACGTATGACCATAGATAAATGTTATCCTGTTTTGCCTACGGAGTCGGATAAGAAGGAAGAGGCAGTTGAGGATCCTTTAATGTCCTATCTTATGAAGTCGCCACCTCCGTACGTACAGGGTACCGCAGCTCCTGTGGTCCCTGCCGTACCTGTTCTTCCACCTGTTATTCCTCCACCCGTTCCTCAACCTGCACCCGCTCTTCCGACTGTTCCTGCTCCTGTGCCTGTTTCTATTCCTACTGCTCCTCCGCTTCCACATACTCCTGCTCGCGCTACTGCCCCTGTGTTGTTAACTCCTGTTGTTGCTAACGCTTCTATTCCTCCTCTTGTTAGTCCTGTGTCTTACTCTTGTCCCTCTACTCGTAATCGTAGCTCTCCCATTGCGACAAATTTTTTCCAGTCGCTCGGACCTGTCTTTGGGTCCGCTGGTTCTGATGGTCCTCAGAGACGTAGCCAGCTTCCTGGTAATAGGGAACGCGCTGCGCTATACAATATGGCGATGGGTTGGATGGACAATCCGCAAAGAAATCCACCCCGTGTCGTTCTTGAAACATTTAGTCAATTCAACATACCGACTCAGAGATATGTGTTTGACGAAATGTGTAAACTTTTACATGATCAGATAGCGGCTGTTGCGCCTGACGAGGTGCTGACCGCCCTGTCTAACCTTCGGCTTCAGTTCGCAACTGGACTGATAGTCGATACTAATGTCCGGCGTGCTATCGAGCAGTTGCTGTCTTTTCGTCTTGCTCCTATTCCTCACGCACTGTTTGTTGAGGATCTTGAACGCCAACAAACCGAGCCTGGTCAATATCCTATGCGTGAAGTTCCGCCGGTTTGGGTACCCGCTGATAATACTAATGCTAACGCTCCAATTCCGGCACATTTCCAGAGAATATGGATACATCTCCCATGGAAACGATCGGAAGTGCTTCAGGTGAAACAAACTTTGCCCGATCCTCGCAAAAATCCTGCTGGGTATTATAAGGAATTATCGCAGCTTGTAGATGCTACGGTAATGAATCTTGCCGATATCGACATGTTGTTTGGCAACGTCGTACCGCAGCCGGTATGGGCTAAGATTCGTCACCAAGATCACACGAATGAATTAGGTGGTGATTGGGCTGCTATTACAGCGGCAGACGCTGGACAAGCGGCTGCTACTAAACCCGATCAGTTGATTGAACTTCTTCCCCAGCGAATCATTACGTTAATGAAAACGCTCATGCCAGCTATGAGGGTAAATTGGGACAAGTTGTCAGCCTGTAAGCAAAAGAAAGATGAGAGTGTTTCAGACTTCTTTACGAGGTTTGAGGAAACATTCGTTGATCATAGTGGACAGGATATGGGTACTGAGGGTGGACAAAGGCTGTTTGTGGATAAATTTGTATCGAACTTATTGCCCGATTTGTGCAATAAATTGAAGAATTCAGAAAGTGCGTGGGCCGTTTCTACCTCAGCTCAGATTCTGGCTACGGCACAATATTATGAAAATAGAGAGAAAGAAGAAAAAGACCGCGCTGATAAAAAGACCAAAGAACTGAAAACTAAAGTGTTGTTACAGCAAGCATATCCGCCGCGTTCTAATCAGAATGCGTCTCAGCAGAATAGATCACAGTCGCAATCGAATCGATCGCAGTCGCGTAATGATTCCTCTTTCAACAGATCTTCGTTGGGGTACAATCAATGTGCTTATTGTAGACAGGAGGGACACATTAAATTTGATTGTCCTGCTTTAAATGATCGTAATAGTGGTAATTCGTCTAGAGGAGGCCGTGGTGGTTCACAGAATGCATTACGTGGTAGAGGTCGCGGTGCTCAGAACGACCGCTCTGACAACTCATCAAATTCTAATAACTGTTTCGACCAACGTGGATCATCGCAAGGACGATCTGCGCAGTACAATGTAGACGATTATTACGTCGATCAGGGAACTGACGACAGTAATTACTAGGACAGCCGAAGACAAGGAGAGGGAGTGGTATCAGTTCCGGTTGATCAGAGAGGGCCTTACGTCGCGGTTGCTACATCGGGCGTCGTTGAGCCTTTTCTGTTGGACACTGGTGCAGCGAAAAGTTCCATTATGCATTCGAAACTCCCTGGCGCACCTTTGTCTGGCTTAACAAATGTATCCGTTGGATTCTCTGGCGCCCCCGTTAGCAATCCAGTTTCACGCCCTTTGCCCCTTCAAATTGGGCCGCGTGAGCTCGAAGCTCCACTGATTTTGACCACTGGTTGTGGCGAAAATCTTTTGGGTCTGGATTTGCTTAAACGTTTGTATGCAACTTTGTATTGTTCTCCTGCGGGTGTAAAGCTTACGTTTGGGGAGAAAGTAGTCTCTCCTATGTATTTGTCCCTCGATAAGCTTCCACCGGAATTGGATTCTCTTCCTGCGTCTTTGTGGGCGACGGGTCCAAACGATGTGGGCCTACTTGATATCTCCCCTTATGTTGTTCAGTTGAAATCGAATGTGCGATTGCCGCGTATTCCCCAATACCGTATCTCCCTTGATGGTGAACGAGCACTGTTAGCGATCATTTATGATTTGATCGAGAAAGATGTTATTGAGGAGACTCGGGGAAACGTGTGCAATAGCCCTGTACTGCCCATTCTTAAACGTACTGATCCTACCAAACCGCCTGTTTATCGTTTTGTTATCGATTTACGGGAGGTAAATAAAATTGTGGTTCCTCAATTCCCTGTTGTGCCTGACATCACGGCGCTACTGACTCTGATTCCAGCTACTGCATCATGGTTTTCGGTGATTGACTTGAAAAATGCCTTTTTCAGCATCCCGATTGCCGAAGAGAGCAGGGACCTTTTCGGTTTCTCTCTTGGTGGACGTAGCTTCCGGTTTAAACGCGCTCCTCAAGGCTACTGTGAAAGTCCATCGATTTACAGTCAAGCTTTGAAGGGTCAACTGGATGCGTTTAGGTTGCCGGTTGGTGCGGCCTTAATTCAATATGTCGACGACTTATTGGTGGCTGCTGATACTCAGGACATTTGCAAAATTGCTACGGTGTCTTTGCTGCAACATCTCTGTGAGTTGAATCACAAGGTGTCACCTTCTAAACTCCAATATTGTTGTCAAGAAGTAACCTATCTAGGTCACTTATTGTCAAAGGAGGGAAGGAGATTGACCCCAGAGAGAACTGCAGCGATTGCGCGAATGGCTGTGCCACAAACCCAAAGAGATGTGCGTGCCTTTCTAGGTATCACATCGTACTGCAGGCAGTGGATTCCTAATTTTTCATTGCTAGCGAAACCATTGGTGGCTCTTACATGCAAGGATGTTTCAACTCCTTTACCATGGACGGAAGAATGTCAGAAAAGTTTTTCTGAACTACGTGATTCATTGTGTTCGGCTCCTGTGTTAGGTACCCCTGATTACAGCAAACCGTTCACGTTATATGTTCACGAGAGAGAAGGCTGTGCGTTGAGCGTCTTAACGCAACCTTTTGGTGGTAAGCAACGTCCATGTGCATATTTTTCCTCGACCTTAGACCCAGTAGCTAGAGCATTGCCGAGTTGTTTGAGAGCAACTGCGGCAGCTGCGGTCTCTATCCGACAATCAGCAGGATTGGTCATGGATAATATGCTTACGGTGATGGTTCCGCATGCAGTCGATACTCTTTTGAATCGAACGAAAACTCAGCACTTGACGAGTGCGAGGTTGTCTGGGTACGAATTGACGCTTTTGGCAAGCCACATTCAAATAAAACGTTGTAATGTCCTGAATCCGGCAACTTTGTTACCAATTAGTGCAGAGTCAGATGCAGTAACAGAACATGACTGCTACTTGCGTACAGAAGAGGAAACAAAAGGTCGAGTGGACCTTAAAAACACCCCATTGGAAGACCCTGACGGCACTTTGTATGTGGATGGGTCATGTTTTAAGTTGCCGAATGGTGATGTGACTACTGCTTATGCTGTTGTGACGTTGAATACTGTTGTTGAGACTGCGAGATTGAATCAGAATTCTGCCCAAGCTGCAGAGCTGATTGCTCTTACTAGAGCATGTGTACTAGCGAAAGGTAAGCGTGTGAATGTGTACACCGATAGCCAGTACGCTTTCGGTGTAGCGCATAGCTTTGGACGATTGTGGCGAGAGCGTGGTTTCTTGACGTCACACGGCACGAAAATACAGCATGGCCAGCTTGTGAATGATCTTTTGGATGCATTGACTTTGCCTGCTCAGGTTGCGATTGTTAAGTGTAGTGCGCATCGTAAAGTAACGGATGATGTTGGTCGTGGTAACGCGTTTGCAGATGAGATTGCTAAGGAGACTGCCCGGAACCTTAGCATTCGAATGTATGTGACGAGTTCGGTTAGGTGGCCTACAGAATCGAGTATGTGTGAAAATACTATAGAGAGCGTGAAAGCAATTCAGAATGAGGCCACCGATACGGAAAAGACGAAGTGGAAAGAAAGTACGGGAAAGTTGGATGTGAATGGTTGTTGGATTGATTTGTCGGATCAGAAAAGATGGATGTTGCCGGATGCGTATGTACTAGCCGTTGTGACAATGGCACATGGGTTAGCACATATCAGCGCGAAAGGCATTTGCAAGTTGTTGTCGCCTGTGTGGAAGAATGATGGTATTACGAAGTGTGCTGAACGTCTGGTGAAGAATTGTATGGTGTGTATAATGTACAATCCTGGCAAAGGAACCCCAACTCCCCCTGGCAGTTTTGCTCCTCCTTCGTATCCCTTTGAGGTGATCCAATTGGACTTCATCCATATGGAGCGATGCAATAACTTGAAATATGTTTTGGTTGTGGTTTGCGCATTCTCCCGATGGATCGAGGCCTATCCCCTCAAAGACAATACTGCTTTGTCTACTGCGAAAATCCTACTGAAGGAATACTTTCCTCGGTATGGAATGCCTAGAGTCGTGTGGTCAGATAACGGAAGTGAGTTTGTTGGAAGTGTGATGAAGAATGTGTGTAAGGGCCTTGGAATTAATCAGAAATTCCATAGCGCCAATCATCCCCAGTCAGCTGGATTGGTTGAAGGGTACAATGGTACCCTTAAACTGAAGCTAGCGAAGATTCAGGCTACGACTGGACTTTCGTGGCCTGACGCTTTGCCTCTAGCATTACTGTCAACTAGGGCGACTGTACACTCCCGAATAGGGCTTAGTCCCTATGAAATAGTGTTCGGCCGTCCTGCGAATGTGTGGGGGGTTCCTAGGCCAGGCATATTCGTTGATCTTGAGTATCCGATGTTGATTGACTACTTACATGACTTGACTGCTAAACTGAGGTTAATTCATCAACAGGTTTACGACGCATTGCCGACGCAGACGGAGGGTCCAGGCCACCAGCTCCAGCCCGGTGATTGGGTTGTCACCCGTAACTTCTCACGCAAGAAGAATCTGGACCCCCGTTTTGTTGGACCTCACCAGGTGCTCCTGGCCACGAGGACTGCCGTTCGTCTTGAGGGGCGGAAGAATTGGGTACATGCTACCCATTGTAAACGAGTCCCTATTCCTTTACCGGCAGACCCGTGGGTGAGGAAAGGCATTGCGTCAATAGAAGCAGAGACATTGCCGGCGTTTGTACCTTTTAGCGACGCACAGCTTGTTGGTGAACACTCAGCGCAGCAGAAAGCCACTGTTGGAACATTGTCAGCAAAAGACTCAAGATCAAATCAACAAACTGATCAGCAGGACGCTGTCTCTTCAACGGATCCTTTGTTTGACGAGCAGACACGTCCCGGGAAACATCGATATTCTTTGCGTTCTCATACTAAGGACAAATAAAATTGTTTTCTTGCTTTGCTGAAACTGATAATTGCAATATCCTTGTTCCCCTGATCAACTTTGAACATTTCATACCATTGAAACTTGTTTTGTACATATATCAAGCTTCTTCCTTGTATCTTTTTCCTTCCTCAGCTGAAATACTGTGCTAAATAAATACATATTGTGTATTGAGGGCCGTAGGGCCGCGCGCGTACTTCCTTCTGGACAGTAGGTCTTGACGCTAGGTTGAAGGCCGTCGGTTCCTAGGAACTCCTGGGAATTGACCATTGCTGCACAGAACAAAGTGCGTCAAGAAACGTTGCGGACGGTCATAGGGAAATGGCACTTTCGAAGCTGAACGATTTGGAAGGAGCTCAGGCGTATAGAGTCAAACTGCAGAAACTCAGTCGTACTAAATGTTTTGTATTCCAATTGTTTGTATTGTTTTTAACTGCTTCTGCATTCTTGGCGGGTGGGGTGTATTACGCTATGTCTTACTTTTTACTTCCTATCCCTACTCCTACTCCTTACCCTAACCTTACTTCTACTGTTACTACTGCTTCTCCCCATTCCTTTCATATTTTACCGGAACACGAACAGGCTAGACGTGTAGAATTCCGCAACAATTCCTTTATCCAGCTCCTCCATCAGCATCAGTTAGTGGTTAACACTACTAATTGTTGGGTGTGTGGGTTGATGCCACATACTACGGGTAAGGGAATTCCATATCTGGTGTTACCGTATAGTTCCCAAGGGTCAGCTCGAGCATACCAAACAATGCTTCGAAGCGCACTAGGTTTCCAACCCTCTCCAGAACGTTCCCCCAAACCTGGTCCTACCTCGTACCAGTGGGTGCTATCGATGGCAATAGAGGATATGGAAGATGAGATCCATGATGCTTTTCTCATCCCTAAGGAAGAGGTACAAGCCTATAGGGTCCTGAGTAGAGGGGAATATAGTATGTTCGCTAATGAAAAGCAGCTTAAAAGCTCGCCTCCAATATGGGTCGTACCCCACACTGGTAATCTTTGTCTTGTGGGTCGTGGTTCGCAAGCCTCACTTGGAGTAAGTGCTTGCACTGAAAGTTACGTTCTGCCAATGTCCCCGACCCCTGTGTTTCTGGCTGCCAAGGGTACGTACTTCATCTGTCATGATCGAGCATATACATGGTTGCCCTCAGACTTCATGGGCTCATGTTTTGTTGCAAATCTGTTGCCTCCGACGTTCACTGTAGATGCCGATTACCATAAGACTAGAGTTGTACGAGGCGTAATTAGCGAAGAGGATACTGCCGGTCAAGAGGCAGGAGACTTTTTCAAGGGTTTCCTCCCGTTTTGGGGACCTATGGTTAATAGTAGGAACCTGAGACATTTGACTCGAGTGGTAGAATCGACAGCTAATGTTACTGCCAGTGCCCTTGGTAATATCACCACAGAACTTCAGGCGGAGAGACTTATGACGTTGCAAAACCGTATGGTTTTAGATGTCGTCTTGGCAGATCGTGGTGGGGTATGTAAAGTGATCCATTCGAGCTGTTGCATTTTCATACCTGATAATGCTCCTACTGTCTATCAAGCTATCTCGAAGTTGCATAAGATCTCCGAATCCATACACGTGGATGTAGGGGATTGGACGCTACTCGGTTGGTTTTGGGGCCTGATGTCGACTTGGGGTTGGAAGATTCTGACGATCATCGGGGTTGTGGTAGTGTTCCTGTTCACGTGTTGCCTTTGTGTGCAGTGTGGTCCTGCCTTATGTGGCCTCTGTGCTACAACGTGTATGAGACAACCACCTGTTACCAAGGGGACTCGGTTGGACAAGGCTATGCTACAACGACATCTTGATGGTCTGATGAATATCGAATATGATTCCGACTAGTGCTTGCCTACATGAGGGCAAAAGGAGCGTCTGAGGTTCCGTGACAATTGTAAGTGGTGTTTCCGACTCGTACGAAAATGGTCGAGTCTGGTATCTATGAACCGCAAATGACGAGTTTAGTAAGTGTGCGCAGTTTCGCTGTGCTAACTTAAACCGTTCGTTTGTTACGTGGGCTTTTCATCTGTACCCACGGGTTCCATCTTAGATACGGCATCCATTTTGTCTCTTGCCCTCAAGTAGCCAGCGAACGGACGCTGTCCGCTTCGCGACCCTGGGACTCCCAAGATATTTGCGGAAGACACATGTCCTTTGAAAGTGTCTTTATGACGAGGGGGTTGCTACTGTAAGGCAGGTGGCGCCGCTCGAGGCTCATCTTGCCGCACGGACTTATTGTCTCAGCCGTGCATCTCATTAGGCACGTCCCTTTGATGCCTGTATCTCGTGCTCCCGACACCTCCCCTTTTACACCCTTTCCGATCTCCCCACTGACTCCGTCTTCCTCTGCACCTGTCTTCGTTCCTGTTTCGATCTACTTGATTGCTGATTGGAATTTGCTAATGGTGGGAAGATGGGTTTTTACAGTTGGGAACCGCCAAATGTTTCCGCACTTATGTTCCGGACCTTATGTGTTTCAAAGCGACCAAAGCGACCCCTCTGGGAGCTCGATGTGGGAACTGAGTTGTAAACCTTTGTGTTTAATGTTAGCCTATGGGTAAAAACTGTATAAAAGGAGCGATCCACATAACCAATTTGAAGCAGTCTCCCCAAGTTGCACGTGGTGTACTTGCCGTGACTTCTGTGTTCCCTGCAGTAAATAAACCTTGACTCTTTGACGCCGAAGGAAGTGTCCCGTGTCTCTGTGACTTGTACGCCGGAACAGGTTACCCACGAAGGTTTCAGGTGTTGTGCCCTGGCACCGCTGGGTCCAAAAGAACCCAGTCCTTCAAAGTGCAAAAAAATTAGGAAGGAACAACCTCTTCCTAATTACTCCTGGTTTAGGAGGCTTCTACTTATCGGTTTCTGCACTTTATAGGTGTTGGAATCAAACACCATGGGTCTCAGGAGGGGGGTGGAAGCGTATTCGGCACACCGCCCTTGACGCTTGGCACCCTCAGTCTGCCTACGAGGCGTAGGCAGACTGAGGGTGCCAAGCGTCAAGGGCGGTGTGCCGAATACGCTTCCACCCCCCTCCTGAGACCCATGGTGTTTGACTAGTAATTAGGAAGAGGTTGTTCCTTCCTTTTTTTTTTTTAATTGGCGAGTACCGGCACTTCTCAAAAACAAGCAGGTACTCTGCTACAGAGTACCTGCACTTCTATTTTTCCATTTCAAGCACTGATCATCGCCTCCACTGCCAGTTTCAGATCCTAGAAGACGAGAAGTGTTTGAGCTTCAGTACTTTGCGGAGTTGGAACCTAGCCAACTTTGCCAGTGCTTGGATGTGACTTTTAAGGTTAAAATTAGAACCCTGAAAGGGACCCCAGGATTTGGCAGAAGTGGACAGTTATGGGTTGAAATCTGCAAATTTTAGAGTTCAAGCCAGGGAAGGTCAGTTGCTGGGCTAGGGCTGGGTGTCAGGAGGATACATTTAGTCTTTATCCCATTTGCTGCTGTGTTCTTAAGATCCCTGGGCAACCTTGGATTCACACAACTCATGTCAGAGCGGTCTCATTGCAAAGGTCAGACAGTGGACAAAGTATTCATAAAGCTTGCCAATGCCTGGGAAAAGGAAGTTTCCAGTCATTTGGTCAGATCACTATCTCATTGCATTTCTACTACATGACTTTGCTTACCTCACTCACATCACTTCCTAAGGACTCAAGCTAAAGCAACATAGACTTTAACCTCAATATTCTCAAAATCACTCTTGTGAGACAACTGGTACCGCTGACTATGGGCCCGGGCCCTCTACTGAGCGCTCTCGTCAAGACCTTTGGTTCTTTCTTCTGGTGATTTGCTGCAGTGTTCTCAAGCTAAAGATGATATCACGCTGTTGAAAAACCCTAATCACGATCCTAATGTACCTGGAAATTTCAAGCCTATTACTAATTCTAAGGTAATGGCTATTTTAATGGAGACAATAGTAGTTAGCAAACACAAGGAGATGATTGACGGAGCGTGGAAACTTTTCAGACACTCACCCCCAGTCACAGATCTGTGCTGAATCCATCATCCTTCTTTAGCTCACTTCGCCACCCCAGTTCAATCCCAGCCATGCAAATCAATATTGACCCTGTGACCCATGTGAACAGTCCAACCCAAACTGCCAAGCCAGGTCTTCCCCGAACTGGAAACAAGCATCCTACTGGTTTCGGGCTAACAACCCTCTTCAGCCAGGCTAGCTTGAATCCAGTGGCAAAGTGAGCAAGGAACCCACGTCTGGACATACCCTGCAAATTTAGGGCGAACAAAGCAAACACTAGGAGATGATGGATGGAGCGCTGATTCAATCCAGATCTGTTACTGGGGGTGAGTGTCCATCCATCATCGCTTTGTTCGCCCTCAGTTGGCAGGGTATGCCCAGACGTGGGTCCCATGCTCACTTTGCCACTGGATTCAAGCTACCCTGGCGGATGACGGGTGTAACCCTGAAATTAGTTTTAGTATGCTTGCTTCTGGTTCAGGGAAGACCTGGCCTGGCAGTTCAGGCTGGACTGTTCCCATGAGGCACAGGGTCAAGACTGATTTGCATATGTCTTGGTCCGAAAAGTGAACTAAAGAATGATGATGGATTCAACCCAGATCTCTGACTGGGGGTGAGTGTCTGAAAAGTTTCAGTGCTCCGTCCATCATCTCTTTGTGTTTGACAATAGTAGTTAAAGAACAATAGGGACACTTCAATAGTAAAAATTGTTTCTCCAAGTCGGGTTTGCATCCTCCACGTGGGACAGAGAGCGCATTGATGAAATGCTGGGACGATGAAGGATCGGGCAACCTCTTAGGATTGATTTATCTGAGACTTCTGATATAGTATATCATCAATTATCACACACTGGAATCGAGAGAGGCAGCCAAAGCTTACCACTGACAGTTAGATGTCGAACCACGGAGCTCAAGCCTATCACAATGCTGCTGTAAGGCAGCGCTGTGATTGGTCAGAGGACCTTGGGAGGCTGTGTTCTTCCTGGTTGCTGCGGTGAAGGAGAGCTGGCGGCTAGCGACAGTGAGCTCAGGTAAGTTTTTTCTTTCTTCTTTCCTACACCCTCACCTTCCCCTGCCCCCGCCACCGGTCCCTACCAGCAGCCACTGAGCCCTGGGTAAGATAGACAGGGCCGGACTGGGAACCGAAACGGGCTCTGGCACTCTGGTTGGCCAGCCCCTGAGGGACAGGGGAGGGCGTGCAGCCGAGCTGTTTGCTAGGACAGGTCTCGGCCGATTTTGTTACAGGAGTCCGATATTGCAGCTATGCTGCAAAACCGGACCCGGTAACAAAACGACCCCCCAGGGACCCAAAACTGGCCCCCACCCTGGCGGCCCACCGGGGAACACCCAGTGCCCGCAGTGGCCAGTCCGGCCCCGAAGACAGAATATAGATACACACACCTAAATATTTGAAATTGGCCATATCCACCCTGTAGGATTCACTCTTTCAGGAACACAGGAGGCAGTAGGATGGCAGCATAACATTTCTTTAGTTAAGTTGAAGACATCAGAGATTCCATCCAACGCCAAAGACTGTCAACTGTCAACGGACCAGTTCCACAGCCTTCCTTAGCAACCCAAAGGTTACACTTTCTATACATGGTCATAGAACAACAAGCTCTTAAAGTAATACAAGACACTATATCACCTCACCCCTAATATATAAAAACCTAACATCAGAATAAAGAAGGAACTATGAAGAAGGAGGTAAACATAGACACAACATAATACAGTGACAAAGTGGTACAGAAACATAGCACTGAAAACATAAGACCTTACACATAATCTTGCAACCTGATGGGAAGTCTGACTGCTTTGTGAGATCTCAAGCTCCTTTCCTCAGGAGACAAGGCAGAGTTGGTACCAGTGAAATCAGACAGATCTGTAGCATGACATTTCGATACCCTATTGAGATTCCAAACTCTGTGATCACCGGTCTTAATTGCATTCCTAAAACCATTAATACCCCTTTAGGGTTTACTAAATTTGGAACTACCTGTACCCAAGCGGGGTGACTTAATTTTGACCCAGTCTCCCACAGAAACAACTGTTTCTTTCACAGCTTTACATTCATCAAACCAAGCCTTACGCTTTTCCAGCACCGCCTCTCCTTATCTTTCCATCCTTCTACTCCAACATTCTCATCAACAACAGTTCTCTTAGAAAACACCCATGAAGAACAAACCTCAAAGTATACCACTCTTCCCTTGAACAGGCGGTAAGGTGAAACACCTGTGGAAGAATGTGGGGTAAACCTATATTCCCTGACTTTTTTTCTCATTGCTAGTTCCCAGTTGACACCAGACACATTAGCTTGCTGTAAAGCCTCCTTCAAAACTTTCACAAATCTCTCAACCACACCATTACTTTCAGGATGGTAGAGAGAAGCCCTCTTGTGCATGATATCTCTGGAGGACAAGAACTCTTCAAAGATCCTGGAAGTGAATTGGAGGCCATTGTATGACAACAAAGAAGATGGAAACCCTTCCCTCTCAAACAATTTATCCAAAAAATCAATTACTACACTTGAATTCACAATCTTAATTTCAGGCCAACGTGAGTACATATCCATGCATACCAACACATATTGATCACAAGTATTTCTTTTGACTGGGCCCAATATGTCTCTGGCAATGTCAATCCAGGGCCCTTCGAACTGCTTACTTTTTACCTTGGGTTGCGTTCTACATTTTAATATCTTATCACTTCCAGCACACTCTATGCAATCTCTAACAAGCATCATTACCAGGCCACCACTAAGCTTCCCTTATTCTCTCTTTGATCTTGACAATTCACATGTGGCTGGCATGAGCACTCTTCAGTAAACATTCCTAAAGATCGAGATGGGGAATCAACTTAATGCCCCTCAAGAGAACACCATCAACAACAGACAACTCCTCCTTAACTTGCCAGAAGCCTTTGAGTTCTTCACCTCTGTCTTTTTTTATCACACCACACACTCACTACCATGGATACAACTTTCAGCAACAACCCATCCATGGCCAATGACTCCTTCCATTTTTTTCAGAAATAATGCCCTCACTGATGAGACAGACATCAACTTCTTCCTCAAGTTCCTCACCACCAAACTATTCACCTTTACTCGGAACAGCAACCTCATTATCCCACATGGTACCTAATCTAGATAAACAATCAGTCAACGTGTTACTAACACTAGGTCGGTACGAAATCACAAAATTACATTCCTATAATGCCACAACCCATTTCTGAATGCAGTGAGACACTAAATCGATACCTTTCCTTTAAAACACTTACTTCAATGGTTTATGATCAGTTGAAACTGAGAACTCACAGCCCCACAGAAACTTATGCAACTTGCGTATGACCCAAAATATAGCGAGTGCCTCCCTCTCAATGACTGAGTAATTGCACTCTGCAGTTTTTAGAGGTCTGGACAAGAACCAAATGGCTTTCTCTTCACCATCAAATTTCTGAAGGAGCAAGGCACCAAGACCCTTTGAACTGGCATCAGTCATTAAATAAGATGTTTTCTTAGGATCAAAACTACCTAGATAGGGTGCTTTGTTCAATAAATCTATCACATTTTGAAATTCCTTATCGCAGGACTTGCACCACGCAAACTTACACCCTTTAAAAAAGATTCCTTAAGTGTTCCTTAACACCAGCAAAATTGGGAATAAACTTATGATAACATTCAGCCATCCCTAAAAATGTTACAAGTTCGTCTTTATCTTGAGGAACCCTGAGATTGCCAATGGTATTAAATAGGGCAGGCTTAGGTTTGATACCATTAGCTGACAACAAAGTCAGTCAAGTCAAGTCATAACATTTATATAGCGCACTACATACCCAGAGGGTTTCAAGGCGCTTAGGAAGGGGAGGTGGATTATTTGTCGAATATCCACGTTTTAAGCTGCTTTCTGAACGCTAGGTGATTCTGGGTGAGGCGAAGGTAAGCGGGGAGTGAGTTCCATGTTTTGGCAGCCAGGTATGAGAAGGATCTGCCTCCCATGGTGGTCTTGTTGATGCGAGGTACAGTGGCGAAGGCTTGGCTGGAAGAGCGAAGTTGGCGGGAGGGGGAGTAGAAGGACAGTCGAGAGTTGAGGCAGTCTGGTCCGATGTCGTAGAGTGATTTGTGTGCGTGGGTAAGCAGTCGGAAAGTGATCCTCTTATTGACGGGTAGCCAGTGGAGGTCTTTAAGGTGACCAGAGATGTGTTCGTTGCGTGGGATGTCTAATATGAGCCTGGCTGAGGCGTTTTGGATTCGTTGTAGTTTCTTCTGGAGTTTAGCGGTGGTACCTGCGTAGAGGGTGTTTCCGTAGTCCAGTCGGCTCGTGACTAGAGCGTGGGTGACTGTTTTCCTTGTTTCGGAGGGGATCCAGCGAAATGTTTTTCTGAGCATGCGAAGAATGTTAAAGCAGGAAGAGGATACGGCGCTGACTTGTCTGTTCATTGAGAGTGAAGAATCCAGGATGACGCCAAGGTTCCGTGCGTGGTCTGTCGGGGTGGGTGCATTTCCGAGGGCTTCCGGCCACCAGGAGTCGTCCCATGCAGAGGGGGATTTACCTAAGATGAGGACTTCTGTTTTGTCTGAGTTCAGTTTCAGACGGCTTTGTTTCATCCATTCGGCGACTTCTTTCATTCCTTCGTGTAGGTTAGTTTTAGCGGTGCTGGGGTCCTTGGTGAGAGATAGGATCAGTTGAGTGTCATCCGCGTAAGAGATGATGTTGAGGTTGTGTTGGCGGGCGATGGCCGCGAGGGGGCTCATGTATACGTTGAAGAGGGTGGGACTGAGAGAGGATCCTTGTGGTACGCCGCAGATGATTTCAGAGGCCTCGGACTTGAATGGTGGGAGGCGGACTCTCTGGGTTCTTCCGGTAAGGAACGAGGTGATCCAATCCAGTGCCTTTCCTTGGATTCCGATGTTTCTGAGGCGTTGTAAAAGGGTGCTGTGGCAGACTGTGTCGAAGGCTGCAGAGAGGTCGAGGAGGATGAGGGCGACTGTGTCTCCATTGTCCAGTAGAGTTCGAATGTCGTCTGTTGCTGCGATGAGGGCGGTCTCAGTGCTGTGTTTGGCTCGGAAGCCAGATTGTGAGGGGTCGAGTGATTTGTTGGCTTCGAGGAAGGCGGCGAGCTGGTTGTTGACAGCTTTCTCGATGACTTTGGCTGGGAATGGAAGAAGCGAGATGGGGCGGTAGTTTTTGAGTTCGGTGGGGTCTGCTGTTGGTTTTTTCAGAAGGGCGGTGAGTTCAGCGTGTTTCCAGTCTTCTGGGAAAGTAGCGGAGTTGAAGGAGCAGTTGATGACGTCTCGGAGGTGCGGAGCTATGACGGAGTCTGCTTTGTTGAAGATGTGGTGGGGGCAAGGGTCTGTGGGGGATCCAGAGTGGATGGAATTCATCAGGCGGATGGTGTCCTCAGTGGAGATTGGGTTCCAGGCGTTGAGGGTGTTAACGGGGGGAAGATGGTCAGCTGATGGTAGGGTGGGTTGGCTTCCGGGTTGGTTGTCAAAGCTGTTGTGGATGTCAGCAATCTTGTTGTGGAAAAAAGAGGCTAGGGAATCGCAGAGGGTTTGAGAGGGGGTGATGTCGTTGGAGTTGGCCGAGGGGTTGGAAAATTCCTTGACGATGTTGAAAAGTTCCTTGCTGTTGTGGGCGTTGTTGTCAAGTCGATCTTTGAATGCTGTTTTCTTGGCTTTTCGGATCAGTTGGTGGTGAGTACGGATGGCGCTTTTGAAGGCGTCCTTGTTGCTGGTGGATGGGTCTTTTTTCCAGGCCTTTTCAAGGGAGCGGCACAGTTTCTTGGATTTCTTGAGGTCGTCGTTGAACCATGAGGCCTTCTTGATGCCAAGTTTGTGTTGACGTTTTTTCAGTGGTGCTAAGGTGTCGGCGGTGTTGGATAACCAAAGGGTGAGGTTGGAGGCGGCTTCGTTGGCGTTAGAAGAGAGGGCTGGGGAGGTTTGAAGGAGTGATGTGGAGATCTGCTCTGTGGTGATTTTGTTCCAGTTTCTTTGTAGAGTTGGTTGGAGGTGGATGATGGGTTTCGGCTTGTTGTAGGTGAAGTGAACGCAGCTGTGGTCAGTCCAGAGGAGATCTGTAGTGTGGCTGAAGGAGACATGGTTGCTGGAGGTGAAGATGGGGTCGAGAGTGTGACCTGCGATGTGGGTGGGGGAAGTGACCAGTTGTTTAAGTCCGAGGTTGGCGAGGTTGTCTAAGAGGGTGGCGGTGTTGCGGTCGTTGATCTTTTCAAGGTGGAAGTTGAGGTCTCCCAGAAGGATGTAGTCTTTGGAGGGGAGCGCGTGTGGGGTGATGAAGTCCGTGATGTCTTCACTGAATTTTGTGCGTGGTCCTGGTGGTCTGTAGAGGAGGGTGCCTCTGAGTGTGGTCTTGGGGTCGATGTGGATCTGGAAGTGAAGGTGTTCGGAGTTGGCGAGGTTGGCATCAGAGCTGGTTGAGATGCGGATTGTTTTCTTATGGACGATAGCGATTCCACCTCCTGTATGGTCGGTGCGGTCCTTGCGTGTGATCTTATAGTCATCAGGGATAGCGATGGCGATGTCAGGGGCGGAGGAAGCGTTCATCCATGTTTCCGTTAGGAAGGCGACGTCAGGAGAGATGGTGTCTAGTAGGTTCCAAAGGTCAATGGCGTGCCTGTGGACCGAGCGGGTGTTGAGAAGGATGCATTCTAGGTGGTTGGGGTCGGGAATCTGTGGTGTGGTCGTAGCGGAGATGTTGTCGGTGCCGCTAAATTTGCAGGAGAAGCAGGAGAACGGTCCATGGGTGCGTCCAGGAGCGGCTTGGGCGCAGTTGGGGGCGCAACCGGGGTTAAGGGCTAGGAGGGTGGCGGCATCGTAGGTAAAGCGGGGGGGCTGGGCAGCGCGAGGGGCAGGGGGTCTGGCGCTGGGCGCGGTCCAGGCGCGGACGGGCGTAGACGGGCTTACCTTTGGCGCACCTTCGGCGCGGATTGGGCGCGGTCGCTGCGCGTGGACGTTGCGCGCGGGAACTCCTGTCATATATGGATGGTGGAGGGGGAGGGGCGAGGGCGTCTCAGCTGGATGGCGGGGCGGGCACAGACGAGAACAACAAACAAAATGGAGGCGGAGGGGGGAGGCACAGCGGAGCGCTACAGGTAAACGCGCTGGTAACGCTAGGGAAGCGGACACAATGGCACAAGCAGGCGGACTGAAATTAAAAGGCAGGAAACGAGCATAAACACAGAGCGCCAATGCAATCAATGAAATGAGCACAAACACAGAGCGCCAATGCAATCACTGAAATGAGCACAAACACAGAGCGCCAATGCAATCAATGAAATGAGCACAAACACAGAGCGCCAATGCAGTCAGTTAAAAGGCAAGAAACGCTGGGATACCAGATGTCTGGAGGGACACTGGGAGCGACCCCTCAGCCCGTGAGGAAGGAGCGAGTCACGGTGCTTGCAGGGGGAGAAGAGGTATTTGAAGACAGTGGGAGGGCGTCTCAGCTGGGAGGCGGGGCGGGCACAGACGAGAACAACAAACAAAATGGAGGCGGAGGGGGGAGGCACAGCGGAGCGCTACAGGTAAACGCGCTGGTAACGCTAGGGAAGCGGACACAATGGCACAAGCAGGCGGACTGAAATTAAAAGGCAGGAAACGAGCATAAACACAGAGCGCCAATGCAATCAATGAAATGAGCACAAACACAGAGCGCCAATGCAATCACTGAAATGAGCACAAACACAGAGCGCCAATGCAATCAATGAAATGAGCACAAACACAGAGCGCCAATGCAATCAATGAAATGAGCACAAACACAGAGCGCCAATGCAATCAATGAAATGAGCACAAACACAGAGCGCCAATGCAATCACTGAAATGAGCACAAACACAGAGCGCCAATGCAATCAATGAAATGAGCACAAACACAGAGCGCCAATGCAGTCAGTTAAAAGGCAAGAAACGCTGGGATACCAGATGTCTGGAGGGACACTGGGAGCGACCCCTCAGCCCGTGAGGAAGGAGCGAGTGAATGATCCAGATATTCAATCTCCTCCAAATCAAAGCGGCACTTGTCAGTTCTTAAGGTGAAACCTGCAACACATAATCTTTTTAAGACAACCCTCATCCTGTTGTCATGCTCTTTGGTGTCCGCCCCAAACACTAGTACATCATCTTGGTAGATTTTCAATCAATCCACACCCCTCAAGATGCGCTCCATGACCCTCTGAAATACAGAAGCAGTGGAAATTAGGCCAAAAGTCATCCTCAAAAATGTTAAAGTGCCGAAATGCATCACAAAGGCTGTAAGGTCTTGAGAAATGGGTTGCAGTTTGAGGGATCTAATCCTTTTCTATATATTGGTCTACAACACCAGGGTCGGAATAGGATGACCAATTGTGAAAGGATGTGTTATTTCCTGTGAAGAATGCCCATCATGGTATATGAGGAAAACCAAATAAAAAAAAAGAAAAGAAATGGGTCACTGATGTTGCGTCAAGGGTAATGATCGACTACCACAGCCTTGTTGAGCTACCTCAAATCCACACAGAGTCTGTCCTCGCCATTAGCTTTGCGGACCATGATGATCTGAGAAAGCCACTCCGTGGCTTCAACTTCTTGTATGATGCTGTTAGCAACTAACTTCTCTAGGTCAACCTTCATGCTTTCCTTTGCTAAAAGTGACACACTCCTTATCTTAGCTACTTTTGGTACAGAATCATGCCTAACCTTTATGTAATGTAAGTACTTCTTGCGACATCCAAGTTTACAATCAAATACTTCGGAAAACTCCTTGACCCATGGTGTTGATCCATCACTAACTTGACCAACAGACGGAATCAAGCATACAGAAGTATTTTCATTGGGGTCCAAGAACACATGTAAATCACATTAATGGAACTAGCTTATGAGTGAATCCCCCTTCATGGAACATACACGTTTCCAGGCATAATTCTACCCTTAAAGTTGGTTGTTCCCCAAAAATAACCTAAAAGATCAATTATTTCTTTGCCATATCCCCTTGGTCTTAAATCAGGTTTGGACAACTAAACCTTCTTCACTAAATATTGATCAAAGAATGACTTAGGGATCAACGTAACCTTGGCCCCTGAATCAAATAACATCTTTACCGGTGCATCATTAAGTTGCACCACCTCCATCAGACCATTACCAGGAGAAGCTTTGATTTGACAGCTATTTATCTCCTCTGAATCTGAATCATTTTCATAGAGATCTACCTCCCTGATTTTCTTCAGATCTTTACTCGATCTGCAACATTTTGTAAAGTAGCCCATGAGTTCACACACACTACAAGTAGCTTTCCAACCAGGGCAAGTTTTAAAACTAGCCTTATGTCCAGGATTGCCGCACCTGAAGCACTTCCCAGAGAAAGACTTAGACTATCAGGTTTGTTCTCTACTTTAACAGGAATTTTGGATCTAGTTATTTTTTCTTTCCCAACATCTAAAACACCATTATCATTACCCTTTTGTAATGGGTTCATTTTTACGAATAGTCTCAAAACAGGCCTTTGAGTGAGCATGAGTCTTGGCTATAGTAAGAACTTCATGTAGAGAATTTGGTGCTTGACTGTATCAGGCAGTGATTCCATCCAGTGGGACGAGGAGACAAGGTTGATCTTTATTGAAATTGCGGAACATACCATCAGTCACTATGGGTGTTGCTGTTTCGGTACTGTGAGATGCTCTGAAACCAGACTGGAATACATGCACCTTGTTTTCCTTCTGTATATGTTTTATCAATTGGGAGGATGCACATCTTTTATGGTTCAAGTCTTTTTTGTATTAATTCAGGAGTATGAACACGTGCACCAAGCTACAATCTAAACTATAGATAATAAAGTCTCATAGGGGGAGTAAAGATGGGGCGGGGTTCAGGAGGGGAAGAAAGGTAGGAGGGAAGAAAGGAATATGAAAACTCAGGAGCTTGTATCCTGGTCCAATGTCTCAAGCATATAGTTGTCGCCAATGTCCTCCCTCCAGACAGCCAGTCACAGAACCAGAGCTGATTGGGTCTTCAGAGGAGCCGCAGGAGAATTGCCAGGGGCAGTAAGTCTCAGTACACGAAGATACGCTGGGCATGTGAGTAATCCATGCAAGATGAAATCTATACATGGGTTTGAATCTTGTCAAATATATGCCATATATGATATACCTCGGTAAAAAAAATTGTTGTGCAGAGATTTTCATTTTTGATTTGTGTTTTTTGAGAAGTAATTTAGCTTCGTTAGACCTTGCTAATCTGGGCCGAATTTTTCGGGACAGCATTTTTAAAAATGGTGGATGTGATTCAATGATGATGTAATATTTTAGGAACCATAAGACCTGTATACTGCATTTTGGTGTCAAAACATAGGTTTTGGGGATCAAGTAGTCCTATAGAGACAGACAATAACTCCTCCGATGAATCCATCTGCCATTTTCCAAAATGGTGACTCTATAATGATGTATTTAGCCATCATGTTGGTAATTATTTTTATTATTGCTTTTGTTTCAGGATTTATGTTGATTTAAATTCGTAAACATGAGTGAAGCATGTGGTAGCAGAGGACCTTTACCGCCTGACAGAGTGTTGCTAATTCTGAGGACTCCTTCAACAAAGAAAATGTGTCATATGCCAAACTAATCTGAAAGAAAAGCTAACATCAACTTCAACTGGACAGAAGAGAGTTTGAGATGCTGCATAAATATAGCAAGATGAAGTTCACAAAAGATTGAAACTGATGGGTGAAGTGGATCAAATATTTTGTCATTGTAACCAGTGCTACAAGTCATATACAATGAAAAAAAAGCCTGGAAAAAATGTATCAGAAAATAGCAGAAACCAGTGAATCACAACAAGAATCTGAGTGTTCTGGGAAAGTGATAACAACCTAACTCAATGCCATTCAGTGAGACGATCGATGGCTAGCCCTCTTTCACCTCCAATAACTGATCTGAAAGCAGAGGATCTTCACTGCGTTATCTGTGGTTTAGCCAGAACAAGGGCCAAAGGGATTGACAAAAGAACAAAGTACAGAGTATGTGAGCCTCAAAGGGCAAACATGTTTTTATCTGTAGGTAGTTTCTTTCAAGATGAAGTTTTCAGCCGAGTAGCTGATCTAAACAGTGACATGAATGTATTTGCAGCGGATTTGTATGCCCACCCAAACTTTATATATGCATACATATGAAAATATAAATGTACAATGAGTTCTCAGCAGCAACATAACCAAACGCCTTCTGTTAAGTTTGCACTCTTTGAAAAAGCAAATGAATATTTAAAGCCACTAAAGACTGCTAGCTAGGGGTTCACACTAAGTGAGAGTAAAGAAATAATGGTCAACATTGATGAAACTGTATTGATCCATAAATATGGAATTTAAATGTTTCTTGTGAGAATGTACAATGGCAGAAGGTATCCAAACTGGATTGAACAAGACCGGTATGATAGCCCTATGCCTTATTCATATGCATGGAATGTATCCTGTTTAGGTAGGGAGTTTTAAGGCCCTGAAGAAGACCGTAAACCCATAGGGGCTTAGATAGCGGTATAAACATCTTAGCAAAAATAAATGGATAGAATCATTTATCCAATAATATCCACGAAATATATATATATTTAAAAAAAAAAAATTTATTCATATTTTTGAACAACAATTTTTCACCCCTCCTATTCCCCTCCGCCCAGCGGTCAGACAAGAATGCATATATTTACATTTACATGAATTATCTCATAACAATTACAGTTTTGTTGTTCCTAGCTGCAGTTTAGACTAAGAATACATCTATTCAATTCCCGCATTGAGACTGGCACCATTCTAATAGCGGAGCCCAAATTTCTAACCCTCTTTTGCGTCGCCTTCTGTCCTTCCGATTATTAATGGCTGTGAGAAAGGGCCATCTTTCTTGCATTGGTATGCCCCCACTTTTTTCTGACTGCTGATGTGCTTTGACTGAGTGTGACCTGGGCTCCTGCCAACCAGGTACCCAGGGCCTGTGTTCCTTCCCTAAAACTGTGTTGAAACTAAAACCCAATTGGCATCGCTGGCCACCTGTCAGCCCCTCGTAAATGGTTCCCTAGGTACCCAGGGTACGGTGGCAAGAAAAGACCCCTATGGGCTGCAGCACTTATTGTGCCACTCTTAGGGGTCCTGTACCCTGGCACCCACACACTGCCTTTGCAGGCTGATTGCCTAAGTACATAACTAAACAAAGAGTCGACATGGCACACATCCCTGTGTGCCATGCCCACAAACCCACTGCTCTGGCATACATCAGTCACCCCTCTAGCTGGATTCCCTATGCCAGTGGTGTGGGCACAGGTACATGAGCCCTGTGCCCCTACAATACCCACGGCCATTCCTGGGCACTGTAAGTGCAGTGATGCCATTAAGAGTATATGGTGCTGGGAGGTCGACATTGCGAACTCCACAATACCATAATGGATACACTGAAGACTGATAAGTTTGGTATCAAACTTCTCAGCACATTAAATCCACACTGATGTCAGTGTGGGATTCAATGAAAAATGCACCACAAAGGGCATCTTAGAGATGCCCCCTGAAACCTAACCACAATCCACGTTTGGACTGAGAGGCTGCCTAGGCTGCCACACAGCAGACATGTTGCTGGACCCCTGGGTGGAGAGACCCCGCTTTCCTGGGCCTGCAACATTGCACATCCTTGGCGAGGTGCTAGGTCTCCTCCCCCAGTATGGGCAGGGGGAAGCTTCAAAGGCCTGCCACCTCTGTGAGCTTCTCCAGACCATTTGCTGTACCCAGGAACTGGCCCCACCAGTCCTGACCCCCACTCTGGTGGGAAGACTGGCGGGAAAAACTACGTCAGGAAGGGGGGTGCCAGCCTGTGCCAACCCCACCCCTCAGGTCGGGGAGATGAGGTGAAGCACGACACCGGGCTCCAGCCATCTTGAACATGGGAAGCCCTGCCCAATCACAGCTAGGCTCCTGCCCCCCTCCCACAGGAGAGGAGCAGGCTAGGGGGTGTACCCACCCCAGGACAGGTACCTATTGGTCCCTGCCCATCCCTAGCTGTAACGCCCCTAAATTCAGTATTTAGGGGCTCCCTGAACCCTCCTTCCTCAGATCCCAATAAGAAAAGAAGAAGTCCCGCCGTGCAGCTGCTAACAACAGGACGACCCCAACTGACTTGGCCCCAGCCCTACCGGCCAGTCGATCCTGGAACCTGCCCCTGCCTAATCCCAGCAACTCCTGCGGACAGCAACCTTGGGACACCCAGAGGGCCTGCCTGCCTTAACCCTCTTGAAGATTGGGACTCCCGTCAGCAGAGGCTCTGCTGCAACAACACCCCTGGTGCCAGCCAGGATGCTCCGGACCAGCCTACTCTGCACCCGCTGAGCCCGGCCCTTGCCCGGGTGATCCAAGACCACGAGGATGTCGCCCCGGCGACATGGACCCGAAATCCAGTGCCCAATGACCCTCCTCGATGAACCAGATGACGCCTGCAAACTCAGAACCAGGGCCCCCCGACCGCGACCAGCTGAGGGTAAGCTTTTCCGACACCCAAAGACACCCCTGCACCTGGCACCCTGCAACTCCCTGTGCCTTCCTTTGGGGTACCTACCTGTGCTCCAGGATCCCAACTTACCTCTTGAAATGGTGGTCGCCCCTGAAGAGTCTCCGTCCTCGAGCCTGAAGCCTTTGTTCATTTTTTTCCTTTCCTTGTGAATAACATTGAGCGCCCGAAGGCTCAAAAGCACCCTGCACCTAGCCGCCCGAGTGCCGCTGACCGTGCCACCGTTGCTCTATCCTACTTCCCCATTTGCCCTGAGCAAGTGACCAGGAGCCCAGCTCCCACAGCCGCGTGGCCTGCTAGCCAGCAGCCACCAACTGAAGGCCCCCTGCCCCTCATTGGATAATATTGGACCTAACTACCTCTGCACATGGCCGCCCCTGTGCCGCTGAGGGTGAACCAACTGAACCTACCTGACCCTGGGGGACCCCTTAGTCAATGCCCAGAACCTTAACTTCACCAGTCGAGTACTCACCTGGAAATCGGTAACTCACTTACCTGCCTTTGGATAACATTGACTGGCTTGACTCGAAAAATCCTTTAAGTGTGAAGTTTTGGAAACTTAAAATATTTATATAAAATCACCTGAATTCCGAAGTACTCACCTGTGAACAGGAGAGAAGCCAGTACTGTACTTTGTAGCCCAGTACTGAACCGCAAAAGTAATCCTTACCGGGTTTTCTAGTAACCTGTATTTTCTCCATAGGAATCCATTGTCTGCTTTTCTATGAAATTTCTTCTGTCTACTTTTGAAAACTTGAAATATTCTTTAAAAATCATACGAAATATTGAAACGTAATTACTTACCTGTTTTAAGTTGAGACCCCAGTGCTGGACCTAGAGCCCAGTACTGGATAACAAAAGTAACAAGATCGCACTTTACCTGCAACCTGAATTTTCTCCCATTGGATAACATTGCCAGATTTTCATTGAAAAGTTTTTAAGTATGAACTTTTAAAACAGCTTTATATTCCTGAAAAATCACTACAATAACTAAAACGTTTATACTAAATTGTTTTCAGCTTAGACCCCAGGACTGAAACTAGGATCCAGTCCTGGACCTACCAAAGTAATCTACAAAGTAATCAACTGTACTTATATGATGACAACCCATTGAGCTCAAGGCTAAAGTGTGTTTAGAATTGTGTTGCCTACTGCAACCCCTGTATCTATTGTATTCACAAAGTTTATTGCCTTTCTGCAAAGTACTCATCTGAGACCTCTCATATTAAGAACAGTATATTTTGATAGCTGTTGATTCTAAAAATAAAACATCTATATCTTTGATATAAAAACAATTGGCCTGGAGTTCAGTCTTTGAGTGTGTGAAACCTTTTGCTGACTGAGTGTGTACAACAAATGCTTTACACTGTCCTCTGGTACTGCCTTACTGCTCGACCAAGCTACCACTTTAGAGAGTAAGGTCACACCTGGCTTTAACCTCTGTTATACCTCTGGGGTTTGTGGACTCTATACACACTGTACCTTATTCTGGTTCAGTACATATAGAACCACTTTCTCACAATGGCGCTTTCCATATTTGAGATGGCAAGAAATCTAGCTAACCATTGTTGAAATGAAGGAGCCGTAAAGTCTAGCAAAGCTGAGGCGATACATAGCCTAAAAACAGCCATAGCTATAAATATGAGTTCATGCCCCACTATAGCATTGTTAGGATCTGCAGCCGGATAACATCGCTAGATAAAACCATCGGGCTTTGCAGCACTGTTGATAAAAACCTCCCAATTTCTTGTTTGATAGATCTTAATCCATCACAAGTAGAGAAGATGTGCACTGGGTCAGCACTATAGAGCCTGTATCTATGACAGCATGTGCTTTTGTCACTTCCCCACTTAGCTATTTTATCCGGGGTATAATATAGAAAGAAGCAAGTTTTAGGAAATTGTGCTTGCAATTTGGTTGATAAGAGAATTGTTTGTGACATTGAAAAAGCATAATTAAATTCGGCATCAGACAATCCAAATTTCTCTTGCCATTTCTGTGACGTTTTTACCATATCGTCCAGAAACAGTGCATTAATAAGTGAATAAATCCCCCCATAGTATTTTTTTTGCAATGAATTCAAGTCTCCACTTACTTGTTTTTTCAAGTCCCCCCCCTACCTTGTGAGACAAGAAGTCTCTAATTTGAAGGTACTTGAAGAAGTCTTGCCAAGCCAGACCAAAGTGGTTTTTCAGTTCTTCAAAAGAATGAATCCCATCCGAGGAGAGTAGGCAGCCTATTTGAACAATCCCCACATCCAGCCACTTATGTATATACCTGTCGGTAAATATTCCAGAAAGAAGTGGATTGTTTTATAGGGGAGTGTAAAGGACCATCTCCCTATGCCCAGCATTTTTCTAACAGCTTTCCACACCTTAAATCCACTGAGTAATGTTTTAAATTGTACTTTCTTGTGGTAGCTATCGTGCAGATGTCGCCAAAGATACCCTCTGCTCTCACGGCCTAAGAGTAGTTGATATACAGAAGGCATGTGATCCACTCTCTCCTCCATTCCCGGGTGCTCTGTAACAACTCGTTGCTATATAATAGCCCTGATGCCCAATAGTATGCTTTTAGATTAGGGAGGGCTAGTTCACCTCTATCCTTGTGTAAAGTGAGAAGCTCAAATGCCCGCCGAGGTTGTGAGTATGCCCAGACAAAGTTTGAGAACATCCGTTCTAATGATTTGAACCATGAAGATGAGATTTCCAGGCAGATTGCCCTGAATAGATATAGAATTTTGGGGAAGAAGACCATTTTAATCACATTCACTCTTCCAATAATTGAAAGGTGCAAGTTGTCTAGGCGCTGGAGGTCTTTCTGTATAGCAGGTATCATAGGTTTCAAGTTTATATTAACCAGATTATCCAGATCGGATGTTATACTGACTCCTAGGTATGTGGCTTGTTCCAATACGCCTGCATCCCACATGTTGCTGTTCTTATTTAGCACAATCTGTGTTTTACTTTTATTAAGTGCGTATCCGGACACCAAGCCAAACTGATTCACCTCTCCTTCAATAGCAATCATGGCAGTGTTAGGTTCGGCTGTCACGATTGCGATGTCATCCGCATATGCCAGTGTTTTCGTGGCATAGTGCTGTGAAATTATGGGTTTGATTGCACCATTCTCTTCTAGCTTGCGGATGAAAGGGTCTATATAGATTGCGAAGAGCAGCGGTGAACAGGGGAAGCCCTGCCGAGTTCCCAGTGATATCATCAGTTCCTCAGTTAGGCTGCCATTCACCATGACTACGGCCCTAGGGTTCACATATAGTTTTTGGATTGCCTGTATGTACCCTTCCTTTATGCCCAGTCTGGCCATGGCAGCCCGTAGGAAGTCCCAGGAGACCCTATCGAACGATTTCTCCGCATCAAGCAGCACCAGCACCATAGGGTCTCCTGTAACATCCATGCCGTCAAACAGGGTAATCACCCGATATCAGTGTCCCAGCAAGGCCACGCGCTCAGGGCCGTGAGCAACGCCGCAGCACTCCCGCAGGGCGGAGGGAGAGGGCGGTCAATATTCACTGGAGCTCTGGTCCATGAGGCTCCGCTCTGCAGCTGCTCCGCCTTCACGTCGTGTGCACGTCGCGTGAGTCGCATTCCCCTAATATCGGCCGGCCGGCAGACATCATTGCGTCGCATCGCGCGACACACCTACATGTGGGTCGTGACACATTAATGTGTCGTGCCACACAGTTTGGAAAGCTGTGCTCTAGATAATCCTCACTGCTTGCCTGGTTATCCCTCCATGTTTCTGGGTATAAAACTCGATAAAACTGCCAGAAAGCCTGTCTTATAAGTTCTGGGTCGGATACCAGATTTCCATGAGAGTCAAGAATTTCCCGAATCAGATTCGAGGAGGTCTACTGCCTTGTGCGTACAGCCAGTTGGTGTCCGATTTGTTCGTTCACCTCATATATCATTTCTTTTTGTGAAAGCGCTTTTTTAACCGCTTTAAACGTAAAGACATTCATAATTACAGCTTTGTCAATTGCCACTTGGTTCTGCATCTTCTCTAGCTCTTCCTTCTGATCAGGCATATTTCCAGCTGTTACACTTATTAGCCCCTCCTCTGCATTCCTTACATTTTTCTTCATCCGCTGCATAGCTTCCCTAGCTTGTTTGTTAGCATTTAAGGAATATTGCAAAGTCTCCCCACGGATCCCATTTTTCAGCGCATCCCACACTATTTCGATTGATATACTCCCCACATTATCAATTAAAAAATTCGGGATCCACTTTCTCATATGACTACAATAATCTTCATATAAAAGCAACGTTTTCTCAAAAGTCCATGAGTTCAGTGCGCGTTTTTCAAAGTCTATTTCTACGGAGCATATTAATAGATTATGGTCTGAGAGGATTTGCTGGAGTTTTTTCATTTCGCATTTTGTTTTTATTGAATTAGACATTAATATAAAATCCAATCTTGTGTGGGTAAGATGTGAACTAGAAAAGAATGTAAAGCGAGGGTCATTAGGGTTTATGGTCTGCAAGCCAACCACTAGGCCGTGTATGCTGCAACAATGTTTCAGTGCTTTAAATACTCTGGGTTTGCAACAAGCATACCGCCAACTGTCTTTTAACAACCAGTCGATAGGGAGATTAATATTGAGATCCTCGCAGATCATAAGGGGTAATGGCCAATGCATAAGTTCGTTTGAGATCACGTCCAAAACTGACGGGTCATCGCTGTTACTACCATAGACGGTACATGGAGTACATTTTTGCCCTTTCCCATACTGGCATTCTGTGATCGCCCAAAAACCCAATTTGTCTACCTTAGAGCGACTAAAAACAAACCCGCTCCCCTAGCAAGAATAGCACCCCCGAACCCTGGGGCCTTGTGTCGTTGCACAAAGCAGTCTATACCCAAGTGATTTTAAAATGTGCGTTTGTTACCCCTCAATATGCGTTTCTTGTAGGCAAACCACATTTGTCCCCCAAGCATGAAGTCCTGCAGCAACGGTTTGTCTTTTTTTTAATATTATTTAAGCCTTATATATTCATTGACAAAACCCTTAGCAAACCCATTTCCTTCCCTCATTAAACCATACACATAAACAGGACTAGGCAAATATCAAGACCGGATATTACCGACATACCTAGTTTGTCTGCCCCGTATTGTGAAATTTGAAGCACCCTGTCTAACCCCACCCACCGACTCCTCCCTCCCAACCCCCACCCCTCCCTCCTACCCCCCCACCTTCCATCACTCTTGGAGGTTACCTGGCCAAACCAGGAATTTGACATCCGAAGTGCAGAGTGTTGGGGTTCAGGGGGGGCGGGGTCCTTCTGTCTAGATCCCCGGCCCCTGGTTTTAGCGTGTAGTGCCAAGTGCATATGCAAATTTATAGACGCTCCCTCGGGCTCGCTTTAAATGTGCTTGCCTGCAGGAAACCGGTGCTTGGTTTCTTTGATGGTCCCTTGCCGTGTGTTTCCAGTTCCTGTTTTCCTACTTTGTTCCCTCTCCATTGCGGTCCATTACAGCCGGCCTTTAGAGAGCTGGCCTTTGGCTCCCTTTTCCCATTTATCCTGTTTTCTAAACTTTTGGGCTATTTTGAACCCTTAGTGGGGACCTGTTTTGTAATCGGTGACGCTTCGGGGTACGCGGCTGCGTTTCCCTTGAGTTCTGGCGTCCCGTTTATTTCTCTTTTTTGTACGCAAACCATCTTGTTGTGTACCTTTTGGGTGGTTTCACGAAGGAGCTGAATAACGGCCGTTTTTTGTGCTACCTTCGTGTTCATTTTAAAGACAGGGGTTTTTTGGGTGTCTTTTATTTCCTTAGATACATTTTTTCCCCTATCCCTTCTTAGTCTTTTATTTTACTGATTCCACCCCCTTTGTCATTCTCGATGTTTCCAGAGGTGGCGTGGTTGGTCTGGGGTTACACAAGAAAGATCCAATACGAAAACAGTGGATTGTTTCCTGATTCGTATCAAGCTACTCCCGTAATTTGACTGGGGTAAGCAGGGAGGCCGGTGTTTCGTGTGTGTACTTGGCACTAGTTTTGTTTATGGGGTGTGTCTAATCTTGTCCCCCTTTTCTTTTTCAGCGGTGTCGACTGGGTTACGCAGTCTGCTACCAGGAATTCAGAGGGGACGCGCTGTGTTCCCCAAGACCTTGGGTTCCCTTGTTTTGTTTACCCACCTTCTCCCGGTGTCGTGTTCTCCACCACCCGGAATACATCTGTGGGTGCTGGGGGTCATGGCGAGGGTAGGGGATTGGGACGTTCTTCACTCCTGCGGTGTTTGGCTGGTTGGCAACGGAACAGAAAACCAAGCCCAAGAATTGATACACCGCCCGAGTGAAGAATGGTTGAGGAGGCAACAGGAGGGCATCTTCGATGCAGGAACTCATGCAGGCCTTAGCACTTAAGCAGGGTGAAGTCCAATCCCTTAGACAAGAGAATCATGAGTTACGTTTGACACTAAGTGAGGTTAGCGTTAAGGAAAACACCAAGAGGAGAGGGAGAGATCCCTCAGTGAAGGCTAAGACCCCAGTCATTCAGCCAGCTACATTTAAGTATGAGAGGAGTGGGGGGCAGAGTGGGTCTCCTTTGTCCGTTACTGTTAACACTCCTGTGCCGGTGCCTTTGGCTGCTCCTGAGAGGTTTTCCAGGGACAGTAGTAGATATGCTATCTTTATGAATCAGTGTCATTTGCACTTCATGTGTCGACCAGCAGCTTTTCCCGATGACACTACTAAGGTAGCGTTTGTAATTTCATACCTTTCGGGTACTGCTGCTGGTTGGGCGGTCCCCTTAGTCGAAAACAATGACGCCGTGTTGAGTAGTTTTCTGGCATTCAAGCTCCAAATGCACAGTCTGTTCGCTAAGCATGCGTTTATGCAAGCAAGCAATGCAGAATTGCTAAAGCTAAGGCAGGGGAAGCAGGATCTTCTGGCTTATGTGGCTACCTTTAACCGCTTAGTAGCAGAAACTCAATGGCCTGTTGCAAAACGAACATCTTTGTTTTATCAGGGCTTGTGCGAAGACTTAAAGGATATAGTCTCACAGGTAGTAGACCCCCCCGAGGATTGTGTTGAGTTCATCGATTTGGTGGTAAAACTCAACCATAGATTGAGTAAGAGGAAGGGGGAGAGGACCAGGTTTCACCGAAATCTCTCTCACTTGCCCTCATAAATGTCCGTTCATTCGAGAAACACAGACAGGACATAGCTGACCTGATGGAGGATAACAATCTAGATATGCTATTTATGACAGAAACCTGGATGGATAGTTCGTCCAAGCCAGATATAGTAATTGCAGTCCCTAAAGGCTTTTCCATCCACAGATTGGACAGACAACGCAGGAAAGGTGGTGGGATCGCCATCATTGTACGTGACACTTTCACCGTCAGAACCAATATGATCCCTCTACCATCCTGTGAAGCCCTGCAATTCTCTGTTAAGCTGACCCCCTCCTTTAAATTTAAAGGGATCCTTCTGTATCGTCCACCGGGATCAAGAACCGGATTTATCTCTGACCTTAGGTCCATTCTGGAATCCTCAGCTCTCGATAGTTCTCTCACTGTCCTCGGTGACTTTAATTTTCATTTTGATAAATTTGGAGGACAAAGACACTGCTGCGCTTCTAGGGGATATGACCACTTTTGGTCTTCCATTACTGGTCAAATCATCCACGCATGATGGGGGCCACACACTGGACGGTATCTTTACTAACTCACAAAATCTACATGTCTCTCAAATTCTTCCTGTCACCTAGTCTGACCACCATGTTATCATGGCGTCACTAACTACCCATGACACTGGTGCCTCCATACTTCCCTCTAACTCCCATCAGGCATTTCAGGCATGGAACGACATTGATAGCTCCAGCCTGGAATTATCCTTAATCACTTCCACCCCTTCTCTATCAACCGACCCTAATACCGCCACCACTCAATTCTATGAGTGGGTGGGTTCGGCGGCATCCTCTCTGGTTCCGGTTAAACAACGGTCACGTAACAGATCCACTCCGTCGGCCCCTTGGTATTCCGCAGCCTTAAGAAAACAAAAACAACAGTGTAGGAATAGGGGGAGGCACTGGCGGAAAGACTACTCAGAAGAGGCTAAAATGAATTATAAAGAAACGGTTGCCAAATATAAAATCATGATTGATGAGGCCAAGAAAAAATTCTTTAGTCATAGAATTGAGATAGCCAAAAACTCCAACAAAGCCCTGTACGAAACCGCTAAGCAGTTAGCTGGGTGCTCCCCCAATCTGACTCCACCTCCCTCACAACCCCTTTGCTAAAAATGCTAATTGTCCATCTAACATGTCAACCTCCATCCATACTGGACCTATTCTTTCTCAATTCGCACAAATCTCCAGTTCTCAGATCATGGATATAATATCCACCATCAGATCAGGTTCGGCACTTGACCCCTGTCCTTTCAAAGTACTACTTCCGGTTATTGAAGTGGTTCTTCCTGCTATATCATCCATCTGCAATGCTATGTTTAGCACAGGTATTTACCCTGATATCTTAAAAAAAACTCTCATTAAACCATTCTTAAAGAAACCACACCTTGATATGTACGAACCTAAGAGCTACCGGCCTATTGCCAGCCTACCAGTTCTGGCTAAGATAGCAGAGAAAGCTCTGAATCAACAGCTCTCCGCCTTTTTAGAGCAACATCATTTACTTGATGAATCCCAGTTTGGCTTCCGCCAATTCCATGGGACGGAGACGGCTCTGATTAAGGCAGCGGATGATGTCAGATCCATCCGAGATGCTGGGGGTACAGCAGTCTTGGTACTGCTTGATTTGTCGGCGGCCTTCGACACGGTCGATCGTGTTACTTTGATCGACCGTGTCAAAAACATGGGTGTCCAGAGGAATGCCAGCAACTTCTGGCTTCTTTTCTGGCCGATAGAACCAGGTGGTCCCAATGGGCCCTTTTCACTTGTCCACCTTGTCTCTGCCATGTGGAGTACCTCAAGGCTCGTCCCTAAGTCCGACACTTTTTAACATCTATGTGTCGGACTTAGCCAATGTCATTCGGGCTTATGGGATGAGCCTTACCTCCTATGCAGATGGCACACAGCTGGTCCTAGCTATTAAGAACAACGGCCACAAAATAGCGGAAGATCTTAAATCAGGCATGGTAGCAATTGGGAGTTGGATGGCCTCCAATTGTTTAAAGTTAAATTCCGATAAGACGGAAGTAGTCATCTTTGGACCACTAACTCCTGAGTGGTCGTCCAATTGGTGGCCATTGTCACTAGGCCCCCCTCCGAGCCTGTTAGCAAGGTGAGGAATTTGGGTGTCATTTTTGATGACCGCCTCACTTTTCACCCACACGCCAACCAGATCACCTCCTCAGCCTTCTATAAATTGAGACTCATTAAAAAAATCCTCCCTTTTCTTCCAGGCACAGCTGGTAAAACCCTGGTCACTTCCCTTGTGCTGTCCACCTTGGACTACTGCAATGCTTTGTTCCTCAATGCACAAGAGGGAGTCCTAAATAAATTGCAAATAATACAGAACTCAGCTGCCAGGCTTCTGGGAAAAATCCCCAAACATCAATCTGCCTCGAACACCATCAAAGAGTTACACTGGCTATCCATCAGAAACAGAATAAAGTTTAAGACTCTATGCATTGTGTACAAGGCTTTGCATAATCTAGGACCAGCCTATCTCGTCCACAATCTGATTCCTTATTGTCCGTCCAGAACATTACGTTCCTCAAGTTTAATCGATCTTGTGGTTCCCCGCTCTAAAACTGTCTCATGGGGTGACAGAAGATTTCTGGTGTCAGCTCCAAAGCTGTGGAACACTCTGCCCCACTTGATCAAAGCCAGCCCTTCTCTCTGGTCGTTTCGTAAGCAACTCAAGACCTGGCTTTTTAATCAATAGATCCCGCTCCCTCCTCCTAGGTTAAATACTACAGATACTCAGCGCCGAGACGCCCACGGGCTTTGGCAGTGAAGCAGTGTGGCTCACTGGTTAGAGGCGGCAGACCCGAGAGCAGAGGACGGCCCGGGACCAGGGTTCGATTCCCGGCGCGGCAGGTTTCTGGACCAGGGTCAGCGGACTCGATAATTCTCTCGCCTCGGTGCCCACTCTGAGCAGCGATCACACTCGGCAACTCTGGGCATTAGCTTGCCTCATCTTCACTAACGGCCCCACCAGACCGCCGGGGATGCCTGGTCTCACCCTGGAGATACCCAGTAAGGGACCATCTCTCAGGGAAGCCAGGAAGGGTTTCGCAGCGGTCTAAGCGCCAGGACGCCTACGGGTAGCAGTGCGCTATATAAATGCCTACACATTTTGTTTGCGCTTTAGAAATATCAAAATCAAATCAAATAAAATCAGGTTTCAACCCTCGAGGACCACTGTAACCAAGAGAGAGACAAGGGAAAGTGGGGAAGTAAAGACAGATCCTGAACCAATGCCGTTAGGTGGGGTGCGAGGTCCCTTAACTAAGGAGGAAAAGGAGCGGAGGCGATTGTTGCAGTTGTGTTTGTATTGCGGAGGGGTGGGCACTTTGCTCGAGAGTGTCCTGTGAAACCGTCCCGGTTAACAGTGAATAAGGCTGTGGCTTTCATAGGAGGGGGATGTGAGAGGCCTTCTGTCCTTGAGAGTAGCAGTTGCAATCCTTATGATGTACAAGGGGCAGTGCAAAGAGTCCCGCACCACTTCACGGTGACAGCTTGCTTTGCATATTCATCTAGTGGTAGAGCATCCCTGTCGGTGGTATTGGATTGTGGGGCTACAGTGAACTTTATGGATATCAGTTTGGCTGAGAAGTTGATGGTTCCGTGTGTGATGAAGAGACAACCTGAACCCGTGAGGGCCATTGACGGGACGGAACTGTCCTCTGGGTCAATCATTCAGCAGACCAAACCTTTGCTGATGACATTCGATAATGGGCATTCTGAGACTGTTTGCTTCGATCTTATAGCCGCTCCGGCATTTGGGGTGGTGTTCGGGGTGCCCTGGTTACAGACCCATAATCCTAGGATCGATTGGGCGTGGAGGTTGGTCACGCTCGATTCAGAGTATTGTCTTCTGTATTGTTATTGTGAGGCGACTGACTGGGTGACTCCGTTGTCTTGTGCAGCGAGTGGCTGTGTTCAGAACAGCTTGCCTTCTTCGTTTGTGGCATACAAGGAAGTATTCGATAAGGATCAGGCGTGTGTTTTGCCTCCTCACAGGGCTTTTGATTGCTGTATCGATTGGGTTCCGGGGGCTATTTTGCCCTGTAGCAGGGTTTATGCGTTGTAGGAGCCGGAGGGGAAACATCTACGGCAGTACTTGGATGAAATGTTGAAGTATGGGTTTATTCGACCATCTTCTTCGCCTGTATCCTCCTCTATCTTTTTTATAGCTAAGAAGGAGGGTGATCTCCTTGCTTGCGTGGATTACAGAGTGTTGAATAAAGTCACAATAAAGAACAAGTACCCATTACCACTCATACCGGTGTTGTTAGATCAGCTGCGACATGCCAGGGTGTTTACAAAGCTGGACTTGAGAGGTGCTTACCATCTCGTTCGCGTCCGAGAGGGCGACAAATGGAAAACGGCGTTCCGCACTATGTTTGGTTTATTTGAGTATTGTGTTATGCCTTTTGGTTTATGTAACGCCCCTGCTGCTTTTCAGTTTTTTATAAATTAGGTTTTACGTGAGTTTTTGGATATCAGTGTGATCGTTTACATTGATGACTTTTTGGTTAAAGTACAAGAAGAAATGAAACAGTTGGACCTGGCTCTGTGGCTGTCGGAACCTGGGTTTACGTTAAGGGATGGGTTGTTGTATCAGGCTAATAAGCTGTTTGTGCCCCCTGAGTTGCGTACACTGGTTCTTACTTATTGTCATTCTTCGTCTTTGGTTGGGCATCCCGGGGTTAATAAGACCAAGGAGATGTGTTTGCGTTGGTTCTGGTGGAAGTCTGTTGCCCACAATGGGCAGGTATTTGTGGCCTCATGTCCGGTGTGTGCTGTTAGTAAGTCCTCGCACATGTCACCATCTGGGTTGTTGCACCCTTTGCCAGTGCCTCCCTCCCCCTGGCATACGATCAGTATGGATTTTGTGACCGATCTGCCGCCTCATTCAGGGTTTACGACCATACTGGTCGTAGTGGATTTATTCACTAAAACGGCACACTTCGTTCCCTTGCTTAGGTTACCCACGTCTAGGGAATTGGCTGAAATATTTATGGCACAGGTGATCCGATTACATGGGGTGCCTACTGCCATCGTTTCAGACAGAGGGGCAGAGTTTGTATCACACTTTTGGACTGCCCTATGTCGGTCTCTAAAGATGGACGTACAGTTGTCATCAGCTTATCATCCACAAAGCGATGGGGAAACGGAACACACCAACCAAACCATGGAGCAGTATTTGCGATGTTTATTAACGTTGCTGACGGGCAGTTGAGTACAAGCCCTTCCTGTGGCTGAGTTCGCCTGTAATAACAGTATGCACTCAGCATTAGGTATGTCGCCGTTTTACTGTTCAATGGGATTCCATCCCAAGACTATTGCCATTCAACCATCTGAGAGGGTGCCTGCAGTGGACTCCCTTAGTAGGGATTTGATTGATATCTGGAAGAAGGCTCAACAGCAGTTGTTTGAGTCTAAGAGGGTCATGAAGGCACAGGCGGATAGGCATAGACGACCAGCTCCCCTGTATGCAGTAGGGGATAGGGTTTGGCTTGCAGTGAAAAATCTGAATTTGCCGGGACCGAGGAAATTACAGCCTCTGTTTGTGGGTCCCTTTCTTGTCCAGAAGGTGGTGAATCCAGCGGCGATTAGGCTAACCTTACCGGTTGAGTATAGTATCCATCCTGTTTTTCATACTTCTTTATTGAAGCCTTATGTCACCACCACTCAAGAGTTGCCACCTCCTCCTCCTGTCTTGATTGATGATAATGTCGAGTATGAGGTTAATGCTGTATTGGATTCCAGGAGAAAGAGGGGGCGTTTGTACTATCTGATAGACTGGAAGGGGTATGCCCCCGAGGATCCTTCTTGGGTTCCAGCGAGTCGGGTGCATGCTGCCCGGTTGGTACGTCTGTTTCATCGCCTGCACCCTGGGAAGCCTAGGCCGGTGGGAAGGCTTGGGGGGGTACTGTTGGGGTTCAGAGGGGGTGGGGGCCTTCTGTCTAGATCCCCGGTCACTGGTTTTAGCGTGTAGTGCCAAGTGCATATGCGAATTTATGGACGCTCCCTCAGGCTCGCTTTAAAAGGGCTTGCCCGCAGGAAACCGGTGCTTGGTTTCTTTGATGGTCCCTTGCCGTGTGTTTCCAGTTCCTGTTTTCCTACCTTGTTCCCTCTCCGTTGCGGTCCATTACAGCGGGCCTTTAGAGAGCTGGCCTTTGGCTCCCTTTTCCCATTTATCCTGTTTTCTAAACTTTTGGGCTATTTTGAACCCTTAGTGGGGACCTGTTTTGTATTCGGTGACGCTTCGGGATACGCGGCTGCGTTTCCCTTGAGTTCTGGCGTCCCGTTTATTTCTCTTTTTTGTACGCAAACCATCTTGTTGTGTACCTTTTGGGTGGTTTCACGAAGGAGCTGTTTTTTGTGCTACCTTCGTGATCATTTTAAAGACAGGGGGCTTTTGGGTGTCTTTTATTTCCTTAGACACCTTTTTTCACCTATCCCTTCTTAGTCTTTTATTTTACTGATTCCACCCCCTTTGTCATTCTCGGTGTTTCCCGAGGGGGCGTGGTTGGTCTGGGGTTACACAAGAAAGATCCAATTCGAAAACAGTGGATTGTTTCCTGATTCGTATCAAGCTACTCCCGAGATTTGACTGGGGTAAGCAGGGAGGTCGGTGGTTCCTGTGTGTACTTGTCACTAGTTTTGTTTATGGGGTGTGTCTAATCTTGTCCCCCTTTTCTTTTTCCGCGATCTCAACTGGGTTAGGCAGTCTGCTACCAGGAAATCAGAGGAGAAGCGCTGTGTTCCCCAAGACCTTGGGTTCCCTTGTTTTGTTTACCCACCTTCTCCCGGTGTCGTGTTCTCCACCACCTGGAATACATCTGTGGGTGCTGGGGGTCACGGCGAGGGTGGGGGATTGGGACGTTCTTCACTCCTGCGGTGTTTGGCTGGTTGGCAACGGAACACAGAGCCCCGCGAGTCTGCTGAGCCCCCACCCCCCCAATAAAGAGGAGAAAACTAAAGTAAGAAAACAACTTCCTCATCTCTGGTAGCAGTTGACCCCCCAACATGAGGTTTCCTAACATCCAGTGCAGAAATGACGAAAGAGAAAAGAAAAAAAAAGGGAAAAAAGGCTAGAAAATAGATCAGCAGACGCAACAAAAATCGAAAGAAAAGGCAGGCCATTGAAGTCATCTCAAACCATATCCCGGGTAGCTACCCTGAAGTATTTTTACTTTCCGCCAGGATTTCTGTTTTAGTTCGTATGAAAATTATCTAAGAACTCCAGAAACAGTTGAGCTGGAGTGATATTTACCTACTCTGGAGTGGATAGGTTGTTGATGATGAAGAATGTCACAATATATTGTGGGTGAGGCAATCTCTCGATCCATTCAGGCAAAATATAAAGAGGAATTAACACACAATAAACTGTAGTGTAGTTCAATATTACTTCTGAAGCAATATTTGTGATAAGTATCTTGCCGCACCTGTGGGTGGCCATGGCTGGTACTGGACTTACTCCAAGGCTGAACTGAAGTATATTTACTATTGTTTTGGGACATATGTGGCTGGAGTAATTTAGAAGTGTGGTTTGTGAATAGCAATGTACTTACTCTTTCTTCAGTGGGTGTTTGTATTTGCATGTTCCTTCCCTAAAACCATCCCGAAACTCTTCCCATTTAGGTTTAAGTAGCTTCTACTTTCAGCCACTCCCCCGTCCCACCCACATTTACTACTAAAACGCAGACCTATGTGCGTGGACATTTCTGCGCACATGACCGAGATCTCCACACAGAAAAGATAGAGGTTTATGCTCAAATATTAGTGAATAGCATCTTGTAGTAATTAAGTAGTAGTACTTCATGCACTGCAAAATGCCAGATTTTTCTCGCTGGCCCCTTTCATCTGAACCTCCCTGTTCAGCTCGCCTGGGTCAGAACAACCTTTTCTAATTGTTAGAAAACAATTGCAAACATTTCTTTTCCATGGTTTAGCCAGTAATATGTCTCTGACCATCGTTTCTTAAGATATAAATAATTGTGTTAACACCCCATAAGAGATGTAAGAGAATCAAATCAATAGCGCGTGCCACTTACTTTCAAAATACTAAAAATTAAACTTAGTTAATCACATTCCTATTAGCCACACTTATTTGCCTCCCTCTCTAATGGTTTGTCTACCTGGCTACACAGTCCAAATGTTCCTTGGAAGATATTTGTATAGCTCCATAGATCTCTTATTTCTGAAATGGACATATGGCTAAATTTGTATGCTGAAATATTTTTGAATTGAGAGTTCCAAGTTTGTATCTTGAAGACATAGTATAAATTACAACGCAGTATTGTCCCTTTTAATAGCATAAATCAGTTGTTCTTAACCTGAAGTTAGCGGACCCCTGGGAGTCCGCTCCTCTAACAAGTCAGGGTGTTTACGACAGTTTAGAAACAATATAGTGTTAGCAGCTTAATAATGTATGTATTGGTAAATAAGAACAATTGTACATTTTAAAACGCTCTGTGAATTTAAAATAATGTAAAATACAAAGCTATATGTTAATTGGCATCCTTAGCATGATTTTTTTGAGCATCGCAGTACAGCAAATAGAATCTAGTGTTGACGATTTGGGGCCTTAGTTGAAAAACTGGTAAGCACTGACAGAAGGAGAGCATATATTAGGAGCTAAAAAGACAAAGCAATGTACTAGTGTCTAGAATATCATTTCTTCTTTCAGAAATAAAACAAAAGTTTGAAAAACTCCAACCATCCAATTCAAAATAAGAAAAAATGTTCCATTTTTTGCTACGCTAAAAAATGTGTCATACTTTGTTTGATGTATACTTGTTCATGTAATTTTGTATGGTTTTGCAGTTAAAATCGTAGATGTTGCTTAGAAAAGGGTCCCCAGCTTCCAGTATTATTTCAATGAGGGTCAACAGACTGTTAAAAGGTAAGAAACCTTGGTATAGATTTTCAACTTCTTCTTCCAGATCTCGTTAAATTTTTTGGAGCTTATCCACAAAAGCCATTTTGGAGTATGTATATGCAAAGTAGTGTGACTTGACATACTCAAAAATGCAATTCACAAATCTTCGACCGGAGATCTCTGGCTCCACCTCTCTTATTTTATCTGTATGGAAATCTCAGTCCAGCTGGTGGAGATCTCCAGACATGTAGGTATAGATTTTAGTAGTAAATGTAGGAGGAGATTTATTGAAATCTAAGAAGAGGTTTAGTTAAGGACATATAAATACAAAACACATCCACAAAAGAGTAAGACAATTGTTATTTACAAAATAGAAGTCTAACTCCGCTACAGCTCTACTATTGACCACATATGCTCAAATGTAGTCTAGCCAAGCCTTGAAGTAAGTCAAGCACTACACAGAGTTAATCACTAGTACTGCATCACACTCATGAAAGTCAATGGCTGCAAGAAATAATTATTACACCACATTAGAAATAAACAGAAAATGAAAGATAAAAATATTTATAAATGGCTTTGACAGTATTAATTTGCAAAATATTTGTAATTTTATCATTTTTACATGAAAATAATGAAGGTAAGAAATAATTATAACAATACACAGGGAAATAAAGGAAATAATTTTAAATGGCTTTGTGAGTATTTTTTTCAATCTATTGTAATTTTTACATGTTTACAAATAATTAGAATACATTTTATTAAATGATTGTACTTAAAAATATTGTAAGAATACTCTAATGACATGCCATACATGTGCTAGTGCAAGGATGGGAGGGAGTGAACAGACAGGACTCCACCACCTAAGTACAGGTATAACATTACAATTGCAATCAACCACATACAGGCTGACTACATAAGAAATTACATCACACAACAATAGAAATGCTTTGGTATACTATGTTTGTGAATATCTTTGTAGCTTTGCCTCTAGTTTTGAGAAACAATTACTATAAGGAGGAGAAAGACAGTTTATAGGCAACGGATGAACATCTTTGGCATGTCCAGGGAAGTGATTTTGACATAGTTGGAGACTGTACGCTGAAGCATAATTCAGTAAAGCCCAATCCCAGGCCATAACTGTCCAAGTTAAGATACTAGCTGCATTCCATTTCCTGGCAAGTGGGTCTTTGCATTGGGTCTGTGGGACCCATGGGCAACTACCAGGCAAGTATATCTCAATGTCTGCAACAGGTACTGGGATGTGTCACCAGCAGAATGCACTAGTGTATTGACACACCACAGACACTGTGGGAAAGGCAACACAAAGCAAAGGAATTCTATACCATTGCCCACTTTCCTCAGGTATTATATGCCGTTGACTATACCCATGTGGCACATCTGCTACCCCACCACAGACAACACAATTTCTGCTTACGCGTACTGGTGGCACTCCATTAATGTGCAACCTGTCTGCAATATCAAGCATTATATCACTGCTTCACTGATGGATGTATACCCTACCTTTCCTAGAAGCACACAACAGCTATATCTTCTAACAGTCACCTCTTGCATATCAGATGGTTACTGAGAATTAGGTAGTGAATAGGTAAGTAGTAACTCTCACTTGAGCTAGATGTGCATCTTGAGGATGGCATCTCAAACATAGTGACTCTAATGCCCTCGCTACATCACAATAGAGACACATATCTCTAACAGTGACCCCATTTATGTATAGATGATGTAGTACAATTAGAACAGTAACACATCATAACAAATATATCCATCTTCTCGCGCCCTTCTGACGTCCAATGCCCAACCACCTAATCTCAACAGAGGTGACGCTGAATAATACTGCCCAGGAGCCTTGACCCGTGAGAGAGCCTACCTCGCCCCCAGCATCTGCCGTGGACCCTGGTGCCTGCCTGCTTGCGCCCCCCTCCCACCGCCGCAATTGACAACGAATAGCGGCCGCCGAGCGGAGGGGGGCACAGAACTACATCTCCCGCCAGGCTTTGCGGCGGGAGACGCCAATCACATCGCGCCTGGCGGCGCATAAAGACAGCGTCACCCCCGTGTCGCGGGAGCGCACGGGAGCGCGCGGGAGCACCCGGGGCTAAGCCCGGGCAAAGGGCGGGCCCTCTGTGGCCCTCAGAGGCCCGAGAGAGGACGGGACGGGCCACCCCCCCTTTGAGTTTGGTTCAAAATCCACTGCATAAGGTGAGAGACTTCTACAATATACCTACCAGTTTGTACAGTGACTGATACCCACGACTGAAGCAAAGGTATTTGTACCATACTGCTGTAGATAAATTGACTGTCTAAGGCTAACCTAATCACAGCATGATGAAATTAAAAAAGACCCCTATCGCTACTAGATCTTCCACTAGGAACAAAGTGGTCCCTACTACACCTTTGCCCACCCTCACTGCAATTGACATAATGCTGCAGAAAACCATAAATGTCGTGGCTGATGCCATTCAAAATACAGAGAGACGTCTTTCTCTAACCCCAAATTTATGTTTTCCTAATCTATCACAACACAATACCCCTGTTACTAACACACTGGATCTTACTACAAATTCGCAGGAATCACTCATAATGCAATCTTTTACAGGTCTGCCTAATACTCAGGCAAGAGAAATTTCTGTTTTAGATACTGATTCATTAATGATCTGTGATAGTGCAGAAAGTAGCACACCTCTAATTTGTAGCCCACAGACACTCCAAGGCACCTTTCCCTCACTGAAGGATAAGTCTCTAACCTTATCGTGTGAAGTAAATTCAGGGGGATTACCATCTTCAAACCCCCCAGTGAGTGAAAAGGACAGTCCGATAATCAAACCTAGAAGTCGGCACAGGAAAAAGTTAAAAATAAACAGGAGGCTAATTTCACGTCCTACTTGTAAACATAAATCCTCAGTAAAAGATATTTGGTCTACTTTTAGATTAACTAAACATACAAATAATATAAATACCCATCAGTCCTTACCATCAGACAATACATCAGGCACTATTGATCGGTCATGTCAAACTGACCCACCACCGTTAGATGATATTATATCTTTGGACCATATAGAACACCTAATGAGGTCTCTCTTGTTACCAATAAGAGAAAGAATTGTCAAGCTGGAAGAAATGACTGAGAAATCCAACTCTATACATACTAAAAATACAGTAATAGTATTGGAAAAACTAGAATCCATATCAGTAAAAGAGGCGCTAGTTAAATGCCCACCCAAATCATCCAATAAAAAGGGTGTACGATCAAAAAATCCTCCTGTCACTGGTAATGCTGAACAGCCAATACCCCTGTTATTGACAGGTACTGTTTCGGATGTTTCTAATACAAATTCTATTGATCATAAAAATATTAGTGTCCCTGCAGTAACTTTAGACGTTAATGCTACTCCTGAGTCCCCTTTAGCTGAAAATGATGAGAGCGAATGGGCAGCTGAGGGTCTATGTCTGGACAAACAAACTGTCCAGCATGGATCCTCAAGGTCCCTGGCAGCACAAAAGGTGACAACAAATGACCCAACGGTAAATTCAACTCGAAAACCTACTAAAAAAAACAATACATACTAATCTTTCCCCAGAGTCTCACCCATATACAATGGTGATGACAGGTGTCCCAAAACTTGGCGAGGGAAAGACAGAAACATACGGGGACTTAAAAAATAAGGTGTCTCACTGGTTAACTACCCATAGGCCACTCCAACCACATCTTGATGGCCGCATAGCTCATGTTAGGAGGGTAGACTGGGTGGGACACAGATTCAAATCTACAGATGGAGAATGCATTATTGTCACCTTTAATGACACTAGAGTGGCAAGGTACATTACCAGATGGAGGGACAGTTCTACAAATAGTTTGATCCATACAAAGGATCTTAGTTATTTCTATCCCTCAAATGGTCTGGGGCCAAACATCAGGTATCCTCATCCCCCCGGGGAACAGAGAGAGTCTTACACTTACACTAATCAATACCAAAACTGGCAAAACATAGACAAAAACAGCCATCATAATGTGGGTGACCAACTATATCCAGGTCAGGCTATACCTCGGAATTACAGAACCACAGATTATTCTGCTATGTACCCAGAGAGTAGGGAAGGTCTATACCAGATACACCAACAGGAATATCCCTACTTCTCCAATATAAACAATCAGTACAATGTTCCTATTTCCAATAGATTTCATGCCTTTTATGTCCAGTGTGACTTGGAGGGGGTTGACTGACTACCCGAATTACAAACTTCCAGTGCAATTAAGGATACGGAAAATTGCGAGATGATACTCGATAAAAGTAACAGTATAAAGGATCTAAATGTTCTTGAGATTACTAACAGCTTCCTAATAACCGAGCAAATGGGTATAGATATAAGAACCCCAGTTGAGAGTATATCTTTACAAAATAGATTAGAGCTGCCCACAAATTATGAAGAAGCTTCTAGTTTTGATTCATTCAATATAAAACAACAGCATAGCACACCTGGAGGACTGTGACACTTGGGGTACAGTCTTTGCTGCAATCTACACAGAATCTCATGGTATACCATCTGTGGCGGTGATGCCAGACGTCCTCAAACAGATTCAAAATGAATACGGGGCAGAGCCTGCTTTAAATCTTGGTATGAAGCTACTGAAAGATTTCAAACAGGTCTCAGCTATAATATTAGCTCATATATGAAAGGTGAAGCAGCATCTGTGGCAATCCGCCAAAAACTAAAAGAACTTGATGTAACTGAGCAACCATATGAACTGGCCAGAATAATTGAAAAATCGTATGAAGAACTAGGTAGAGATAGTTTGGGAGGGAAACCAATAAAGCCCAAACTGACAGAAAATCCTGAAAAAGTTTTTATCAAAAACACACTCACTACTCCTAAAAAGAATTGGGAAAATACTAGACAGACACTTCTTAAAGAGAAGCATTCCCAATCCAGAGGTAGGTCTCCTCAAAACGAGCACTCTGAAAAGAGATTTCATCTCAGAAATAGGGATAATTTGAGAAAACCTGAAAGATATCAAGATACTGATACACGTTCCTCTCGTACCTTTCAGACCTCCTCACAGAAATCCAAAAGAAGAGGACAATCAGAACACAAGGAAGAACGCGTGAAGTCCAAAGACGATCAACACGTTCCAAAAAAGAAGAAAACTCAATTCACCAAGAAGAAGGTAGCAAGTCTAAAAATCAGACATGCCGAGGATCTTGAGGACACAACTCAAGAACGGGGAGTGGGCCCAGACAATGCTGGACAGCGCAGCAGAAGTTACCATTGTTCGCAAGATCCTGACGGATCATCTGGAGACAGTGGACCTGAATGAATACATTCAGGTTAAACTGTCGATACCAGGGTTAGTGTACCCCATAAGTTATATGAAGTAACACTCCGGATAGAGGGGGACATAACTAGAAAAAAAGCACTCTTTTGGAAAAAACTATCTAAGGGTTATGACATCCTTCTGGCTGAAAAAGACTGGCCACCTGAATTTGTCAGGGAGTGCCCACATGGCGAAGAGATCATTATGCCAGCCTTCTCCAATCATATTCCTATTCATAAAAAATACACTTATGCCAGATAATGGGCTGTGGCCCAGACTCCAGCATTATATAAAATTCATGTGGGATGGGATGAGGACTCTCCTCACCATAAGATCCAGTTAAAAAATCAACCTACTGCTCAGAGGCAGTATCCAGTGAAGCAAGTAGCTAAAAAACAGGTCAGGGAGATCCTAGATCAACTTGAATACCAAGGGGTGATTGAAACATGCACCTCGTCCATGAACAATCCTTTGTTTCCTGTCTCCTAACCAGACAATACATATCGTCTAGTTTTGGGCTACAGACATTTAAATTCTTGTTGCAAAACTATTGCAGTGCAAAATGCACACAGTGCAGCACTGATGAACAACATCATGCGCAAAAAATATAAAACTACATTAGATATTTCAAACGGTTTCTTCTGTAAAAATATCGCACCTGAAAGCAGGTACTTGACCGCTTTCTCAATCATGGGGACACAGCGTCACTTCTGTCGTCTCCCCCAGGGATTCAAGATTAGTCCAGGGTTATTTTCAGCCAGAGTAACAGAGTTATTACAAACGTATGGCGATGAGGCATTAACGTATGTCGATGATATCTATCTTACAGACGATGATTTGGATAGGCACTTGAACAGGGTGAGCACCATCATCATCAAGAATCTTTATTTCGGCCAAAACGGCCATAAAAACACAAGTAAAAAATACAGTACAAACCATTAGATAAAAGGAGACGATCATTGCAATCTGAAAAACATCTGGGTGTTCTAATTAAAACAGCCTTACAGCACATACAACCCTCCACTGTCCCCCCAGACTTACTTAGTGGGTCAGTGAGCACATCTAAAATTGTATTTGCTAAGAGTGCATGTGCAATACATAGGGGACTCGGAGCCTAACGTTGACAATGAGTCAGATTCAATAAAGTGCATGTGCAATATGTAAACAGCCAAAGGTTGTTAACCTCTTGGCTGCTAATGACAAGGGTAACTCGTCATGGACTTTCCATTGATTTCAATGGAAAACAAAGGGGCCTTCAAATGTTGCCTTAGCAGTAAAGGGGTTAAAATGCTCCAGTATCCTAAAAAAGGCAAAAGAAATTCATAATACACAATTCACATATCCCCCTCTTGTTTTCCTAAGGGGTATTGCTACTCTTAGAAAGTTTACAGTACAGTGTAATGTTAAAATATCTGCAGAAAGTTTCAGGTACAGTAGAGCCACCTTGGCCTGTCTAAAACCAGCCTTTTTTAAAACTCTTTTTAAAAAATGTTTCCTTGGGAGCATGTAATTCGGGGATAACAGCACAAAGTGAAAGGTATCCTTTGGAGATCGGAGATCGCAGCCGCAGTGACCCTTCTGCTCCACCGTTTTAGTAAAACCTGCAGGCACTGCAAGGCTGTGATGTATGGAATTCAACCTGAAGCGTGTCATAAGGAACCTATCCTGGACACTATGAATGAGATACAGGTAAGGTTCAATGCCCGAGCAAGATTTCGTCAGTATGTGGCTTCTCACTGCGGGTTTTATTATCTCTTGGTCTTCCCTGACAGACCCCAGTAAATTCAAAAACTCCCCCTTCACAATGGTCTTATCATTTGCCAAGATTTTTGTGGGTTGAGTAAAGAGTTCCAGGTGACCCGTGGCCTTAAGATAATCTCTGACATATTTAAGCCATGGGATATTCATCCCCTTGTCCCATGCCAGGCAGTCCTGAATGATATCTCTTGTCAGGGCAGCCTCTGGGTTTGACCAGATCTTAATCCAACAGCTAACTGGTTTTGATTTTATCCTGTCCTCGATGTGAGCAAAACCCAAATCCTCATGTACAATGAAGCCCGGGGTACTTTATGGCACTTTCAGTAGTCTTCTTAACAGTTTATTCTCCTCTGTGTGGATTGACTTTGTGTCCACGAAGCCCCAGACCTCACTGCCATAAAGAACTTTGGCGGAACATATTGAATTGTAGAGAGTCAGGATCTGGTCAGGAGCCCAACGGCCCAGCCTATGTGCGTGATTCATAATTGCCCTCATACTTCTGATTAGTGAACAACATTTGTCCTCCAGCAATGGTTTAAAATCCTTTGTTTCCTGTCTCCAAACCAGACAATACATATCGTCTAGTTTTGGACTACAGACATTTAAATGCTTGTTGCAAAACTTTTGCAGTACAAAATGCACACAGTGCAGCACTGATGAACAACATCGTGCGCAAAAAATATAAAACTACATTAGATATTTCAAACGGTTTCTTTTTTCAAAATATCGTACCTGAAAGCAGGTACTTGACCTCTTTCTCAATCATGGGGACACAGCATCACTTCTGTCGTCTACCCCAGGGATTCAATAATAGTCCAGGGTTATTTTCAGCCAGGGTAACAGAGTTACTACAAACGTATGACGATGAGGCATTATCGTATGTCGATGACATCTATCTTACAGACGATGATTTGGACAGGCACTTGAACAGGGTGAACACCATAATACTTGGCTTTGCCTCTGAAGGGTACAAATTCAATAAAAAAAATTAAGCATTGCCCACCTCAATGTCCTATTCTTAGGATACAACTTTCAAGTCAAGGCAAAAGCCTGGCAGCAACCTTTTTAGAAAAATGTGCGTTGTTTCAACCTCCAAAAACGCTGAAAAACTTACAGTCAGTTCTAGGATTCCTGAATTTTGGAAGAACTTACATTCTAAACTACGCAGAAAGAGTTAAACCTCTCTACGAATTAATCAAACTTGATTTCAAACCTACTATTTGGACTAAAAAACACATAGAAATTTTGTGTTCAGTGCAAACAGACATGTTAGAAACAACATATCTACAGACACACGTAAACGAACGCAACCTTGTAATCCGAATCATCCCCGGGAGATGCGGATTCACATACCTAACCTTTAATGAAGGTGAAAAGGTACCAATAGCTTACAAATCACACTTGTACACCCAAGCTGAAATGAAATTCACTTCTGCAGAAAAAATTCTGACAGCGGTTCAAACTGCAGTAGCAAAAGAGAGCCCTCGCGCAGGGAAAACGCATAAAGGTCGTTACTCCTGTACCTGCCTTAGAGGCAGTGACAAAAGCGAGCATTCCGAATGCAAAAGCTTTACATCCGAGATGGCTACAATGGGTTAATTCGCTTGCTGCAACAGACTTTGAATACATTTTTGAGCCCTACTTGAAAACTCAAGAATTTCTACAATACGAACAAGAATGTCCTCTGCTCACAGAGATTCTGCCTCTAGAGCATTACGAATGTATAATTTATATAGACGGATCAGGACAACCCGCAATTGGGTAAAAACAAGCTTATAGTGCTGCATGCGGGATTGTTAAAGGTCGATGGCGCAATGGTAAATTCAGACCTATGGTCACAAAAACTCCGTAGGAGACTACAGGCTTTCAAGATGGCGCTTGAAAATACTGATCGTGAATTCCATACACTCATAGTGTGCGATTCGTATTACTGGGTCCAGTCTTACAATGAATACTTGCAGAACTGGGTTCAAAACGGTTTCAAAGATGCAAAAGGTGGCACAATTAAGCATAAATTGCTTTGGGAACAAGTAGTTCTATTACAGAAAGAACTACAAAAGACTCACATGATCCATACACTGAGTCATCAGCGTGATGGCGTTCACGTTGCATGGAATTCATTGGCTGATGAAGCCGCAAAGGCAGCTGTGCAAACGGCTTCCGTAGCTGCAATCACTCGTTCAAAAACAAAAATAGACAGCGAGATAATGCAGGCTGTCGCCGCTTCCAATAAAGACAGCGGTAAAATGTTACAGAGAGGCTTTCCACTCAAGTACTCATATATAACTGATGCAAATAATGTACCTTTTGCTCGAATCCCTGGAGTGGGTCATAGGGTAATTCCAAACATGGAACACAGATTAGGACTAATCTTAGCAGCACATGAAGGGCTTGCCTCTGCACACGCAGGTGTTTCTGCCACAGTGTCGTTATTAAAGCAAAGATACTGGTGGCTGCGCATGAGGAAACAGACCCTAAACTATGTTTTGGAATGTGAAATCTGCCAGAAAATGAAAGTTTCAACAGTGAAACGCCTGGTGCAGATGCCCCTTCTCTTTTCAGATAAACCATTAGCATGTGCTTACCTGGACCACTGTGGTCCCTTACAAAGGGATGGCAACTATAAATATATCATGGTCGCAGTGGATTCATGCTCAAGATTCATTTGGATGTGGCCTCGGTGCTCGGCTGACGCCCGAACTGTTATAAAATATTTGCGAGTTCTATTGGCACATATGCAATCGGCACGCTACATTCTGACCAGGATCCTGCGTTTAGCTCTAGAGCTTACAAGGAGGCCATGGCCAGCTTGGGCGTTGCATTGCGGTACTCTAGTCCATTCCATCCTGAGGGAAATTCGATTGTGGAAAGAAAAAACCATGACATAAAGCAATCTATAACAGCTAGGGTATTAGGCTCGGGTGACGGGTGGGTCAAACATCTAATAAGTGTCCAACGTAGTCTTAACAATCTGCCAAGAAATTCTCTGGGTGAAATCCCTCCATATGAAATCCTTTTTGGTACTAGAATGATGGTCGAAGACCTTGATCGTCATACTTCAGTGGTAGAACAAAAACCCTTTGATATCAAAGACCGTTTGGCTGTTTTGCAGGACTTATATGAAATAAGAAGTCTCAGCAACACCATAAAGAAGCCAACGACCACTGAAGAAAAACCAACTGTCCCTGCTAGACCTGTCTGGATTCTAAAGATTGGGGATCTAGTCAGAGAAAAGATTGTGGATAAGAAGGAATTTGGGCCTTTATACAGAAAATCAGTACCTGTGCTAGCAATCCACGGATCAAGAACAGTGTTACTGCCGCCCCTTGCTGGAAGAAAGGAGAAGCGGATCATATCAATTGACCAGGTAAAACCACACCATGTGGCCCATAATAAGTAGTAGGCCCAGTGGACTCCAAAGGTGTAGCAGACGACCAAATTTTGCTACCATCCAAGAGGTTCAAACTGAAAGACTCATCACCTTTGAAGAATCTGCAGTGAGAAAAGAAGGACTATGCAATAAAGCCATGGAACTTGTACCTCTTGACACCCAAATAACAAGTCGTCAAGAAACTCCCGTCTACAATGACGTAGCATCTGACTATACTAATATGTCAAGGGACCAAGCAGCTCCAGCGATTTCGAATAATCCGGATGCAATACCAACAATTGACAGAACTGCCTCTGGCTATTTCATCAATTTTGATACTTTTTCTGAGGCTGCAAGTGAGCCAGAAACAACGCCAGCAAATAAAACTTTCAAGGAACAAGTAACAGAACTTTTTCACCAGTTGCAAATACATATCTGGTTTCACCATGGGTTGAATTTTGGATTGTGTTAGGTGTACTTTATCTCCTACTTTGGCTCATTCTTGTTTTAAGTTTGAGAAAGCTGATAGATGGAAAATATAGTAAAATGGACACAGCAAGTAAGAACATCAACTTGCTCCTGAAGCCACACAAATCATCTCATCGTGAGCAAAGAGACCTGTCGTCAGTAAACATCACAGCTGTTCCCCTACCAGGTGTTATAGCATGGGACAGAACTGACTATGACATTTATGGTCCGGTCGATCTGCTGAAGATTCCACACCAATTTGAGGTTTCCTTGCGTGATTTTGTTTCACCCAGTACATTTTCTGATGATTGGGACTTTGACACTGTTAATAATATGATGACAGATTTAGAAATGTCAGCAAAATTTACGAAACATGAATACTTAGAAGGTTCATCAGATTATGAACAAATGTATTATTTGAATTATTATGGTCATCAATTTGTGCACAAATCCCGAAACCCTAGAAATGTTTTAACTTATAATCAATGGGAAGATTGTCCAACGTCACCAAAGGGTAGCTCTAAAACATTCTATGAAAGATTTCCATACTTCTCAGGTTTTAATGTCACAAATCAAGAAACATTTTACTTTAAAAATGTTAATAAGACAGGCATGAAAAGTATGTTGACTAATACTAAGCAAATTTATTCTGCGGCCTTTTATGCTCGATTGTCCACATTAGGTGTTGACTTTTGGAAAGACAACATCGAGACAAAAACTGTCTGGGGCACAAAAGAGTGGCAGGTGCAAGGTTTAGAAGCCTTATTTAGAGCCTGCATCATCCCAGAACAAATAATGTTTTTAAATGAAACTGTTCAACAGACATCTTGTCTTGGCCTGGCTAAGATAAAAGACTTAAACAAACCGCCCATACCTAAGCCCACACCTGATAGTAATGGAACTACAGATGAGGAGGTAGATGTAAATTATATTTTACTACAAAACAGAACTAATCCTGAATGAAAAAAATGGTTAATCTGGCCCACAGACACGAATAACTGTCAAGATAAATTCCTGAACAAGACACAAGGTTTACAGCAACTAGGCTAGATCCAAGATGTATCCAGAGATAACATCCAGGGATAATAACAACTTACAGTGTAGGAAAATTCTGCCTTGAGTGGCTACAAAAATCAGCACTCCCAGATATAAAACAACACTTAACTTTACTTGAGGATGGCATTGATTTGAGAGAATTCTTACTAGGACCTCGCAAAAAACGTCAGAATCGTTTCATATACGCCTGTATTTACGCTGCTTATAAAGAAGCATGGAAAGTCACGCAAATGGAAACAGCAGAACGAATACGAGAAATTGATTGTATCAATTTAGAGAAAGCTCTCTCTGTAATTGACAATGGGTTAACAACTCTGTCATCCAGAATTTTTTCTTCGGACAGCATTGTATCCTCTGCCATAGACATAATGGAACAAGACTTGCTAATGTCACAACATGGACAGTCTCAATTGCGTTCTATAATGCTGCTAGGCTGGAAGTTACAAAACCTTTGTTCAGGCTATGTGCCTTGGCGTCTAATCAACATCACGTCATTGTTTACTGGATTTAACCTTACAGATAAACAAATCTCTTTGGCACAGAGGGTAGCAGACTATACGGTGCTGAGCATAGAAAAACTGGAAAGATTACCATTAACCGTTTTTGAGAATCCAGCCGTTGAATGGATAATATATGGCACCATCACGACACCAGTGACGATTTTCCAGTTTCAGTATTGCTTAAAACACATACCAGCAGGCCTGTACGAAAGGTTGGGTAAATAATACATAAAGTCGACCTGGGATTTACCATACACACATAAATGTTGGAGTGGGGAAAAGGAGTTATTTCTTAGTGGTAAAAATTGCAAGACCACATTGAGCGGTACACTTCTGTGTCAGGGTATTAATTTACATGGAGCCTGTGACGGTTCTTCAACCAACTTATCATGCCACCTGTAGAGTTCCCCGGCAGCAGTGATAAATCCAATTTGTAGGCAGCTTTCCAATGGGAGCTACATAATGTTGAATGATCACAGCTGTTGTGGAATGATGCCAGGAATTGCATATCTAGTTAGTTTGTCAGCCAGGGTCACTTGCTGTATGCAAGTATTGTTTCCAAAAACTAAGTCAGACGGGGAGTCGCCACTATGACCTTCACTGAACATCTCTTCTATACAAATTGATACTTTAAGCAGAATGAACGCCATTCTTTTACAAAAACCTGCGCCACTGACCTTATCCAGAGAGACGTATGATCTGCAGGTTGCAAGGTCCTCTGCGGAGATACATGCCTTATTATCAACAAACTGCCCCATACATTTTGCAGAAATGTTAGGTCGTATCTTGAACATGTCTGATACCAGTGGTATTGTACATGTATTTAAGACAATTTTTTCGAGACTGTTAGCACCCTTTGAAGCAGTCCTAGGCATTTTTCCTAACTTTGTGCACTCTGTGTGCCTACCTCTCATCTTGGGACTCGTAGCAGGGATAATATTTTTGTTCCTTCTGCTCCGATTTGGCAAGTCCAGTCACCAGCGATACCCAGATTACCATGAAGAACACTCTTCTGGCAATGCAGTATCGTGAGCGCATAACACAGATTCTTGGCTTGGCTCGTTTGAGAGATCTGAATACCATGTGGTTACTTGTTCAGACCAATCTGGCAAGATCGCATCTTACCTGTTCTACGACGCCTGCTTTGTGGAGAGGAATGCATGTTGGATATTTGTCTGACACTTCCATCGGATGTTGACGCTTTGCTTGGTTCAGTAACGGCTCATGCATTGTGTTGTCCCCAACGGCTACCAATCCTGATGACGGCATTCATTGAGGTCTCACCGGCAATTCCAGCTGAGGGTGAAATACGCAGACCAACAGGCACACAGGTACCATCTACTGTGAACATTGCTAATGCAACTGACGCTGACGGCGATGCTTCTCATATGTGTACGATTGATCTACTTAAAGAAGTGGTTCAACTTTCACCTACTGTGGTAGACGATTTCTTTGCCAGCTTAGAAGATTTAATGTTTTCTCCTGACACCGAGAATACTTTTTGAAATTAGCACACAGAGTTCTATCAACTTTGAATTCGACCTTCGTTTTTCTAAACAAAAAACATCTAAGTCTGGAACTCTATTTTTCTACTATTTGATTTGACTTTTTTCCAAAATTGAACTTTTGCACACGGTAATCTGCTTAAAGTAGAACTATTCTTAGAGAACAAGAATTCTTTGAATTCTTCCTAGAACAAAACTAAACTTATCAACAAACAAAAACAGTTTATATATTTTGCTATGGGATGGTCTCGACCTTTTTCTTCTGTATTTCGAGCCATTTCATAAATGTAATTTGTATGATTCATTCAGTTAGCATTGCCAATATCATACTTTATTCTTAAAATGAAATCATTGCTCTCAAATGCGTGCAGTACAAATGCTCACTTTTGTGTGCAACCATTTCAAAAGCATTTTTATGTATTTTTGGGTGGGATTGTAAACACATGCTTTAGATATGTATTAGTGCTTAATTTTAGTAATACCGAACATAAAAAAGTGGAGTGGGTGTTGTATAGCAATTTAGGACCCTAGTGTAATTTTCCCGATTCATGCCCTTATATAGATAAAAATTACCATGTCCTTATATAGGCATAGAAATCATAACCATATTTGGACATAGCTCATGCAGTCCAAATACGGCATGGCTACTTCCACTAGTTCTGAAAATCCACAACGATTTATTGGAAAACTCGGCTTCAGCAGTTAGGGACTTCCCCTTGCTTGAATATTGATGTGTCCAAGAACTCATGGAGTTTTTAAAAAACTGAGACTTTTTGATGACGTTATTATGTCCAACTTTACGTCAAACTCAGCACCTTCAAGGAATAAATATGCCCCCACTTGCCCAAGCAAACACACGCTGGTTTGGAGCAGTTCGACTATCTACTTGCCCGATGCATCTCGCTACAGCAAGTGCTGACGGAAGCTGACCCTCCAGCCAGCGCACTGAGAGAGACGCTGTCTTTTCTCTTGCCTAGAAATCCAGCTCCAGTGTTTCCAAGCTCCCCTTGTGGGGTGTGGGAAATCGAGTCCTGAGACAGAGAGATACCAGACCTCCTTCATTCTAAACCAAGGTACGGAGCTGATTAGACCCTAAGAGAAATCTTGGATAGATTCTTGGCAAAAGAATACTAAACTTATGCTACAACACACTTACTTCTTCCCTCGTACTAGACTTAGGTTAGGTACATCGGGGTAGGCGTATTTTAGAAGCACCAGTTGAGTACTTTTAGTCTTTATTTATTTATGTATGTATTTTATGGCTTAGAAACCATACCATACTTTTACAGTATTATTTTATAATACTCTTCTTGCTGTACGCATTATACTTTACAGCCAGTATTACGATTGTAGCAGTTCATTTCTTCTGCATGAGAAAGAAGACTGTTCAATAAATACTTTTTATTGAAAACGCCCGTCTCTTTATTTTCTCTGCACCTCTGCTGAAATGAAGCATGCACGAATGACTGAGTAAAATATCTATCTATTGTTTCCATGACTCTGAAGATCAGTTTTATCTTGGGAAACAAAGTTTATGCGGTTGTGAGAAACGAATCCCTTCTTGTAAATTCAAGAAAGTTTCTAGTGACTTCTGAGCTAGCTGGCACTCACAATTAAGTCTAATATATTCGATAGAGACCTAGTAGACATAAGTCCTACGTCACGTCTATAGGATATATTATTCCAATGCGCAGAGCCTATTGGGAATATAGGAACTACACTACACTGTTAGGATCTGTCTACTTTAAATATAAGGAGATGTGACCGAATCGCCAGATTAGCCAACCTTGGAACTGGGGAACCAGGTTCGAGCCCTGGTGTTGGCTCAACATCCTGTAATTCTGGGCAAGTCACTTAATCTCCTTGTGCCTTGAAACAAAATGAAACTCACTTTGTGTAATGTAATCTGGTACTCATGTAAAATCTCTAAACGCCTTTGACCATGTTCAGACTGTAAAAACATTTTTCTTTAAAGTCATGGTATAAGGAGATCTTACATGTTGTACAACAGATTGTGCTGCCTATTGACATATTTTGCTACACAGGATGGTCATTATAATTTATAAATTACAAAACATGCAATAACCACTTATGATAATTAACCATCATCTCTTCAAAAATGTATTCATGGTTGCAGAAGCCAACCGTGATGAGTTTCCACGTCCTCTCATGTGCAATTTATTTTTGCTAACATTTTGGTATGTCAGGCTGACATTGTATAAGTGAGTCTCCCTTTTCCACATGCAAATACAAAAATACATTTGTATACTAAAAAGCAATAAACACCATAAGATTAAGGGCCTGATTTAGTTCTCTGCATATGGGTTACTTTGTCACAACATTGATGGATATCCTGTCCCCCGCAATACAAATCTGATTATATCCTATGGTATATATATTTCGGCGGACGGGATATTCTTCACTGTTGTGATGGAGCAACCCGCCAGCGGAGATCTAAATCAGGCCATTAGCCTTATGGTGTTTATTGCTTTTTAGTATGCAAGCACAATTAACCCGTTTACTGCGATGGACATTCCGCCGTGGTGCTGGCGTTCCACGGAGTGGGCAGGGCTGCGTTGTACGCAGCACCCGGAAGTTAGTGCTCACGTCGGCTGTTGGCCGACGCGAGCACAGAACGGGTTAAACAGCCACTTAATACACCCTAACATTTCCATGGTAGCGGGCATGCTAGGAGGAACAGTGCCTAAATTGGGATAGCTGCCATGGCCTAATCATATAACAGCCACCTGCCTCAATTTTGAACAGGCATCCTGGCCTGGTATTGAGTTATTACAATCATGGCTGTATTTAATGCAACTATTGGAAAGAACCTAACCACTGAACAATTTATGGTTTGTATGACACGTTAGCACAGCATAGTTCATTTGAATGCCTGACAACATCACTTGTTTTATTATTTAAAAGTTTAATATATTCTTGTAAAGCTATTGTATGTACATGAAGTATTAGGCACATGCATTCATCATTTCTATAATTTGACTTTATTCCTATCCAGTGGACAGAGCTGACCATCCACCAAAGAGCAAGCCCCATGCGAAGAACAAGATCCTCGGTTGATAGGTGGGTACATGAACTTTCCACCACCAGTGAAGAGGAGGCTCCTTCCACCAGCAATTAGTGGGCAAGCACCAGGCGAGAAACTTGTTCTCCAACTCAAAGACTACAGGAGGAGGCTATCATACATACCAACATTTTGGAGGGAGAAAAGTGGGAGATAAAAAAAAAAGAATCAGGAGAATGTATTTCTCCCATTGACATCTATTTAAGGAGAGACAATTTCAGGCGGGAGACATAAATATTTTTTAAAAAGACATACAAATCAGGCCGAAGGCTTACAATTCGGGAGTCTCCCGCCTGAACCGGGTCCATTGCAATGTATGGGATATATATATGAGAGGTGGGGAAAATTGACACCACATGCTAGAGGAAATGGAGCATGAACCCCTTTTGGTGAAGAGGCAGCTCAATCAGTGGTACTCCAGAAAAATGCCCCTTCATGGCTTTAGAAGCTCCTATACCATCAAGGCTCTAGCTGCACCCCTTGCTGTACCTCCTCAATCAAATGCCTGCGAGGAACACCAGCTGCTGAAGGGAATTAACCACAGAAACCCCTCAGCCCCCATGCGGAGGTCGTGAGTGGCAAAGTTGATGCTCAGAAAAGTGATTTCTCAGTATGGGCAGGAAATGAAATATTAAATTAGGGCCATCCATGAGACAATATATGAACAACAACATAGAGAACTAGGGGTATCTTTTTACCAGTTGCAATCCCTCTGATTCAGTAATTAGAGGGGTTGCAAGCAGTAAAACGTTTTTTTAAATGTACTAAACACATTTTATGATTCGGAATTGCAAAACGTTTTGAGAAATGGTTACCTATTCAGTCAATGGGATGGGTGAATTTTGGGAGTCCTTTCCAAATACTGAATCTGAACACTATGTAGCAGTGTGGTTTGCTACTGTAATTTTGGTTGCAGGCCATTGAAAAATGACCAGCTCCCACTTTGGGCTGGTAAATCATTTGCAAAAGGGAATTGGAGTAGTAGATTCAGGAGGAGAATTCAGTGGTGCAGAGGACAACTGTCCACCCTCAATAATGTTTTTTAAATTGCAAACTTTTTTTAAAGCATCCCAGTTCCATTGAAGAAATCGGACAGCTTTAAAAAAAAGTTTTCTTTTTGAAGCCTTTTTAATGACTTCTATCCATTACAGTAAAATTCAGCAAGTGTTTGTCTGCTGTTAGGTGTCATGGTTATGGTCATGTCTGTGTTACGAATCAGTGTCATAGGAAGCAGCCACCATGCGCACACACTCACACATGAAATGGCATGTACAATCATCTAATCATCATGAAGGTAGAAGCATTGATCAGGACAAGACGCTTACTGATACATTATTCAATGGGAGCAGTTAGGATGGGGTGGATTCTATGGCTTGGCGACTTCGGAGAACAGGCTGATGGCGTTTGAGAGAAAGATAAATACATCGTATTTTCCTGTTTGCCAGCTCCTTAAGAAGCTTAGGCCCTCCTTTACAAGAGGCCTGCACTGCCGGGCATCACTTTTTATGATGATCCGGTGGCGCAGGCCTCTGAATCCGAACAATGTCGCCCTGTATGGCTTTGCATGGCCTCATGGATATGGAGTACGGCAAGGCAATGCAAGTTGTTGTGTTTCCTTACTCTACATCAACGAGGAGTTTCAAGGGCATGGATGTGGGTGTTCCCACTCAACACCCATGGATTTTGACACTGTCTCAGATTTAAAACATCCAATACCTTGGACAGGGCCAAAATCGTACGTCTCCCGCAGAGCAGGCGTAACGAGGAGAAATGTTTGCATTTCTCCTTGTTTTTCTTCTCTAGCCTTATGTGCTGTATTCTGCAGCACACATAGAGCAAGGAAAACACCTCTCATTATTGTTTTTGTGCAGGAAGATACCCCATCCTGCACAAAATCGATCATACCAACATTAAAGACACCCTTGCATCATGGTGCAAGGGTGCCTGCGTTGGCGCTCGGCTGCAAATTGTGCACTGGCTGAAATGACAGGAATGCCATGTATCTTGTAAATATGGTGCATTCCTGCCCTTTCAAATTAGCATAAGGCAGCGCAGCAAAAGGACTTGCTGCACTGCCCTACGCCAATTCTTTGTAAATATGTCTCTTAGGTCACACAGTAGTTCTGGTTCACACTGGGTAGTAGCCATTAAAAAAGGGGTTGACCATGGTGCCAGGGGCGTAATACAGACCCCAGCAGCCCCTGCGGTGCGGGGGGGCCAGAGATGCAGGGGTCCTCCTCAGCACAAAACTCAGGCCCAAGAGCTCCAGATTAAATCCGGAGTGGGGGGCCCTCCATGTACATGGCAGGGGGGCCCCCTCAACTTTCGTTACGCCCCTGAATTGTGCCCGGCAACATAGTGTATGGTTTGCTCAATACTCATTTACTGGTCCCTCCACACCCGAAATCTTATTGACTGCCTGTATTTGTGTGGTGTGCTACAGTAGTGCTTGGATTCCAATATGTAAATTGTACTCCACGAGGTTAGTTATAGCTTGATTTTAGCACACATTCGTAAATTAACCCGTATCCTTTGTTTGACCATTACAGTATTGCTATCCGTGCATGGTAATGAATCTGACTCATCTGCTCCAAGGTGCACTGATTACCAAAAGAGACACAGTAAAGGCCCAGCTTAACCCAAGACGTGACTTCACCGTGTAACAGTCACTGAAGAAGTGTTTCTTAACTTTGTTCCCTTGTTTTTTCCCTCATTGTTGCTGTGGCTTGCAATGATGATCCTTACTTAGCTCTAGGGGCAGAGTCTGTTAGAAGGAAGGTTTACGTCAGATTTTCTTGCCTTCAAACTAGACTGGTAACCGGTATTGGCATGCATATACAATAGTATCAGGAAAAGCTGCTGAGAGATATATGCAATGGAGATAAATGAGGGAAACAGAGACCTTGGCATCAGTGGTGGCTGCTATGGAATGGGGTGGTAGGTCGTGGGAGGGAATGGATAAAACAAACAAAAAAAACATACCTAATTACACCCATAGCTTCTCCTCCGCCCTCTTCTCTTCCTGGGTCCAAGCAGGAGAGTGTCTCCCCTAATCCAATCACTATGCTGTTGTCATCACCATGACTGCAGGGTTGTCATTGGTCTGAGCGGCCTATTTGGCCACTCAGACAGTGCCTGGGAGCCTTGGGACTGTTCTCCACCTGACTGTGAAACACAGCCAGGTGGAGAACAGCTAAGTGTGCATGACTGTTTGGCTGGCCCAAGACGGATGGACAAACTGTCATGCACACTTATGGTTCACAAACCACAAACCACTCCTCCTCCCTGTGACCCCCGCCCCGCCCTGCCCTAGCAAAGCCCCGTTGCCGGTACAAAAAAGAAAATGATAACGTCATTATCATTTTATCTTTCTGCTCTTTATTCTGCCTCTTTCTGACCATTATTTTGCCTCTGTTTGCTAGTTTCTGTCCCTTATTTTGTCTCTTTATGTTCACTTTTGACCTTTATGTTGCCTCTTTCTGCTTGTTTCCGACCTTTATTTTGATGTTGAATCCACAACGCTCAGATATCCCTAGGGGTGACACTGATGTGCTATACAAATGCTGATTGATACAATTGATTCAATCGTTTTTTGAGGCCCAACATCTTTTTCTCCATTTGCTTCATCCATGCTTGAGAAGTGAGGGAAGTTGTACTGGATCTGGTAATTTATATATTTAGACCAACAACAGCAGTGCCACAGATGCCTTCCTTACTCCATTGTCTACTGTTTCTACTGAACTGTCCCATTTTGCTTTCTTAGAACCACTTCTGATGTTATTGATAGCAATTCCATAATACCTCTAGGTATGTCTCCTATCATCACATTCTTCTTTTGAATGCTTTTGTTTAATGTACCAATCCCCATTGTCAAGGTGTGCTGACTTGCATTACTTTTTGATTTTTCAGACACATGGTTGGAACCTAAATGATATTGCTGTTTGTACATGTTTCATGCAAAGCTCAACACAATAATACTGTCGATCTGGCACGAGGCCTCACTCTGCACACTCAGGATTTGGAATGACACCTCTGTGTCCATCAAGACCACCGCCATCCTTCTTTAATTTGGGAAACAACTAAAGTACCACTCTATTAAGAACACTACATTGTCAGACATTAATTAGTAATCCCATCCCTTTCCAGTACACACACATATACACACATATATATACATATATATATTTATCCACAACTTTTCCCACCAGGGAAACAACGGGTCGCACAACCAACTGGAGTTTTAACAGCAATCTCCTTTTATTTTTCACAGCATACCGTACGGAGAGTTCTTGAGAGTCCGGCGGATATGCAGTGAACAAGATGAGTGGGACAAGAATAGTAAAAAGACAATGGAAAGATTCATAAAAAGAGAATACCCAGCAAAAATAGTCAAAAACAGTTTGATAAGAACCAGCACAAAGACCAGAGAGGAATGTCTCAAAAGGAAAAGACCTGAGGATGACACAGAAACAGGTAACATCCGTCTGATCATGGACTTCTCCCAAGAAAGTGAAAAAATATCCAAGATTCTAAGAAAAAATTGGAAACTGCTACAGTTGGACAATACAGTGAAGGAAATTGTGGGAACTCATCCAACTGTAACATACAGACGTGCTAAAAACGTGAAGGATCATCTGATACATAGCCATTTCCAGAAAAAACGACAGGACGATTGGCTCAAAACCAAAGGCTTCGTGAAATGTCACGGTTGCAAAATGTGCCAAATAGCTAAGCAAACTAAGGAAATAACGTTGGCAAACAAGAAGAAATGGCAAATCAGACAGTGTATCACATGTAAAACCCCATTTACTGTTTACGTAGTAGAATGTCCTTGCCCAATGCAATATGTGGGAAGTACGACTGCAGAATTAAAAAATCGCATTTTGCAACATATGCGTGCAACAATTCATAAGGACCGCTCCAATGCCATAGCGAAACATATGGAACAATCTCACCAAGGAGACTGGCAAAAGTTGAGATTTTATGGCATACAAACAATCGCAAAGGGAGAGCGGGGAGGTGATCGAGAAAGAAAATTAAGGCAAGCAGAATTGAGATTCATTATCAACCTGAGGACCCTGCACCCAAATGGGTTAAATCAATCGGAGGAATTATATGTGCACCTTTAATAAGCAGCGTAATGGAACTTATAATGAACAGTGAACATTGATTTGCAATGATGAACGTGAAGTGTGCCTATTTGCAGGCAGAACAATGGTATATACATCAGCCTATTGGAAGGCGCTGAGAGACTATCATAGAACAGTAGAAAGGAGTACTAGCAGAATGCTTAATAATAATTAATTCAACGTATTTTGTTTTGGTGCATTAATAAGTTGGTATTTTGTTTCAAACAACCTTAAAAACTACAAAGACCAGAATCCTTGATTTAACATGTGACAGGAAGTGACACAATACTGAAAAAAGAATGTTTATAAATGTACATGGGTGGGGCAAACCCGGTGATCGTGAGCAAGGTGGCGACACACCGAAACGCGTAGATCAAATGCGCTATTTGCCCTGTGTTTTTTAAAAATAAAAGGAGATTGCTGTTGGTTGTGCGACCCGTTGTTTCCCTGGTGGGAAAAGTTGTGGAGAAATTGAGCGGCGTGGTTCAGCCGCAGGATACCGCACATGCACGAGCGCTGCATGATTCCCGAGCAGGAACCATTGTGGAGGTGATGTATATATATATATATATATATATATATATATATATATATATATGGAAGAAAAGGTTGCCACCTAGGTGGGAATGCACTTACAGGTAGGAATTAATGCCAGCGCAAGGGCGCGAGCTGCGAACAGAGTCCCTTTCCTGCCAGACGCGTTTCGGGCCAACGCCCTCTTCAGTGGCAGCACATGTGACATGACGGCAGCTGCAGGCACCAGTAAATACCCTCAGTGATTATGCACAGGTGTGAAACCTGAAGCAATGCTTTCTGGGACTGGTGGTTCGATAAAACCCAAGTGGGTCGCCGCCGCCATTCGCATGCAAAAAAAGTTTTAAAGGGATTGCCAATGTCCCCGCAAGCACCCCGCAAGTAAAGGCACCTCCTGTACCACAAAAAGCTGCCCAAATGAGGCAGCCGTGGACCCGCAGTTTGTCCGCGGATGTGCAAACCCGCGACCGTGGCCGGCCGCTAACAAATGGAAGAAAAGGTTGCCACCTAGGTGGGAATGCACTTACAGGTAGGAATTAATGCCAGCGCAAGGGCGCGAGCTGCGAACAGAGTCCCTTTCCTGCCAGACGCGTTTCGGGCCAACGCCCTCTTCAGTGGCAGCACATGTGACATGACGGCAGCTGCAGGCACCAGTAAATACCCTCAGTGATTATGCACAGGTGTGAAACCTGAAGCAATGCTTTCTGGGACTGATGGTTCGATAAAACCCAAGTGGGTCGCCGCCGCCATTCGCATGCAAAAAAAGTTTTAAAGGGATTGCCAATGTCCCCGCAAGCACCCCGCAAGTAAAGGCACCTCCTGTACCACAAAAAGCTGCCCAAATGAGGCAGCCGTGGACCCGCAGTTTGTCCGCGGATGTGCAAACCCGCGACCGTGGCCGGCCGCTAACAAATGGAAGAAAAGGTTGCCACCTAGGTGGGAATGCACTTACAGGTAGGAATTAATGCCAGCGCAAGGGCGCGAGCTGCGAACAGAGTCCCTTTCCTGCCAGACGCGTTTCGGGCCAACGCCCTCTTCAGTGGCAGCACATGTGACATGACGGCAGCTGCAGGCACCAGTAAATACCCTCAGTGATTATGCACAGGTGTGAAACCTGAAGCAATGCTTTCTGGGACTGGTGGTTCGATAAAACCCAAGTGGGTCGCCGCCGCCATTCGCATGCAAAAAAAGTTTTAAAGGGATTGCCAATGTCCCCGCAAGCACCCCACAAGTAAAGGCACCTCCTGTACCACAAAAAGCTGCCCAAATGAGGCAGCCGTGGACCCGCAGTTTGTCCGCGGATGTGCAAACCCGCGACCGTGGCCGGCCGCTAACAAATGGAAGAAAAGGTTGCCACCTAGGTGGGAATGCACTTACAGGTAGGAATTAATGCCAGCGCAAGGGCGCGAGCTGCGAACAGAGTCCCTTTCCTGCCAGACGCGTTTCGGGCCAACGCCCTCTTCAGTGGCAGCACATGTGACATGACGGCAGCTGCAGGCACCAGTAAATACCCTCAGTGATTATGCACAGGTGTGAAACCTGAAGCAATGCTTTCTGGGACTGGTGGTTCGATAAAACCCAAGTGGGTCGCCGCCGCCATTCGCATGCAAAAAAAGTTTTAAAGGGATTGCCAATGTCCCCGCAAGCACCCCGCAAGTAAAGGCACCTCCTGTACCACAAAAAGCTGCCCAAATGAGGCAGCCGTGGACCCGCAGTTTGTCCGCGGATGTGCAAACCCGCGACCGTGGCCGGCCGCTAACAAATGGAAGAAAAGGTTGCCACCTAGGTGGGAATGCACTTACAGGTAGGAATTAATGCCAGCGCAAGGGCGCGAGCTGCGAACAGAGTCCCTTTCCTGCCAGACGCGTTTCGGGCCAACGCCCTCTTCAGTGGCAGCACATGTGACATGACGGCAGCTGCAGGCACCAGTAAATACCCTCAGTGATTATGCACAGGTGTGAAACCTGAAGCAATGCTTTCTGGGACTGGTGGTTCGATAAAACCCAAGTGGGTCGCCGCCGCCATTCGCATGCAAAAAAAGTTTTAAAGGGATTGCCAATGTCCCCGCAAGCACCCCGCAAGTAAAGGCACCTCCTGTACCACAAAAAGCTGCCCAAATGAGGCAGCCGTGGACCCGCAGTTTGTCCGCGGATGTGCAAACCCGCGACCGTGGCCGGCCGCTAACAAATGGAAGAAAAGGTTGCCACCTAGGTGGGAATGCACTTACAGGTAGGAATTAATGCCAGCGCAAGGGCGCGAGCTGCGAACAGAGTCCCTTTCCTGCCAGACGCGTTTCGGGCCAACGCCCTCTTCAGTGGCAGCACATGTGACATGACGGCAGCTGCAGGCACCAGTAAATACCCTCAGTGATTATGCACAGGTGTGAAACCTGAAGCAATGCTTTCTGGGACTGGTGGTTCGATAAAACCCAAGTGGGTCGCCGCCGCCATTCGCATGCAAAAAAAGTTTTAAAGGGATTGCCAATGTCCCCGCAAGCACCCCGCAAGTAAAGGCACCTCCTGTACCACAAAAAGCTGCCCAAATGAGGCAGCCGTGGACCCGCAGTTTGTCCGCGGATGTGCAAACCCGCGACCGTGGCCGGCCGCTAACAAATGGAAGAAAAGGTTGCCACCTAGGTGGGAATGCACTTACAGGTAGGAATTAATGCCAGCGCAAGGGCGCGAGCTGCGAACAGAGTCCCTTTCCTGCCAGACGCGTTTCGGGCCAACGCCCTCTTCAGTGGCAGCACATGTGACATGACGGCAGCTGCAGGCACCAGAAAATACCCTCAGTGATTATGCACAGGTGTGAAACCTGAAGCAATGCTTTCTGGGACTGGTGGTTCGATAAAACCCAAGTGGGTCGCCGCCGCCATTCGCATGCAAAAAAAGTTTTAAAGGGATTGCCAATGTCCCCGCAAGCACCCCGCAAGTAAAGGCACCTCCTGTACCACAAAAAGCTGCCCAAATGAGGCAGCCGTGGACCCGCAGTTTGTCCGCGGATGTGCAAACCCGCGACCGTGGCCGGCCGCTAACAAATGGAAGAAAAGGTTGCCACCTAGGTGGGAATGCACTTACAGGTAGGAATTAATGCCAGCGCAAGGGCGCGAGCTGCGAACAGAGTCCCTTTCCTGCCAGACGCGTTTCGGGCCAACGCCCTCTTCAGTGGCAGCACATGTGACATGACGGCAGCTGCAGGCACCAGTAAATACCCTCAGTGATTATGCACAGGTGTGAAACCTGAAGCAATGCTTTCTGGGACTGGTGGTTCGATAAAACCCAAGTGGGTCGCCGCCGCCATTCGCATGCAAAAAAAGTTTTAAAGGGATTGCCAATGTCCCCGCAAGCACCCCGCAAGTAAAGGCACCTCCTGTACCACAAAAAGCTGCCCAAATGAGGCAGCCGTGGACCCGCAGTTTGTCCGCGGATGTGCAAACCCGCGACCGTGGCCGGCCGCTAACAAATGGAAGAAAAGGTTGCCACCTAGGTGGGAATGCACTTACAGGTAGGAATTAATGCCAGCGCAAGGGCGCGAGCTGCGAACAGAGTCCCTTTCCTGCCAGACGCGTTTCGGGCCAACGTCCTCTTCAGTGGCAGCACATGTGACATGACGGCAGCTGCAGGCACCAGTAAATACCCTCAGTGATTATGCACAGGTGTGAAACCTGAAGCAATGCTTTCTGGGACTGGTGGTTCGATAAAACCCAAGTGGGTCGCCGCCGCCATTCGCATGCAAAAAAAGTTTTAAAGGGATTGCCAATGTCCCCGCAAGCACCCCGCAAGTAAAGGCACCTCCTGTACCACAAAAAGCTGCCCAAATGAGGCAGCCGTGGACCCGCAGTTTGTCCGCGGATGTGCAAACCCGCGACCGTGGCCGGCCGCTAACAAATGGAAGAAAAGGTTGCCACCTAGGTGGGAATGCACTTACAGGTAGGAATTAATGCCAGCGCAAGGGCGCGAGCTGCGAACAGAGTCCCTTTCCTGCCAGACGCGTTTCGGGCCAACGCCCTCTTCAGTGGCAGCACATGTGACATGACGGCAGCTGCAGGCACCAGTAAATACCCTCAGTGATTATGCACAGGTGTGAAACCTGAAGCAATGCTTTCTGGGACTGGTGGTTCGATAAAACCCAAGTGGGTCGCCGCCGCCATTCGCATGCAAAAAAAGTTTTAAAGGGATTGCCAATGTCCCCGCAAGCACCCCGCAAGTAAAGGCACCTCCTGTACCACAAAAAGCTGCCCAAATGAGGCAGCCGTGGACCCGCAGTTTGTCCGCGGATGTGCAAACCCGCGACCGTGGCCGGCCGCTAACAAATGGAAGAAAAGGTTGCCACCTAGGTGGGAATGCACTTACAGGTAGGAATTAATGCCAGCGCAAGGGCGCGAGCTGCGAACAGAGTCCCTTTCCTGCCAGACGCGTTTCGGGCCAACGCCCTCTTCAGTGGCAGCACATGTGACATGACGGCAGCTGCAGGCACCAGTAAATACCCTCAGTGATTATGCACAGGTGTGAAACCTGAAGCAATGCTTTCTGGGACTGGTGGTTCGATAAAACCCAAGTGGGTCGCCGCCGCCATTCGCATGCAAAAAAAGTTTTAAAGGGATTGCCAATGTCCCCGCAAGCACCCCGCGGCGGCGACCCACTTGGGTTTTATCGAACCACCAGTCCCAGAAAGCATTGCTTCAGGTTTCACACCTGTGCATAATCACTGAGGGTATTTACTGGTGCCTGCAGCTGCCGTCATGCCACATGTGCTGCCACTGAAGAGGGCGTTGGCCCGAAACGCGTCTGGCAGGAAAGGGACTCTGTTCGCAGCTCGCGCCCTTGCGCTGGCATTAATTCCTACCTGTAAGTGCATTCCCACCTAGGTGGCAACCTTTTCTTCCATTTGTTAGCGGCCGGCCACGGTCGCGGGTTTGCACATCCGCGGACAAACTGCGGGTCCACGGCTGCCTCATTTGGGCAGCTTTTTGTGGTACAGGAGGTGCCTTTACTTGCGGGGTGCTTGCGGGGACATTGGCAATCCCTTTAAAACTTTTTTGCATGCGAATGGCGGCGGCGACCCACTTGGGTTTTATCGAACCACCAGTCCCATAAAGCATTGCTTCAGGTTTCACACCTGTGCATAATCACTGAGGGTATTTACTGGTGCCTGCAGCTGCCGTCATGTCACATGTGCTGCCACTGAAGAGGGCGTTGGCCCGAAACGCGTCTGGCAGGAAAGGGACTCTGTTCGCAGCTCGCGCCCTTGCGCTGGCATTAATTCCTACCTGTAAGTGCATTCCCACCTAGGTGGCAACCTTTTCTTCCATTTGTTAGCGGCCGGCCACGGTCGCGGGTTTGCACATCCGCGGACAAACTGCGGGTCCACGGCTGCCTCATTTGGGCAGCTTTTTGTGGTACAGGAGGTGCCTTTACTTGCGGGGTGCTTGCGGGGACATTGGCAATCCCTTTAAAACTTTTTTGCATGCGAATGGCGGCGGCGACCCACTTGGGTTTTATCGAACC